>NC_071097.1:5000-605000 GCF_027358695.1 Spea bombifrons | reverse complement strand
TCACCTAGATTTAGGCAGTGGATTGCATTACACATCTGATTAAATGGCTTATAAGCAGGGGCGTAACTAGAAACCTCAGGGCCCCGGTGCGAGAATCTGTTAAGGCCTATGCCGGCATATGCCGGCATATGCCGGCACTCAGTGTGAAGCGCCAGCACCCGAGACAAACGCCTCACGCTCCCAACACTGCACTCTGGGCAGCGCTGAGGCAGGCGGCGACGGCGGCAGAGCCGTTTGCTCTGGAAAAAAACTTGTCTTATAATCACGCAAATACGGTACTTTGCATGATGGGAGTTAAAGGGTCTTTGAAAAGGGTGTGGGACCATGGCAATGGAGGATGAATTTTGTTCAGTATTAAGACTGCAGCAGCAAGGACGTCTTATCTGATGTTTGCCTAATAAAAGAAAGCAGCTGTTTTTGTTTACCTCAGATCTGTGCGTGACGGCCGTCTGACTAATCCAAGACTATAAATGCCAAACAATCAGGTCTAATTTTTATCTTTTTCTCATCTCTCTGCAGGTTGAATGGCTGGGATCTGGCCTCATCCCGCTACGAGGATCCGCGAGATGTTATTATCACAAACCGATCTCTCACCAACCTGGATCTGTCAAGGAATAACCTTCAGGACTCAGGAGTAAAACGTCTGTGTGAGTATAACCAGCACTCAGACTGCACCCTGCAGGAGCTGGGGTGAGAACTGGACTAATATTTATAGAATAATCATCTCACCTGAGGGCATGGATGGGTTAAAATCTAGGATAGCGCTGTAGTTATGTTACCTCCTATGACAAAAGCACAAAAGTTGGAATGGAATATTTAATATTTAATGACCCCAACCAATAAATCGTGAAGAACTCCCTGTGTGAGTATTAGGGAGATAACGCATCCAGGGTTTTCTGGGTTAGGAGTTTATTTAGGGGGACTTGTCCTGCATCCTGGGCAATCCGTTTCAGAGACAACGCACTGTCCAGGAATGAAGATCAGCAGTGAGGACACCGACTCGCTGATCATACGCCGGATACAGAACATTCCTTTCCAATCATCATCGTGCGCTCAAACAGGAGAGGGGAAAGGGAAATGTAGCGAGTGCATGTGGGAGCCGGAAGGAGAACAGCTTACAGGGGAAAGAGGGGAGCTGGGCTGGGAGTTAAAAAAGAAACAGCTGACCGCTGTCAGACGCACAGACTACTTTTATATAGAGTCACTTAACCCCTTCAATCCCAGGGGTTTTTGGTACCTCAAGTCCCAGCGCAATTTTGGCATTTTTTGCGGTATGTCAGTTTAGCGATTATTCTCCTTTCCTGTGAATAGTGTACCCGTGTAAACAATATATAGTGTTTTCAAGGAGAGATAGAGCTTTCTTTTGATACCATAGTTGGATGATTAGCTGAAAATTTAGAATGAGAAATTTAGTAAAAACTAGCGACAATTAGAAAAAAAACCTAGTATTATTTAAATTTTTCCTCTGAATCCTCACAAAATTAGGTAAAGTGATGGAAAATCCCCTCCAAGTTTATCAATTGAGGTGTCGTGATTTCAGAAATACCTAATTTATATAGATTTTCCATACTTTCCCAGCACCAGGGAGCATACTGTAAGGTGTACATTTTTTGTATAATTTTTATGCCTATGGCTTAACAGGTTTGGGGATGTGAACGGGGGCAGGGGGTTATACTGGCTAGATGTTATGCTAGAGCAATGGGATGTAAGGTTTTTAATTTTTTATGATTTTTATCTTTTTTATATATTTTTTTAATTTTTTTATTTTATTTATTTTTTGTATTTTTTTATATATTTCTTTTACACAAAAATGGTTAGAGGTCCTCTTAGGGACCTCCTGAACATGCCAGTGATGTCACAATTATTGCAGGGGATATCCTGTCCTCCGATGAACTTCTGGGTTACGTCAGCAGTGACCCAACCCGGAAGGGAAAGCCTGATCGCGCGATCGGGCAGTTAGAAACGTAACAGCTTTCCGGCTTCCATGCCGGAAGCTGTTACATCAGATCGGACAGCAGAAAGCCGGCCATTGGGGGAGTCCAGCCTGATCGCCCGTGCAGCGGCAGGGATGTGTCCTGACGCTGCAAGAAGGGCTGGATGTACCGGTACGTCCATAGAGGTTTCTTAAGAGGTGTTTTTTGGACGTCCCGGTACGTCCATAGGGGATTGAAGGGGTTAATGTCCAGTAGGCAAAACCCTAGACACTAGGAAGCAATCGGGTCTAATTCTTGGGTTTTTCTCATCTCTCTGCAGGTTGTTGCACTGTAATCTGACCTCATCCTGCTGTGAGGATCTGTGAGATGTTATTATTATAAACCGGACTCTGACCAAAGTGAATGTGTCAGAGAATAACCTTCAGGACTCAGGATTAACTTCTGCGTGTGATGTATCTACTGATTCACAAAATAACTCCAAAAAAATCATATAAAATAAAGCTCAGCGCCCATTGGAGCGCTGTCTCTCTGGCTGTACTCTGCTCGCCCAGACTGACCATCCTAACTAATCTCTTCACTTCACTGCCATACCCAGCTAAGCCGGGCTCTGGAAACCTCCCCCAAACAGTTGTGGAAGTTGAAGATTTTTATGATTTGCAGCTGCCATTACAGCAACCATTTTGTCTTGTTCTTGAACATGAATTAATATTTACTAGTAAAACTTTTTTCCCATAGTGTAGTCTTATATTCAGGCTTTTTCTTTTTTTTCCCTAGATGAATGTTCAAATTTTGGGGGGTCGTCTTATAATCGAGCAAATATATATATATTGGACAAAAAAATCTACAACAATATGATATATATATAATAAGGCATACATACCTGCTAGAACCTAGGTATGATATAAGTGAGATTTATCCCTCGCTATGCCATGCTATGCCCTTACACATCCATGCTATCACACACACATTCATTCACACACATTCACACACATTCATATACTCATATTCAGTTAATGTCTGGCATAGTATATAGTGATGGGAGTTATGATATACTTTAGAGCATAACTCCCATAATGTCTGAACAAGGTACAGGCTACAGCATTATATATATATATATATAATATATGTGTTAGCCATGCATTTTTAACTACATTATATGTACTTATCTCTTTGAAGTAAAGACCACGATTGAAATATGATTTTTTTTAAAAAAACAGCTAAACTGGCAGTTTCTTTAATATTAGACCCTGTTGCCGATATATATAAATTATTAGCTTCTGCTGCCGATATATATAAATATTAGATCCTGCTGCCAATACATTTTATATTGAAAAAATTGGACTCTACGCAAGCATCTCCTTGGACCCCCCTCCACAGCATGCAATCACTCCCTCACCAACAATTAGGTATAGATCAAATAAATAACACATAAAACAGCACATGCATGTACAGATCAACTGAATAAGACATAAAAGCCTTATATTTGCAAGTATACATAATATATATCATAGCAGGTATAGATCGACACATTAACACACAAGCCCAGCTTTGCATGTATAGATCAATTGAAATTCACATGTTAACTCAGGACTAAAGGCATAGAATCAGACATACAAATCCTGTATTTGCAGGTATGCAATATTAATGTATGGAAACATAGCACTGCAGGCATAGATCAACCTGCAAAGCCCAGCGTTGCAGGTATAGATCAACTAGAAATCAAATGTAAACTCAGCACTGAGGGTATAGATCAAATAAACACATGGAAACAGCATTTCAGGTATTGATCAACTGAATATGACATACAAACCCTTTATTTGCAGGTATACATAATTTATGGAAACATAGCATAGCAGATATGGATCAACAGAATAACACACACAGTAAGGGGTTGCTTGGCGTCCCTCTCCTCCGACTCCAAAAAAAAGGGACGCCGTTTCGACTCCGGGACCCCTGATTTAAGTTCCATTGCGGGGCTGTCCCAGGCAATCCAGGACATGTGGTCGCCATAGGTGGCACCCCCCCTGATGAGCAGGACTGCCCCCCGCTAGATACGCTACTGCCCTTAGGGGTCCAGAAGAGGAGTTGCCACCTTCCTTGTAGCTTGTTCCATTTACACCTCCAGAGCAAGAAAGGCAACCTAATCCCCCTAGAATATCAAGGTTCAATGTTCAGCCCACAGGACCATGAACAAGAACAAGATCCAGAAAGCCCCATTCTGATTCTAATGATGAGGAAGAGACATTTGTACATGCTATGCCCATGAGGGACACTGGGGGTGCTAGAGATCAGAGGGGTGTACCACTATCAGTCCATCATCCATGGACACCAGGGGAATTATTGCTGATAAAAGATCGATTCCCCAGACCTGAAAATGTCAGACAGTTTTGTAAAGAATTACGTAGCTTCTACTGCTTATGATCCAGTGAAAAAAGATATTATGCAGTGTGACAGTATGACCTGTCATACAGGGCCCCAAGGTAGACAGAGATGGCTCAGACAGGAACTCCATTGTGTTAACAAATCCCATTAACAGGATAACTGCTAGGAGGATATTCAGTAGCCAAAGGGGATTAAAGGTTGGGTTGTCTACATGTACCTGTTTATCAATGTTAATTCAATTATGTGGATATTTACAACAATAAAGGGTTCCATTTGTTCTTCACAATCATGGTGGTCGTGACTACTTTTGTGATCTAAGACAAAGATCCATCTATTAGCCTTTTGAGGCTGGAGGTTATCCTGGAGGAACAGACGAAGGATTCATAGGGTATCTATAACCCTAACTAAGCAACCCATTACATGCAGTTTGACTGACTCAGAGAAAAAGCAGTTCATTAAAGCTTATAACACCATGGGTTAGTGAACCGTTGATTTAGAGATTGAGCCAGGCCCAGACTGGGACAAAAAATAGGCCCGGGCATTTAAGCCTGAGCAGCCCATTTTTATTTATTTATTTATTTAGTGTTAAAGCCCACCCTTCATGTACCATCTTTGCATTTACTCACTCATTCACACAAATCACACACATTCATTAATGCAGTCTCACAAATCATTCAAGCAATTCATCCACACATGAATTCATTAATTGTCATACACATTCACACAATTCATCCACACATTTATTCATTCATTCCCCTACCCCCTCTGCCCATCTTATCTGCCCCTTCTCACTATGTTCCCCCTTTTCACTATGTACCCCCTCTCCCCATTTCTCACTATTTAACCCCCCCTCTGCCCCTTCTCACTGCACCCCCCTCCCTCACCCTACTTACCTTGTTGCTGGAGCAAGCAGCAACTGCGACCGGGCCCGCGGCAGGGCCGGATTGACTTAGGGGCTGATGGAGCTGCAGCTCCAGGCCCCTACCTTAAAATAGGCCCAGTCAGGACCGGACTGACTGGGCCTATGCGGCCTCTACGGCCGCATTAACGCAGAGCATAAAGGGCACCTGTCCCTTAAGCCCGCCGCAACTGCGACCGGGTCCGCCACTCTAAGGGGCCGGGAAGCCCCCACCAGGGCCGGCCTTAGGGGTCTGCGGCCGCACAGGGCTTAAATTAAAACATCGGGGGTTTTTTAACTTTATTGAACATCCTCCATGTTAAATAAAGTTAACAAAAACTTTAACAAATGAGGATGTTAAATAAAGTAAAAAAAAAAAAAAACCCAATCTGCGAGATTTTATTATTAACTGGACCCTGAGAATGACTCTGGGATCATTTCTTTACGGGTTGAATCTCATATATCTATCTATGATTCATCGGGTGTTATTAGTGGAGGATCTTCCTGGTACAAAACCTATTTGTTCTGGATGTAGTAAAGAGTCAATAAATTATTGTAATCTAGTGTCTAGTATTAAAGACGTTTTTATGATTTGCTACATTCGTGGGTGACTTTCCAGTTTTAATAATATTCTTATGGGAAGAATATTAGTTTGTGTCATTTCTTGTGGGAATTTCCCTTCTTGAACTATAATGTTGAAAGTAGTAGTTAAATGGGTTGCTATATGAGGACTAAACATTTCATAGAAGAGATCAGTAAATCCATCTGGACCGGCGGTTTTCCTGGTTACCAGTTTGGATATTGCAGATAAATCAATCCTGTCACTCTGAATGTTTGAAAGTGTGGGAAAGGAGATATTCATATCTTTCTTATTCTACTTATGGGGTAAATTATACCGTCTACTCCATAAACACTCTTTATTTTCAACACTCTTGTCCATTCTGATGTTTCTAATTTTATTAGTAAGAATTGCGTCTGCTCTGTTGCTCTTGGCAAAGTATTTTAACCTAACTTTCTGTAAATTAGACAGTTATCTCCATAGGTTTTTGATTTATCTTGTTTTGGGTGTCCTTGATTTCTGCTAGTTATTAGATGGTGGGGTTTATTCTGAAATATTTTCTTTAAAGTAATGTGCAATTTCTGTTTTTGGTAGCTCAATATTGTGTGGATTTTGTATTAAAATGTAATTAAATCTCCATGTTGATCTATTTCTTTGTCTAGAGTCTTCAGTGCTCCATATAACGGGGGGGGGGGGGGTTTGGGGGTATGAGTTTTTTCCAGTATCTCCTTATCTCCCCACACCATGTCAATTCGAGAGTATGATCCATGGACCCCTGATAAATAAGTTCAATCTGATTCTTTAGGCTGTTGTATTCTCCAAATATAAAGGAGGTTGAATTTATTTTTAGAGTCTCTGATCAAAGATTTATCTAACGTTGCTTGTCTCATAATTTTTCTTTATCTTGATACAGATTTAAAATCATATTAAAGTCCCCGCCAATTAGGCGTTTACCTACTTTTACCTTCTCAAAGGTTTCCAAACTTACTCTTAGGTGTTAAACAGGATTTTTATTTGGTAAATATAGATTTATTATGGTATACACTATATCAAGGAAGCATATATTATTATTCGCAATTTGCACCCACCTCATATAATTTTCTCGGGACTTCTCCAATGAGTTTCTTGTAGGAGACATATCTTAGTTTTTTTCTTTAGTAAGGTAAATAGAATTTAATCCCTGCAATCCCTTTCATGATATCATTTTAATCATATTTCTTTCTTTCTCTTCCTTTTCCTTCACCCTACTCTAGTAAAAATCCAATAGTAAGTCTACGTCACACTCATACCAATACATAATCGCATAGATTTCCTCCTGTAGTATTGATGATCTAGTGGACCATTTACCAAAGAACATCACTCCTGTATCCCTTCGATACACTCCACTGTGTCTTACTATAGAGACACAAGAGGGGAAACACAGCAAAATCTTGCCCTACGTTCATTAGGCGCGAGCGGGAAGAAGAAAAGAGAAAATAACATTATATCGCTCCTAGTGACAGGCCTTCAATCGGTTTAGCAACATACGTGAGGAGAAAAAAAAAAAAAATTTCTACTCCTATTGACAATCGTACGATCAATACAGATGATAGTACATCGCCATAAGGAGAGCATACCCAATACAGGAGGAGATGAAAGGAGAGAAAAATCAATAACACGTGATCTATTTGTGTCCCTATTTCTTCACATATAGTCAAATGGACTTAATATCCAATTTGCATTAAAATATATCCTCCAATTACTGCAGCATTAGCCTCTTGATGCATTAACAGATGTGTAATTCTAAATGACACACTTATGCCAAAATATCCCCACCGGTGGAAAAAAACAATGTTCCAATTAACCTTCTTTTGTGTCTCAGTGCATATCTCTTAAAACCTTTAGTGGGGCTATATGACTCTTACTCGCCCCCCGTGTTTATTATCTATAGCGTTCTCACTTGGAACCTAAAGCAAACGTGGCTATAGTGCTTTTCCTGTGTACCTCCTGTGTATATATATATATGGTGTGTAGTCTACATATTATTTAATCAGTTCCTATAGTCTTTCTGTCTTTCCTTTCCATAGAATTTGCAAAGCTAGGGAGAAAACCCCATTTGTAACTTCTATTATGTTTTCTCAACATTGGTGGGATTGTTGAGAACAATGTTCTCCATTTTCTTGTATGGTTAGACCAATCCGGAAAGATCTTAATGTCTGAGAGCCAGCTAGCTGATGTTCTCTCTGACAGCCCATCTGTTTAGACCCTATGTTAATTTGGTCCCATACCTGTTTTCCTGTGTTATACCCCATCTCTGTAGTTTTAACAAGGGCTAAAGGTTCACGCACCCTGTATACCCCTAATGTTGGTCGAATTCCACATTCCCCCCCCCCTGCTTTGCACATGACTGGGACAAAGCTGCAAATGCATGGAACTGTGCCGGCGGCTAGGGACCGCGGCCAACCCTGCCGGCAATTGGAAATGTGTCGCTACGGACATCCTTTGTCCCACCACGTTGCTCTTTTGAGGTTACATTAAACTCGTGGTGGGCAACACTTGTGGTCACTGAGAGGGAGCTCATTTGGGAACTCTGGTTTTTTTAACCAATCTTTAGGACCGGGGTTACCCAGCAGCGGCTATGGAACTCTGGTCCGGCTACCACATGGACTATTCCCTGGGAAGTTTCCAACCCTGTCGCTCAGAGTCCCGACATCAGATCACGTCGCTTTTTGGACCATAACATCTTTGGATCCTGAGCTCTCCAATGGTGCCCCGGGATTGACGCCGCACCCTCGGGATCACCCAGCAAATAGTGACTCTTTGTCAGATGGGCATTTCTGGCCATAGAACTGTATGGAGATGCCGGGCTGTCTGGGAGTGATGAGATTATACCTGTAATCCTATCATGTTTGTGTGTATCAATACCTGTGCTTTCCTCAATAAGGTCTGTTTTGTTTTACCCCTACACTAAGTCTCGGCTAGTGCTTGGGGAAATATGAAGGGTTAATCCCTTGAGCAATTAAGCTTTCAGCGGCAGGGAAGATCTCTACGGCGGAGCTACTCAGTCCAGGTACGGGTCTCCGTCACATTCTCTATAGGCTCTTAGTATCTTTTCCTTAGTAGAAAGTGAGTGGAAGTTCACAATAACATCCCTGGGGAACACCTCAGGAATGTCTTTTGATTTATACGTTCAATGTACCCTTTCCAGCTCAATTTTCCGTCCTATAGATTTTACATTCAAAAGTTTGCTAAATTCTGACAAATAATCCTCCAGTTTGTCTGGTGTAATTTCCTCCGGTATATTCCGGAAACATAAGTTTAATCGCCCAAAGCAGTTCAATTTTATTTCCATATTTTAAATTTTCTGGTTGAAATCCACAGTCACGTTTTTTATGTCTTTATATTGAGTGTCTACTTTACTTATACGTTCTTCCAGGTTTATCAGAAATTATTTTCATTTCTTCTTTTATCTCCCCTGAGTTAGCGTTAATATAGTCTTGAATGAGTCATGACTGAGAGTCTAGGGACTGCTTAATAAAGTCTTTAGTGGTTGAAGGTAACGGGTGCACCATTGATTTGCACCTCAGAGAAGCATGCCGAGTGGTTTAGTTTGTTTCCTTTTCCTTGGTTAGACATCTTATCTCTCACTATTAGTCCCATAAATAAAGTCTTAAGTGTTTTTTCTCTCACCCTCCTGGCTCCTGGATTTACAGCATTTTGCAAAGTGATTATTTTTGTTGCACATGTAACAAACACACTAAAAGGCTGGCCATCTTCGAGGTGGGTGAACGCTGCCACACATTCCATTGTTGCTCAGCCCTTGTAACATAGTGAAGTTTGTTTTTTTCTGCATCTAGTTGCCTCTGTTGGCTTAAAGAGAGTCGATTTCTACTCAAGGGATCATGCATGAAGTGGATATAGACGCAAAAGGTTGACCTTATTTGCATGCACCTACCCAGAATCCCTTGTGATTGTGGCAGCACCATGAGATTTCTGAGGGAACAGGCCTTCTGGCTTGTCTGGTGTCTGTCGATGAGTGTGCAATAATAATGCTCCTACTACCCCTTTAATTTTAAGTGGAAGGGTTTTCCATCCCCTTTACCCACCATCACTTATGTAATAGATTTGTGCTCTAATGCATGAATAGGCTGGTAAGCGCTTGCTGACACGTTTGCAGCCATAACTTGAACCTGGGCTTTTGTGGCTTCAGCAGCCTGACACATCTCTACTGCCTTTTGAAGTGTGACGCCAGTCTCTCTGAGCAGACGTTCTCTAATTCCGGCATCACTAGCACTAAAAACCAATTTCTCTCTAAACATGTCATGAAGTATAGTCCCAAATTTAAAGTCTCTTGCTTTCACTCTTTATTCCGTCATATATCCTTCAACATCTTGCCCCTCCAGATGTGGATGTGTCCAAAACTTGTGTCGCTCAAACACAACATTTTTCTTTGGATTACGGTGGTCCCTGAACAACTTCAACAGACAGGGCTGACTCCAGTGTGTTGTAAACCTCTTGTCCTTCCCCACCCACAACATGCATAAATTATAATTATATAAATTTCCACAGCCTCAGCATAAATTAAAAATCTCTGCTCCCATGTGCTCCAGTTTACATTTCCTGTGAACCGCAGAGGCTCTGGTGGTTTGAAAATCTCCATGCTGATGCTGGATGAGCTGTAAATAAAGTCCTAGTAACAATATCCTTACTCCGGCACTCCTGACAGCATGTAGTGTTTTCTGTGTGTAGTGTTTAACATGGAGAGCAGGAGCCAGCACTACACAGAGCAGTTCTTTATTCAGCTCAGACGCAAAGCTAACTCCCAAACTGGAAAACTGACGCTAAACTTAAAATGGCCGCTGACCATAGAGTTCCCAACAATCAGGCCAGAGTGTCCTTTCTTAAAGGAACAGTATACCACAACAGCATAACTCCTATCATATACTGAGCCAGGCACTGACAGTGGTACAACATAACTACCGTCCCTAAATGCTGAGCTAGACATTGATGGTGGTGCAGCGTAAATTCCTAATAATTTCTATAAAATGTATTACGTGACGGTATGTGCATAAGTGAATCAGTGTGTATGTGAGAGATATAACACGCGCCCGTGTGCATAATCCCATCTGCTCTATACTGCATCCCGAATCCCTAAACTCCTCCTAATCCCTCCCTCTGACCTGTCTATCACTGTCGACGGTACCACTATCTCTCCTTCACCACAAGTCCGCTGCCTCGGAGTGACCCTAGACTCTAACCTATCTTTTATCCACCTAGAATGTAAGTTCCTGCGGGAACATCTTTGTGCAGCCCTGCAGAATCTGTCGGCGCTTTATAAATAAAGTATAATAATAATATTTTAGGTTACATTGAAGCTAGACTTAGAGGCACCTCATCTGTAACATTCTCACACCCTGCAGAGGCATCTGGATGGAGTCCCAGCTATAAAAGAGGAAATAATGATGTAAAACCTTCTGACAACATCTTTACAACCCTCTTTATTAACCCTTCCCAGGCTGCCTCCCCCAGAATTTACCTGCACACAGACCAGCCAGGGGTTACAGGGAGAGAGTCAGCTCCTGGGCCCAGACTGCCCCTCCCCCAGCATTTACCTGCACACACAGACCAGCCAGGGGTTACAGGGAGAGTGTCAGCTCCTGGGCCCAGACTGCCCCCTCCCCCCAGCATTTACCTGCACACAGACCATCCAGGGGTTACAGGGAGAGTGTCAGCTCCTGGGGGTCACACTTCTCTTTAAATCCCAACACCGAATGTAACTTGTAAACTTCCTTTGGTTTCCTCAGGATGCGTTTCTTATGTGACAAAGATTACTTCCGGTTTTGCGTTCCATTTAACTTCCGGTTTTGCGTTCCAAGTGCTTGTAGTACTTCCTGCGTATTGAGAAGCTGCGGACCGGACGCTCTCCTGTGAGGATTACCGGTTTGTAGTCATTGTTGGCCTTACCCCAAACTGGCATGAGGATGATGGTTTCCTCTCTCTGTCCATCGGGATACATAGAGGGAGTTGGAGTCCTTGTTTAAAGTGACTTTTGATCCCGTTGCATGATGGGAGGCAAGCAAAGGGGGTATCTGGATGATGGGAATAGCAATATTTTATTTTATGGTAATAACGTTATGAGAGGAGACCGGTGTGTGATGGGAGTTACAGTCCTTGTGTGTATTGTGAGGCAGAAGCTGGGTGTGTGGGGATTATAATGGGATGCTGAGGATTATGGGAGTTGTAGTTCTCTTTATAAAACAGTCATGTGACATCTCCAGGCCCTGAGCTGCACAGATAGGGATTGTGAACTTGTTGTTCCTCAGACCAGGTCACCTTCTCCCGTCGCTCCGCGGCCCAGTTCTTTTGCTCGCGTGCCCAGCGGTCAGTATGCGCACCCTGACTGGTATGCGGCTACGTGGCCCCCATACCCAACAAACTGCGATGCTCTGCGTGTGCTGACCCCTTTCAGAACCAGCGTTCGCTCTTTCAGCAACTTGAGCTGCAGTCGCTCGTCTGTTGGATTTTACCCCACGGGCTGGCCTTCTGCCCGACGTGCATCAATGAGCCTCGGCGGCCCCTGACCCTGTTTCCAGTAACCACTCTTTCTTCTTTGGACCCCTTTTGATAGATACAGACCCCTGCAGACCGGGACCCTCCACAAGAGCTGGAGTTTTATAGATGCTCTGGCCCAGTGATCTCGCCTCCACAATATGGCCCTCGTGAAAGTCGCCCGGACCCTCACTCTGCCCACTCGTCTTTCTAACAGAACGAAATGATAACTCGCCGCCTGATATACCCCCCGCTGACGATACCATTATTCCTCTTACTTGTCCGCACGCAGAATATTATGGCCACTGTATATGTTTTATTTTATTTGAAATACAATCCGCTCTGTTACCCCCAGATACCCCATTTCATCCTTGCACTGACATCATAACAAATCATGTGGCCAAATCAGGGCTGTTAGTTTACAGGAGTGGGATTTATAGCCCAGGAATTGGGAGGGAAATGTGTGACGTTCCAGCTTCTGCTGCAGGTTTTATCCAGTTGTTCATCTAATAAATGTCATTGAAACGAGGATGCAGATAGCCCCCGACACGTCGTTCCTCACATTCCCTGCGATGTGGGCGTCTGTCGGGAAGGTGATTGCACCCAGGGGGCCGCTCTGTGCAGACAGGTGATGTTCTGTCTTTCTTTAGGTTGATGTTGCTGTGAACGGAGAGCACAATGGTCATCGGAAGCCACCTCAAGACCGGCCATTTGGCTGAGGAGATATTAACCCTCAGCCTGAAGATTATCTGCTTACTGACTGGGCAGGTGAGGGGTCCTAGGAGGCTTTCTTCTGGAACCAGTAACAGACTGAGATAATTTGGCATATGGGTGGCCATTAACATATTGGGGTTTAGACGCCTTTTTCTTTCCATTGTGGTAAAGATTTGTTTAATACAATTAGGATTATATGATTGTGAGGAAGCCCAGTGACTGCGTCCCACCCAGCGACGGCCCCCGTGTGTCAGACGGACCCCCCGGGACCCGGAGCCCCAGCCCGGTGCCTCCGCCTCACTCGCTGACCCACGAGAGGAACCGCGAGCAGAAGATCCTGGAACTGACCAACAAGATGATGTCCCTGCTGACTGGAGAGGTGAGCGCTGCTGGGAACGGGACGTTATACAGTAACACCGAGGCGTGTGTCTGGATGGTGACGGCTCATTGTGTGTCTCAGGTTCCTGTGAGGTGTGATGATGTCACCGTCCATTTCTCCATGGAGGAGTGGGAGTATTTAGAAGGACACAAGGAGCTTTACAGGGACGTGATGATGGAGACCCACCAGCCCCGCGGCTCTCCGGGTAAGAGGTTTAATCCCTGCGGTCTGTGTGTAGATATTAAGGCATCTTCTCTGTAAAAAATAACATGTAAAATGTGAGGTCCGTATAATAAATACTCGGCAATAAGGCAGCCGCGAGAGATCTCAGGAGCCGGAGCCGCTGTTACCCAACAACATGTGAGAGCCGGGGAGACAGCGGGGAGCGAGTTTATACTCATGAGAACTGTCACTGTTTAAGGCAGATCTGTCCCTCAGATCCTCCATGTTGAATCTCTATTCGCTTAACCCACGTAATCCACAAATAAGAGTAAGCAATATATATGTAAAGAAACCCCTCTTACACGTAGACTATTGGAGCGGCCATCTTAACTTAATGAGGAGGAATAATAATAATGCAGTTCAAGAGAATAGAAGTTCTCTCTACCCCTATTGTTGAAGAGAAACTGTGTAACTTAGCGACTGTTTCTTGCTGCTTGGTGTTGATTGGTCAATGCAGCTTTTGTAAGGGTCTGGGAGGAGAATGTAGACCTCATCCAAACAGGGAATTTACATCACACAAGCTGTAGGCAGTTTACTTATTGATATTAGTAACGCATAAAAGCGGTGATGGCCGCCATTCTCTAAAATAATCTGAAAATATTAGTATAACAGAGAAGCAGATTCTGCTGCTTTACTTAATTTGATCGTTTCTCTCCGACAGATGCATCCGAGGTCAGAGATCGAGCACCTAATTCTCCGCTGGACTGTAAGACGTCTCATTTTATTAAGGAGGAATCCGCCTCATGTGAAGAGACAGACATTTGCGACCCGGCGGAGTCTCCACAGACAGAGCTCACATCGACTCGTAATGAGGACGGATCCCCCTCAGATGAAGACGGAAATGTCTCAGCCCCCGATACACACACAGAGCACGACGGGGGGGATAATACGTCTGTCCACGTAAAGGAGGAATCCGCTTCCAATGAAGATTATTGGATCCCAACCGAACACAAGGGATCTACTTCTACTGATAAAACCCAAACCAGTAACACACATTTTCAGTGTGAAACACCCCCCGATGAGGTTACATATAGCTGCCCCGAGTGTCAGGAACGGTTTACCAGTGACTCTGATCTTCTTCTACATCAGACCATCCATAATAGATCGGCGGTCTCCTCTCAGGACGGCGAGAAAAGTTCTCACTCTAATTCGGAGCATATTAGCCATCAGCGAGGGGAGAAGCCTTATTCCTGTTCAGAGTGCGGGAAAAGTTTTAAGTGGAATGCAGATCTTCTTCGACACCTCAGAGTTCACACCGGCGAGAAGCCTTTTCTGTGTTCCGAGTGCGGGAAATGTTTTAAGTGGAATGCAGACCTTCTCCGACACCGTAAAATTCATACCGGGGAGGAGGTTTTTCCGTGTTCTGTGTGCGGGAAATGCTTCACAAGAAAGTTACATCTTTTAGTTCACCAGCGGACTCACACGGGTGAAAAACCATTTGTGTGTTCCGAGTGCGGTAAATGTTGTAACAGTAAAAAGGAACTTATTAAACATCTCCAAATTCACACCGAGGAGAAGCCTTATTCCTGTCTAGAGTGCGGGAAATGTTTCAAGAGGAAAGCAGGCCTTCGCCGACACCTCAGAATTCACACCGGGGAGAAGCCTTTTCCGTGTTCTAAGTGTGGGAAATGCTTCAAACAAAAGTCTCATTATGTCGTCCACCAGCGGAGTCACATGGGCGAAAAACCATTTCCGTGTTCCGAGTGCGGGAAATGTTTAACCAGTAAGTGGCACCTCGTTCAACATCTCAGACTTCACACCGGGGAGAAACCTTTTCCATGTCCTGAGTGCGGGAAACGCTTCACGCAAAAGTTACATCTTTTAGACCACCAGCGGACTCACACGGGTGATAAAACATTTGCGTGTTCCGAGTGCGGGAAATGTTGTAGCAATAAAGGGGCTCTTGATAGACATCTTCGAATTCACACCGGAGAGAAGCCTTATTCCTGCTCAGAGTGCGGAAAATGTTTCACGAGGTCATCAGATTTTACCCTCCACCAGCGGACTCACACAGGAGAGAAACCGTTTCCGTGTTCGGAGTGCGGGAAATGTTTTATTAGTAAATGCCGACTTCATGAACATCTCAGAGTTCACACCGGGGAGAAGCCTTATACGTGTTCAGAGTGCAGCAAATGTTTCAAGCATAGGTCAAGTTTAGTGGCCCACCAGCAGATGCACGCGGATGAAAAAACATTTCCGTGAGTTTGGAAATGTGTGGGGAACGCATGGCGGTAGCAAGAGACTCGCTGACCTTGTCAGAATTCACACCTGGGAGAAGCCTTATTCCTGTTCCAAATGTGAGAAACGGTTCCCACGCTTCAAATACGTTATTATCTCGAATACGGGCTGCCGTTTACCTTCTAATTCAACTCTCTAAGTTAGGCGTGAGGCCTATAAACAGATGTTAGATATTCTCCAAGTCTCCTTACCTGTGTCCCTTTCTGCTTTCCAGTGGCTCCCTGGGCCTCCAGAAGCGCTCCAGTTGGTCAGAATAATGCAAATTCACAGAGAAAGAGAGATTAAAAATACTTCTTTCCCTGGTTTTTGCTGGCCTTGTCTTTTTCCCCGGTTGGGTTGTGGTTGGGGAGCGCGTCTCCACCTCTATCGTCTGCCATCTTCCCAACTTGCGTGCCCTGTGTTTCTATTTTTTCCTGCCCTCTGCTGAATCATGCCTGCTCCTGACTCACCGGCAAAGCCCTTTCTCTTGTTGTTTTTTTTCACACATTTGTTTCTTTAACCCCTTTGTCTGAATATTTTTTTTCTCTCACCTGAATATAGCCACGCATACATTATTATTGAGATTACGTAATCACTAATGTTTCTGGTGGTCTTTTTATTGGAAATGGGATATATATCATAGTAGTTTTCAGGTGCTGATACACCTTCAGCTAGGGGCAAATTTTTTCTTGTGACTCGGTTATGTATAAGGGCACCCCTTATCCATAACCGAGTCACCAGAAAGAATTAAGAGCCCGACTGCGAGATAAATTATATGGGGGCTGCTATCGCAATCGCCCTCTAGTCGGCTCAGCATTAGGGAGTGCGAGGTCTGTCGCTTCAGACCTTTACTGCTCCCCCATCACTACGCACCGGCAAATAAGGCCAAGCGCGGGGATACTGAAGATGCTCTGATAAAATCCCTTACGAAGAGACTTACGTGGTATTGAAAGCTAACAATCTAAAACAGTCTGGTAGCTGATAAAGGTATCGTTTTTATCAAAAGTATTTTTTATTTTTTTTTAAACCCCGCCCCTTCCGGCACAGATAATAGGATATACATGAGACCAATGGGCGTGACTCTCCCAGGAAATTCTGGTCTGCTGTCAGCTATGATGAAGTACCCTACAGGGGTGGATCTCGGAGTCAGTGAGCAGCTTCCCGAGTCCTGTGTTTGCCCCACTGCCCGGGGTAACTGGAATACCCTGCGCTGATGCTGGGGTCTCTCTCAGACTTCCCGATAAGCTGGCTCTTCAGGATCTCCCTTATCCTTTGGAGATACTCGGATGTTGCTGCCTTCCTTGCCTCCTCATCGTGGATCCCATGTGACTGGGGTATCAGGGTACTGGTAGCTGGCCTGTATGTCTGCTGTGTGCCCTGCTGGTAGTTCCACCCCGTCGGTCTTAAGCATCTTGCCTCTCTTTACTGCTATCCGGCCGCACTTCTCCAGTCCGAAGGACGTCCTAATGAGGGGCAAGAAGATACCCCCCATGCCCATACAAAGTTAAAGAGTCTTTTTAAAGGGAAGGTACCTACTATTGTGTGTTTTACAATTAATCCCCTCATACCCAGCTCTAGGAAAGAGGGGCATCGGGGGGGAAGGGGCATCAGGTGAGGAAAGAAGGGAAAAGGGGCATCAGGAGAGGAAGAAACTACAGCAGGGGAGGAAAAAAACAGAGTGACCTCTTAGGAGGGATCTGCCTGAGAATATCATACCTAGACTGTCTTCTCTGTAAGTACCACCAAAGAAAAAAAAAATGCACCATTTTTATATATTTAATATAATAAACCAATTAAACATTTATTTTGTGATATAATCAAAATACACTTAAAAACGTATTATATATATTATGTGTTACATTTTTGTGTTTTTTTTTTTTGTTAATTATTACTATTGTCATCACACCCCATATAGAGAAGCCCCTAGAAACCCCCCTTCCCAGAGGAGCTTCTTGCGCAAGGGCTCATGGGAGATGTAGTTTTACCCATTCGTCGTCAGAAAAGCCTGTGCAGTAGATATAGACAGGAAGTGGCTGGAGTATCTTTGTCAGGAAGTTACTGGCGGCCATGTTGGATGAGGGCAAACTTCCTGGACAGCTGCTGGTGATGTGTAAATGCAGTCACGGATTTCTGTGTCCCACTGGGCAACAGAGAAAGGGTAGTGGAGACAGGGAGCTGTCTTTAGGAAGGTGTCACATAGGGGAGGGTTCACAGGAGAGAGAGATGGGTGAGAGGTTCTGCAGTTAGGGGGTAATAAAATGCTCTGCAGAGCCAGTGCTTCCAGTAATGAGATGATCTGCAGCGGAAGCGGTTACTGGTCATACATGACTATAACGTCACGTGTGTTTGTTTTCCAGGTGGTCTGTCGCCAGCCGCTACCCTCCTATATGCAATGCATGTGGTGACTGATGAAACGGGTGAGAGACCTACCAGCATCACCGGCACCTTAGGGTTTTTACCCCACGCCAGGGTCTCAGGGTCAGTGGGCAGATTCCCAGGGTTTTTACCCCAGTCCCGGGGTGAAGGGCCAGGGTCTCAGGGTTTTTACCCGAGTCTCGGGATTAATATAAAGACTCTCAGGGTTTTCACCCCAGTTTCAGGGTAAATGGGCTAAATCCGCTAAGGGGCAGATTCTCAGGGTCACACATATCCTCTGATTTCATTTGGTGCACCTATATGTAGCTATTAACGGGTTAATATTTGGTGCATGTCAGGGATTGTAGATTATGGTCCCCGGGAGTCACTCTCAGTCCTCTCTCTCTGGTTATCTGAGCAATTTTTGCTTCCCTTTCTAGATTCCATTTGAAAAAATAGCCTCAGGGACCGGGATTACCGGACCCTATCCTCGGAGAGTCCCACTGACCCCACGATCATGAAGGACGGGAATCGGGTGACTGAGAGGGTCCTGGACCTCACCCTGGAGATCATCTCCCTGCTGACCGGAGAGGTGAGGGCATCGGTGAGACGGCGCTTCACGTTATTAGTGTGAATTATCTAATTATAACGAAGGTTAAATCGGATTTTCAGAAGATAATCTCCAGTCCACTGAGGTCTCTTAATTGGACTCCAGTCTAATATTTGCATACAGGAATGTCTCGATCCCTCCTATGCATATCCACACATTTCTGTAGCGGCAGGGTCTCTATCCACACCACATCCACAACTACTTATCCAGTACCTCCCTTCATCTTCATGCATGAACAGGGCATAATATAGGACATGAGAAGGTGACACTTTGATGTCCTTAACTTTCTCTACATGTAGGATTACATGATTGTTAAGAAGGGTGGTGATATGTCTGACGGACCCCCCAGGACACGGAGCCCCAGCCTGGTGCCTCCACCTCACTCGCTGACCCACGAGAGGAACCGCGAGCAGAAGATCCTGGAACTGACCAACAAGATGATGTCCCTGCTGACTGGAGAGGTGAGCGCTGCTGGGAACGGGACGTTATACAGTAACACCGAGGCGTGTGTCTGGATGGTGACGGCTCATTGTGTGTCTCAGGTTCCTGTAAGGTGTGATGATGTCACCGTCTATTTCTCCATGGAGGAGTGGGAGTATTTAGAAGGACACAAGGAGCTTTACAGGGACGTGATGATGGAGACCCACCAGCCCCGCGGCTCATTAGGTAAGAGTTGTACAACAATACCTCTCCCGTATTGTTTAGTTGTTGATTGAGTCAGTCATTTGCCACTGATTGTTGATCGCCAACGTGTTTAGTTTCGCAATCGCCTCATAATCCATCTACTTCCAGGAGAAGGGTTCATGGCGAGCACTACGTGCAGCGAATTTCCCCTTCGTGTTACGTCGGCCGATTCTGCAGAATCACACAGAGACCGTACCAAAAATAGGGGAACCCAATGCTTGCCTGCCAGAGAACCACAGAAGAAACAGACCAACTGTCTGAGGAATATGGGGCAGAATTCAGATACCTGCGAAGACACAACTCTCACAGACAACGCCAAACCTGTACCAGGTACAGCGACAGAGTATCCAGTGACTCGTATTAAGGAGGAATCGGCTTTGTGTGAAGGAGGAGGTTTCATAGACCCCAACATATCTACATCCAGAGACAATACACAGTTACAGTATACATCAACCTTAATTAAGAATGAATCGGGCACATACGAAGAAGGAAGCCTCTCGCTAAAGATGTCTAAGATGGAGACGTGTAGTGATGCATCTTCTCATCCACCATTCCAAGCAGATCACCCAACAAAGAGCGTTCACAACTGTTCCGAGAGCTTGGAAAGTTTTACGTCGACCTCAGATCTTAGTTCTCAGGAGTCTCACAACGGAGATAAAACATTCTCGTGTCCCGACTGCGGGAAGGGTTTTACCCAAAGCGCGCACCTTCTCACGCACCAAAAGAGCCACACAGGAGAGAAGCCGTTCTCGTGTTCTGAGTGTTGGGAATGCTTTACCGACAAGTTGAGTCTTTTTAGACATCAGATCATCCACACAGGGGAGAGAGGGTTCTCGTGCCCCGAGTGCGGGAAATGTTTTACCCGTAGCTCGCGGTTGGTTAGACACCAGTTCCTTCACACCGGGGAGAAACCGTTCACGTGTTCTGACTGCGGGAAGGACTTCACCCATAAGTCAAAGTTCCTGAAACATCGGAGGATTCACACCGGAGAAAGGCCGTTCTCATGTTCTGATTGCGGGAAATGTTTCACGGATAAATCAACCCTCGACAGACATAGGAGGATTCACACGGGGGAGAAACCGTTCGCGTGTCCCGAATGCGGGAAATCTTTTATTCAGAGGTCAATACTCGTCACGCATCTGAGGATTCACTCTGGGGAGAAACCGTTCGCCTGCTCGGTATGCGGGAAACGTTTCAGCCAAAACGCCAACCTTCTTAAACATCAGCTGATTCACACGAGAGAGAAATCAACCGCCTTTCACTAATTCCGGAATGAACCCAAGAAAAAAAAAATTCTGGTGATTTTCGACTTCATTTCTGTAAAGAGGGTAACATTTTTTAAAACGTAGGTGGGACTTCCAATAGCGTCCCATGTGTTTGTTGGGGTTCTGATCCAGAGCTCAGCACAGTATTGGTGAAATGGAGACGGTCGCTTTGTCACTGGATCTATGAACCAAAAGAATCAATAAATAAAATTGAATCGGGGGGGCTTCATAATGATTCTTCCAGAAACAAAATTACATGACTGCTTCTAAGCGCTGCCTGGGGGCAGATGTGCATAACTGGGGGGGGGCAGGTTGGAAAATAAAAGGAAATAAAAACAAAATATTTTTCTCAATCGTAGCTTTTATTTTTAAAAAAATATAGTTTACATGAATTAACATTTACTGGTAAAACTTTTTTCCTACAGGATCGTCTTATATTCAGGCTTTTTCTTTTTTTCCTGAATTAATATTCAGATTTTGGGGGGGTCGTTTTATAATCGAGCAAATCTGGTAATTATTCTGTTTTATGTTTTTTTATTATATTACTTCTCCCTAAAAAAATGATGTATAATTTGTGTGCGTTTCTCATATATGGAAAAGGGGAATCGTGGGTTTACAAACATATGTTAAGGGATAAACAGTATTTCTATGTCAATGGTGGGGGGCAATAATAGGATTGCTGGTGTTGTGGGGCATACTGGGAGCTGTATTCTTGGAAAACCCATAAATAGAAATGTGGACTACAACTCCCAGCATGCAACTGAATTTTTTTTTTTTTGTTCGTGAGACTCATAAACACTCGAGACATGAAGCACTATTATCTCAGGAGCCATGTTGCCGGAGCCTTTTGCTCAGTGAAGCTGTGAGAGTTTCGGTGAAATGGCAGCAGAAGCCACGAACTCTGGTGTTTGCAACTCTATAGCGACAGGTTGAATACGAAAAAGGGTTTAGGAAGAGGTTTGGAACGCAAAAAGCAGGAAGTGAGCTGTTTCCGGTTAGTGGCTTCCTGTTTCTAATGATCTCAATTATGAAGCAGGAGCTGCAGGTCAGTGTGGGATTACTTCATGTGTTTTGGGGCAGGACTGACAGGTCTGTGTGGATCCAAGACGTAAAATGTACCCCTTATTGCCCCGGGGTTAATGCCCTCCTCAGTAAGCAGAAAACCCCCTGTCTCTACCACACTTGGAATAAATGGGGGCTTTGGGGGGTCAGTGTGGATTGCCCCAGGGGTAATATCCTCCAGAATAAGGAGCCCTAAGGCTGCAAACCTCACCTGACTTCCCCTGCCTAACATAGACCAAGACTAAAGTGGCTATTGGGGCAGGAGCCGGTCATAGCTCGTGATGGCTACAGGTGCCCCGATTTGCGGACATAGGGATGTGGCCGGAGATCTCGAAGGTGGTGGGACAGATGGCTTCTTCAAGGTGCTGGCTGAGGGTATTAGAGGGGTAGATTGTAAGCTCCTCTGAACAGGTGAGTAGCTTGAGGAAGAAGGACAGAAGAACCTCCGTCAAGGACATTTGACGCCATCTGCGGTTACGTCATGTGTGACATATGGTGAGCGCCGTATATATATTTTACTCGTTCCAGAGCCCATCAGGTTACCGGCAGTAATGAGGGACCGCGGTCTGCTCTGTGAGAAGATCTTAAACCTCACCCTGGAGATCATCTCCCTGCTGACTGGAGAGGTGAGGGCCACTGGGAATGTCTTGTCCCGGTCACTGTGACGTTGCTGTAGGTTTTGGAGAAAGCAGGTAATGAATACCGAGAGCCCCAGAAGAACCCTTACCCTGAGCTGAATTGAGGCGGACATCTTCTCGTCTTCATCAGGCGTGGTTATGGTATTGAGATGTTTGGGTGGATAATGAGTCTGGATGGACAATCAGGGACCTCAGCGTTGAAGCCCATCACACCTGTCGGTTCTCTCCATTGTAGGACTGTAAGGTTGTCAAGAGGTCTGGTGAACCTGTTACGTGTAGCGGAAGCTCCCATGGATCAGACGGACCCCCCAGGACCCGGAGCCCCAGCCCGGTGCCTCCACCTCACTCGCCGACCCACGAGAGTAACCGCGCGCAGAAGATCCTGGAACTGACCAACAAGATGATGTCCCTGCTGACTGGAGAGGTGAGCGCTGCTGGGAACGGGACGTTATACAGTAACACCGAGGCGTGTGTCTGGATGGTGACGGCTCATTGTGTGTCTCAGGTTCCTGTAAGGTGTGATGATGTCACCGTCTATTTCTCCATGGAGGGGTGGGGAGCGGCTCATTGTGTGTGTTCCTTCCTATAGGAGGAGTTTTTGGAAGGAGACAGAGATTTCATGACAGAGACTCCACAGTCCTTTATTTCTCGGGGTAAGAAGATAATTTGTGTTAGGCCTTGTCTACGTTATGTGGGGTAAACGGTCTTTCTCTCTCTTTCACTCCCTTTTCTCTCTCTCTCTCTTTCACTCCCTTTTCTCTCTCTCTCTCCTTTCGTGCTCTCTTTCTCTCCTTTCTCTCTTGCTCATTATAAATTTTTCTGCATGAGAAATAACAAGACTAATTGGTTAAGAGCAGCACTCGAAATGCAAATGTTTGTTTTTGATCAGAAAATCTTAAATGATGTCCGTCTAAAATGTTGACATTTATTTCCCGTAGATGGATCAGTGGAGAGAACTTCACAAGAGAGCGCAGATTGCGGGCGTGAAGCTAAATGGGGCGGCAGAACCGATCAAGGAGCAAAATCCGCGACTGCAAGTAAATCACCCCCGAGACGCATGAAATCTGTTCGAAGCACGATACAGAACGTTGCGCAGGCAGAGGGCAACGAGACAGACGTTAACAGTACCGCCCCCGCGGAACGTACACGGACAGAACCTCCTCGTATTCAGGGGGACTCGTGTGAAGAAGGGACTGTCTCGGACACAGACCTTTGTAGAGAGCATCCGTCTGTTCATGTAAAGGAGGAACCGGACACAAGTGACGAAGGTGATCTCAGCGACAGCTACGCACCCGGAGAGGAACCCGAGATAGAGTACAAAACGGTTATCGTTAAAGACGAGTCGGACTCAGGGGATGAAGAGAGCTCCTCGGAAGAACAGATCGAATATAAAACGGTTATGATTACGGAGGACTCGGGGTCATGGGGCGATGAAAAGCTTGCAGACTTGACAACCCCCAAACACACATCTACGTGTATCGAGAATGGACTGGCCAAACGAGGGGGCAAGTTGGCACCGGTGGAATGCACACCTCGCGATAGGGAGGGTTCTGCCATATGCCAACGAAATCCCACCGCCGTGGTCATTGATCCACCCGCCGGCCGCCCAATGACGCCACACACGTCTCGGTTTAGGGAGAGACCCGCCTCTCGCTCGCAAAATTTCACCGACATCTACGCCCCTGCCAAGCATATACAGCTACAGTACTTTGTCATGGTGGACAATCAGGAGAAGAAGAAAGCCGAAATCGGCGCTTTCGCTGCCCACCAACAAACGCACGGCGCCCCAAACGCGCTCAGCTGCTCCGACTGCCAGAAGTGCGTGAAGCACCAGGCGGCCCAGAAGGCGAAGCCCTTCTCCTGCCCTCACTGCAGAAAGGGCTTCTCATACAAGTCCGATCTGGTGAAACACCAGCGCATTCACACCGGGGAGAAGCCCTTCTCCTGCTCGGAGTGCGGGAAGCGCTTTACTGACAAGTCCAACCTGGTGTCGCATCAGAGGCTTCACACGGGCGTCAGGCCTTTCTCGTGCTCCGAGTGCGGGAAGTGTTTCTCCCGCAGCACGCACCTCGAGAGACACCAGAGCATTCACAGCGGGGAGAAGCTCTTCCCCTGCCCGGAGTGCGAGAAAGCGTTCACCAAGAAATCGAACCTCGACGCTCACCGGCGGACCCACACGGGAGAGAAACCATTCGCCTGCGCCGAGTGCGGGAAACGCTTCATCGAGATGTCGTCCTTAATACATCATCAGCGGGTCCACAAGAAGCCCTCGTCCTGAGCACAAGAGGAGAAATATTTACCTATCCCAGGACAGGGCGATACGGGGGCCGCCATAGCCATGGGACACATCTTCATGGACATCCAGGGGAGGGGGACGACAAATCTCCCTTTCTGGATCCTGATGAACATTTTATTGGGGGGGGGATACTTGATTATTGTACACGTGGAATATCTCATCAATAAATCAATGTTGTTACTTCAACCTGCATATTATAGTGAAAGGATCCGGCCCCCGTCTAGTCTCCCGTTTCTCCTGCTGTAAAGACTCCAACCTT
The DNA here is from genome assembly GCF_027358695.1 of Spea bombifrons. Taxonomy (NCBI): domain Eukaryota; kingdom Metazoa; phylum Chordata; class Amphibia; order Anura; family Pelobatidae; genus Spea; species Spea bombifrons. Next base: position 579,998 of record NC_071097.1, on the reverse strand, counting down.
AATCAGTTGGTCTTGTCTTAGATTCAGGAGCCGTATGTCTATCCCATGCATGTTTAATACCCTCTACCACTTCTGCTGAGAGTAAAAGTTTGGATTTACACACCGTGTGTCAGTGTATGTACATAGAGGTATTATGTTCTGTTACATGTATGCAGAGGCCAGGGTGTACACAGGCTCCGGAAGAGGTGGGGGGGGCATCAGGCTGAGCCGTTCCTTTTTTCTACAGCCTGGCAGAAGCGCCCGGAAGTTCTTTTGAGGAGAGGAGAGCCTCGGCATGGTCTTTCTACACCCTTCTGGGCTTTCCCGCTGCTCCACCTGTTGGCTGATCACAGTTATTGCGATCTGTATTGCACGTTGTGATCGGAATAAGCAGATGAGAGGGCGGAAATATAGTTCCTCCCCCTTCCAAAATTAAAGGGGGGAAAATGAAATAAAGATAAAATAAAATTGAATGGGAGCCCAGTGATGTCACCATTACATCACAGCCATCAAAAGATGTAGGAGATCTTCAAATGCATCTCTAACCATATTGTAGAGAAAAATAATAGAATATTTTTTTAAAAAAAATGCCCCCTTAGCCCTTCCACTGTAATAAAAAAAAAATATAAAAAAATGGCTCTCTCCACTCTCTACTACAACTCCCAGCATGCCGCGGGTGCCCCTCTGTAACCATAGCAACAGATTCCTGGCCTTAGGAGACACAATTTCTCCACCGGGAAAGCCGTTTTGACTTTGTTTCTAAACAGGTCTGTCGCTCTTTACCTCCATCAATAGGGCGGCTGCTTTATAAACGAAGAGTGCTCGGAGTTTACGGGTTTAAGCTTTGGCGTTGTCGCGATCTCTAGTGGATAGAACTCTGCGCGGAAACCGCCCAACAATGAGATTGAGGTCTGAAACGCAGTGACTTCCGGTTTGATTGTGCGCAGCGGTAATCGGGAGACGGAAGCTGCAGGTTGGTGCTTTTTCGTGGTGTCGGTGTTCCGGGTGTTATATGATTCGGGTGGTTACTGGGATCGGTACCGGATGTACCGGCCGTTATAATAAAAAGGATTTTAGATTTGTATTGCCCTCCCCCTCCATTCTCTCACAAACCCTTCCAGTGAAATTCTAACCCCTACACTCCCTCTTCATCTCGTTCCCCTTCATCCATCCTCCTCCCTCTCTTTCCCCCTCCTTCTTTCCCCTATTCACCCGCCTCCTATTCTCTCCTCATCATTCTCATCTCTTCCCTCCTCCTTCTCATCATCCTCATCTCTCCTCTCCTCCTTTCCCCTATTCACCCGCCTCCTATTCTCACCCCAGCTCCTTCTCCTCTCCCCTATTCACCCCACCTCAAATTCTCACCTCTTCACCCCTCCTCTCCCTCCCCTGCTCCTCATCTCTCCTCTTCTCTCCCCCTTTACTCTTCCCCCTGTCTCTCCCTCCTCCTTTCCCTTATTCACCCCACCTCCTATTCTCGCCTCTTCACTGCTGCTCTCTCCCCCCTCCTTTCCCATATTCACCCCGTCTCCTATTCTTCCCTCTTCAACCCTATCCAATTTGGGACCCTATCCCTTCACCTTGTATATCCCGTCACCCTCCTCCTTCTCTCTTCCTCCCGTCACCCTTCTCCTCCTTCCTCCCGTCACCCTTCTCCTCCTCCCTCCCCTCCCCTCCCGCCACCTTCCTCTCTCCCTCCCCTCCCGCTACCTTCCTCTCTCCCTCCCCTTCCGCCACTTTCCTCTCTCCCTCCCCTTCCGCCACCCCTCTCTCTCCCTCCCTCCCTCCAACCTGTCACCCTCCTTCTCTCTCTCTCTCTCTCTCCCTCCTGTCACCCTCCTTCTCTCTCTCTCCCTCCCGTCACCCTCCTTCTCTCTCTCTCTCTCTCTCTCTCTCTCTCTCCCTTCACCTTCTCCTCTCTCTCTCCCCCCCTCTCTCCCTCCCCTCCCATCACCTTCCTCCTCCCTATGCCAACTGTGTGTTTGTGTCCCGTTGCAGGGGGACCCCAGACCGACGTGTAATACGGGGGGGTATCTCACCGTTTTAGGGCGACTGAGCCAACATGCAGAGCAGTGAATTTCCCAGTAAATGCACAGAGCAGAGACCATTAATGGAGCATCTGATGGACTCTGTGAGGAGGAACATGGACAGGAACCAGGTGTCTGAAAGGATCCTGAATCTCACCCTGGAGATCATCTGCCTGCTGACCGGAGAGGTGAGGGGGCCGGGAACTCCGCAGGAAGGTCACCGATACCTGACTGTTCCTGACTATATATCAGAGCGTTCAGGATGTGCACACTGGGTACAGTAATCTCCTATATGTTCATAATTCCGCACTTGGTACTGTATCTGCCCAGTATTGTTATGACATCATACCTCACTGCGCAAGATGTCTTCTCACTTCACTGCGAAAGAAAATAATTTACACAGGAGGATGTTTCCTGGTTTTAATTAATCTCTCAATAAATAGGATTATATTATTATGAAGAACCCCGGGGAGGATCGTCCGGCAGAAAAAGCTTTCAGGATCCAGAGCCCATTCCTGGCGCCTCCAGCATCCTCGCTGACAGATAAGAGGAACGATGACAATGAAACCCCGCAACCGGCCGATAAGAACGATCCCCAGGAGACGGGGGAGGTGAGCTCCGCGGGGAACGGGACGTTATACGGTAACACCGAGGCGTGTGTCTGGATGGTGACGGCTCATTGTGTGTCTCAGGTTCCTGTAAGGTGTGATGACGTCGCCGTCTTCTTTTCCACGGAGGAGTGGGAGTATTTAGAAGGACACAAGGAGCACTATGAGGACGTCATGATGGAGACCCACCAGCCCCGCGGCTCATTGGGTAAGAGTTTTATAACTGGCGTCCAATGGGTAGGATGGGGGTCAATCAGTGCAGGTTAATATACAGGCGGAGGCTGCGCTGCAACCACACTCACACTAACATTTAGGATGATTTTTGTACAATGAAAAGAAAGAGAGAGTCTTTGATGGTCGGACATCTTTAGATGGCCTTCTGGGTATATTTAAGAGAAGTTCTGTTATAGGTAGATCATCGCGATAAAATTTGTCAGAAAACAAAAAAGGAAACCACTGAGGCTCTCCACAGATGCAGCTCACATCTTGAAGGTGAGGACGGTAGCTTTAAGAGAAGAATCGCAAACTGGACAGTTCTGGAGACCCCATCCCATAGCGTTATTGAGAGCAGGGCCGCTAAAATTAGGAATGCTTAGCTGGATGAAACACTGAGAGATCTCAATATGTCCGGTTTGGAGCCGGGATACAGTGAGGGTATTAAACATGCATGGGATAGACATACGGCTCCTGAATCTAACGACTGATTAAGGTTTGAGTCTTTACAGCAGGAGAAGCGGGGGGAGTAGACGGGGGCTGAATGTAACTTATTGATCGTCTTTATTGAACTTTGGTTGCACTCTCAGTGGCCTTTTGGAATGTAAGATGTCCCATTGGGTTTCTTCTCCAAGAACGGTTGAGTTGGACGGTTATACCGTGGAGTCTAGCGTGTAATAACTTCATGCTGCAGGCGTTGCTGTAGAACATGTTATAGAAAATGATCTAATGTCAGCGCGTTTTGTTCCAACAGATGATGCCGCGGGGAGAAACACATCTCAAGGATTTGGCGCCGCCGTTTCTCCACCACATGATGTAACCGAAACTGAAAGCGGCTTTCAAACCCATCGAAGAACAAGACTCCAAACAAGAAATCAACAACGCTCTGCGCAGGGGAGATCTGAACAAAACGCGACGGAGGCCTCGGTCTCCTGTAAAGACGGAGACATCATGGACATCGTGGTTTACACGGCCATAGACCATACAGGGGCAGAATATTCATCACAATATGTATCTGCGCGTAGCAAGGAACCGTCCGTCTCATCAGACACAAGTCAGGGGAAACGGACGTATAGATGCTCTGAGTGTCCAAAATCCTTTTCTGACCATTCAGAACTTGCTAAACATCAGACGGTCCACGACGATGACCGGCTGACCTGCCCAGACTGCGGCAAACGCTTCTCCAGTAAATCACATCTGGACAGACACTACATGATCCACGCCAGAGAGAGACCGTTCGGGTGCATAGACTGCGGGAAGAGCTTCACCGATAAATACATCCTCGCTCAGCATCAGAGGGTCCACGCGGGGGGGGAGGAGAACTCCATGAAGAAGTCAACGCTCGAGAGAAACCAAACGGTTCACTCGGAGAAGAAACCGTTCAGCTGCTCGGATTGCGCGAAGTGCTTTGCCGACAAATGGGAATTAATTTCGCATCGCAGGATTCACACGGGAGATAAGCTGTTCACGTGCTCAGCGTGTGAGAAATGTTTCCACCAAAGGTCACATCTCGTTGAACATCGGAAGGTGCACAACGGAGGGAGATCGTACTCGTGTTCCGAGTGCGGGAAACTCTTCGCCTATAGCTCGCACCTCGTCACGCATATAAGGAGTCACACGGGCGAGAAGCCCTATTCATGTTCCTACTGCGGGAAGTTGTTCTCGCACAACTCAAACCTCGTCAGGCATCGGGTGATTCACACCAGAGGGAAGCCGTTCCCGTGCTCGCAGTGCGGGAAGTGCTTTATCGAAAAGTCCTTGCTTCTCAAACACCAGAAGATCCACAAGGCTGATTAGCTGTCTCGCTGCGAGAGGAGGAAGATGTCTCAGTAGTCACAAGATGTCTCGTTCTAGGAATCGACTCGTTTCCATCAAACATCACCGGCCATCATGTGCACTTTAGTGCACGTGGTAGCTGTTCACTAGTGATCCCCTTTTCACCACCCCTCGCAGCTCATCAATGCGCATGGAGTGGACACTCACTGCCAGCAAGCTTCTGTAAATAAATTGGTGCATGACCTCGAGTCTTGTGTCACTTCATGTCTCAGCATGCCCTCATAAAGGGGGATGTCTTTAACCCCTTCCGATACGTTTTTACCGTGAGTTCCGTGTTTGATTTATACATCGTTGTCAGAAAAGATGGGGCTTTTTGTTTGAAACCATGGAAGCACGAAAAATAATAATTCTGTAGTTGCCTCTTAGGAACTATGACCTGATTTACGTTCAGCAACATCCCCTGATAAGACCCCCCCACACATTTTTTATGTTCTATAGGGCCACATCCCTTACATATTATTCTAAAGCAATGTGAGGGATCCCACGTACATCGTATGAATGCCGGTGCTGTCGCAATGACATCAATAAATTCACTGCAATGTGGTTTTATTTATATTTTATCAGAAAAACTTTTTCTTTTAACTTTTTCCCTCTGTGGGAAGAAGGAGAAACGTTTCTCAATCTCTTCCCTCTGCGCTCTCCCCCTGCACTGATCACACTGTGATCAGCAAGCATGGCTCCATGGAACGTGCATCGCTCATCGCAATGCGTGCGATCATCCAGCAGAGGGAGTAATCAGAGATCTCATCTGGGTCTAGGCGGACGCGGTTGAGTCTTTTCTCAACGCCAGTGAGTTTTATGAGGGTGTCAGCAGTGACGCCTACCGTAATGGGACGCCCGTTGCGATCGAGCGTTCTCTACGCACCGACGCGCGAGACCTCTGATCTCCAACTCAAGGCTGATTATTGGTACTGCAATCAACCGTGTAGGTCAATGGAGCCCAGCTTACTAATCACTGCCATTAGTAAAATAAAAATATAGTAACATTTAAACATAATGCTCCAGTGATGTCAGCATGATATCATAACAGGAACCAGCCAATTCCAAGAAAATTTATTCAAAAACCCCAAAAATGGTAACAAAAGTAAACTGCTTAATTTTATCAGCAATTTTTAACATTAGCGCTAGATCTATCCAAAAATCCTGCCATAGAAAGTGTTAAAATACCAGCATTTGAAATAACCTTGGGGGCGGGGGGGGGGTTTCAGAAATATATGGTATGAGGGGGTAAATCGAATTGGCCAGGTTTAAAGGTGTCCCGAATAGGACATGGGACAAAACGACCAGATTTTGAAAAAATGCCCTATTACCTATTACATTTGGTATTTTCATTAGATTTTGTAGATGAGTGAAATATTTTTAAAATAAAATCAGAAAAAGTATTTTATTTTTTTAGCAGATTTTCTCTATTTTCTTTAAGTAAATTAGATGATTTCATTAAAAAAAGTTAAAATGAGGGAGAAGAAAATTACAGCTAAACATGAGTACAAAGCGCGTACAAAGGGTACAAAAAAACCTGGCCTGAAGAAGTTAGTTTTATGTTTTCTGGGTGTGTTTTGGGGTCAGAATGCAGAATCTTTAAGATTTTGCGTAAATTAAATGAATAATAATATAAATCGTGAAGAAGCTCAGCTCATAAACTAATGATTCTCCCAGGACTGTCACTCATCTAATAACAGCCTGAGCGGTGCATGCTGGGAGGTGGAATGGCTCTCTGCACTCTCTACTACAACTCCCAGCATGCCGCGGGCGCCCCTCTGTAACCATAGCAACAGGTTCCTGGCCGCAGGAGGCACAATTCAATGGTCTTTAAGGACACAGAAGCTTTAAGCACCGAAGATACAATGTTTCTGAAATTGCGTCGCCACCGGAAGAGCCGTTTTGATTGTTTCTAACCAGGTCTATTCTTTTATACCTTCAACAAAATGGCGGCGCTTTATAAACGAAGAATGTTCTAGTGTTGTCGCAATCTCTGGTGGATAGAACTCTGCACGGAAACCGCCCAAATTGAGGCTCTTTACGTCAGAGACTTCCGGCTTGGTTGGGCTCAGTGATAATCGGGAGGCGGAAGCTTCAGGTCGGTGCTTGATTCGCGGTGTCGATGTTCCGGGGTGTTCTGTGATTCGGGTGGTTACTGGGATCGGTACCGGATGTACCGGCCATCATAATAAAAGGATTTGAGATTTTATGTGTCCTCCCCAAATCTCACAAAACCCTCCCAATTTTAGTCAAACACTGACCCCTCCAGCCCCCTCCTCTCCCCGGCTCCTCTTCGTCTCCTCCGCCTCCTCTCTTCACGCCCTACTGTTCTCCTCTAACTTTCTTCCCCCCTTTCTCTTTTCCCTCACCCTCCCTCCTTTCTCTTTTCCCTCACCCTCCCTCCTTTCTCTTTTCCTCCACCCTCCCTCCTTTCTCTTTTCCTTCACCCTCCCCCCTTTCTCTTTCCCTTCACCCTCCCCCCTTTCTCTTTCCCTTCACCCTCCCCCCTTTCTCTTTTCCTTCACCCTCCCCCTTTCTCTTTCCCTTCACCCTTCTCTCTCTCCCCCCACCTCTTTCTCTCTCCCCACCTCTCTCGCTCCCCACCCCTCCTCTCTCTCTCCCCACCCCTCCTGACACTAATGTCCTCGGCTTGTATTCTTGGAGCTGGAAGTAAAGGTGGGATTGAGACAGGAAGCGACGCTGGGAGATATATAGAGTAACAATCATTATGTATAGAGTAATGTTCAGTCATTTCGTTAATGGGTTTAACCCTTTCAGTACAAGCAGCTTCGGGTATCACGGTGGCTGCCGGACCCCCCTTCGCCTGCATGTAATCTGTGGAGTAGGGGAGAAGACTCGGGTCACAGAGACACCGGGACTCTGTCTGTCTGTCTGCTACTGATACGGACTCAATAGATTTTCACCAGATACAGGGGCCTGGCCTACAGATTGTAACCCATGTCACCTGTGTTAATGCAGGGGGACACAGCAGTGCCAGCTGCGTGTGTCTCATTGCAGGGGGACCCCAGACCCACGCGTAATACGGGTGTCTCACCGTTTTAGGGCGACTGAGCCGACGATGCAGAGCGGTGAATTTCCCAGTAAATGCACAGAGCAGAGACCATTAATGGAGCATCTGATGGACTCTGTGAGGAGGAACATGGACAGGAACCAGGTGTCTGAAAGGATCCTGAATCTCACCCTGGAGATCATCTGCCTGCTGACCGGAGAGGTGAGGGGGCCGGGAACTCCGCAGGAAGGTCACCGATACCTGACTGTTCCTGATAATATATCAGAGCGTTCATGATGGGTATTTTTGGGTCTTCTGTATGCAGATCTCTTGTTAGTTCTAAAAATATAGGACAGTCATGTGATATTTTGGGTGACTTTTCCAGCCCAAACACCACACTGAGCTGATGCTTTATGGCAATGCTAATGAAGTCCGTTCCTCCATAGACTTTCATTAGTCAGAGAGTCCTGTTGGTGATTAAGACTGAGCCATTCTATTGTTCCCCACAGGCAGTATGAAAAGGAGTCGGGGTGTTTAGTAGATCGGGGATCAGATAACAGAGCGAGAATCATACAAATGGCTGATATGCAGCTGCCTGAAAACTTTATATTATGGAGCGAAAAATACAACTGGGGCAAAAAAGAAAACTTTTATGAAAACCTATTTTCCGTACCTCAAATGGCAAATTCTTGTGGGCAGTACCTTGGCAAGAATGACACTGTGTCCTGGGGACACTGATCTCCATTAGAAACGTACAGCGTGTCCAGGAGGGCCATAGAATGTCCTCCTGACGCAGGGATTGGGTTTCAAAGACTATTCCCGTAGTTTCACGATTCCACGCTTGTTACTGTATCTCTGCGCAAGTTATGAATTAATCTCTCAACAAATAGGATTATATCATTATGAAGAACCCCGGTGAGGATCGTCCAGCGGAAAAAGCTTTCAGGATCCAGAGCCCATTCCTGGCGCCTCCAGCATCCTCGCTGATAGATAAGAGGAACGATGACAACGAAACCCCGGAACCGGCCGATAAGAACGATCCCCAGGAGACGGGGGAGGTGAGCTCCGCGGGGAACGGGACGTTATACGGTAACACCGAGGCGTGTGTCTGGATGGTGACGGCTCATTGTGTGTCTCAGGTTCCTGTAAGGTGTGATGACGTCGCCGTCTTCTTTTCCACGGAGGAGTGGGAGTATTTAGAAGGACACAAGGAGCACTATGAGGACGTCATGATGGAGACCCACCAGCCCCGCGGCTCATTGGGTAAGAGTTTTATAACTGGCGTCCAATGGGTAGGACGGGCATTTATTCCGGTCACACAGACTGAGAGCCGTATAATATAAAAAGGTGTGGATCATCGCATCGAGGTTTTGGTAAGAATAAAAGAAAAGGCCAACCGCTGAGCTTCACTCAAACGCAGATGTACAGTGAGAGAATTTCTCTTGGTGGAACGGGTTCTTCGGCAGACCCTTTACCCTGAGAACAGGAATGGCTAGGCATCTTGTCGCCGGCTTTCGCTATGAGGACGGCAGCGATGTCCAGCTAGACCCCTTGGTTCCTGTTATAGAGACCAAGAACGGATTAAGATCTGAGTCTTTGCAGCAGGAGCTGGGGTCGCATGGGTCTTATCTGCTGCATGTTAATTCTATTGAAATTTGGTTGCACTCTCAGTGGCCTTTGGAATGTAAGATGTTCCATTGGGTTTCTTCTCCAGGAACGGTTAAGTTGGACGGTTATACCGTGGAGTCTAGCGTGTAATAACTTCATGCTGCATGCGTTGCTGTAGAACGTGTTATAGAAAATGACCCATCGCTTTTTTGTCGAATCTAACGTCAGCGCGCTTGGTTCCAACAGATGATGCCGCTGGGAGAAACACATCTGAATGCGGCTTTCAAACCAGGCGAAGAACAAAATGTCCCAAAAGGAATCAACAACGCTCTGCGCAGGGGAGATCTGAACAAAACGTGACGGAGGCCTCGGTCTCCTGTAAAGACGGAGACATCATGGACATCGTGGTTTACACGGCCATAGACCATACAGGGGCAGAATATTCATCGCAATATGTACCTGCGCGTAGCAAGGAACCGTCCGTCTCATCAGACTGCCAGGGGAAACGGACTTATTACTGCTCTGAATGTCCAAAATCCTTTACTGACCATTCAGAACTTGCTAAACATCAGATGCTTCACGACGATGACCGGCTGACCTGCCCAGACTGCGGCAAACAGTTCTTAAGTAAATCCAATTTAGAGAGACATTACATGATCCACACCGGAGAGAGACCGTTCGAGTGCGTAGACTGCGGGAAGAGCTTCACTGATAAATCAAACCTCGCTCAGCATCAGAGGGTCCACACGGGGGAGAAGCCCTTCTCTTGCTCTCATTGCCAGAAGAGCTTCACCAACAAATCAAAGCTTGTGAGACATGAGATGGTTCACACGGGGGTGAAACCGTTCACCTGTTCGGATTGCGGGAAGAGTTTTACCGACAATTGGAAGCTCGTCTCCCATCAGAAGGTCCACACGGGAGAGAAGCCGTTCACGTGTCCGGATTGCGGGAAAAGCTTCCACCAAAAGTCACATCTCGTCGAGCACCAGAAGGTTCACGATGTAGAAAAATCGTACTCGTGCTCCGAGTGCGGGAAGCGCTTCACCTATAGCTCGCACCTCGAGAAACACAGGAGGCGACACACCGGCGAGAAGCCGTATTCCTGCTCCTACTGCGGGAGGTTTTTCACTCAAAAATCAAATCTACTCCGGCATCACATAGTCCACACGAGAGAGAAGCCGTTCCCGTGCTCGCTGTGCGGGAAGTGTTTCACTCAAAAGGCAACGCTTCTCAAGCACCAGAAAATCCACCAAGCCAACGAGCTGCTGCTGTGAATGAGGGAAATCTTTTATTATAATTCCCTTATTAGACAAGATAAAACAATAAGCAGAGGATGCCAGAGGAGGAGTAAAAAGTATATCGACAATCTAGTTCTAATTAGTCTTCTAGGGTATTAATTCACCTATTCCAGATATAATATTTGATCGGATCTGGACGGGATGAGGAAACTCCGGTTTGCGTTGGGACTTGATAAGTCAAAGTAGACCAGTCTAAAGGGGCTTTTGTCTTCCGGTTTCTAGCTATGACTACTTTAGCCCCAACAAAGAAGTGGGAAGACCGCTAGAGTTTATTCTTTGGAATATCTGACCTATTTAGATGCTGTCTCAGATTTCTTTTTCTACCATAGCTGTCCAAGCCTTTGGAGGCCAGAAATGACCAAATGCCACCAAATGTCTGACTTCTGCACAGCCCCACCAGACGCGTGGAATGAGCCCACCTCTTTCTCGCATCTCCGACATTTATCTGAGGATTGAGGGGTACGTCGTTGTCAGTCTACTTGGTACCATAGCCAGAAATTCATGACCTCTTTCTTCATTAGGTCTGATAGCATCCATCTTTTTTGAGAGGAGAGTTCAGACCTTGTGCATTTGTGGATATAAACCGGGTGATAAGAAGCAAAACTCAAACGTCCCTCCCTATCCGGCATCCTGGACATCCTCAGTGGACCTCATAACCTTCTATCTGCGGAACTTCCACAATGGGGTATCCAGACAACAAATAGAACTAATCAGATATCGCCTCGCTGCAATCACCGACGACATTGAGGAGGCGTCATTGGCCGGGCCGCGTGGAGACGGGAGGAGAAAAAATCTATTGAAATAAACCATTCGTTAGTGAATTATTCACAAAAGTGCAATTAATGAAGTAAAGAACAGGCCATAGGTTATTTCTATTATAAAGTTCATCAAACTAATTACATATAATTATAAAGAACTATCGGTTCACACCAAGTGTAAAGTATCCCAAAGGTATAACGTACGTTTTTATAGATGAATTTGGTAAGATATAATTATCAATAAGAAACCCCAAATTATACCCAGGAACGAATCCTGAACAATTCAATAATAATTATAAAATACAATTTATTTGTACAAAAAAAAAAAAAATTCCCAAAAGTAAAATATCTTTATAGATTAATTTGTCAAGAGATTGAGGAATATTTATGATTTAGGAACCCAAATTATACCCATAGGACAAAAAAACAAAAACAAATGTGTAACTTATATAATTTAATAGTAGTGTATAGTTAATAATACTTTCATAATTATAACATTAAGGTAAAGCGCATTCTTTATCAATTCATTTAGCAGGATTAATAGATTTGATAATATATTTGTAATGTAGAAACCCAAATTTAGGAGGAAAAATGTAAAAAAAAAAAAAAATCTAAGGCGACTTTCCCGATATAGTTTGACTACTTTGGGAGATCGTTGGTAGATAGAAAAAAGCTTGTATTGTAAAATGCAATAAAATGCTAATTCCAATGAAAAAAAGCCTTGTTAATTAGATAATTTTTATAACAATAGGCTATGCCAACAAAAAAAAACCCCATATGGATGAAATGAATTTACAGAAATTCCTCATTAATCTTTAGTAACCCCGTCGTCGGTTTTGGAGGAAATCCCCATTTGTATTGGATGTTTTGTTTTCCGAAGGAGTTGGTTCCACTCGTGGACGATCTCCAGGCTTTCCTAGTCTTTGTAAATATCGTCTCGTCTTCTATTTTCTCTCGAAGCCGTCAGGACCTTCTCTTTAAAGTTGTGAGAACGGAAGCTTCTGATCACATCCCGTGGCGAGATCGGTAGGTTTGGAAATCCTGCGGTAACGATTTAGGATATTGGTTTCTTCCTCCGGGTTTAACCCGAGATTATAAAAAAAATAGAAATCCTAATAGTTGTAGCGTTATTTCCTCCTGATTGTTCTGTTTTTCTTTTTTCAATAAAGCTTGTTTCATATCAGCATGTTCCTATGTATCTTCTATTATTTAAGTTTCACTTTCCATCAACTTTGCTTCTGATCTGGCATCTTCTTGCTCTTCGGCAAGCAGGGCTCCATTGACTTGCATTGCTCGTCGTAATGCATGTGATCAGCCAGCAGGGGGAGTCTAGGGAGACCCTGCTGAGTCTCTCATGCCCTCTAGTGACCGTCCAGCGGGCGTCAGCTAGAAGGGAATGCCTGATTGCACGATCGAGCATTCTTTGTGGAAAAGTGTACCGGCGCTCGTGCATGATGATGAGGGCATGGCAGAGATCCACGGGGCCGATGGGATCCACCCAAAGTTATTAAAAGAGCTTCGGAGTTTCCTTGCAAAATCGTTGGGAGACTTATTTAGCCAGCCGCTATCAACAGGCGTCGGTCCAGAAGACTGGAAGTTGGAAATTGTAGAACCGCTTCAACAAAAGGGTAGCAGGGACGACTCTGCTAAGTACAGAGCAGTAAGCCTTACGTCAGTAGCCGGGAAATGAGTGGAAACCGAGCTAAAGGAGAGGACTTCTAAACATCTGGATGTAAATGGTTTACGAGATGAGAAGCCCTCGGGTTAACTGCCGGGAGATGGCGTCAGACTAGCTTTATTTATTTTAGATATCGCCTATCGGGTTTCAGTAAGGCGTCTGACACGCTCATAGAAAACGTATAAATAAATTGCGGGGATGCTGAGGGCGTTTGCCGGTAGACGGGAGATCAGGCTGGCGAGTGAAATGCGATCGGCGTCAGCACCAGTTACATTACATGACATGGATTTATATGGCACCAGCAGAATCCGTAGCGCTGTTGCAATCAGTGGGGTGATTTAAAGTCACTCACAATAACAAACTGGTACAAAAGGAGAAGAGGGCCCGGCTCCCGGGAGCTTACAATCTAGCCGGTGTTTGAGGGGGAAGTGAAGCAGCAGGAGAGGACGGCTTGGATGGGGATGAGTTGGTTGAGTGCAGATGATCTGTAGAGGTTGTTGGTCATTCAGGTGGTTTGATTAGGATGTTGGCCGAGAGAATTCGCGTACGAGGGAGAAAGTCTGAAGGAACAGGGAAGGGAATTCCAGAGAAGGGGGAGCGGCACGGGGCAAATCCTGACTATAGGAGTAGGAAGAGCTAATGATGGAGAAGAGAGATGCAGAGAGGGCAGTTAGGGGGGTAAGTAGTTAGTAGGGAGTTGCAGTAATCCAGACGGGAAATCACAAGGGTCGTTTCATGTGTGAGGAACAGGTGGATTCGGGAGATGTTTTTCAGGATTTGGTGAGGGACTGGATGTGAGGGATGAATAAGAGAGGACAGTGTGACACCAAGGCAGGGAAATTGGTCTGTCGGTTGGATGTTGGAGTTGTCAGCAGCAATAGAGATGTCAGGACGGCGGGATTACCTTAAATTCAGTCTTGGAGACGTTGAGCTTCAGGTAACGCCATCCATGATGCAATTCCTGAAAGACAGTCGGTGAAGCGAGTTAGAAGAGAGGGGGAGAGGAGATATAGATTAGGGGGTATAATCTAGGAACGGAGCGTGAGTTTGTAATGTGTAACGTCTTCAGGTGAGCGAGACCTCCTCCGCGGGTATGTGAACAGTTTTGGAGGGGTCCGTGAGGTTTCCCTTAAATAATGCATATTTTATAATGTAATAAATGTAAATGAGCGTCTAAGCATCTATCCAGACCCTCCTGAGACCTCTGATGATTTCCCCCGCAGGCTGAACAGAGGTACTGCAATCAGCAATGTAGCGCTAAAGAACAAGGGAAAAGAACGAGAAATAGAAAAAAAGTTAAAGTACATAAAATAAAATAAAAAATTAATCAGCGGATGGAGGCCATGTCACCGTGACATCATAAGGGTGCCCACCTGCTTCAAAGAGGGATCATTTAATCGGAATACATGCATCACCAGTTTTTGATACTTATAAAGGATCGTTGAGGGGCGAGAGTTCATTTAGGGGGACCCAATAGAAGGGGGACACAGGGGCCGAGAAGTACGGTGGTTCTTCTTCATTCTGCAACCTACCAAATGGTCTGATAACTCAGATCGCTGCAAAGCCCGCCGTCTTTATTCAACACACAGAAAGAGGCAGGGAGGGTGAAAGGTAAGCAGAGCATCCTCCCAGCAGAGGTGGTAGAGGGTAATACAGTGAGGGGATTAGACATGCATGGGATAGACATACAGCTCCTGAATCTAAGACGAGACCAACGACTGATTAAGGTCTAAGTCTTTACAGACTCAATGGGGCGGATGAGGCGGGTCTGCCGGCTGAGGTTCTCTCTGTTGGCTCCAATGAAAGGTGTAAAGGACGGAGCGCCTGAGAATAGCTCCCTGCTCTGTGCTACCACCTCCTCCCAAACCGCAAACTGCACCCTCTGTGTTAACCGATGATGTCATGGGGGGTATTTGCATTCTCAGTTATCACATTCATGTAATGTCTTCTGTGTGTTTTTTGGGTCAGAATGGCAGAATTTTTAAGATTTTGGGTGAAATAAATGAATAATAATATAAATTGCGAAGGAGAAGCTCAGCTCATAAACTAATCATTCTGCCAAGACTGTCACTCATATGGCTCTCTGCACTCTCTACTACAACTCCCAGCATGCCGCGGGCAGCCCTCTGTAACCATAGCGACAGATTCCTGGCCGCAGGAGGCACAATCGCGGTCTAAGGACACCGAAGCTCTAAACACAGAAGATACAATGTTTCTGAAATTGCGTCTCCACCGGAGGAGCCGTTTTGAATGTTTCTAACCAGGTCTATGGCTCCGTGACTCCAACAATATGGCGGCTGCTTTAGAAACGAAGAATGCTCGGAGTCAATGGGTTTACGCTCTGCTGTTGTCGCGATCTCTAGTGGATAGAACTCTTCACGGAAACCGCCCACAATAGGAATGAGGTTTGAAACGCAGCCGATGGTAGCTTCGTGAAACGCAGGCACCTCCCGTTAGTGACTTCCGGTTTGATTGGGCTCAGTGATAATCGGGAGGCGGAAGGTGCAGGTCGGTTTGTGGTGTTGGTGTTCCGGGTTTTTTTCTGTCTCTTCTCTCACAAACCTCTCCAGTTTTAGTCAAATACGGACCACCTTTATCTCCCCCTCTCCTCTTTATCCCCTCCCCCCACCTCCTTTCTTCACCATTCGCTCCCTCTTCACCCTCCTCTCTCCCCTCCACCCCCCTCCACCCCCCTTTCTTACTCCTGCTCCTCTTCATTTCTTCCCGGGCTTCCCCTCTTCCATCCTCCGCTTTCTTCTCTCCCTGCCTCCTCTCTTTACCCTTCACCCCTCCTCTCCCCTTCATTCCTCTCACTCTACCATTCTACTTCAACTCTCTCTCCCTTTTAACCTCTTCACCCCTCCTCTCCCTTCATTCCTCCTCTCCCCTTCATTCCTTTTCCCTCCTCATTCCTCTCTCTCTCCCCATCCCCCTCTCCCCCCCCCATCCCCCTCTCTTTCTCTCTCTCAGTCCCTCCCCATCTCTTTCTCTCTCCCCCTCTCCTCTTCTCCCTCTCCCCTTCTCTCTCTCCCTCTCCCCTTCTCTCTCTCCCTCTCCCCCTTCTCCCTCTCCCCCTTCTCCCTCTCCCCCTTCTCTCTCTCCCCCTTCTCTCTCTCTCTCTCTCTCCCTCTCCCCCTTCTCTCTCTTCTTCTCTCTCTCTTCCTCCCCTTCTCTCTCTCTCCCTCCCCTTCTCTCTCTCTCCCTCCCCATCTCTCTCTCTCCCTCCCCTTCTCTCTCCCTCCCTCCCCTTCTCTCTCTCTCTCACTCTCTCTCTCTCCCTCCCCTTCTCTCTTTCTCCCTCCCCTTCTCTCTTTCTCCCTCCCCTTCTCTCTCTCTCCCTCCCCTTCTCTCTCTCTCCCTCCCCTTCTCTCTCTCCCTCCCCTTCTCTCTCTCCCTCCCCTTCTCTCTCTCTCTCTCTCTCTCTCCTCTTCCCTCCCCCTCTTCTCTCTTTCCCTTCCCCCTCTTCTCTCTTTCCCTCCCCCCTCTTCTCTCTTTCCCTCCCCCCTCTTCTCTCTTTCCCTCCCCTTCTTCTCTCTTTCCCTCCCCCTTCTTCTCTCTTTCCCTCCCCCCTCTTCTCTCTTTCCCTCCCCCCTCTTCTCTCTTTCCCTCCCCCTCTTCTCTCTCTCTCTCTCTCTTCGCTCATCCCCTCCCCCCTCTTCTCGCTCTTTCCCTCCCCCCTCTTCTCGCTCTTTCCCTCCCCCCTCTTCTCGCTCTTTCCCTCCCCCTCTTCTCGCTCTCTCCCTCCCCCTCTTCTCGCTCTCTCCCTCCCCCTCTTCTCGCTCTCTCCCTCCCCCTCTTCTCGCTCTCTCCCTCCCCCTCTTCTCGCTCTCTCCCTCCCCCTCTTCTCGCTCTCTCCCTCCCCCTCTTTTCTCTCTCTTCCTCCCCCCTCTTTTCTCTCTCTCCCTCCCCCCTCTTTTCTCTCTCCACTCTCTCTCCCCTCCCATCAAGGGCCTGTCCTACAGATTGTAACCCATGTCACCTGCGTTAATGCAGGGGCACATAGCTGTGCCTGCTGCGTGTGTCTCATTGCAGGGGGACCCCAGACCCACGTGTAATACGGGTGTCTCCCCATTTTAGGGCGACTGAGCCGACAATGCAGAGCAGAGAATTTCCCAGTAAATGCACAGAGCAGAGACCATTAATGGAGCATCTGATGGACTCTGTGAGGAGGAACAAGGGCAGGAACCAGGTGTCTGAAAGGATCCTGAATCTCACCCTGGAGATCATCTGCCTGCTGACCGGAGAGGTGAGGGGGCCGGGAACTCCGCAGGAAGGTCACCGATACCTGACTGTTCCTGATAATATATCACAGAGCGCCATTGTTGTCAGTGATATTTTGGGTGACTTTCCCGGCTCAATCACCACACTGAGCTGATGCTTTATGGCGATGCTAATGAAGCCCGTTCCTCCATAGAATTTCATTAGTCAGAGAGTCCAACTAGTTGATTAAGACTGAGCCATTCTGTTGTTCCCCACAGGCAGTTTAGTAGATTGAGGCTCAAATAACAGAGCGAGAATCATACAAATGGCTGATATGCAGCTGTCTGAAAACATTATATTATGGGTCAAAAACTACAACTGGGGCAAAAAAGAAAAGAAAACCTCTTAATTAATCTCTCAATAAATAGGATTATATCATTATGAAGAACCCCGGTGAGGATCGTACGGCAGATAAAGCTTTCAGGATCCAGAGCCCATTCCTGGCGCCTCCAGCATCCTCGCTGATAGATAAGAGGGACGATGACAACGAAACCCCGGAACCGGCCAATAAGAACGATCCCCAGGAGACGGGGGAGGTGAGCTCCGCGGGGAACAGGACGTTATACGGTAACACCGAGGCGTGTGTCTGGATGGTGACGGCTCATTGTGTGTCTCAGGTTCCTGTAAGGTGTGATGATGTCGCCGTCTATTTCTCCATGGAGGAGTGGGAGTATTTAGAAGGACACAAGGAGCACTATGAGGACGTCATGATGGAGACCCACCAGCCCCGCTGCTCATTGGGTAAGAGGTTTATAACTGGCGTCCAATGGGTAGTATGGGGTTTATTACGGTCATGTATGCAGCAGAGAATATTGGTAACCGTGTCCCACGCAAGAGACAGAAACGTACGACAAGGAATTAACTCGTGTGCTTATAACGGACATTCGAAGGCTGGTGTCTTCACGGTCCTTTCTTCTCACAGGCGCTTACTGGAGGAGAGTATAGTTGAAGTTTATTAAGTGAGGCTCCACTTTACAATACTCTTGGTAAATGGGGGTCCAGTAGTTAATGAAAATGAGCAGGTGTGATATATAAGACGGCCCCCCCGGCAAGTAAGCCTTTATTTTCACTCAATGCATTTAACCATATGCACATTATTTAAGGTGTTGTTATTTTTTGTCTTTTGAAGGAATTATATGTTATAAGTTCTGATTAAAAGTTAAAATGTATTATTTATAATTTTTTTAAGCTATCTCCATAACGATATTGACAGAGAGCTCAGAGGAGGCGACTAAAATGGGGAATATAGCAAAGTCTAAGATCTCAATATGTCCATCTTGGAGCCGAGATACAGCGAGGGTATTAAACATGCGCGGGATAGACATACGGCTCCTGAATCTAAGATAAGACCAACGACTGGTTAATGTTTAAGTCTTTACAGCGGGAGGAACGAGCGACTAGACGGGGGCTGAATGTTGGTCTTAATTGAACTTTGGTTGCACTCTCAGGGGCCTTTGGAATGTAAGATGTCCCATTGGGTTTCTTCTCCAAGAACGGTTGAGTTGGACGGTTATACCGTGGAGTCTAGCGTGTAATAACTTCATGCTGCAGACGTTGCTGTAGAACATGTTATAGAAAATGATCTAACATCAGAGCGTTTGGTTCCAACAGATGATGCCGCGGGGAGAAACAAATCTCAAGGATTTGGCGCCGCCGTTTCTCCACCACATGATGTAACCGAAACTGGACTTCAAACCAATCGAATAACAAAATGCCCCAAAAGAGATCAACAACTTTCTACACAGGGGAGATCTGAACAAAACACGACGGAGGCCTCGGTCTCCTGTAAAGACGAAGACATCATGGACATTGTGGTTTACACGGCCATAGACCATACAGGGGCAGAATATTCATCGCAATATGTATCTGCGCGTAGCAAGGAACCGTCCGTCTCATCAGAAGGAGATCTTCTGTCACCTACAGAATACACGCAGACTGAATATCCAACTTATGCAAAGCTGGAACCTGTCTCGTGTGAAGAAGGGAATCTCACAGACAACAGTATTTCTATGCCCACGGAGTATACAGCTGTTCATATCAAGGAGGAAGAGACCTTCGATGAAGAAGCACATTTCTCTGGCGCTTGTATGCAGGCGGAATACGTTCCTGAGAGTTACGGAGAATCCTGGCACAATAACAGTCATCAACTTGTAACGCATCCAGGCTTTCCAGATCTAAACTTCAGCGGCCATATTGAAACCTATAACATGGTATCCGGTGACACAAGTCATGAAATGGGGATTTATAGCTGCTCTGATTGTCCAGAATACTTTAGCAACAGCTTTGAACTTGCTAACCATCAGACAATTCACAAGCTCAATAAGCTGACCTGCTCAGAATGCGGGAAACGGTTCTTAAATAAATCAAGCTTTGAGAGGCATTACATGATTCACACCGGGGAGAAGCCGTTCGTATGTTTAGACTGCGGGAAGAGCTTCACCGATAAATCAAAGCTGGTCCGACATCAGAGGGTCCACACGGGGGAGAAGCCGTTCTCTTGTTCTCAATGCCAGAAGAGCTTTACAGACAAGTCAAAGCTTGTGAGACATCAGATGGTTCACTCGGGGGTGAAGCCGTTCACCTGTTCGGATTGCGGGAAGTGTTTTACCGACAAATGGAAGCTCGTTTCCCATCGACGGATTCACACCAGAGAGAAGCCGTTCATGTGTCTGGAATGCGGCAGATGCTTTACTCAAAAATCACATCTTTTTAAGCACCAGAGAATCCACCAAGCTGATAGATACTTGCCGTGAGAAAAATTTTACATTTAGAAAAAGTGTTACGGGGCCAAATGTGGTTATTCCAAAATTGAATTAATGGGTTTCTGTTAGCGCAGGAAAAGTCTTGTGGGGGAGGGGGGATGAATTGTTAACAATAAACAAATTGTTTTGTAATCCTTATATTTATTATTTCAATCTGTTAATTCCACCATCCGCCGGTGGACGTTATATTAGAAGGAGGTTAATTCCACCATCCGCCGGTTGCGTTATATTAGAAGGAGGTTAATTCCACCATCCGCCGGTTGCGTTATATTAGAAGGCGGTAGGTTTCACCATCCGCCGGTTGCGTTATATTAGAAGGAGGTTAATTCCACCATCCGCCGGTTGCGTTATATTAGAAGGAGGTTAATTCCACCATCCGCCGGTTGCGTTATATTAGAAGGCGGTAGGTTTCACCATCCGCCGGTTGCGTTATATTAGAAGGAGGTTGGTTCCACCATCCGCCGGTTGCGTTATATTAGAAGGAGGTTGGTTCAACCATCCGCCGGTTGCTTTATATTAGGAGGTTAGTTCCACCATCCGCCGGTTGCGTTATATTAGAAGGAGGTTGGTTCAACCATCCGCCGGTTGCTTTATATTAGGAGGTTAGTTCCACCATCCGCCGGTTGCGTTATATTAGAAGGAGGTTGGTTTCACCATCCGCCGGTTGCGTTATATTAGAAGGAGGTTGGTTTCACCAGCTGCCGGTTGCGTTATATTAGAAGGAGGTTGGTTTCACCATCTGCCGGTTGAGTTATATTAGGAGGTTAGTTCCACCATCCGCCGGTGGCGTAATATTATGAGGAGGTTAGTTCCACCATCCGCCGGTGGCGTAATATTATGAGGAGGTTAGTTCCACCATCCGCCGGTTGCGTTATATTAGGAGGTTGGTTCCACCATCTGCCGGTGGCGTAATATTATGAGGAGGTTAGTTCCACCATCCGCCGGTGGCGTAATATTATGAGGAGGTTAGTTCCACCATCCGCCGGTTGCGTTATATTAGGAGGTTGGTTCCACCATCCGCCGGTTGCGTAATATTACGAGGAGGTTAGTTCCACCATCCGCCGGTAGCGTTATATTAGAAGGAGGTTGGTTCCACCATCCGCCGGTGGCGTTACTTTAGGTTAGTTCCACCATCTAGACGGATAGAGGGCCTTTTTCAGGAAAGTTACGATGGTCAAGGAGTGGTAGAGAGATTGTCATAATACCGAGAGAGAAAAACTCATGCATTCCCCTCTCTCTTCCTCTCCTCTACAGCACAAAGAGGTAACGTCGTTCTTCTCACGGCGTCCGTTATCAGCTCGTGGCGGTGCTCAAAAGAAACAAATCTCCCCGAAAGAGACAGAAGCTGTGATGTCATCTGATCTCTGGCAGCTCCACGTTTTGAACGATCCGTAAAAAGGAGCGAGACATCGAGCCTGGAGCTCAGTGCAGCCTTAAAGTATATTGCGGACAATCATTCTCAATCCTAGCACCGCTCAGGAGGATGCAGAATAGATTGCAAGCTCATAAGGCAAGCCCTTTTCTCCTGTGGCGGTATACGTCAACGTGAGCTCCAGTTATTGTTCATTCTGTATATGGTTCGCGTTAACGTGATTGGTGATTTTATATTTTCCCCTTTTGTTCATTTCGCTGTGAAATCCGTTACCGGTGCTCTACCAATAAAACGTAACGATATAAAATGTAACACATACATGTATTTTGGGTCGGTTTGGTGGTTCTTCCTTGAGTTTCATTTATTTTTGTGTTGGCATTTTGGGTACTCTCGGTCCCATGCCATTTCAATTTGACACAAGTGCATTTGACGGTCTGCCCGGTCAACGAAACCTTCCACCGCGAGGAAGGAGAACCAATGGAGTGCGCGGTCCACCATGATACTGGCTCATTATCATTAATGATTATCAGTATCATTGGCAGATGTTATCCTCCCTCCCAGAACCTTAATACACACTGCCCATAAACACACATATACACATACACTGCCCTTACACACACACACACACACACATATATATATATATACACATACACTGCCCTTACACACACATATACATACACACTGCCTTTACACACACCTGCCCATAAACACTCACATACTCTGCCCTTACACGTCTTCCCTTACACAACAGCTTACAAATACCTACACTACTCTTACACACACCTGCCCATACACACACAAACACATACACTGCCCTTACATATGCCTGTCCATACACACTGCCTTTACACACACCTGCCCATAAACACACATGCACATCCCTTATGCGTCTTCCCTTACACACCAGCTTACAATTACCTACACACACCTGCCCATACACACACATATACACATACACTGCCCTTACATATCCCTGCCCATACACACACATATACACATACACTGCCTTTACACACACCTGCCCATAAACACACATATACACATACACTGCCCTTACACGTATTCCCTTACACACCAGCTTACAAATACCTACACTGCTCTTACACACACCTGCCCATACACACACACATATACACATACACTGCCCTTACACCCCTTTTCTCACCCTCTCTTACCCCATCCTGTGGTGGGAGCATGAGGTCTGTCACTTCATATCTCTGCTTTTCTGGTCCGTCATCACTACGCGCCGGTTATTGATGCAGAGGGATGACGATGACGAGGTGAATGCCTTTCGGCAAAGCGGGACAGAGGTAGGGATAGGCGGGACAGAGCCCCAAAGTCGGGGCTGTCCCAACCAAATCGGGACAGTTGGGGGTTATGGAACGGGGTTAACTTACCCTATCAGCGACGCGGAAGCAGTCGGTCGAGTGAGTGAGCGTGAGGGTGTTTTCTCATCAGCGTTATGTACCTCCCCCGCGAGGAGCTCACATTTTACTTTAATTGCCCTCAATGTCTGTATACAGATAAAAACATGGATGCCGGGCGGGTGTCCACGCATCCACTACATCACACAACCTGCCCAGCGTTCTGTATCTGCTCATTATCCATGAACATTAATAGCCAGTCCATCTGACATATGTTAAAACGCTGAGCAGTGAAAGGGTCAAAAGTAACCTGACCAATGAGCAGTCAGGCTGTTACCAAATGTGGAGAGATTCGGCCCCGTGGGGGGCAATCCCATATCCTCATGCCCTTCTCCCACACTTCTGCAGAGCCCCTGCCACCCCTGCCTGCCCCAGATAATCTTCTGTTTACCAGCCGCTCCTCGGCTCTGATCCGCTTGTCAGTGTGTTCTGCCGTCACACATATCCCAATATCAGTTTAACTCATGTTCCCTTAGTAGGCGGTAGAGCCATGCTAGAACTAAGCTTCTTACTTCTGAAGCTATGCATTATGGGAGAACTTTATTCTTTAAATGGGAGAAAAAGGATTTAGGAATCATTGGGAACAGACTTGGCCACAGTGCACAATGCCAGTCAGCAGCCGCAAAGACCGATGAGATATCAGCATGTATAAAACGGGGTATCGCCCCCGGGAGGAGGATATCATATTACCTCACCTTAAATACGCCTGCAATTCTGGGCACCAGTGCTTAAAATGGAAGATCCATACACAGCAAAGGAAGGGGTTCTTTACAGCCATGAAGATAAAGCGTTCTTGACAGTTAATTTTGTTAAATCGTATAAGAATACATTAAAAAAACAAAAAAAACATTATACAGGAAACCCTGATCTCCTGCCGTCCGTCAACTGCCCAAAATGCCCACGAAGGAAGTCAATCACATGATCTTCTGCAGAACGGGAAGTCTTTAAATATATTCAGTTTTCGCTTGTGATGTCATAGCTGTGACTTCTCCCTTATATGAATCTTATTATGTTTACTTAGATCGTTCCTCATGGTGAAAGACTTCCCGCACTCAGAACAGGAATACGGCTTCTCCCCCGTGTGGGACCGCTTGTGTTTCACGAGACACGTGCTGTATGTGAAGCTCTTCCCGCACTCCGAGCACGAGTACGGCTTCACCCCGCTGTGGACCCGCTGGTGGATAATGAGGTGCGAGCTCTGCCTGAAACGCTTCCCACACTCCGAGCACGCGAAGGGCTTCTCTCCCGTGTGGATCCGCTGGTGGGTACTCAGGATGAATCTACTCCGAAAGGTTTTCCCGCACACGGAGCACGAGAACGGCCGCTCCCCCGTGTGAATCCTGTGGTGAAGAACGAGAGCCGAGCGCGCAGGAAAACCTTTCCCACATTCGGAGCACGAGAACGGCTTCTTCCTCTTGTCACATTGTTTCTGTACTTCTGGCAGCCTCGATGTCACGCAACGAGCCCCCCCGGCAGTGACATGACCTACGTAATCGTCTTGGCCAACTGTGACGTCACCTCCATCGCGGGAAGCTGCCTCCTCTTTAATACGAGACGGCGTGCAGTCCGCGGGCGCGGGTTCTGTCAGAGTATCTGCCGGATCTTCCCGAGTGAAGGGGGTCGGCAATGTATGAGCAGGAGTCCGCCGCGCAGGTTCTTGTGATGTGTGAGCGTCGCGGTCTGACTGCCCTGTAATATGTTCCAAAGACTCGCTCGTCGTCGCACTTTCTATATTCACATTCTGAGGGTCTGTTTGAAGAAGGTCGCGTTTCTCTTCATTCCCACAATCCCCGGAATTAATGAAGATGTCGCCGCAGGCAGATTCATATACTGGGATAAAAAAAAAGAAATTAAACCCAACTCTAGATATTAATCCACCTGAAGATCACGGAGACAGCACTGCTTGTGACAAACAGGCCAGAGATCGGTCATCGTATTACCCGGAGAGCCGCTGGGCTGGTGGGTCTCCATCATCACGTCCCTGTAAAGCTCCTTGTGTCCTTCTAAATACTCCCACTCCTCCATGGAGAAATAGACGGTGACATCATCACACCTTACAGGAACCTGAGACACACAGTGAGCCGTCACCATCCAGACACACGCCTCGGTGGTACTGTATAACGTCCCGTTCCCAGCAGCGCTCACCTCTCCAGTCAGCAGGGACATCATCTTGTCGGTCAGTTCCAGGATCTGCTCGTTGTTCCTCTCGTGGATCAGCGAGTGAGGTGAAGGCACCGGGCTGGGGGGTCCGTCTGACTCATAGTGACTTCTTTTACACATGACGGGGTCTCCACGTTTCTTCACAATAATATAATCCTAAAGAGAGTGCGAGAAACACATAATGAAAGGCGTTCAGCCTCCTGCTCCCAGTAGATATTCTCACGAAGTCCTAAAATACAGTTTTGTACTTCTTTGAATTTCAGGTTGACCAGCACTTTGGCTTCTTGGGTAAATATGAATTACAAATTGTAAATAACAACAAAAACATGGAAAACCCCACTTTGGAAAATAAAGCGTCTCCCGCTGTGACCTCCTCTCACCTCTCCGATCAGCAGAGACAGGATCTCCAGAGTGAGGTCCAGGATCCTCTCGGCCACCCGGCTCCTGTTGTCCATCGTTGTGTCCGACCTGTCCGTCCGTCCGTTTATCCTCGAAGTGACCTGGGAGGAGAATATATTGTATTTACAAATGGCCCCTGAAATGATAAAAACTCCATGAAACGGATCTCAGCATCACATGGATGTCAGGGTCGCCGCCTGTGGCTGAGAACGTGCTGACGTTGACAGGTCACCATGACGACAGCTGCGTACATTTCACGTTAGAGATGGGTGCCATCTTTACACCCAAACAGTGCCACATTTACACCCAAACAGCTCAACAGTGCCATCTTTACACCCAAACAGCGTCACCATTACACCCAAACAGCTAAACAGTGCCATCTTTACACCCAAACAGCGAAACAGTGCCACGTTTACACCCACACAGCTAAACAGTGCCATCTTTACACCCAAACAGTGCCATCTTTACACCCAAACAGCTAAACAGTGCCATCTTTACACCCACACAGCTAAACAGTGCCATCTTTACACCCAAACAGCTAAACAGTGCCAACTTTACACCCAAACAGCTAAACAGTGCCACCTTTACACCCAAACAGCTAAACAGTGCCAACTTTACACCCAAACAGCTAAACAGTGCCACCTTTACACCCAAACAGCTAAGCAGTGCCATATATACACCCAAACAGTGCCATCTTTACACCCAAACAGCTACACAGTGCCATATTTACACCCAAACAGCTAAACAGTGCCATCTTTACACCCAGACAGCTAAACAGTGCCAACTTTACACCCAAACAGCTAAACAGTGCCACCTTTACACCCAAACAGCTAAATCGTACCATCTTTACACCCAAACAGCTAAACAGTACCACATTTACACACACACAGCTAAACAGTGCCATCTTTACACCCAAACAGTGCCACCTTTACACCCAAACAGCTAAACAGTACCATCTTTACACCCAAACAGCTAAACAGTTCCATCTTTACACCCAAACAGCGAAACAGAACCATCTTTACACGCAAACAGCTAAACAGTGCCACATTTACACCCAAACAGCTAAACAGTGCCACATTTACACCTAAACAGCTAAACAGTGCCATCTTTACACCCAAACAGTACCATATTTACACCCAAACAGCTAAACAGTGCCACCTTTACACCCAAACAGCTAAACAGTACCATCTTTACACCCAAACAGCTAAGCAGTGCCATATTTACACCCATACAGCTAAACAGTACCACATTTACACCCACACAGCTAAACAGTGCCACATTTACACCCAAACAGCTAAACAGTGCCACATTTACACGCAAACAGCTAAACAGTGCCACCTTTACACCCAAACAGCTAAACAGTGCCACCTTTACACCCAAAACAGCTAAACAGTACCATCTTTACACTCAAACAGCTAAACAGTGCCACCTTTACACCCAAACAGCTAAACAGTACCATCTTTACACCCAAACAGCTAAGCAGTGCCATATATACACCCAAACAGTGCCATCTTTACACCCAAACAGCTAAACAGTGCCATCTTTACACCCAAACAGCTAAACAGTGCCACATGTACTCCCACACAGCTAAACAGTGCCACATTTACACCCACGCAGCTAAACAGTGGCACATTTACACCCAAGCAGCTAAACAGTGCCATCTTTAAACCCAAACAGTGCCATCTTTACACCCAAAACAGCTAAACAGTACCATCTTTACACCCAAACAGCTAAACAGTGCCATCTTTAAACCCAAACAGTGCCATCTTTAAACCCAAACAGTGCCATCTTTACACCCAAACAGTGCCATCTTTACACCCAAACAGCTAAACAGTGCCACATTTACACCCACACAGCTAAACAGTGCCACATTTACACCCAAACAGCTAAACAGTACCATCTTTACACCCAAACAGCTAAGCAGTGCCATCTTTACACCCACACAGCTAAACAGTGCCATCTTTACACCCAAACAGTGCCATATTTACACTCAAACAGCTAAACAGTGCCATCTTTACACCCAAACAGCTAAACAGTGCCACCTTTACACCCAAACAGCTAAACAGTACTATATTTACACCCAAACAGCTAAACAGTACCATCTTTACACCCAAACAGCTAAACAGTACCATCTTTACACCCAAACAGTGCCATCTTTACACCCAAACAGCTAAACAGTGCCATCTTTACACCCAAACAGCTAAACAGTGCCAAATGTACTCCCACACAGCTAAACAGTGCCACATTTACACCCACGCAGCTAAACAGTGCCATCTTTAAACCTAAACAGTGCCATCTTTACACCCAAAACAGCTAAACAGTACCATCTTTACACCCAAACAGCGCCATCTTTAAACTCAAACAGTGCCATCTTTAAACCCAAACAGTGCCATCTTTACACCCAAACAGTGCTATCTTTACACCCAAACAGCTAAACAGTGCCACATTTACACCCACACAGCTAAATAGTGCCACATTTACACCCAAACAGCTAAACAGTACCATCTTTACACCCAAACAGCTAAGCAGTGCCATCTTTACACCCACACAGCTAAACAGTGCCACATTTACATCCAAACAGTTAAACAGTGCCACATTTACACTAAAACAGCTAAACTGTGCAATATTTACACCCAAACAGCTAAACAGTGCCATCTTTACACCCAAACAGCTAAACAGTGCCATCTTTACACCCAAACAGCTAAGCAGTGCCATATTTACACTCAGCTACACACTACCATATTTACACATAAACAGCTAAACAGCGCCATCTTTACACCCAAACAGCGCAATCTTTACACCCAAACAGCTAAGCAGTGCCATATTTACACTCAGCTACACAGTACCATATTTACACATAAACAGCTAAACAGTGCCATCTTTACACCCAAACAGATATACAGTGCCATATTTACACCCAAACAGCTAAGCAGTGCCACATTTACACCCACACAGCTAAACAGTGCCACATTTACACCCAAACAGCTTAACAGTGCCAACTTTACACCCAAATAGCTAAGCAGTGCCATCTTTACACCTAAACAGCTAAGCAGTGCCACATTTACACCCACACAGCTAAACAGTGCCACATTTACACCCAAACAGCTTAACAGTGCCAACTTTACACCCAAACAGCTAAACAGTGCCATCTTTACACCCAAGCAGCTAAGCAGTGCCATATTTACACCCAAACAGCGCTATCGTGGTCCCCAAATAGCTAAACAGCATCAGTTTGTCAACAGTTTAACAGTGCCATGTCCCATAGAGCTATGGGAAGCTGTTTAGTGACAGATAAGGCTGTTTAGTGACATAGTCCCATGTTTAGTCACTAAGCAGCTTCCCAAAGCGACATCTTCCTACAACTATCTTTGTCCCCAGCCTCCCATTGCCAACCATGTCCCCAGTTTGCCAACTTGTCTGAAGGTATCGCTTGACCCTCCTCCATGTGCCCCAACACCTTGCTGGGTTCCCGCTGCCAAACTAGCTCCACCCACAAAAATCATTGCGCGGGCCTGGCGCCACCCAGGAAAATTATTGAGCGGGGCTGCACTCCACATGTAAGCGTTCTAATGATGCGCATGTGTACTGATCTTACGCTCATTAACCTGCGTAGTACTGGATCATTTTCACAGTGGTGGGACTTGGGTTCTAAACAAAAGGCAGCTAGGAGGTATGGTGCATTCCAATAATATACATGGTGTGTGTTGGAGTAGTAGATACATAGCTCTGCATCTAGCAGGCCTCCACTGGGGACAGACCCAGCCTGATATACCCCCTCTAGTTACCCCTGTGTGCCCCACTGATTGTCAGGAGGAGCCCCCTATCACACACAGCCATCCCCTGCGGGGTAAACCCCAAGACAGACAGGATTTCACCCTGACGTCACACACAGCTCTCCTAACCACCGATTTCCACCACCCACTCACCTCTTTTCTCACTTCGTTCGCCAAACGGAAGTGACGTGCGTGACGGCAAGCCTTAGCGGGCGCCATATTTGTTGTGGGTAGAAAATCGTTTTCCAGGTTTTACACTCATTTCCCCGGGTCAGGTAGGAATCTTGGGGACTCTAGAAAGGTTGATCTGCGGCTGTGCGCCAGGAGGCAACTGCAACAGCTTCCGGTAACTGTCTTGAACCGGAAGTGTCGCTGATAAGAAGAGTTTAGACGCCATGTTGTTGGTGGGCTTTGTTTTGCAATCATTGGGTTGTCTGTTATTCATATGCTGTGTTTGTGCCTCTTACATATAGAGATAGACTCAGAAAACTGTGGAAAAATAACAATTACCATTTTCTGTAATTTTTTCACTCAAATTAACTACGATGAATTAGAAAGAGATACACATTAAACTCGTCCACCAAAGCTTCCATGTCACACGCGTGCCCTCGATATACACTAGTCCCAAACACTTTTCTATACGAACAATATAATGAATGATAGTGGGCGTGTCCTCATCGCAAGACGACGGTCCACTCCACGCAACATGTCGCCTCCGAAGAGCTTACGTCAAGCCACCTCAAACTTACACCCACAGAAAAGAGTTTGTCGTAGACCCAACGATGGTTAGGTTGGACAACGGAGAAGAAACATGACCGTGGACACCATGACAACCATCCAACTCGGACCCCGAGTGTTATTATTGGAAAACCGCTGCATACGTTCTGTTTTTCATTTTAATCGCACTGTGATGTCATACCCGCAACTTCTCCCTTACGTGACTCTTACGGAGATTCCAGTAACTATAGGATCGGCTCTTTCACTCGATCGAGTTCTCCTGACGAAGCTAACGTATAGTTAGCGAAACCTGAGTCGGGGATTTATCCGCCGATGGTATAAATGGGGGAGGTAACTTTATTCTTTATTTAAGCCCCCACCCCCCATGACAGTTCTACTGAGCCTAGAAGGCAGTTACTTTTTGTGTTACTCGAGTGGGGACTTGAGGGTAATGCTGTTAGAAGATGCGCTCGCCGCTTTCATCCAATGAAAGACGATTACGCGATCGTGCAAACCCTTCCACAAGGGACGCCCACTGGAAGTGCACTTGAGCAGACAAGAGCCTCCCTATTACCCCAATAATTAAAGTTATAATCCTTGTACTATAGCTGAGGCTCTCCTCCTCACCTCTTCCCGTCTACAACATTTCACTCGGGCTGCCCCCATACCTCTGGAACCGACTTCCAAAGAACCTTCAGCTTTCACCTTCCCTCCCAACATTCAAGAACCATCTCAAAACCCACTTCTTCAGAAAAGCCGCCCCATAACCTCCCCGTCACTAATACCCCCCCATACTACCTCTCACCCGTCACAGATACCCCCCACACTACCTCTCACCCGTCACTGATACCCCCCCGCACTACCTCTCACCCGTCACTGATACCCCCCCACTACCTCTCACCGTTTCTCTGTGCCTTATGTTTGTCACCCCATTCCCTAAAGATTGTAAGCTTCCGAGCCGAGTCTCTCGTCTTGTCAGACCCCTTGAATATATGGATTGTATTAAGCGCTGCATAGATTGCTGGCGCTATATAAATAAAAGATAACAATAATAATATTAAACATTTTCCCACAGCCAAGAAACGAAAGCTTTATTGCGGGATAACTCTGTAAATCCTATTAGGATATGTCTTTAAAAGAGAACCGTCAAAAACCAGCAGCTTCCATTCCAAGTTCCTTAGAAGGAGGGAGTTCCTTGGACGCCCGTCATCTCCCGTGGTGTGCCAAGAGTCCAGAAGACCCACAAAACAGGCACCGGTGCATGGAATCAACGATCTGATTTACTGAGGCGAGGAAAACCCTTTTCCATGTATTCACTCTGGATTTAAATCCGACGGCGTGATGTCATACCCGTGACTTCTCCCTCACGTGAATCTTCAGGTGATTTCTCAAACCGTGCCTATGGGCGAAACACCTTCCGCACTCCGTGCACGGATACGGTTTCTCTCCCGTGTGGGTCCTCAGGTGCTTCACAAGGCCAGATTTGTGTGTGAAGCTCTTGCCGCACTCCGAGCATGAGTATGGCCTCACGCCGGTGTGGATTCTCTGATGCACCACGAGGCTCGAGCTCTGTCTGAAACACTTTCCGCACTCTGGACACGCGAACGGCTTTTCTCCCGTGTGGATCCGCCTGTGAATGATGAAGGCGAATTTACAGCTTAAGATTTTCCCGCACATGGGGCACGAGAATGGCCGGTATCTCGTCAGAGTCTTCTGATGATGGACAAGAGCTGAGCTCTCAGAATACGAGAAGGGTTTCTCCCCCGTATCACACGGCCTCTCTGTCTCTTCCGAGTCTGGCTCCTCCGTGATGCCATCCGCTACGTAGTCGTCTTCGCCAACTGTGACGTCACCGTCATCGCGGGAAGCCGCTTCCTCTTTAATACGAGACGGAGAGCAGTCCGCGGGCGCGGGTTCTGTCAGAGCATCTGCCGGATCTTCCCGCGTAACAGGGGTCGGCGATGTATGAGCAGGAGTCCGCCGCGCAGGTTCTTGTGATGTGTGAGCGTCGTGGTCTGACTGCTCTGTAATATCTTCCAAAGACTCGCTCGCCGTCGCACTTTCTATATTCACATTCTGAGGGTCTGTTTGAAGAAGGTCGCGTTTCTCTTCATTCCCACAATCCCCGGAATTAACGAAGATGTCGCCGCAGGCAGATTCAGCTACTGAATAAAAAAAAAAAAGAAATTAAACCCAACTCTAGATATTAATCCACCTGAAGATCACGGAGACAGCACTGCTTGTGACAAACAGGCCAGAGATCGGTCATCGTATTACCCGGAGAGTCGCGGGGCTGGTGGGTCTCCATCATCACGTCCCTGTAAAGCTCCTTGTGTCCTTCTAAATACTCCCACTCCTTCATGGAGAAATAGACGGTGACATCATCACACCTTACAGGAACCTGAGACACACAATGAGCCGTCACCATCCAGACACACGCCTCGGTGTTACTGTATAACGTCCCGTTCCCAGCAGCGCTCACCTCTCCAGTCAGCAGGGACATCATCTTGTTGGTCAGTTCCAGGATCTTCTGCTCGCGGTTCCTCTCGTGGGTCGGCGAGTGAGGTGGAGGCTTCGGGTTGGGGCTCCGGGTCCTGGGGGGTCCGTCTGACACATAGTGACTCCTTCTACACATGACGGGGCCACCACGTTTCTTCATAATAATATAATCCTACACAGCGTGAGAAACACATGCGTCACTGAGCCCTGGAATATGTATAATTCTATACACTTTCTACACTCTCCCGACCCCGGGACCAATCAGATTATCAGCTCTTCAGCTTTATAAGAATATAAGAAACATGGAGACCCCAGTTGGTAAAATGAAGCGTCTCCCGCCGTGACCTCCTCTCACCTCTCCGATCAGCAGAGACAGGATCTCCAGCGTGAGGTCCAGGATCCTCTCGGCCACCTGGCTCCTGCTGTTGATCATCGCGTCCGACCCGTCCGTCCGTCTATCCTCGGCGTGACCGGGGAGGAGAATATATTGTATTTACAAACGGCATCAAACGGCCCCTGAAATCATAAAAAGGGCCCTCAGAGAGGAAGCTTCTTTCCAGTTAACTCCATTAACCCCTTAAGTACCAGAGCTATTTTACACATCAGGACCAGCCCAATTTTACAACCATTATCTCCCTTATCCAGAATTTTTTTTTTATTAAAACCATATAAATATATGTTAGTAATAAAATGTAAACAGATGGGATTAAGTATATAATATATATATATATATGGATTATGTTTTAAGGGTTGCTTCCAGTGGTGCAGCCAGGGTTTTGTAATTGGTCTTTACAGAGAAAAGAGTGACATCAATAAAAAACAAACAACTGAGAGGAAACATGGAGAAATGCAAAAGAGAAAGGAGAAAAGAGAAAGGAGAGAAGAGTCAAAAGAAGGGGGCAAGAGAGAAAGGGGGAGAAGGCAGAAAGTAGGAATGAGAGGAGGAAGAGACACAAGAAAGAAAAAAAGATGATGAAAGGAGAGAAGAGAAAAGGGAGAGGAGATAGATGGGGTTGTAATGACAATTTTTTTTTCATATTTTGTTCTTTACAGAGAAAAGAGTGAAAAAAAATAAACACATTTAAAACAAAACAATTGGGAAATGCAAAGGTATACAAGGGGGAAAGAAGAAAAAATGGGAAAGGAGAAAAGGGGAAGGAGAAAAAGGGGAAGGAGAAAAAGGGGAAGGAGAAAAAGGGGAAGGAGAAAAAAGGAAAGGAGAAAAGGGAAAGGAGAAAAAAGGAAAGGAGAAAAAAAGGAACGGAGAAAAAAGGAACGGAGAAAAAAGGAAAGGAGAAAAAAAGAAAGGAGAAAGGGAGAAAAGGAGAAAAGGAGAAAAAAGGAAACGAGAAAAAAGGAAAGGAGAAAATGGAAAGGAGAAAATGGAAAGGAGAAAATGGAAAGGAGAAAATGGAAAGGAGAAAATGGAAAGGAGAAAAGGGAAAGGAGAAAAGGGAAAGGAGAAAAGGGAAAGGAGAAAAGGGAAAGGGGAAAAGGGAAAGGGGAAAGGAGAGATGAGACAAAAGAAGGGACAAGAGAGAAAGGGGGAGATGAGAGAAAGTAGGAATGAGAGGAGGAAGAGAGACGATGAAAGGAGAGAAGAGAAAAGGAGAAGAGATAGATGGGAGAAGAGAAAAGAAAAAAAAGACAAGAGATTAAATTTAAAGGTGAGAAGAGCAAGTCACACAATAAAACACACACATACACTCACACCCTCACTCACTTCAGTGCAGCTCCCACAAACACAACGTTACGCGGAACCCCGTCTCCTCCTGGAAATTACTGGAAAGGCCATCCGCCACCAGCCCAGCAGTCTCTGGGCATAAATAGGTAAATCCAGGCCTCGGGACTTACTTCGTTACAAGCCCCCACAGCATGGGACTGTATGTTTTGGGTGGGGGGTGCTCAGTCCTGACCCCCCCCCCAGGTCCCATGCCGCTACAGCTGTATTTTCCGTGAAGTGCGTACATTTCACATATTACCCAGTGGCGCAGTATGGATGTATAATGGTCTCTTCCCCAATACCGCGGGGGGGGCACTTTCCCGGGGCAGTACGGCGGGCCCTATTCTAATTCACCAGGACCTGCACAGTACTGGGTTTAAAATCATTTTTAGAATGGTGGGATTTGGGTTGTTAACCAAGGGCAGTTGGGAGGTATTATGCATGGCAATAATACACATGGTGTGTGTTGGAGTAGTACATACACAGCTCTGCCTCTAGCAGGCTTCCACTGGGCACAGAATCAACCTGATATACCCCCTCTAGTTACCTCTGTACCACTGATTGTCAGGAGGTGACACCCATCACACACAGCCACCCCCTGCTGGGTAAACCCCGGACACAGAGATGTTTCACCCCCCCTGACGTCACACACACCTTTCCCGACGACATTAAAATCTGCACTCACCAGTTTTCTCACGATATCCGTTAAGCGGAAGTGACGCCAGGTAGCTACCTGCCTCAGCGGGCGCCATTTTGGTTGTGGTTTTTGGCTCCTCCCCGGGTTAGTTCTTAGCTGGGAGACTCTGAGGGACGGTAAAGATGATCTGTGCGCTGAGCGACGGAAACTGCTTCCGGTCTTCCCTTCAACCGGAAGTGTCCCTGGTGAAGGGGCATCAGCCGACATGTTATTGGTGGGTTCTCTGTTTCCCTATCAGCGTTTGTGCCTCTTGTATGTACAGAGAGGGGGGGGGATAATAACAATTACCATTTTCTGTAATCTTTTCTCCTAAATTATTATTTGCCCTGAATCAATAAGAGTGCACAACTTTTACAGCATCAATAGAGTACATACTCGCTGTAATCACTCAGAGAGACCGCGGTGCACATACGTTACTGTGTCTGCGTGTACGTGTAAGGGTGGTATAGTTTGCGTATGTGTAACTGTGTATGTGTAAGTATGATAACGGACTCCCCCTCTTCAGAGATGGAGGTGTGTATGTGTTATAGTGTGTGTGAACCCCCCCTACTAAAACAGGAAGTGTTAATATGTAAATGTATTACGCACGATCAGCAGCACCGCAAGTTTGCATGCTGGCAGAACATCAGTGTTCAGATCCCGTACGTGTGATTGGCTGCTTCTACTGCCATTGAGTTCTCCAAGACATCAGCAGAGACCGCCGGAGGAGAAGAGGTCGATGACACTAGGAACACCCCAATAACCGCACCAGCAGCGATTTACATGGAGCCCAGTATGACATAAGAGGAGACGGCCTTAAAACAGAATACAGTAACAAGAATACATTTATTTTCATATTTAAGCTATTACATCACTTCCTGTTGTCCACCAAGACCCCTAAAGACCCAGGAACCAAATATACAAGGAAACCCCCCCCCCTCTGCTTGGGACATCACATGATCTATTGGGGTATGTGATGCAAATCTGACACAGTGATGTCATAGCCGTGACTCCTCCCTAACATGGATCTTCCGATGTTTATTTAAGCTACTTTTCTGGGTAAACCGTTTCCCGCACTGAGAACACAGATGCGGCTTCTCCCCCGTGTGGGTTATCCGATGTTTGGTGAGAGACGAGCTGCGAGAAAAACTCCTCCCGCACTCCGAGCAGGAATGCGGCTTCTCCCCGGTGTGGTCCCTCCGGTGTTTGACGAGAGACGAGCTGTGGGAGAAGCTCTTCCCGCACTCCGGGCACGAATACGGCTTCTCTCCGGTGTGGGACCGCTGATGCTTGACGAGAGACGACCGGTGTCTAAATCTCTTCCCGCACGCCGAGCACGGGTGTGGATTTATTCCCGTGTGGACCCGCTGATGTACGGTGAGTTCGGAGCTGCATTTGAAACACTTCCCGCATTGCGAACACGAGAAGGGCTTTTCCCCCGCCTGGATCCGCTAGGAAAAAACGAGAATAAAAAAAACGGCAACAGGAAACAGATTAAAACGATGCTCGGCCACTAAAAACCCCAGGGGTGAGCCTAGGGCAAGTGGAGCCTGGGTGTAGTATTTCTCCAGCGGGCCCCTACCTACAAGCACATACTAACACGCAGACTTGCTGCAGCACACGCTCGCTCTAGTCTATACTTACACGTGAGCACACACTCTCTCTCCTTTGCATCATTAGTTACCCCTCAAACTCTGATCCCATACATTGACACACACACACACACTCATGCTAACACACTCTACAGTACTCTACTGCCACACTCATTCTAACACCATCCACGTACATTCTCCGTTTCTAACCAAACTTTTTCTGGAGCTTCTTCCTCTCCCCCCTACTAATCTCAGTTGGTGTTCTTCAGTGTGAGATCTGAGACCTTCTCTCTCGTCTCATCCACACCCCGGAAGGTGTCCTACTACCTAAAGCTCAACTCCAAGACTGAGCTGTTACGAATTCCTAGACCATGTCCGCTGACCTTACTCAACTCTCTCTTTCATCCGCCCCAGTCACTCACCAAATCCGCCACCCTCAAGAGAAGCATCTCTCAAACGCGCCCTTCTCTCCCACAAGACACAACAATCTTCCCCCAACACGCCGTCCTGACACACGGCGATGTCATACCTGTGACTTCTCCCTCATATGAATCCTACGGTGTACATTAAAACAAGTCCGCATGGTGAAACATTTCCCGCACTCAGTACACGAGTACGGTTTCTCTCCTCTGCGGCCGCTCTGATGTCTCTGAAGACACACGCTGTGCGTAAACCTCTTCCCGCACTCACAGCAGGAATACGGCTTCTCTCCGGTGTGGACTCGCTGATGGATAATGAGGTTGGAGCTCTGTCTGAAAAGCTTCCCGCACTCCGAGCACGCGAAGGGCTTGTCTCCCGTGTGGATCCGCTGGTGGGTAATGAGAACAAATTCACAGCTAAAGGTTTTCCCGCACACGGAGCAGGAATACGGCTTTTCCCGTGTGTGCGATCTCTGGTGACGGACAAGAGCTGAGCTCTCAGTAAAAGCGTCCCCACATTCAGAACACAAGAACGGCTTCTCCCCCGTGTCCCATCGCCTCTCCTCCATGATGCGAACTGCCCTGCAATCAGCCTCCCCGTCCGCGACGTCACCTCCATCGCAGGAAGCTGCCTCCTCTTTAATACGATACGGAGTGCAGTCCGCAGGTTCTGTCAGAGTATCTGCCGGATCTTCCCGCGATGTATGAGCAGGAGTCCGCCGCGCAGGTTCTTGTGATGTGCGAGCGTCTCGGTCTGACTGCCCTGTAATATCTTCCAAAGACTCGCTCGTCGTCGCACTTTCTATATTCACATTCTGAGGGTCTGTTTGAAGAAGGTCGCGTTTCTCTTCATTCCCACAATCCCCGGAATTAATGAAGATGTCGCCGCAGGCAGATTCAGATACTGGGATAAAAAAAAAGAAATTAAACCCAACTCTAGATATTAATCCACCTGAAGATCACGGAGCCAGCACTGCTTGTGACAAACAGGCCAGAGATCGGTCATCGTATTACCCGGAGAGCCGCGGGGCTGGTGGGTCTCCATCATCACGTCCCTGTAAAGCTCCTTGTGTCCTTTTAAATACTCCCACTCCTCCATGGAGAAATAGACGGTGACATCATCACACCTTACAGGAACCTGAGACACACAATGAGCCGTCACCATCCAGACACACGCCTCGGTGTTACTGTATAACGTCCCGTTCCCAGCAGCGCTCACCTCTCCAGTCAGCAGGGACATCATCTTGTCGGTCAGTTCCAGGATCTGCTCGTTGTTCCTCTCGTGGATCAGCGAGTGAGGTGAAGGCACCGGGCTGGGGGGTCCGTCTGACTCATAGTGACTTCTTCTACACATGACGGGGTCTCCACGTTTCTTCACAATAATATAATCCTAAAGAGAGTGCGAGAAACACACAATGAAATGAATGGATAGACATACGGCTCCTGAATCTAAGACGATACAAACGACTATTAATGGTTGAGTCTTTTCAGCAGGAGAAATGAGCGACCAGCTGGGCCAAGTGGGGCCGATCTCCCGGCAGGTTCTAGTTAATTATATTTTTGTTGGACAGAAACATGGAGACCCCCAGTCGGTAAAATGAAGCGTCTCCCGCCGTAACCTCCTCTCACCTCTCCGATCAGCAGAGACAGGATCTCCAGAGTGAGGTCCAGGATCCTCTCGGCCACCCGGCTCCTGCTGTTGATCATCGCGTCCGACCCGTCCGTCCGTCTATCCTCGGCCTGACCGGGGAGGAGAAAATATTGTATTTACAAACGGCCCCTGAAATCATAAAAAAGGCCCTCAGAGCCGAACCTCCATGGAACGGATCTCTAGGTTGATTATTATTATGAGATTATAACGGGTCAATGGGATAAAGCGATGGCTTTTGGGACTCAGATAAACCCCCTCTAGTTACCCCTGTGCGCCCCACTGATTGGCAGGAGGTGACCCCCATCACGCACAGCCAACCATGCTGGGTAAACCCCAGACAGGTTTTCACCCCCCTAGCATCACACACAACTCTACCAGCGACTTCAAATTACGTACTCACCTGGTTTTACAACGTTAAGTAGCGGCAAGCTTCAGAAGGCGCCATTTTTCTTGTGGGCAGAGACCAGCTTTCCAGGTCTTCAGAAGCAAGAATATTCTTGTTCCGTCTCGGAGGCTTTTTTTCTTTTTAGCGTCGGCAACCCAGTGAGTCTAGAAAGATAATCTGCGACTATGAACCGAGGAACAGAAACAGCTTCCGGTACCTGTTCTGCCATTAGCCGGAAGTGTCGTAATTAACGGACGCAGACGCCGCCATCTTGTTGGTGGGTTACAATTTGTAATCAGTGTCAGTCTGTTTTCCTGCCCCCAGAATGGCCGCCATTTCCCCTCCTCTTTTCCTTATCTATGTAGAGGATGTGTAGAGATGATGAGGCAGAAGGATGGAGAGTAGAGGAGATAAAGCAGAGGGAATTACTGACACTTACAGTAACCCTATTTTTGGTGTTTCTTTGGATTTTCCTACATTTCCCATATTAAATAGAAAAAATATTGTTTACCCGTCTGAAGACCACCCTTAGGGCCCGCGTGTTCATATACACGGAACGAGAGGTATTGAGTATTTCCAATTAAGAAATGTAGTGAAGTAAAATATTAGTGATGGTCGTGATAAACACATTATTATAGTTGTTGTTTTATATAGCGCCATTATATTCTGTAGCGCTGTACAATGGGTAAAACAGGAGTCACAGGACATAACAAGTGATTTCAAACATAACAGGTGAGGAGGGCATTAGGTCACCGGTCATCAGTGACCCGAGGAGTTGCCGTACCTGGGACCTCTCAGGGTTTTTGCCCCAATGTCAGGGTGAAGGGGCAGATTCTCGGGTCACACAGCCTGGACCACACAGCCTTCCTATTCTTCCCCCCGCCATGATCATATATGAGACTCCCAGTTGGTACTTGTTCTTGCAGTATGTTACAGTTGATATCCATCCTTGAATGCAGGTGACTGAAGTGTGTCATTAAATAACGACAAGTCAAGGTTATCAGCCATTAGGTGCATAGATGACTAGGGCTTATTAAAGGGTTAATATTTCAAGAGTCTAAAGGCTGGCTCATCTAGAGCTTTCCCAGGTACGGGAGTCACACGTCGGCATGCATGGGAGACTCCGGGCCTCCTCGAAAGGTAACAGGGGTATTATTTAAAGCCCCAGGGGTGTGTACTTTTAGGGATTATATGGTTTGTGGAGGTTATTTTTGGTATATAGGGGCATGTATTTTTGAAATAATTCCAGGGGCTCAACTGTGAGCTCTTGCCCCAATCAGAAAGCCTACCCGAGGTAGGACTCAATAGATGCTGCTGGGACTAACTTGAACCTATTTATCTCAAAACGTCACAAAAGAGGGAGGGCAAACAGAAAATAGCACTTATTGGTGGACTTTCGGAGCTAGGGTGACAAAGCTCACGTCTGCGTACTGGATCATCATCCTGGACTGGCCCAGAAGACCATGGAGACGGACCAAGCTTTCTCCATCAGGGTCCAGTCCTACATCCCAATCAGAAACATCTAAAGCAGGGGCCGCTGGCTGCTTGTGCTCAGTTGACTCAGGTCGTGAATATCTTAGTCAAGTCGACCCTTCTGTCAAGTACGCCAAGATCTAGAAGACCTCCGACTACTGTTGAGTTGGGGGTCATCGCCTATGGACTCTTTCTTTTTTCAGGCTTAATGCCACACCCAGCAGGTTTAAGTGTTTTTAGGAAGGACCGTGTGTCTTATTACCTGCGAGTCTGAGATTTCCAAAGTCTACTATGGTGTCCTGCTTGGGACTTGGGTGCCGTTCTGTCACAGTTAATGCTTTTTGAACCTCTTCCCTCAAATGAACAGAAGCGCCAGTTATATTCCTCGAACGTTAAGTGGTGCCGCTTTAACATGGAAACCCCCCCCCCACACAAAATCTGAGATTTTTATCAAACGGCAATTTTGTGCTGCACAAGGAGCTGCTAGAATAATAAACCTATTGGTTTCCATGGCGACTGTGCCACCTACAGCACTTGAGATTGAGACCAACTTCATATTAAAGTCTATGTAATTAAAATGTTATGTCATCAAAGTCCCTGTTGGCGTAACCATCAGGTGTCCTTATACTTTTGGCCATACAGTGCAGGAATAAGGAAAAGGAAGCGAACAGCCGGCAAATAAAACCGGGCGCGTGTTGCTCGGTACATGCCGACCACCACAGGAGAAGAGGACTCCCCACCGCGTCCCCATAAGAATAACCCTGCTCCGCACCACTGCATGGCCTGGGCCATAGAGACCACAGCGGCGGGGACCCATGACGTATATATATTCCAATTACGGTACAGAATTTAAGCTGTTACATACAAAAAGGACATTTCTTTGACACCCACCCTGTGGTCCACAAAACCCCTAAATGCCCGAGAAGCAGGAAACTACGCCCCTGCTTGGGGTATCATGATTTATTAAGGCATGGAAACATTTTACACAGTTTTCATTTAAATCGGATACCATGATGTCATACCTGTG
Source organism: Spea bombifrons (assembly GCF_027358695.1). NCBI lineage: Eukaryota > Metazoa > Chordata > Amphibia > Anura > Pelobatidae > Spea > Spea bombifrons. The sequence goes on along the minus strand of NC_071097.1, from coordinate 538,689 downwards.
GCTGCTCCCTCGTATGAAGCTTAGAATGTTTTTTTAAACTACTTTTGTGGGCAAAACACCTTCCGCAGTGGGTGCAAGAAAACGGCTTCTCTCCTGTGTGGATCCTCTGATGTTTTGTGAGAGACGAGGTGTATGAAAAACTCTTCCCGCACTTCAAGCACGAATATGGCTTCTCTCCCGTGTGGGCCCTCCGATGGCTCACAAGAGAAGAGTTGTCTGTAAAGCTCTTCCCGCACTCCATGCACGAATATGGCTTTTCTCCTGCGTGGGCCTTCCGATGTTTGGCCAGAGACGAGCTGCTCGTAAACCTCTGTCCGCAATCAAAGCACGAATATGGCTTCTCTCCCGTGTGGATCCGATGATGTTTCACAAGGGATGAGTAGTGACTAAAACTCTTCCCGCACTCCGAGCACGAATACGGTTTTACTCCGGTGTGGACCCGCTGATGTATAACGAGGTCCGAGTTCCATCTGAAACACTTCCCGCACTCCGAACACGAGAACGGCTTTTCTCCGGCGAGAGTCGGCTGGCGAGGGACAAGAATGAAGATCGATGGACAGATATGACATACACATCTCTAAACGGTAAAAAAAAAAAAAGCATAGCATACAAGCGATTGGCTACTGCTACTCCCATTGACTAAAACAGGAAGGAGAATTCCTTCCTCCCCAAAATGCCCACCTATCAAGTCTATAGAAATAAATGCACCCCTGCTTGGAACATCATATATAATCCTACCTGTGCCTTCTCCTTCATATGGATCCTGCGATGTATGTTGAAACAATTTCGCATGGTGAAGCATTTTCCGCACTGAGTACACGAGTACGGCTTCTCAGCTTTGTGGGTGCCCTGATGGTTCAAGAGACGAGTGCTGCAGGTAAAGGTCTTCCCGCAGTCCGCGCATGCATACGGGTTTTCCCCGCTGTGGATCCGCTGATGGATGATGAGGTTCGAGTTCTGTCTGAAAAGCTTTCCGCACTCCGAGCACGAGAACGGCTTTTCCCCCCAGGCCTTCCCGCATTCGGAGCATAAAAACGAATCCTGGCGATGGTCAAGAGCTGAGCTCTCGGAAAAAAACGTTGCACATTCGGAACACGACAGCGGTTTTTCCCACATATCGCACAATCTCTGCGTCTCTTCCAAGTCTGGGTCCTCCGTGATGCGAATAGCTACGTAGTCAACCTCCTCGTCTGTGACGTCACCTTCATCGGAGGAGGCTGGTTCCTCTTTTATACGAAGCAAAGTAAAGTCTGCGGCTTCCCGCGTGACGGGGGTCGGCGATGTATGAGCAGGAGCCCGCCGCGCAGGTTCTTGTGATGTGTGAGCGTCGCGGTCTGACTGCCCTGTAATATCTTCCAAAGACTCGCTCGCCGTCGCACTTTCTATATTCACATTCTGAGGGTCTGTTTGAAGAAGGTCGCGTTTCTCTTCATTCCCACAATCCCCGGAATTAATGAAGATGTCGCCGCAGGCAGATTCAGCTACTGGGATAAAAAAAAAGAAATTAAACCCAACTCTAGATATTAATCCACCTGAAGATCACGGAGACAGCACTGCTTGTGACAAACAGGCCAGAGATCGGTCATCGTATTACCCGGAGAGCCGCGGGGCTGGTGGGTCTCCATCATCACCTCCCTGTAAAGCTCCTTGTGTCCTTCTAAATACTCCCACTCCTCCATGGAGAAATAGACGGTGACATCATCACACCTCACAGGAACCTGAGACACACAATGAGCCGTCACCATCCAGACACACGCCTCGGTGTTACTGTATAACGTCCCGTTCCCAGCAGCGCTCACCTCTCCAGTCAGCAGGGACATCATCTTGTTGGTCAGTTCCAGGATCTTCTGCTCGCGGGTCAGCGAGTGAGGTGGCGAGTGAAGTGGAGGCTTCAGGCCGGGGCTCTGGGTCCCGGGGGGTCCGTCTGGGTCACAGCGAGTCTTTTTACACATGACGGGGCCACCGGACTTCTCCACGATAAAATAATCCTATGCGACATGAGAAGTGCTAGCATCATGAAATGTCCTACCGTAACAATTCTGCACGGGATAGGTGTTTGGCTCCTGACAGAAAAACAGGCAACTAGGCGGCCCCTACTTTCTGCACTCCATCAAATCAGCGTTATCCGAATATAATAAACATGGAGAAAACGAAGCGTCTCCCGCCGTGACCTCCTCTCACCTCTCCGATCAGCAGAGACAGGATCTCCAGCGTGAGGTCCAGGATCCTCTCGGCCACCCGGCTCCTGCTGTTGATCATCGCGTCCGACCCGTCCGTCAGTCTATCCTCGGCCTGACCGGGGAGGAGAAAATATTGTATTTACAAACGGCCCCTGAAATGATAAAAAGGGCCCTCAGAGCAGAAACTCCTTTCCACCCGAAACCCCATGGAACGGATTTCACAGCCTGATTCATTTTATTACGAGATTAAAAACGGTTAATAAGACAAATGAGCTGAATTTACGCAAATTGTGGCCAAGGTCCAGACAGACTGTATGTTTGGGACCCACTTACCATGCCAAGAGGCACGTGGCTGGACAGCGCCAAGTATGTCTGCTTATCGCTGCACAGCGCTGAGTACACCAACAATATGGAATTCACTTGGACGGTCTAGACAACCCATCTTATCTCTCGATTATCAGCCGGGCCGGCGGTCGCTTGAGAGACCGCAGCGGCTACGTTTTCCACGACACTCGTATAAAGTGCTGCCCCCTGCAGTATGTGGGATGTAAGTGACTCCCTTAGACGAGTTTATTTCTCGTCCCTCCTGAAGGAGAGCGGCTAAGGAGATCGTCACAGTCATCGCACGCGGCAAACGGGCCAATCCAGGGGCAGAATGTCATTACTACGCACGCAAAGTGTGCACAGAGACGTATGACATCATATACCAAAGATTTTCTTAGCAACAGCAACCCAGGTATTGTACTCTCTAATTGACCAATAAGTAGCCATGTTGCTCATGGGCTGGGTTTATCGGCCCTGAACCCGCGCAGCACTTATTTGGATTGGGACCTGGATTGTACACCAAGGGCAGTTGGGACGTATGGCACATACAGATAGTACACAGGTGTGTGTTGGAGTAGTATATACACAGCACTACCTCTAGCAGGCCTCCACTGGGCACATATATACCTCCCTCTAGTTACCCTTGCCCCCTTTGTGCCCCACTGATTGGCAGGAGGTGACCCCCATCACACACAGCCACCCCCTGCTGGGTAAACCCCGGACACAGACAGGTTTTCACCCCCCTGAGATCACACACACCTCTTCCAGCGACTTCAAAATATGCACTCTGCTCTTCCTCACTACTTCTGTGAAACGGAAGTGACGTTGCCAACGACGCGCGTCACCCGGCGCCATTTGTATTGTGGGCAAAGAGACGTTTTCCAGGTTTTTGCCTTTTTTTTAAGGCTTTTTGTTGCGCTGTTGCCGGCTCGGTGCGAGTAGAAACTTTCCTGCGCCTATCCACTGACCAACGGAAATTCAAGTGCCATAAACCGGAAGTGTCGCTGATGCAACGGCCGCCATCTTTTTGGTGGGCTGCAATTTGTATTTGTTAAAGTGATAGATAGGGGGGCAGTTTTTCTCTCTCATTAGAAATAAAGAGGCAGAATGATAGGTGGAGGAGTCAGAGCAGAAGACATTAAATAGAATCATCTAATGCTCCGACATATTTCTTTCCCCATATAATGAATTGCCCCAAATTAAAGAGGAAAGGTTTGGTTTATCTGGTCAGGGCTCTGAACCCCCCGGAGCCTGCAGGAGACACATGCGTGCGCTTTATATGCACGGAAGTCCCACCTTTTATACGCGTTTATACAGCAGCGTCCAGATTCTCACTCAATTAATTGTGTCAGACCAGTATAACTCTCACTGGGACTCCCATTAACACCAGGGGGGGGGGGTGATGATGGCCGGACTCCAAGGTCAAGTTTCTTGACTTCCTTCCAACTAAGTGGGATTGCACGCTAGTGATAGGAAGAGATCCGCCAGGAGGCTTCAGCACAAGTTGTGGTCCCTCTTAGTATGGGTGGGAGGTGGAGGAGACCAAATAGAACATCAAAAGGAGGAATCCTACAAACCATCTTCCATGAGAAAGTGGATGTGACAGGCCTCGGTACCATGGCTGCGTACACCCGTCATTTCTTTGTTGCTTCCTCCTGGAACCACAAGGGTTAACCACTTCCAGTGCTAGACTATACTAGCGGGGAAGGAACCAGGAATCAGGCTTGGATTCTTTGATGAATGAGCACCGTAGCTCGCCGAAGCGTGGGTTAATAGCAGGGAAATGATGCGGTAGGAAGGCCGATGGCGTCCGGAATACGAAGGGTTAAAGTATGTGGGGAAGACATTCACACAGATAGATATACATAACAATCGCAACCCCTGACTATTAAACAGCACTTTTTAACCCAGGGTTGTGACCCCGGGAAGTGGAGAATCTTAACAAGGGAGAAAAATAAAGCGCTTTCTTCTTCAGGACATCTCATTTGGTGGCCACTCTTGCCCTTCCTCGGGCACTTTTGCGTCACCGCTGTGTTCCCAGGTCACATACACAGAGTGCAGCACCGAGTATACCGGCCCCTGCTGACCAGCTATAGTGATGCTGAGTGTACAGTGTATAATAGTATGGAGTATCCTGTGGCCCTATAACACCAACATGGGGGCCCCTGAGGGCCACACTGCCCTGCTTGTCATCCATAGCAGTGTAGCGTATCCGAGTCCTTACAATAATAATACTAATAAAGGGGGCCCTGAGGGCCACACTGCCCTGCCTACCATCTACAGTAGTGTAGAGTATCTGAATCCCTATAATAATACAGGGGCACCTGAGCGCCACACTGCCCTGCCTGCCATCTACAGTAGTGTAGAGTATCTGACTCCCTATAATAATACAGGGGCCCCTGAGGGCCACACTGCCCTGTCTGCCATCTACAGTAGTGTAGAGTATCTGACTCCCTATAATAATACAGGGGCCCCTGAGGGCCACACTGCCCTGCCTCCCATCTACAGTAGTGTAGAGTATCTGACTCCCTATAATAATACAGGGGCCCCTGAGGGCCACACTGCCCTGCCTGCCATCTACAGTAGTGTAGAGTATCTGACTCCCTATAATAATACAGGGGTCCCTGAGGGCCACACTGCCCTGTCTGTCATTTATGGAATTATACACAATGACATAGGCAGTCAAACTGCCCCGTTCGCTCGCCTATAGCCACTGTACCGGAAGTGGCGTCACTGTGGGAAGTGCATTTCCCGATCTCTATGGTAACAGGATGGGTCGCGCTGCCTGCTTGCTTCCGCTGTTGCCATGGAGAACGTGGCTCGCATCTCCTGGCCCAGTGTTCCGTGATGCTCTGCGTAGTGACGTCATCCCCGCGCGCCGGGCTTTGAGGCTGAAGTGGGCTGCAGGTGACAGGCGAAAGGGCCTCTGTGGCCCTCGGGGGCCCCCTGACTCGGTTATTATCGAACCGGGTAGTCAACAATCGCGTGCAGACATCATTAGAAGAGATCAGTAAAGCGGGTGTGTATGTGTGGCCCCCAGGGACCCCGTGTCATTACCATTCAGAGCAGATACTGAGGCTGAGCGAGTGTGGCCCCCATGGACCCAGTGTCATTATGTTAATAGCAGATACTCAAGTGGACAGAGTTGCTCCTAAGGGCCCTGCTTCATTATTGTAATAGCAGATAGCAGGGGCATGTGGCCCTCAGGGCCCTGTGTCATAGTAACGGCATATACTCAGATGGAGTTTGTTGCTCCTGGGGCTCCATATCCTTATAGGCATAGCAGGTACTCAGGTGAAGTGTATCAGTATTTTAATTGCAGACACTTGGGTTGAGTGTTTGGCCCCTAGGGCCCCTGTATTAGTATTCTAATAGCAGACACTCGGGTGGTGTGTGTGACCCCTAGGGCCCCTGTATTTATGTTGTAATAGCAGCCCCCCAGGGGCTCTGTATCAGTATTGTAATAGCTGACACTCAGGTGAAGCGTGTGGCCCCCAGGGGCCCGGTATCATTATAGTCATAGCAGGTATGTTTCTGGGACTGGTTAATGTGCTTTTCCTTCACCTCCAGCCCAGCAGCCAAGATGGGGAAAAAGCGGAGCCGGGTGTCGGAGAGGATCCTGGAGCTCGCCCTGGAGATCATCACCCTGCTGACCGGAGAGGTGAGTGGGGAGCGGGGCTCCTGCACTCGATTACTACCCTAGGGGGCTGTCTGCGGGGGTAACTCGGAGACCTAAAAACTACAGGGATCATGGGAGTTGTAGTTGGAGAAGCTGTTGGCTCCTCGTAAAGTCTTTCTCCATACTTAGGATTATGTGATCGTCAGGAAGCCCAGTGACCCCATCCCCTGCGTGTCCGACGGGACCCGGAGCCCCAGCCCGGTGCCTCCACCTCACTCGCCGACCCACGAGAGGAACCGCGAGCAGAAGATCCTGGAACTGACCAACAAGATGATGTCCCTGCTGACTGGAGAGGTGAGCGCTGCTGGGAACGGGACGTTATACAGTAACACCGAGGCGTGTGTCTGGATGGTGACGGCTCATTGTGTGTCTCAGGTTCCTGTAAGGTGTGATGATGTCACCGTCTATTTCTCCATGTAGTGGTTGGGAGCAGCTCATTGTTCCTGTACGGTGTGATGATGTCACTGTATATTTCTCCATGGAGGGTGGGGAGCAGCTCATCGCTGACACGGTTTTCTTTACGCAGGAGGTGGATATATTGGAAAGGCCTAAGATGTCGGAGAATCACCGGCCCCTCGGAGCGCAGGGTAAGACACTTGGAGACGTTTCCCATCGTCCTCTGGCCAAGGGGTCCAGAGCGAGGGTCTTCTAAATAATACCCGACTCTGTGATGGTGGAAACTTCTACTTTTTGAATTTAATTTTTTTTTATTCTATTTATTTTTTTTACATTTACATTTTTTGGATAATTAGATAATTGATAAAAACAGATGAACAATCCAAATATTTACATTTATAAGGCAAAAAAACACTATATATATATATATATATATATATATATATATAAAATACATAATTATATTTATAAATAATATATAATTCCAAAGTTTGCAGTTAATGCCAATTTTTTTAGATCTGGAATACTGAAGAAAAAAAAAAAATCAAGAAAATATAAAATGTATATAAAATAAAATAAAAAAGGGTTTGGAATCTTGACAGGAAAAGCCTCCCATATGTTTTTTTCTTCACCAGTAGACAGTGTTATTATTCGGGACAGTTGGTATGTGTTGGTGGAGCCGGGACACGGGGGTGTAGTGCTTTTAGTGCTGATATTAACATGTCGAGCGGGGATAAGAATGACCAGGAGAGACGTCTTCTTGCTTCTCCTCTGTAGACACAACGGCAGACGGGGGTCCACCTCCAGAACTTCCCAGCCTTGTCTCACCAGAGCAGACGGACGACGAGGCCGGCCCTCCGAGCGAGCCACCCAATAAACCCGCGAGAAGCGCAACCGAGGCGACGTCTTCTGGTGAAGAAGGAGATCCCACGGACTCCGATGTCTCCCCATCCCCAGGACGCGCTTCCACTGATACAAAGGAGGAACCGAGCTCGCGTTCAGGCGGAGGGGCCCCTGAGAGCGTGTACGGGGCCACACAATGTACGATGAGGTGTATTAAAGAGGAGCCTTTGTCTTGGGAAGAAAGAAGTCCTGGAGACGCCAGCGACTGCGCCCCAGAGGAACATCAGGAGGAGGAGTACTTCTCTGTGGTTATTAAGGAAGAATGCGCTTCAGACGATGAGGAAGACGCTCCTCGCCTTGGCGCGGCCGGTGTCTCGGAGGAGCGCGGCGCCGGTAGTCCACCGTTGCAGAGAATAGACGGAAGCCTCTACTTCAGGAGGTACAACGAAATCGAGAGGAGCTACGTGCTGGCGCAGGTCCTGCCCTCGGCAGAGAACCTGTATTTCTGCCCCGTGTGCAACAAGTGCTTTCGGACCGACTCGGAACTCGTCGGGCATCACGCGGCGTCCCACCAGAGCCGCCCCGCCGGAGAAAAGCCGTTCGTCTGCGCGGAATGTGGCAAAGCGTTCGCCGTCAGGAGCCTGCTGAAGCGCCACTGGACCACCCACAAGCCGTTCACGTGCTCGGAATGCGGGGAACAGTTTCCTTTCAAGAAGAACCTCATGGTGCACAAGAGGTTCCACGGGAAAGAGAAGCCCCACTCGTGCCCGGAGTGCGGGAAGTCCTTCGGCAGGAACTCGCACCTCATCAGGCATCAGATGATTCACACGGGAGCGAGGCCCTTTCCCTGCCCCCAATGCGGGAAATGCTTCAGCCGCAAGTCGTCCCTCAGCCTCCATCAGAGAAGCCACATATGATACAGACGGCCTTCACCCCCCCCCCCCCGGCCAACGTCTGCTCGTCTTCTCCGTAGGGTTTGGTACGAAGCCAGATTGTGTTCTATGGAGCAGGAGAGCGATGTCCTTCGGAAGAGCCGCGCATGAAGCCGGTTCCAGAAGAAGGCCTCTTCCCGGTCTGCGTGGCGGAGGGATTCGGTGGACCTGCGTCGAGTAGCCTGTGCTTGGTGGGACGCGTTTCAGGGAAGACCTGCTTTGGTATCAGAATTCCAAACAGACTTAATGTTATTTATTAACAGACGGGCCCCCCAGGACCCAGTGCCTCCGCTTCACTCATTGACCCGCGAGAGGAACGTTTCAAACGTGTCGCTTCCTGGTCCGTGGGGTGAAGAAATCCCACACGCGGCTGGGTAACGCCTTCAGAAGGTTGCCAACATGCGCGCTTCAAACCCGGACCTGTTGCTTGAGCAGAACTCAGCCCAGAAACGCCCTAGCCGTTTGCTTGGGGAGGAGCGCTTGGCGCTGAGAGCCTACGCAACGCCAATTAAAGATATTTCAGTCCGCTTAACGCTGTGAGATAATTGGCTGTCGGGCGGAGCGAGCTGGTGGCTCCGCCCCATGTGAATATTGTGCGCCGCCGTTCTGTGGCCATCTTAATAAAACTATTCTAAGAATTCCGTGGGGTTGTTTTTGGTTGACTAAATACTGTTTTTTGAGAGTTATCCCCTAAATCTGTATTTTTTTTCACCTGGAAAATAATAAAAAGAGGACAAAATAATGAAAACGATAAAAATGTACCCCAACGGCCTTTACCCCATCGTTAGAAGTAACACCCCCCCCATAAGCCAGTAGTATTAAGATAACACGCTCTGGGGTAATGTAAGGAGTGGATGTGGGGTATCCCTGGAATTAGGGGACGTCGCTGATCATAAGTGGAGTGGCTGTCCAGCTGTGGCCCCTGCTGTGTTGGAGAAATGGCAAAAAGTCTGCTTTTTTCCCCTATTTCAGTACACTTTATTTTAGAAATCACTATTCCGGGACAAAATGACAGCTATTTTTTGTGCAGGTTTATTAAATACGGAAAAAAGGAACAGCGCTCGTCACTTCCTGTCTGCGGTGGCGCGGTTATTAAGACGACACGTTTCACTCTCCGCGAGCTGGGTTTCGGTATGGCGCTATATGTGGCTTTACGATCGCCATAGAAACGCGATATTAACACCGTAGTGCTTGGATCATAGAGAAGCCATAAAAAGGTTAAATACACAAAGTCATCATTTTTCATATTTGTGTAGAATTAGCGGGAATAAACCTGTCAGGGCTCGGTGCTGCGTTGTGGGAGTTGTGGTGAGCCCGTGGACTACAAGTCCCAGCATCCCGAGGGGTGTAGTGTGACGGTCCCGGAAGTGGTGCTGGCGGCCATGTTGTTGGAGTTCAGTGGCTGTTAGTTGTGTCTCGTGTGGTTAGTGCTCGGTGATGCAGAATGTGTGCGCAGAACGAAGCCCGGCTAGGAGTTCACATCCTCCAGGGCTCCATGAGGCTGCTGTCCAGGGGCAGTAGGGGAGGGCCAGGGGTATGTATGGGCCCTGGGTTACAGGAGTAAGGAGAGGTGGGATGCTCTGCAGGACTGTGTTAGAGGAGTAAGGGGTGGTGGGATGCTCTGCAGGACTGGTTTAGAGGAGTAAGGGGTGGTGGGATGCTCTGCAGGACTGTGTTAGAGGAGTAAGGGGAGGTGGGATGCTCTGCAGGACTGTGTTAGAGGAGTAAGGGGTGGTGGGATGCTCTGCAGAACTGTTAGAAGAGTAAGGAGAGGTGGGATGCTCTGCAGGACTGTTAGAGGAGTAAGGGGTGGTGGGATGCTCTGCAGATATAGGTGTGTAGACCGTTCCCCGTCCCCTTGGGCATACAAGGGAATTTCAAGGCTCCGGCTACCCAGAGCCCCTCCTTATGGGACACGGCCAGGACTACCCACCGATGTTGTGGGACGCACCCACATTTAAGGGGGAAATGGGCGGGGAGCTCCCAGGTACCCCTTTGGGGTGTAGATCCCGTCTAAATTCTGGATAAAGACCGAATGTAAGTTTGGTTGAGCTGATGACCCCCTCCCCCGCCTCTCCCCACCACGCACGCCATCGCGCACTCCCATCACGCCGGCCCAACATTAAGGCTTTTTGTCCTATAGGTTGACTCTGAGTGATCCGTAAATTCGTTTTATTAACTCCGCGCTCACCATGAAGGACGGGAACCGGGTGTCTGAGAGGATCCTGGAGCTCACCCTGCAGATCATCTCCCTGCTGACCGGAGAGGTGAGGCGGCTGCTAATGGCGCAGTCATGTCCCTGTCCTCCACACCTTTATGTGCATGGATCTGAGGCGTGTTATGCTCTCAACATGTAGGATTATATGATCGTCAGGAAGCCCAGTGACCCCATCCCCCGTGTGTCAGACGGACCCCCCGGGACCCGGAGCACCAGCCCGGTGCTTCCACCTCACTCGCTGACCCACGAGAGGAACCGCGAGCAGAAGATCCTGGAACTGACCAACAAGATGATGTCCCTGCTGACTGGAGAGGTGAGCGCTGCTGGGAACGGGACGTTATACAGTAACACCGAGGTGTGTGTCTGGATGGTGACGGCTCATTGTGTGTCTCAGGTTCCTGTAAGGTGTGATGATGTCACCGTCTATTTCTCCATCATACGGTGTGATGATGTCACTGTGTTTCTTTGTGTAGGAATGCGAGGATTTTGAAGGACGCAGTAAAGCGAAGACGGAGGACCCCCAACCGCCCAGGTCACAGGGTAAGGCATTCACTCTCCCGGGATCTTTGCTGCACTCGTAAGCAGGGGCTGTACGGATATTCATCGCTGATCGCGCTCAGGGTGGCAGCTTCAGGGACACAGTCGTCCCTATCGGGCGATCAGGCTCCTCAGCACTCAAAGATCTCCATCGCAAGCACTATGGAGCACTGTGTCTACCTAGCACATCCTCCGTAGTGACACGACTCATGATGTCGTATCGCACGCTCTGCATGATAAAAGGCAACCGTTGAGCTTCCCCGGGTCAGGCCGGCCCAGATACGTCTTTATTAGGTGGAATCGGTGGGAAGTCTTCTCCTCTGTAACATCAAAACCCAAAAAGTTCCAGTTTTGAAACAACGTAACTATTGAACCTTTTCTGAGAAGATGCGCCCCAAAAAAATGAGTTGCGAGCCTTCTTTTTTCTGGATCCTGAAAACACTTTCTAGATTTCCCTCTGAGAATGTTTTGCTGACCATTAACTCTTCGCTTTTTCCCCAGATGGAGGAGTTCTCGGAATCCAGCACGAGGGACGTGACACCACCGTATCGCTACTTGACCGTGTAACCGAAAATAGAAGCTTTGGGAATGTTCCAGAAGAAAAAGACCCGAGAACAAACAAGCCAAGTGAGAGCCTAGCCGCGAAACGCGTGGGAAAGGAACCCTCCCGGCGTGAAGAAAGAAGTCCCAGGGGCACCATAATCGGTATCCAGTCAGAATATACACGTAGTGACTCTGAGGAGGAACAAGCCCCATCGGAAGGCCACGGAGACACCGCTGCTGAGACAAGAAACACGCGTCAGATCAAAGAGAACGCGGCATTAAAGGGTGAAGATGATCTTATGGACAACTATGACCCCACAGAATGTCCTCCTACAAAAGAGGGATCAGCCTTGGGTGAAGAAGCGTATCTCGCAGACAGCGACGGTTACACACCCGGAGAACGTCCGTCTCGTCGAATTAAAGAGGAACCTACTTCATGCGATGCAGGGTCTCCCGAGGATGATGAGCAGTCAGAATATAAACTGGTCATTAAGGAGGAATCGACCTCGTGTGAAGAAGAGGACCTCTCAGACACCGACTTCCACACACCCACCGAAGCCGACCTCATAAAGGAGGAATCGTCTTCCGGTAAAGAAGAAGAGACGGGTCGAGATCTTTGCGAGTCCGGTAATTCCGATCCCGCCGCAAACCAGGCAGCCGACAAGCAGCCAAGGTCCTTCATATGTTCCTTTTGTGGGAAATGTTTCACGAGAAACGGAAATCTTATCGTCCACCGGCGGATCCACACGGGAGAGAAGCCATACGCGTGTTCCGACTGCGGGAAGGGCTTCACCAACAGCTCGCACCTTGCCCGCCATCAGCGCGTCCACACGGGAGACGGCTTTTCGTGTTCGGAATGCGGGAAGTATTACACGGACAAGTCGAACTTGGTGAAGCACCAGAGGATCCACACAGGAGAGAAGCCGTTCTCGTGTTCGGCGTGCGGGAAAAGCTTCACCGATAAGTCGAGCTTGGCGTACCATCAGAAGATCCACACGGGAGAGAAGCCGTACTCATGTTCCGAGTGCGGGAAAAAGTTCATCACCAAGTCCCACTTCCTCAGACATCAGAGAAAGCACCGAGGAGACCGCTTCTCGTGCGCGGAGTGCGGGAAGTGTTTCACCGACAAGTCGAATCTCGTCAAGCATCAGAGGATTCACTCCGGGAAGAAGCCATTCTCGTGTCCGCAGTGCGGGAAAAGCTTCCTGGAGAAGTCGATGCTCGTCTACCATCAGAGGGTCCACACGGGGGAGAAACCCTTCTCTTGTTCGGAATGCGGTCGATGTTTCGCCCAAAGCTCCAGCCGTGTCAGGCATCAGAGGACCCACACAAAAAGTAACGTGTCCTCGGGATAACGAGAAAGGGAAGGAGCTCGCGTCGGAACGCCTGCCCGTCGGAGGACCGCCAACGGAGAGAAATTCTTGACTGGATTTTATAAAAAGGTTTTATTGATGTTCTAAATTTTTTATGGCTAAATATTTAAATAAACCCCACAGTATAGGTCGCAGAGACCCATTTATAGCACAGGCTCCAGGCCAAAGTCTTCCAGGATGGATTTCATGATGGGGCAGATGGTGGGACAGCAGGAGACCTCGGCGCAAAATATGCTGCAGAGGACACCGATTTAAGAACAGCCTGAATTAGACATGGGGGAGTCTAACGTGGACGATTCTTTTGTTACCACAGTAATAACCCCCCCACCCCACACCGCTGTGTACAGTATCTGTAGTGTATCAGCAATGTATCCAGTAATATAACCCCCCGGGGGTATGTATCCAGTAATATAACCCCCCACTGCTGTGTACAAATCAGCGCTGTATCCAGTAATATAACCCCCCCCCCGAGCTGTATCCAGTAATAAATCCCCCTGGCACTGTATCCAGCCCCCATGGGACTGTATCCAGTGATATAACCCCCCCCCCTGATCCAGTAATATAACCCCCCCTGGATCCAGTAATATAACCCACAGGGCTGTATCCAGTAATGTCGTTTGGAATTGACAAAAACTTCCCTTTATCTGCCGACCTGGAGCCGCCGTCGCTGTCAGTCATGTGATATTTTGGGTGACTTTCTCAGCTCAAACACCGCACTGAGCTCTGATGCTTTATGGCGATGCTAATGAAGTCCGTTCCTCCATAGACTTTCATTAGAGTGTCCGGCTGGGTGGTTCAGACCAAGCCATTCTATTTTGTCCCACAGGCAGTATGATAAGGAGTCGGGGGGGGGGGTTGTCTAGTAGATTTGTCTCAGATAAGTGTGAGAACTCATAGAAATGGTCAATATGCAGCTGAAAATTAATTTTTAACCCTCTATTCGCTAGAAAAGACTCTGCGCTTCCGTCACTCAGTACATTGTTATTAGAGCTCATCGGCCAGCCCACCCTCTCTGTATACATCCCATCTGCTACTTCCAGGGCTCCCGCTGGGGGAGGGGCTCCCACCAGGGGAGGGGCTGACACCTTATGGCCCAGGGGGCAGGTTAAGCCGAGTGGCCACCCCTGGTAACCAACACATATATATACACACCCCCACAGCTCCTACGAATGAGCCATAATGAGACCCTGTGGCCCAGTTACACGCTACACGTGTCTATATGGGTCTTCCGCCCCTCAGCCCCCCTCCTGGCCCACGTGCGGAAGATCTAAATTACCCCCCCATATTACCTAGAAAGCTCTTCACCGCAGTTCCTCTACCTACATCTCCTCACTTATCTCCAAATACCCTCCTACCCCATCCCTCTCCTCATCACCACCTCTTCTCAACTCTCACTCCTAGTTATAACGCCACTTCTCAATGCAGGCTATGGCGGCCCCTGATCACCCAAGATGGCGATCTGCCCCACTGGTTTTGCAGCAGGAGAGGGGGGACTGCCGTCCTAGGCCAGGATCTGCCACTGGTTATGACATCACACATTAAAATTCACAGATAAAGGAAAATATTCCTGAGTTCTGGTGGGACACTCCAGGAAGAACGGCTGAGCTTAACTGTACTTAACTGTACATTATACAGGGCCTGGCTAGGGGATTCCTGCCGCAGAAGCCCACGGGGGTCGGACCTCCTTAATTTGTCGGGTCAAGGAGGTGGAACACAAGTCTCTTCAGTAGACACCATAGAGTTCTCCAGTCACGGAGGCTTCAGGTTATTTAGACCCAGGCTTACCATTTAACGGAAGGATTTGTCCGACGGACGGATTTATAGGGTGCTGCCGGATTGCGAGGCGCTGTACAACGGGCAGAGCATAGCGTTACCAAAAGCGAGGAGGGGCCCTGCTCAGAAGAGCTTACAATCTAGAAGAAAAGGTTGAAAGGTCCAACACGGACAACCCTGTGAACGAGCCTCACGGGGACGGGCCCTCCCCCGAACAGGTCTTCTGTTCCCAGTTGACCCCGCAGCGGGATCGAGAGAAGCGCGTCTCCCCCGGGTGAGTCCTGAGTGGGGGAGCACTTCCTCTGCCGGACACGTCATGCCTGGCGAGGAAGGACCTCGTGAGGGAACTGCCGAGTAACGCATTTCCTCTTTATTCTAAAGAAAACAAATACATGAACACAAAGCTTTATTCAAAATGTCAATCTTTACGAGAATGTCCAAAAAGTCAAAGTAACTCCATTAATGATACGATAGGCCCCTCCTCTTACGCAATGAGCTGCGGGGCTGGTGGGTCTCCATCGTCACGTCCCTGTAAAGCTCCTTGTGTCCTTCTAAATGCCCCGGCAGGGCTGCAGAGCATCTCACTGTCTAACCACTATTTAGCTCAGGACTCTCCCCCCAGTCTGCAGAGCATCAAAATACTCTGCACCCTCCCATATCTATCACTGCAGGCACCTACCTGGCTCTCAGCTACTAAAGGGAATCCCGCCCTCATCCAACATGGCCGCCGACTTATCCTATTTCCGTTGTTGAGCGTTGTGCAGACACGCCCTCAACTCTATGGTAACGCAGCCGGGAGGCTGGGATCCAGTGCGCATGTGTAGTGCACCTCCAACGTTAAACTACAGCTCCCGTCACCCCACGGGCAGCGGTGACGTCAAAATAAAGCGCTGCCGGGGCAGAGAGGGTCGGGGCAGTGAGCTGGTCTCTGCTGGTGGGGGCAGACGGTATGTGGGGGGTCCAGAGGTGGGGTAACAGCTGAGGGGCAGTCATGTGTCATAATTTATAATTTAATTAAACGTCCTTCTTTACTGAATCAGTTGGGGCTTTAATGTGTTAATGGGACAGACGAGATGAGCAGCAGGACTTGTGTCAGTGCAGTTGGCAACTATGATTTTTTTCCAAGATGGTGGACACATTTGAAATGGGTCTCTTAAATTACTTATCGTCTCTTTGCAGGAAGTCTGGGTGCTGCGCCGTCGTTACCGGTAGCCCCCTATCTGCCGGGGTGGTCTCAGCATTAAAAGTTTACCTGCTGGTCTCGAGTCCCTCCGAAGAGGTGGGCGGACGGGTAAGAGAGACATGCGTGTTAACAGCCGGTCTGTGCGAGGCGGTCCAGGGTTAGGAGAGGTCACGTCAGCTGGAGTTACCGACAAGGAAGGGCTTTTGTGGCTACCAGGAAGCTAACAGCCTCCCACCAGAGGTGGTAGAGGGTAGTCCAGTGAGGGAATTTAAACACGCATGGGACGGCACTATAGAGTCATCTCCAGAGCAAATTACAGACTGACCGTAGTCATTTTTTTGTTAGGTACCATCCATGCTGGGCGACAGAGCTGCTTGCATCAAAGAACAGAAGATGGAGGAAGAGGAACTTCACGGTGATGACACATCAGCGATAACCCGGCCTCGGGGTAAGACATAGCCTCAGGGGCCGTGTTGTCCTGTGCAGCTTCGGCGTTGGGGTATTACGCTCGTGACATCGGTGGGGCCCCGGATAGGACTCCTGATGGGTCCCGTAGTGCTAATCCAATGCGGATAATAAAATATAACGTTCACCCCTCATTATAAATCCAGGTTTAGCGCGTTCCTCGTAGAATGTCCGTGACGGGCACATGAAGCGGCCTCTTATTTGTAACTCGGTAGGGTCGAGCGAGTTCTAATCTAAACTTCTCTCCACGAGGCAGATGGATCTGTGGGAAGTAAAGAAACCAAGGGCTTCCCCAGCCGTATCCCTATGCCGGGCGACGAAGGAGGCCCTACGTGTAATCCGAAGAAGAGAAAAGGCCGGGGCGGGAGAAGAGCGCAAGAAGGCGGAGCCAAAGAAGCGAATCAGAGCTACACAGATCATTCTACACGCGAAGAACATACAAAGCACGCAGATGCCGGTATTGAGGAGGAAGAAACCTCGCGCGGGGAAGGAAGCGAAGAAGAGTCCCTCTCGGGCGAAAGGGGACTTCTGACCGTTTGTATAAAGGAGGAACCGCGCTCGGAGGACGAAGAGGCGGAATACAGAACGGTTATCGTCAAGGAGGAGTCCCCGTCCGGAGATGAAGGAAACCTCGTGGAACAGACGCGGGTAGAATATAAAACCGTGGTCGTCAAGGAGGAATCGGACTCCTTCGATGAAGACGATGCCACCGACGCGGAAGGAATGCCGATAGAATACACCACTTTCATCGTGAAGGAGGAATCAACCTCGGGCGAAGAAGGAAACCTAGCAGACGTGACGGAAGATGGCGACCACCCGAAACACCAAGATCTCAAGATGCATGAGAGGAGCCGCGCAGGGGAGAAGCCCTTCTCCTGCCCCATATGCGGGAAATGCTTCGCCCATGAGTCGGGTCTGGCGTGCCACGAGCGGGTCCACGCCTCGGAGAAGCCGCACGCCTGTTCCGAATGCCGACGGCGGTTTATTACCAAAGCGCATTTGGTGATCCATCAAAGGAGCCACACGGGAGAGAAGCCTTTACCGTGTGCCGTGTGCGGGAAACGCTTTGCCGTGACGTCGAGTCTGGTTAAACACGAGAAGATTCACACGGGAGAGAAGCCGTTCTCACGCTCTGCGTGCGGGAAGCGTTTCAGCCAGAAGTCCGGTCGCGTTTCGCATCAGGAGAGTCACGCCGTCGAGAAGACTTTGGCCTGCTCTGTGTGCGGGAAACGTTTTCCTGACAAGTCGGATCTCCTTAACCATCAGAGGACTCACGGCACGGAGAGACCGTTCCCGTGTCCCGAGTGCGCCAAGCGGTTTAACACCAAGTCGCAGCTGGTCCAGCACCAGCGGGTTCACACGGGAGAGAAGCCGTTCTCCTGCTCTGTGTGCGGCAATTTTTTTACCTTGAAATCCAGTCTTGTGAAGCATCAGAGGACGCACACTGGGGAGAAGCCCTTCGCGTGTTCAACGTGCGGGAAGTGTTTCACGTTCAAGTCAAGTCACGATCAGCATCAGAAGGTCCACACGGGAGAGAGACCTTACTCGTGCTCCGAGTGCGGGAAGCGCTTCAGCACCAAGTCGCATTTCTCTAGGCATCAGAGCATTCACACCGGGAAAAAAACCTTTGTGTGTTCCGAATGTGGCAAAGGTTTCACCGACCGCTCAGGACTTATTTACCATCAGAGGACTCACACAGGAGAGAAGCCGTTCTCCTGTTCCCAGTGCGGGAATTCCTTCGCGGCAAAGTCGAGCCTTCTGACGCACCAAAAGATTCACGCGCGGGACAAGCGCAGTTAACGCTGTGAGAACGAACTGATCCTGTGCATGGAAACTGACTTTGCAGACATTTGTCCATATAAGGGCGTACCGTATTTGCTTGATTATAAGACAACAACCCCCCCCCCAAACTTTGCATCCTAATGCAAAAAAAAAGTCCTGAATATAAGGCGACCCTATTGGAGGGGAAAAATCAAAACCAATGCTTTAGTTTTCTCGCACTCTGACTCTCTCTCTCTTACCCTCACTCCCTCACACTACCTTAAGCTCTCTGTCAATGTCCCTCTCTCCTTTTCCATAGCTTCCTTTCTTTTTTTGCCTCTTATCCTTCTGCCATATTCTCTTGTCTCTTATGCTTCTGCCTTCTTTCTTCTCTTGTCTCTTCTTATCCTTCTGCCTTCTTCTCTTGTCTCTTATGCTTCTGCCTTCTTTCTTCTCTTGTCTCTTCTTATCCTTCTGCCATATTCTCTTGTCTCTTATGTTTCTGCCTTCTTTCTTGTCTTGTCTCTTCTTATGCTTCTGCCTTCTTTCTTCTCTTGTCTCTTATGTTTCTGCCTTCTTTCTTCTCTTGCCTCTTCTTATGCTTCTGCCTTCTGTCTTCTCTTGTCTCTTATCCTTCTGCCTTCTTTCTTTGTCCTCCGTTATCCAAGTACTTCAACAAAAGGGTGGAGCCTCTCCCCCGTTTCTCCAATTAGGGAAGAGGGAGGGCCCAGAGACTCTCTCCTTTTGTAGAAGTGCTCCGAGAGGACTGGTTCACACAGAAGCGAAGAAAGAAGACAGACTAACAAGAAGAGGCAAGAGAAGAAGTGGAGCTGCAGAAAAGGAGAGTGAGTGTGAGATTGAGTTAGTGTGGGAGATGAGTAAACACCTGATCTGAGGTCTGAATAAAAGATGTCCTCGATTATAAGACAAGGTTTTTTTTTCTGAATAAAACCTCATAATCGAGCCAATACGGTCTTCACAGAACTGTAAAATATTTTTAGTTTTGCCAAAGATAAAACATAATGATATGAAAAGGGAACCGGCTGAGGAATGTTTGTCATTGAAAGGTAAAAACTAAAAACATACCTTCCTCAATAAATGAGAGCCCCCACTTCGCTTTACCTTGTCCTAGAGGTTTTTAAAACTATTTTTTGTTGCAAACGGAACAACATGAGAGCGATCACAATCGCCCAATCAGATTTGCCCCTTAGCGCCTACCCCAAATGAAACAGTAACTGGCATTATTTGTGCGTCTTTCGTGTCGTAAACATATATTTTTTGTTGTAAAAGAAGATTTTCCACACTCTAGTTTGGTCCAATTTTTTCAGAACCCCCCATATAAATGTAAAGATTTACCAATTTTCCGTTTTTTTCCCCCAGACCTTCCCATCGCTATGCATACCAGGGTTAACCCCTTAAGGACAATGGGCGGTCCCTAAACCCATTGAAAACAATGCATTTTGAGCCCGTACATGTACGGGCTTTGTCATTAAGGGGTTAAGTACCAGCTGCTACGAGTGGTTAAGCCACGCGGTAAAGAGAAATAAAATGAGTGAAGACTTTGAATTATAGGGTATGTTTCACCCCAAAACTTATCTAACGCCTTAACCCCTTAAGGCCTGAGGCTTTTTAATGTGTTTTTACAATTAAAGTATTTTTAGCATTATTTTTTTCCCAAATAGGGCTTTCTTTTCAAAGCAGAGACCATAAAAGTAGCTCAGAGTGGAGAATGGAAACTACTATGAAAATTTCATTGAGCAAAAAAATCTCTTGGGTGAAGAACGATCGGAGTGAGGTGTTTTGAGTGATAGGTGTGATGCGAGTTAGGTGTGATGACTCTCGCAGGGGGCCACGTAATTTTTTGGCAGGAAATAAAAAAAAAAATAGGGTTACTGTAATCGTCATTAATTCCTTCTGCCCCATCATCTCTACACATCCTCTACATGGAAAAGGAGAAGAAAGAAGAAAAAAATGGCGGCCATCCTGTGGGTGGGAAAGCAGACTCACAGACTGATTGCAAATTCTAACCCACCAACAAGATGGCGGCGGTGGTTTCCGTTTTCAGCGACATTTCCTGTTCACAGCAGGAAGCGCTACCCGTTGCTCAGTGCGCAGTCGCAGAACATCCTTTCATTTCCGAAGATTCTCCAACTTTGGCAGAATCCAATTTTAGAGACCCCAATAAACAAGGCGGCTGTGTACGTTCACTGCCACGCAACGTCACTTCCGCTTATCGGACGTCGGAAGAAACAGGTGAGTGCATGTTTTAAAATCGCTGGCAGAGGTGTGTGACGTCAGTGGGGGGGGGAGCTGTCTTTGTCTGGGGTTTACTTTACCCAACAGGGGGTGCTGTGTGTGATGGGGATCACTTCCTGACAATCAGTGGGGCACAAAGGGGGCAGGGGTAACTAGAGGGGGTATATCGGGCTGGATCTGTGCCCAGTTGAGACCTGCTTGATGCAGAGCTATGTATCTACTACTCCAATACACCATGTGTATTACCTGTATGCACCAAGCCTCCCAACTGCCCTTAGTGTAAAAACCTAAGTCCCACCACTGGGAAACCGTCAGCTGCAGTTTAATGTTCGTAGAATGTAGGAGAGCGCAGCGGCTGCAGTTTAATGTTAGGAGAATGGGGGAGAGCACGGCGGCTGCAGTTCAATGTTAGAAGATTAGGGGAGAGCGCGCCGGCTGCAGTTTAATGTTAGAAGAATGGGGGAGAGCACGGCGGCTGCAGTTTAATGTTAGAGGAATGGGGGAGAGCACGGCGGCTGCAGTTTAATGTTAGAGGAATGGGGGAGAGCGCGGCGGCTGCAGTTTAATGTTAGAGGAATGGGGGAGAGCGCGGCGGCTGCAGTTTAATGTTAGAAGATTAGGGGAGAGCGCGACGGCTGCAGTTTAATATTAGAAGAATGGGGGGGAGGGCGGCGGCTGCAGTTTAATGTTAGAAGAATGGGGGGGAAGGCGGCGGCTGCAGTTTAATGTTAGAAGAATGGGGGAGAGCACGGCGGCTGTAGTTTAATGTTAGAGGAATGGGGGAGAGCGTGACGACTGCAGTTTAATGTCAGAAGAATGGGGGAGAGCGCGGTGGCTGCATTTTTATGTAAGAAGAATGGGGGAGAACGCGGCGGCTGCAGTTTAATGTTAGAAGAATGGGGGAGAGCGCGGCGGCTGCAGTTTAATGTCAAAAGAATGGGGGAGAGCGCGGTGGCTGCATTTTAATGTAAGAAGAATGGGGGAGAACGCGGCGGCTGCAGTTTAATGTTAGAAGAATGGGGGAGAGCGCGGCGACTGCAGTTTAATGTTAGAAGAATGGGGGAGAGCACGGCGGCTGCAGTTTAATGTTAGAGGAATGGGGGAGAGCACGGCGGCTGCAGTTTAATGTTAGAGGAATGGGGGAGAGCGCGGCGGCTGCAGTTTAATGTTAGAGGAATGGGGGAGAGCGCGGCGGCTGCAGTTTAATGTTAGAAGATTAGGGGAGAGCGCGACGGCTGCAGTTTAATATTAGAAGAATGGGGGGGAGGGCGGCGGCTGCAGTTTAATGTTAGAAGAATGGGGGGGAAGGCGGCGGCTGCAGTTTAATGTTAGAAGAATGGGGGAGAGCACGGCGGCTGTAGTTTAATGTTAGAGGAATGGGGGAGAGCGTGACGACTGCAGTTTAATGTCAGAAGAATGGGGGAGAGCGCGGTGGCTGCATTTTTATGTAAGAAGAATGGGGGAGAACGCGGCGGCTGCAGTTTAATGTTAGAAGAATGGGGGAGAGCGCGGCGGCTGCAGTTTAATGTCAAAAGAATGGGGGAGAGCGCGGTGGCTGCATTTTAATGTAAGAAGAATGGGGGAGAACGCGGCGGCTGCAGTTTAATGTTAGAAGAATGGGGGAGAGCGCGGCGACTGCAGTTTAATGTTAGAAGAATGGGGGAGAGCGCAGCGGCTGCAGTTTAATGTTAAAAGAATGGGGGAGAGCGCGGCGGCTGCAGTTTAATGTTAGAAGAATGGGGGAGAGCGCGGCGGCTGCAGTTTAATGTTAGTAGAATGGGGGAGAGCGCGGCGGCTGCAGTTTAACGTTAGTAGAATGGGGGAGAGCGCCGCGGCTGCAGTTTAATGTTAGAAAAATGAGCGGGAGAGAGCGGCGGCTGCAGTTTAATGTTAGAAGAATGGGGGAGAGCGCGGCGGCTGCAGTTTAATGTTAGAAGAATGGGGGAGCGCGCGGCAGCTGCAGTTTAATGTTAGAGGAATGGTGGAGAGCGCGGCGGCTGCGGTTTAATGTTACAAGAATGGGGGAGAGCGCTGGAGACCCCATCTTCGGAAGGACATTGCAATATTGGAGAGAGATCAGAGAACGCGATGGGAAGGAGGGACGGTCTGCAGGATACAAATGATGAGGAGAGACTGAGGGATCTCAATGACTCCGCGGTGGGGGGAGACGGTCGGGGGAGGGGCTGATCTGCTTCTGTGTGAGATGTATAAAGCAACATAAACCTCATAATAACAATTAGACCATTTTTATGATTTCAGGGCCCGTTTGATGCCGTTTGTAAATACAATATATTCTCCTCCCCGGTCACGCCGAGGATAGACGGACGGACGGGTCGGACGCGATGATCAACAGCAGGAGCCGGGTGGCCGAGAGGATCCTGGACCTCACTCTGGAGATTCTGTCTCTGCTGATCGGAGAGGTGAGAGGAGGTCACGGCGGGAGACGCTTCATTTTACCAACTGGGGGTCTCCATGTTTCTTATATTCTTATAAAGCCGAAGAGCTGATAATCTGATTGGTCCCGGGGTCGGGGGGAGTGCAGAAAGTGCATAGAATTATACATATTCCAGGGCTCAGTGACACATGTGTTTCTCACGCTGTGTAGGATTATATTATTATGAAGAAACGTGGTGGCCCCGTCATGTGTAGAAGGAGTCACTATGTGTCAGACGGACCCCCCAGGACCCGGAGCCCCAACTCGAAGCCTCCACCTCACTCGCTGACCCACGAGAGGAACCGCGAGCAGAAGATCCTGGAACTGACCAACAAGATGATGTCCCTGCTGACTGGAGAGGTGAGCGCTGCTGGGAACGGGACGTTATACAGTAACACCGAGGCGTGTGTCTGGATGGTGACGGCTCATTGTGTGTCTCAGGTTCCTGTGAGGTGTGATGATGTCACCGTCTATTTCTCCATGGAGGAGTGGGAGTATTTAGAAGGACACAAGGAGCTTTACAGGGACGTGATGATGGAGACCCACCAGCCGCGCGGCTCTCCGGGTAATACGATGACCGATCTCTGGCCTGTTTGTCACAAGCAGTGCTGTCTCCGTGATCTTCAGGTGAATTAATATCTAGAGTTGGGTTTAATTTCTTTTATTTTTTTATTCAGTAGCTGAATCTGCCTGCGGCGACATCTTCATTAATTCCGGGGATTGTGGGAATGAAGAGAAACGCGACCTTCTTCAAACAGACCCTCAGAATGTGAATATAGAAAGTGCGACGACGAGCGAGTCTTTGGAAGATATTACAGGGCAGTCAGACCGCGACGCTCACACATCACAAGAACCTGCGCGGCGGGCTCCTGCTCATACATCGCCGACCCCCGTCACGTGGGAAGATCCGGCAGATACTCTGACAGAACCCGCGGACCGCACTCCGTCTCATGTTAACGAGGAAGCCGCTTCCCGTGATGGAGGTGACGTCACGGACGGGAGGGGGACTGATTATTATGTGTTTCTAATGCAATTTTGTTTTAGAATGATTTTTTCATTCTATATTTTTTGGTATCTTGGTAATTAAACCCACACTGTATACACTAAACTAACCCCCCATGCTGTATATAGTAATATAATCCCTCCCCCTTGTTTACAGTAATGTCGGTCGGTGACAAAAACCTGGTTTTATCTTATTTTGCCCCAATAAGCCCCTTAACCTGCAGACCTGGAGCTGCCATTGCTGTCGGTCATGTGATATTTTGGGTGACTTTCCCGACTCAAACACCCCACTGAGCTGATGCTTTATGACAATGCTAATGAAGTCCGTCCCTCCATAGACTTTCATTAGTCAGAGAGTCCAACTCGTTGATTAAGACAGAGCCATTCTATTGTTCCCCACAGGCAGTGATTTTGGGTGAGGTGTTTTCTCTCTCTCTATATCTGTGGTTGGATTTCCTCTTTAGAGATAGAGCTGGGTTTTCTCGGGGTGAGTTTATTTGTTTTTTTCTCTTAACATTATTTAATGTTTCTCTACCCAATAGCTGAATCTGCCTGCAGCGACATCTTCATTAATTCCGGGAATTGTGGGAATGAAGAGAAACGCGACCTTCTTCAAACAGACCCTCAGAATGTGAATATAGAAAGTGCGACGACGAGAGAGTCTTTGGAAGATATTACAGGGCAGTCAGACCGCGACGCTCACACATCACAAGAACCTGCGCGGCGGGCTCCTGCTCATACAACACCGACCCCCGTCACGTGGGAAGATCCGGCAGATACTCTGACAGAAGATGAGGGTGATGTCACTGAGGAGACACGGAGGCCGCGTGATGCCGGGGAGAAGCCGTTCTCGTGTTCGGAGTGCGGGAGGCGTTTTGCCGAGAGCTCAGCTCTTGTCTATCACCAGAGGACTCACACGGAGGAGCGGCCGTTCTCCTGCTCGGAATGCGGGAAGACCTTTGGCTGTAAATCCAGTCTCGTCATTCACCAGCGGATCCACACGGGGGAAAAGCAGTTCTCGTGCTCGGAGTGCGGGAAGCTTTTCAGACAGAGCTCAAACCTCATTAAACATCAGCGGATCCACACCGGAGAGAAGCCTTATTCCTGCCCCGAGTGCGGGAAGAGCTTCGCAGACAGGACGTCCGTGATTAGCCACCTGAGGACCCACACGGGAGAGAAGCCCTTCGCGTGTGCGGACTGCGGAAAGTGTTTCGCCCAGAGGCACGGCTTAAGAAATCATCTGAAGGTTCACGTCCGGGAGAAGTCACAGGTATGACATCACGGCGCCTGATCGAAATAAAAAATCGAGGGGAATATATAGAGGGTAATCCAGACTGAAGAGGGGCAAGTAAAGAGGTGGAGAGAAACGTTGTTACTGGTGTCTTAAAGAAGTCATTCAATAAGCTTGGAGGCGATGAGACGGTGGTTGGGCAGATCGGTCAGGACTGTTTTCAGGATAGGAGTGATGGAAGCTTAAAGGAGTATGGGATGGATCCAGTAAAGAGGGAGAGGTTAAAGATGCGTGTTGGGGCTGGAGTGGATGAGAAAGGATAGGTTAGGCGAGGAGAGAAAACTCATCAGTGGCCAGAGAGAACTGGTTAATAGTACAGGAGGAAGGACAGTTTAGTGTATGTACGTGTGTGTGTGCGCGTACGTGTGTGTGTGTGTGCGCGTACGTGCGTGTGAAGGAGCATATGGCAGACCGATCAGACATTTCACGTATGATTGCCTCAGTTTTATTATCGAAGTAGATGACAAAGTCAGGGGCGGGGAGGCTGGCGGAAGGGGTAGTTGTGACAGGGGCAAGAAGGGAATTGAAAGCACCGAAGAGGCATTTAGGGTTAGAGAGGAGGTGAGGGAGGTGACGTAGGTTTCCTTAGTAAGGGTGAGAGCGGAGTAGTAGGCGCTTGGCATGGTAGAATGAGACTTCCACCAACTGCGTTGGGCAGCATGGGGATGACGTTTTAGGATTATAAATAAAGTTGATTCGAGGAGTCCTATTAAGCACCCAAATTACCGTTTAGTTTTTTACGGGTTTTTTTCCGTCGGATTTTAAACCTTTCGCTACAAATTCATTCTCGTTCCTCACCGGCAGATTCCCGATGCAGAGAAACCTTTCACGTGCCCGGAATGCGGAGAGTGTTTCATCCAGAGCTCGGAGCTCACCCAGCACCTGTGGACCCACGCGGGAGGGAAGCTGTTCTCCTGCTCGGAATGCGGAAAATGTTTCAACAAGACGTCGAACCTCACTAAACACCAGCGGATCCACACGGGGGAGAAGCCCTACTCGTGCTCGGAGTGCGGGAGGAGGTTTACAGAAAGGTCCTCTATGGCCAACCACCTGAGGACCCACACAGGAGAGAAGCCGTTCACGTGTACCGAGTGCGGGAAATGTTTCTCCCAGAGGCACGGCTTAACGAACCATCTGAAGATTCACATCAGGGAGAGGTCACGGCTATGACATCACGGCTATGACATCACGGCGCGGTTTTAGTGAAGGCTGAAGATACAATACGCGACGAGGGCAGAGATCGAGGACACACTTTAGAAGACAATGATGCCCGCATTCCACCCCATACAATGAGGGCTTTGAAACATCTCTGCCCCGACGAGGGTTAGCTGGTCCCTGACATACCCCCCAACTACCTCGACTCCCGCCATCACATGCGGTATCCACGCAATTAGTTTTGTGAAGCCGTTCCATCGTTGCATTAAAGTCTCCGTTTCCTTGTTGAAGAAGCATTTTCTTGTTAGTATTTGTGCCTCGCGGATTAATACAAGTAACCGTTAGACGCTTAGAGATTGGTCGGCAACTCATTATTTCGCTATAAGGTAAGGTAGCCACCCAAATCCCCACATAGCCACCCAGGTGGCAAAAGAGCGTGGGAGCTCCTCTTGGCCTTTTTGTATGAAGGCTCCCACCTCTGGGCAGATTGTTGTTATAGTAGCCCAGGGTTCTTAAATTTACTTGGCACCCCCACTCCCCCAGAAACTGGTGTACCCCAAACATAAGCCTCACGCGACACGTGTTTTGCCTAATCAAGAAATTCTGGCCCTTAGGTATACCGATAACAAGGACATGTATGTTCTCTACACTATACATGGGGTGCTGGTACGTGTTAGAGGAGGGGGTGACACACGGGTCAGGAAACTAACGGTATCTATAGATTGTTAGCTTGTAAGCCGAGCCTGCTTTACACAGCCCAGCCTATATCGCACCGCTGACTTCCCCTGCTGCTAATGCAGCACGTCCCTATATATGAGGAGCGATATCGCCCGTCAGGGTCAGTCCAGAAGTTTCCCAACAGGGCTGGCCCACTCACGGGAGTGCGGTGAGGTCGCACAATGGTATGGCTGCTCCAGGGAAGGTAAGGGTGTGATGGAGCGAGCGAGGTGTGATGGAGCGAGCGAGTGTGCTTTAGTGTAAAAGTGCTTTACACAGGAGGGAAGACGGATCGGTCAACACCGTGAGGAGCGGCGGAGAGGGGTAACAGGAGAGAAGACGGATCGGTCACCACCGTGAGGAGTGGAGGAGAGGGGTAACAGGAGGGAAGGCGGATCGGTCACCACCGTGAGGAGCGGAGAATAGGGGTAACAGGAGGGAAGACGGATCGGTCACCCACTGCTGTGACGAGCTCTGGCAGGTTCTTGAATTTGAGTAATTTGGGTAAGAAATATATATTTCAGTGAAATAAAAGCCCAGGATTGTAGTAACTGAAGCCCCTGTCCCTGCCAGGCCTCCCCTTCCGCCTCCATTTCTCTCCCCTCATAAATGACTCCCCATCGGTGGGAAATTGTTGCCCACCAATAACATGGCGGCTTTTGACTCCACTACCAGAGACATTTCCGGTTCATGGTGTTTACCGGAAGTCGCTTCTTTACCTCAGCGCATACAGACAGGCCTCCGTTTTAGCCCCACTGAGTTCCCGGCACCCAAAAACCTGAAAGGAAAAAGAAACACTCGGACTGTCAGAACCCCGAGGAACGGCTCTCTGCCCAAAACAAAAATGGCGGCCGCTGAGGCGTAGCGCTAGACAACGTCACTTCCGCTTAACAAGCTTCCTGAGAAACAGGTGAGTGCATGCCTTAAAGTCGCTGAGAGAGCTGTGTGTGACGTGAGAGGGGTGAAAACCTGCCTGTGTCCGGGATTTACCCAGCAGGGAGTGGCTGTGTGTGTGATGGGGCACACCTCCTGTCAATCAGTGGGGCACATAGGGGTAACTATCAGGCTGTGACCAGTGGAAATCTGCTAGATACAGAGCAGTGTATATACTACTCCATCATACTTCCCACCGCTGTGAGAGTAACTGAAAATCCAGTAGCGCTCGGGTTCTGGCTGTGCCGGAATATTATAGTCCATGATCACCGGTGAAGTCCTCGATGGGTCAAACATGGAAGCTTCCGAAAAACGTCTGGTGCGGCCAATGCTCGAGTTTTCCCAGTGCCGTCTTCGGAATGCCCCAGTTTGCAGGGCAGATCCTTCAGCAGTTCCTCTACCTGCTACCAAAGCTTCTGGCGTTGCTGTGTCGCGTTGTCTTCTGCTGTCCACCTGATGTTCCTAAGTCCTGGACTTCAGTCACCCTTATCTGCCATTTGTCAGGTCCGGTCTAACGGCGTCACTACGAGCTGGAGACGATCCTCCCGGTACAGTGGAAACTCGTGATGCCGTCCAGACAGGGAGAGGCAAGTTCCTGGAGCCCATCCCATAGGGAAGGCTGCTGCAGCGTTCTTCACCGGGGAAGTCATGACCTGAAAGTGGTAGATTTAGTCATGCTATAAGACCATATATTGATTATCCACCCACCATGTCAAAGTACCCCGATCCTGACGGGTCCTATCTAACCCCGGCATGGCTTACCCCAATTTAACCTCCTCTCGGGACACTTTTACTTAGGGCTCTATGTGCTACGAGAAGTACTTAATCCAGAATTCTGGGTGATAGGATGATCTGGGGATCTGCCAACTTCCCCAGATCTAGGGTGGTCCAGCTGGGCAGCATGAAAGGTCATTATGTCAGGGCACTGAGTCAGTGATGGCCCCGTCATTCTGTCGTCTGTAACCCACCCAAATTCGCATGCTTCTATCTTATTTAGGTACAGAGCTTCTGAGGCCAGTTGGCTCTTCAAGTGCTCGATGAACCCCAACACTGGCATATGGTCAAGCTCAGCCTCCAAGGTGGGTCGCTGGAAGGAAGCGCCCTGGAGTCTTAACCTTCTGTTATGTGATAAAACTGAATATCTCGCTTTAGCGCCACTAACTACCTTAGATAGTCCTTGGTCTCCTAGTTGCTGTCTTATCTGGACTTGGTTAAGGGACCTATTCCCTAACGTATCTTAGAGGAGGCCTGGAAGTAAGAACCCCATAGAAGCCTCCAAGCCATAGAATGCCTTCTCCTCCTCGACATCAAAGTTATTGATACATCAACATGTATAGTTAGTGTCACCGAGGCATTCTGCAATTCAGCAAGGACTTCCCAGGCCGTGTGCACCATATCCTACTTAGGCTGCAGAACAAATACCCCCGTCCTACCAGGAACTCAACGTTTAGGCTCTTCTATTCTACTCTGTTTTCCTCACATAGCTTATCAACCATTTGTGAGACTTTTTGGCCAGAAAGGAGTTTCTGCTTTTATCATTTCAGTGCCGTTTGTAAATACAATATATTCTCCTCCCCGGTCACTCCGAGGATAGACGGACGGACGGACGGGTCGGACACGATGATCAACAGCAGGAACCTGGTGGCTGAGAGGATCCTGGACCTCACT
Organism: Spea bombifrons; assembly: GCF_027358695.1. Classification (NCBI taxonomy): domain Eukaryota; kingdom Metazoa; phylum Chordata; class Amphibia; order Anura; family Pelobatidae; genus Spea; species Spea bombifrons. Next base: position 509,026 of record NC_071097.1, on the reverse strand, counting down.
CTGGAAATCCTGTCTCTGCTGATCGGAGAGGTGAGAGGAGGTCACGGCGGGAGACGCTTTATTTTCCAAAGTGGGGTTTTCCATGTTTTTGTTGTTGTTTACAATTTGTAATTCATATTTACCCAAGAAGCCAAAGTGCTGGTCAACCTGAAATTCAAAGAAGTACAAAACTGTACTTTAGGACTTTGTGAGAATATCTACTGGGAGCAGGAGGCTGAACGCCTTTCATTATGTGTTTCTCGCACTCTCTTTAGGATTATATTATTGTGAAGAAACGTGGAGACCCCGTCATGTGTAAAAGAAGTCACTATGAGTCAGACGGACCCCCCAGCCCGGTGCCTTTACCTCACTCGCTGATCCACGAGAGGAACAACAAGCAGATCTTGGAACTGACCGACAAGATGATGTCCCTGCTGACTGGAGAGGTGAGCGGTGCTGGGAACGGGACGTTATACAGTAACACCGAGGCGTGTGTCTGGATGGTGACGGCTCATTGTGTGTCTCAGGTTCCTGTGAGGTGTGATGATGTCACCGTCTATTTCTCCATGGAGGAGTGGGAGTATTTAAAAGGACACAAGGAGCTTTACAGGGGCGTGATGATGGAGACCCACCAGCCGCGCGGCTCTCCGGGTAATACGATGACTGATCTCTGGCCTGTTTGTCACAAGCAGTGCTGTCTCCGTGATCTTCAGGTGGATTAATATCTAGAGTTGGGTTTAATTTCTTTTATTTTTTTATTCAGTAACTGAATCTGCCTCCGGCGACATCTTCGTTAATTCCGGGGATTGTGGGAATGAAGAGAAACGCGACCTTCTTCAAACAGACCCTCAGAATGTGAATATAGAAAGTGCGACGACGAGAGAGTCTTTGGAAGATATTACAGGGCAGTCAGACCGCGACGCTCACACATCACAAGAACCTGCGCGGCGGACTCCTGCTCATACATCGCCGACCCCCGTCACTCGGGAAGATCCGGCAGATGCTCTGACAGAACCCGCGCCCGCGGACTGCACGCCGTCTTGTATTAAAGAGGAAGCGGCTTCCTGCGATGACTGTGACGACACGGACGGGGAGGCTGATTATATAGCAGTTCGTATCTCAGAGGAACCAGACCCAGAGGAGACACAGAGACAATGTGACATGAAGAAGAAACCGTTCTCCTGTCCCGAATGTGGGAAGTGCTTTACCGCGCGCTCAGCTCTTGCCCATCATCGGAAGATTCACACGGGCAAAAAGCCATTTTCATGCCCCCTATGCGGGAAAACTTTTACCTGTAAGTTTGTCCTCATTACCCACCAGCGGATTCACACGGGAGAGAAGCCCTTCGCGTGTTCAGAATGCGGGAAGTGCTTCAACCAGAGCTCACACCTCATTATCCATCAGCGAGTCCACACTGGTGAGAAGCCCTATTCCTGCTCGGAGTGCGGGAAGAGCTTCTCCCACAGCTCGTCTCTCGTGAAGCATCAGCGGATCCACACGGGGGAGAAGCCGTATTCCTGTTCTCAGTGCGGAAAATGTTTCACCCAGAGAAATGGTTTAAATAAACACTATAAGATTCACATCAGGGAGCTGTCACAGTTATGACATCACAGATTCAACATGAAACTGAAGTTTTTCCCATACCTCAAAAAATAACGATATTGCAAGCTGGATATTCCCAGAATATTTGCCTCCTCTGCATTTTGGGCTCTTGATATAGAACAAGAGGAATCAAAAGAATCTCCACTTGATACAAAACCTTTTTTGGGGTAGTTTGTTTTAAACGCTAGTATCAGATTCAGATTGTTTTCTAAAAAATTGCTTTTTTATATAAAAAAAAAGTTTTCATTTATGTATAATATGTTTGTGAACAACTGCATAATTCCTGATTATTCTGATTTTTTGTCAGCACTTTATTGAGGGGTTTACAGGTTGTCCTGAAAGGCTCGTTCACAGGCAGAAGACGCGTGCGTTGGTTAGGAAAGAGTTAATCTGACTGGAGTCGGCCAGGCGTTGGGTATATAAATTGTTTAGTAGGGAAGACTCGGCCGACTACAGACCGGTAAGTCTTACATCAGTAATGTGGAAATTAATGGAAACCGAGCTAAAGGAGAAGACTTCCCAAAGTCTGGAAGGAAATGGTTTCCAACGTTATAAAATGCGCGGGTTTACTGCAGGGAGACTCAAACTAACTTATTTTTTTACTGGGTTACTAAAACATTAAAAAGTAAAAACAGAAGTCTGTGAGACCTGATAGGATACACCCAATAATTTAATTGGTCACTTTTGACAGGATTGGCGCCAGAAGTTGGCACCTGTATGTTGAATATGAATAGTCTTAATATTCTATACTCTCCAGCCGTATAACCTGTTATATCCTGTATAATCCTCATATTATATACTCTTCGGCCCGTATATTGAATCCCGTCCTTATAACCCGTTATATCCTGTATATTCCTCATATTATATATTATATACTCTCCGGCCGTATAACTAATCCCGTCCTTATAACCCGTTATATCCTGTATATTCCTCATATTATATATCATATACCCTCCGCCCGTATAACTAATCCCGTCCTTATAACCCGTTATATCCCTGTATATTCCTTATATTATATATTATATACTCTCCCCCGTATAACTAATCCCGTCCTTATAACCCGTTATATCCTGTATATTCCTCATATTATATATTATATACTCTCCGGCCGTATAACTAATCCCATCCTTATAACCCGTTATATCCCTGTATATTCCTCATATTATATATTATATACTCTCCGGCCGTATAACTAATCCCGTCCTTATAACCCGTTATATCCCTGTATATTCCTCATATTATATATTATATACTCTCCGGCCATATAACTAATCCCGTCCTTACAACCCGTTATATCCTGTATATTCCTCATATTATATATTATATACTCTCCCCCCCGTATAACTAATCCCGTCCTTATAACCCGTTATATCCTGTATATTCCTCATATTATATATTATATACTCTCCCCCCCGTATAACTAATCCCATCCTTATAACCCGTTATATCCTGTATATTCCTCATATTATATATTATATACTCTCCGGCCGTATAACTAATCCCGTCCTTATAACCCGCTATATCCTGTATATTCCTCATATTATATATTATATACTCTCCGGCCGTATAACTAATCCCGTCCTTATAACCCGTTATATCCCTGTATATTCCTCATATTATATATTATATACTCTCCGGCCGTATAACTTATCCCGTTCTTATAACCCATTATATCCTGTATATTCTTCATATTATATATTATATACTCTCCGGCCGTATAACTAATCCCGTTCTTATAACCCATTATATCCTGTATATTCTTCATATTATATATTATATACTCTCCGGCCGTATAACTAATCCCGTTCTTATAACCCATTATATCCCTGTATATTCCTCATATTATATATTATATACTCTCCCCCCGTATAACTAATCCCGTCCTTATAACCCGTTATATCCCTGTATATTCCTCATATTATATATTATATACTCTCCGGCCGTATAACTAATCCCGTCCTTATAACCCGTTATATCGCTGTATATTCCTCATATTATATACTCTCCCCCGTATAACTGATCCCGTCCTTATAACCCGTTATATCGCTGTATATTCCTCATATTATATATTATATACTCTCCGGCCGTATAACTAATCCCGTCCTTATAACCCTTATATCCTGTATATTCCTCATATTATATATTATATACTCTCCGGCCGTATAACTAATCCCGTCCTTATAACCCGCTATATCCTGTATATTCCTCATATTATATATTATATACTCTCTTGCCATATAACTAATCCCGTCCTTATAACCCGTTTTATCCTGTATATTCATATTATATACTCTCCGACCGTATAACTAATCCCGTCCTTATAACCCGTTATATCCTGTATATTCCTCATATTATATATGATATACTCTCCACCCGTATAACTAATCCCGTCCTTATAACCAGTTATATCCCTGTATATTCCTTATATTATATACTCTCCCCCCGTATAACTAATCCCGTCCTTATAACCCGTTATATCCTGTATATTCCTCATATTATATATTATATACTCTCCGGCCGTATAACTAATCCCGTCCTTATAACCCGTTATACCCTGTATATTCCTCATATTATATATTATATACTCTCCGGCCGTATAACTAATCCCGTCCTTATACCCCGTTATATCCTGTATATTCCTCATATTATATATTATATACTCTCCGGCCGTATAACTAATCCCGTCCTTATGACCCGTTATATCCTGTATATTCCTCATATTATATATTATATACTCTCCGGCCATATAACTATCCCGTCCTTATAACCCGTTATATCCCTGTATATTCCTCATATTATATATTATATACTCTCCGGCTGTATAACTAATCCCGTCCTTATAACCCGTTATATCCTGTATATTCCTCATATTATATATTATATACTCTCCCCCCGTATAACTAATCCCGTCCTTATAACCCGTTATATCCCTGTATATTCCTCATATTATATATTATATACTCTCCGGCCCGTATAACTAATCCCGTCCTTATAACCCGTTATATGCTGTATATTCCTCATATTATATATTATATACTCTCCGGCCGTATAACTATTCCCGTCCTTATAACCTATTATATCCTGCATATTCCTCATATTATATATTATATGCTCTCCGGCCGTATAACTAATCCCGTCCTTATAACCCGTTATACCCTGTATATTCCTCATATTATATATTATATACTCTCCGGCCGTATAACTAATCCAGTCCTTATAACCCGTTATATCCCTGTATATTCCTCATATTATATATTATATACTCTCCGGCCGTATAACTAATCCCGTCCTTATAACCCGTTATATCCCTGTATATTCCTCATATTATACATTATATACTCTCCGGCCGTATAACTAATCCCGTCCTTATAACCCGTTATATCCTGTATATTCCTCATATTATATACTCTCCGGCCGTATAACTAATCCCGACTTTATAACCCGTTATATCCCTGTATATTCCTCATATTATATATTATATACTCTCCGGCCGTATAACTAATCCCGTCCTTATAACCCGTTATATCCCTGTATATTCCTCATATATATTCCCCATTAGTCTGATCTTTTTTTATGGAACTCACGGATGTAGAGAGGACGACCCTGACGCGGTACATATCTGGCCCTCTAGGACTAATCAGCCAGCTACATTGCCTCCCATAACCTCATTGAAGGTAGAATTCCCACATTTATTTTTTCCTCCCCGAGCAGGACGTGAGGAGGTACAGCAGATGGTGGACCTCACACACTACATCGACCTGAATGCCGCCATAGACAAACACTCCTGATAACAAATGTTTGGAAAAATTAAGTATTGTGAAATTACAAACGGAAAAAATGTACAATAGTGGTCCGTTTTAACGAATTACCCCCTCACCTGCCTTTATGCGAAGAATTTGTATATTTTGATATATGTTTTACATTTTTGAGTTTCAAGCTTCTAGAAATCGTTGGAAATGGCATACCGTTCTCATGAAGAACAAATAAAAAGGCAAAAAAATAAAATAAAAAGGGGAGGGGGCCGCCTCGCCGACAGAGGATGGACCAGGGAGGGTTCACGGCTTGGTCTGTTTCCATAGAAACGAATATCAGATAAGTCTCTATAACAACAACAAAAATTGGTTTCAGTCCACTCTTGGAACCCCCCATACAGCTCAACCAGCTTAGAAGCATTTACATTACATCTTAAATATTTGTCATTATTAAACAAAATTTTGTCTCAAAGTCCATTTTTTTCCCCCGAAACACGATGAGAACTTCTAGAAACACAATCTCAGTTTTTTTTCTTTCTTCCATGGTTCGTCTCCAAACTGGACTTTTTTCTACAAAAACATATATAGGTGACCGCGCCCCTCACACCAAGTGAGTATAAATAATGCAAATGATACCAATTCAATGTAGCTTCAAGGAAATCCAAGCAGTATGTAAAATTCAATCATAAAACAAAGAGAAAAGAAAAAAACATCATAGTGTAATTCATCAAAATAGTTGTGTGTATATATCTAACAGGCAAAATGGACCCTTACGTTTGGTGGGGCTTATTCAAGCCCATAAACCGCGTAGGGGGGTGAGCGGGAGGGATTGTTCGTCTCCCGAATAAATTTCAGTCTCCACCGTAGAATTATTCAAAACTTCGTGATCTCGGAAGAAGAGCGAGAAATCGAGGTAACTACTCCCAAATTCTTCAAAGCAACAAAGTGGGGATTTGTTCTGAGGTGTACCAGCAGCACATTCACATTTATTTATTTATTACATTTTTTTGCTTGTATATTTGCATCTTATATTATTTATATAATTCTATTGCGCACTACTCACTTTTTATTCTAGTTGGACTTTTTTCTGCTTGGAATATAAGGAGCTTCCCGCAGGGCAGGAAGTAGAGGGGTTTAGGTTCCATTACACGGCAGGAGTCATGGGGTAGCCAGACTATATTGTTAATATATACCCCTACCCTGTTGCCATGGTTCCCAGAAGTTTCTTTGCCCCCCCCCAGTAACCTCTGGGGTGGGGATAAAATGGCCAAAAAAGATCAGGACCGAAGGGGCGAAGCCTCTCCCGCGTTCTTAAGATGCGGACTCTTTCTCTCGCAGGTGAATCCTGCGGTGCCGACTCAGACTCGACTGGTCGATGAAGCCTTTCCCGCACTCCGAGCACTGGGACGACTTCACCCCGAGGTGAATTTTCTCGTGCGCGAGGAGGTTTGAGCTCCTTTTAAAGCGTTTCCCGCACACCTCGCAGCGGAACGGCTCCTCTCCTGCGTGTAGAAACAGAGACATTATGTAGATCAGCCACTAGCACATCTCACCCTCTCGGACTACCTCTTTGCTACGATTTCCCATCATCCCATCTGTTGTAGTTACCCCAATTACCCGTGTGAATGCGTCGATGGGTGACAAGGTGTGAGTTCCTGGCAAACCGTTTTCCGCACTCCGAGCACTCGTACGGCTTCACTCCTCTGTGGATCTTCTGATGAGCGGCCAGATTTGACTTCTTGCTGAAGCTCTTCTCGCACTCGGAGCACTGGAAGGGCTTCTCTCCCCTGTGAACTCTCAGGTGGGTGAGGAGGTTGGACGTGCGGTTAAAACATTTGCCGCAAATAGCGCAGGACTTCTCCTCCCTGTGGTTCTTCTGCTCGTGCCGAACGAGGCAGGTCATGTTGATAAAGCGCTCTCCACACTTGGGGCAGCCGAAGGGCTTCTCTCCGGTGTGGCTCCTGAGGTGCGTGGCCAGGTGCGGTTTGGTCGTGCAGCCTTTCATGCAGATGGGGCACATGAGCGATTTCTCCCCCGTGTGCTCCCTCTCGTGCAAAATCAAGTCGGCTTTATACGTGAACTCTTTCCCGCACTGAGGACACGTCAGTTCCGCGTGCGACGTCTCACCGGTGATGAGCTTTGAAGCCGCTTCCTCCTTCACGCTTGCTGACCTATCAATGTCTTCGTCCGACAGACTCCCTTCTTCCCCGGACTCCGGTTCGTCCTTGATAAGGAAAGACGTATATTCCTCTTCTTTAATTTCCACCTCTCCTGGCCTCCTTTCTTCGCATGAGGCTGTTATATCGTCTTCGGGTTTCACGCCCTCACTTGGCTCTGGTTGTTGCGTGTTTATTCCCGCTGAGTTCGGTGGGTTAGCTGGAGTGTGAGATCCTCCTGCCGTACTGGATCCGTTACCTAGAAGCAAACACAAAAGCCCGAAGAAGTCAGCGGGGTGAAGATAGAACCCGCCGGCAGATCATCCCCACTTGGTCGAGACTATTTGATGTCCTCCTGGTTATTGAAGGTCCAGCAGCTAAAACCTTTTCTGTGCATCTACTTCCCAACTTTTTATTAAAGCGTAGACTGCCTTTGATAAAGCATTCAGACACTCTCTGGTGTCCGTCTTCTGGCCCCTGCTGGAGACGAAAGAGCTTCGAGCTCTCGCTGGCGCAGGAAGTAGAGGCACAGAAGAGGTTTTATCTCACTCACCCCTAGCAGCAGACACAGCTTGTGGAGGAGAAAGCTCTTCTCACCTAATGAGCTGAGAGACTGGTGACTCTTTGTCTTCACGTCCTTGCGCCCTTCAGAATTCTCCTCCTTGGAGAAATAGACGGTGACGTCATCACACCTTACAGGAACCTGAGACACACAATGAGCCGTCACCATCCAGACACACGCCTCGGTGTTACTGTATAATGTCCCGTTCCCAGCAGAGCTCACCTCTCCATTGAGAAGTTGAATCATCTTGTTGGACAGTTCCAGGATCTTCTGCTCATGGTTCCTCTTGTTGATCCGCGGGTGAGATGGAGGCACCGGGCTGGCGCTCCGGGCCCCTGGGGGTCCGTCAGACACATGGAGGCTGCTTCTGGGTTCTTGCTTCTTTTTGGCAACAACATAATTCTACACATTGAGAAAGTATCGTGAGATGACATAGAAGTGATGGCTTCTGGGCTGAAGACCATCTACCGCGCATTGTAGACATAATAGCAGCCATTTTTGTAATACCCCGCCCCTCTCTCCGTGGGGTCGCTCCAAGGACCCCTTGGGATGGCGGGTATCTGGCACAAAAGACATTTTAGAAGCAAGTCTGCAAAGGGGGCAAGAAAATCCCCTGAGAGGTGGCACAAGTTACACAAAGATGCCGCAAACTCGAGGCTATGAGGTCAATAACGATGCCATAAATCCGCCCCATCATATATGATGTCATAGGATAGAAGTTACCACCCCCCATAGGTCACCGATATATATAACGAGGGTCCCGAAACTCCTCACCTCTCCGGTCAGAAGCGAGACGATCTCCAAGGAGACGTTCAGGACCTTACCGGTCGCCGGCCGGCCACCGTGGCTCATTATCAGATGCCGCTAGAAGCCTCTGAAAACAAAAGGCTGCGTCAAACTATTTAGGGACAGCGTAAAATGATAAAAGGAACGTTATCTGCCACGCTACGGCCCGGGTCCGGCACCCGGAGACAGCCGATATACACATTCCTACCACAGTGCGTGAACACGGGGCAAGTTTCTCATTACTGCCTCAGGCTGGGGTTATGTATCAGAAGGGGGAGGTACAGGCATGTGTATTTGCCCAGTCCACTTTTAACCCCTTCCCTCCTCATTTACCCCCTCTTATAGCCTCACCCGGTGACTTATCTGTGGCCCCCATTAGCTGCAGGGCTCCCTCAGACCTGCCCAATCTGCTCCCTCGCTGTAACTGCCCTCTAGAGGCGGGACGCGGGTATATTACGTCACACAACGCCCGCTCCCCTCCCAGGTAGAGCATCCGATTCCCGTGCCCTCTCTCCGTTATTAACGGTAAACGGTCACCGACCTCCTCGGGGGCTCCCGGGACCAAGCTTAACCCGCAGCCGTGCGACGTAAAAAACACGCCGACGAGATCTACGCACAAGAGACACGAAACGCGCTGCGCGGCGGGCGACATTTTGTTGGTGGCTGTTGCTAGGTTACCAGTAACGGCTGCCGCTCTGTGCCCCTCATAGTTAGTAGTAGTTGAGGGGAACGGACGCCTCAGCGCCCTCCTGTCTTCTACCCTGAACCTTTACAGGCAGAATTGCAGACATTTCCTCATAGTAAATACAGGAGAAAAATGCTTCATTAATTATCAATTAATAATTATCATCCTTATTAATTAGCTTCCACTGTTTAATCTAGATTCCTTCTGCGTGTGCAGCCATTTTGTGTCTTTGGGTCCCTCGCTGTGCATCGGGGATCTCCTCAGATCAAGGCCGCAAGTTAAGAGGAAACGAGGAATTTACTGGGCACTGACGTTAATGGGAGTTCCCGCTGGAAAATGGGCGGGGAGTGGGACGTGTCAAATCCCCGCTCCGCAGCCCAGAGGATTCCGGTCTTGACCCTCAGAACCGGAGGAGCAGCGCTCAGACATCAGGGGGAACTCCCATTAACGTCAGTGGGACCGCTCCGCTTACGTCAGTGTGCAGTCCTGGCCGCTTCCCTTTAAATGGGGGGGTTTCCCGCGGGACCGCCACCGACGTCACGGGACGGCCCACTTACGTAAGGGATGTAACAGGTTCTAAGGACGGGATTAGTTATACGGTCGGAGACAGGGTCGGCCCTATAATGGGGCAGACTGGGCGGCACTTTGCCGCCCCAAGCGCTTTTTTTATTTTTTTTTTTTGAAGCGGAGGAGAGAGAGAGGGGCGCCGAGTGGTTTTCGCTTACCCGCTCGGCGCCCCTCTCTCTCTCCTCTGCGGCGAGTCTCCCTGTTCGGTCCCGGTGCCGGCTTGTAATGCAGAGCGCCGAAAGTGACTTCAATTTCCGGCGCTCAGCATTACAAGCCGGCACCGTGGCAGAGCAGGGAGACTCGCCGCAGGACTGTTTAAAGGTAAGTACCGGGGGGGATTTTGGCGTCGGCGAAGTTTAAAATGCCGCCCCCCCCCGGCGTCGGCTGGGGGGGGGGGGTGACGTCGTTTTAAACTTCGCCCCAGGCGGCGTTAAGTCTTCGGCCGGCCCTGGTCGGAGCGGCGTTAAGTCTTCGGCCGGTCCTGGTCGGAGAGTATATAATATATAATATGAGGAATATACAGGATAAAAGGATGGGATTAGTTATATGGGGGAGAGTATATAATATATAATATGAGGAATATACAGGGATATAACGGGTTATAATGACGGGATAAGTTATACGGCCGGAGAGTATATAATATATAATATGAGGAATATACAGGGATATAATGGGTTATAAGGACGGGATTAGTTATACGGCCGGAGAGTATATAATATATAATATGAGGAATATGCAGGGATAGAACGGGTTATAAGGACGGGGTAAATTATACGGCCGGAGATTATATAATATATAATATGAGGAATATACAGGATATAACGGGTTATAAGGACGGGATTAGTAATACGGGGGGGAGAGTATATAATATATAATATGAGGAATATACAGGGATATGACTGGTTATAAGGACGGGATTAGTTATATGGCCGGAGAGTATATAATATATAATATGAGGAATATACAGGGATATAACGGGTTATAAAGACGGGATTAGTTAGACAGTGGGAGAGTATATAATATGAGGAATATACAGGCATATAACGGGTTATAAGGACGGGATTAGTTATACGGGGGAGAGTATATAATATATAATATGAGGAATATACAGGGATATGACTGGTTATAAGGACGGGATTAGTTATACGGCCGGAGAGTATATAATATATAATATATAATATGAGGAATATACAGGCTATAATGGGTTATAAAGACAGGATTAGTTATATGAGTTGAAGAAAAAAGTATAATCTATGGAAGTCCAATAGAAAAATATTATGCTGCTCCGATCAAAAGATATAAAGCTTTATTAATCCTCTAAAACACGCACACAAGCAGCAGTACGGCTCAAATAAATCATTTGCTGCATGTTAAGATAAATATCTAGATAAATAAAAGCTAATAATATCCTGGGGGGCTAATCATAGGTGCGACTGTAAAGTACTTTCTCTCTGAGTGTGGACTTTCATATGCCTACTTAGGTAACTCTGACATCCAAAACATTTGCCACACTCGGGGCACGCAAACGGTTTCTCCCCGGAGTGGACGCTCTGATGCGTGAGAAGATGAGAACTTCGGGTGAAGCAGTTCCCGCATTCGGAGCACGCGTACGGCGTTTTCCGGGTGTGAATCCTCTTGTGCTTGGCGAGGTGCGAGCTGTTGTTGAAGCTCTTCTTGCAGACCGGGCAGGAGAACGGCTTCTCCCCCGTGTGGATCCTCTGATGGGATATCAGGTTGGAGCTACTGATAAAAGACTTCCCGCACTCGGAGCACACAAAGGGTTTCTCCCCTGTGTGAATCTTCCGATGCCGGACAAGGTACGAGTTATCCGAAAACTGCTTCCCGCATTCCGTGCAAGAAAAGGGTTTCTCGCCCGTGTGAATGGTTTGATGGGCGAGGAAACGCGAGCTGCTCGTGAAACATCTCCCGCACTGCGAGCAGGCGAACGGCTTCACCCCCGTGTGGATAGTCTGATGCCGGAGAAGGTTTGTTTTAATGGTGAAGCACTTGCCGCACACGGAGCAGGCGAACGGCTTCTCCCCGGTGTGTATCCGCTGGTGGGTGATCAGGTTGATTTTGCTGGTGAAACGTTTGCCGCATTCGTCGCAGGAAAACGGTTTCTCCCCGGTGTGGATCCTCTGATGCTTCAGAAGATGCGATTTGTAGGAGAAGGCTTTCCCGCATTCGTCGCAGGTCAAATTCTTGACTTTGTGAACCCGCCGATGCTTGGACAGCTCAGAGCTGCTAGCGAAACACTTCTCACACTGTCCGCAGCTATAAACCCTGCCCCCGCTGCTCGTCCTTTGGTGAGAACCAACCAATTCCAAGTCAATACTCGTCTTGCGATCATCCTCGCTATCCTCCCACCCGCCACTAGGGGTGCCTTTTTCAGTCACGCTCATTTTGGTGGCCGAAAGGTCTTCTTCTTCCTCCGATGACACGGACTCCTCTTTAATACATATGGTGATATCCGTCGGCGTATAAACGTCGGTGGGTTTGCTCTCTTTACTAGAGTCCGAATCCCGTTTAGCAGGAGATGATGTACAGAGGTCTCTGGGAATTTCGTCTTCTTCACAAGAGGTCGACTCGTCTTCCGTGTTCCTCACAGCCTTTAGCTCTACCTTCTTCACTTTACCCCGGGTACTTTCGATGTCTTTTTTAAGGTCACCCGGGGAAGAAATAGGATTACAAGATCTGTCATCTCTATCCTTGACCACGGATCCATCTATTTAAAATAAAAAAATAAATACATACATGAAACAATATATTCGAGGTGCCTTTATTAACAGTGATTTTTTTAAAAAAAACTTTTCAAATTTTTCTTTTTACCATTTAGAGATAGGCCAATGCCTGGAAAAAAAGCCTAATAAAACATAGAAATAAAAAAAAGGAATCTAAAAGCATATTTTCTCCAGATGGGACAACGACCGAACTATTTCCTACCTTGAGAAGGGTGGGGATGGTTACTTCCCTTCATCACGTCCCTGTAAAGCTCCTTGTGTCCTTCTAAATACTCCCACTCCTCCATGGACAATGAGACGGTGCTATACTCAGGAACCTGAGACACACAATGAGCCGTCACCATCCAGACACTCCATAAGAGGACATCGTCCTGTCCATCATTGACCCTGTGTTTTCCCCCAATAAACATTAGTGGTTTTGCATCAGGTCCCTTGTTGTGTTACCACTCTGGTGGAAGCACCTTATACTGAGGACCGTGGTGGCTACCGATCAGTAGCTGGCCAGAGCGTGAGGAACATGTGATGACAGAAGACCCCCTCGTTGCCGTCACACACCTGCCTCGGTGTTACTGTATAACGCCCCGTTCCCAGCAGCGCTCACCTCTCCAGTCAGCAGGGACATCATCTTGTTGGTCAGTTCCAGGATCTTCTGCTCGTGGTTCCTCTGGTGGGTCATCGGTCGAGATGGAGGCTCGGTGACACCTCTGCTCTGTGCGAGGCTGCGTTTCGTCACAACAACATGATCCTATCGATTAAGAACACAGTTTTAAGAAAGCAGAGAAATGGACCCTCTGAGATCAAACAATTTCTGCTGGACTTCATTCACAAAACATCCACCAGCCTGTCTGTGACCGGAGCTGGAAGATCTGGATCAAGGCATACATTTTAGAATCGTTTGGTTTAGCAGGTAGAAATTCCATTAGAAGTTTCTTCCCCTTTGGGGGCCATTATGATACATTTGGCAATAAGTTTGGCTTGGGGGACAGCCAACAGGAGAGAGAGACATTTAAATTGATCAGGGAGCGGGAGGGGTGCGCGGGTCGTGGGTGGCGGGAGAGGAGCGCGGGGAGCAGGAGAGGAGCCGCCTGTAACTGTACTGCTGTCAACGTGATCTCAGCGGATCCTTTTCCTAAATAAATGTGCCAATTAACCCTTTCACCTGTCCGGTCAGCAGGTAGATGATCTCCAGGGCGAGCTCCAGGAGCCTCTTGTGTATCTGGGTCCTGTCCTGGTCCATCTTCCCCAGCTCAAGAGGTCCAGGGGCTGCGGCCGCTGTACGGATCTTGTTGTGTTCCCAATTTAGGGTTAAAACTGAAGAGAACGAAGAAGATGTAAGAAACACAACCCAGGCCGCCCCCCTCTGGGGCCACACAGCCCCTCCGTGGCCCCCCCTCCCCTCCGGGGCCACACCCCCCCTCCGGGGCCACACCGCAACTCAAGAGAACACAGAGAGACTTATAACCAGCGTAGCTCCAGCACAATCCGCAGAAGAGATCCGTGGAGTTACACAGGGGAGGGGGAGGACGCACTCAATAAGAGATATGAGGAAGTGGGAGGGCAGCCTAAGAGGGATCAGTGAGTGGGAGGGCACCCTATGAAAGATAGAAGGGCAAGTGGGAGGGGAGAGAGAGAGAGAGAGAGAAGGGTTTGTGGGTCTGCACAAAGATAGAGGGGGCAACTGGGAAGGAACACTCAAAAGGAGAGAGGCTGGGGTGGGAGGGCACAAAGGAAGATAAAGAGAGAGAAGGGCAAGTGGGAAGGAACACTCCAAAAAATAGAAGAGGGGTGGGAGGGCATAGAGGGGAGAGAGAAGGGTCAGGGGGCACACTTTTAAGGAGATGGGAGGGCAGAGAAAGAAAGAGGGATAGAGAAGGGCACGCTCAAAAAGAGAGAAGAGCAGGAGTGCACATAGAGAGAGGGGGCAATGGGAGGTTACACTCAGAGACAGGAGGGGGTGTGTCAGGGCACACTCAAAAAGAAAAGGAAGGAGGAGTGGAAGAGCACACTCATAAAGAGATCGGTGAGTGGAAGGGCACACTCAAAAAGAAAGGGAAGGGGGTAGGAGAGCATATTTAAAAAAACAGGCTGGGGAATGAGAGGGGCACTCACACAGCAGCTGAGAATGGAAGGGCACACTCACACCGGGCATACAGCCCTGTGTACCCTCCCACACACCTGGCACGTACCATTCGCCTGCCCCAAGTACCCGCGCTCCGCCTCCCCTGTTCTCTCAGCCTGAATCGTACGGCCGTATCGTGACGTTATTACACGAGGCCCGATATTGCGCAGGCGCGGGGACTGCCGTTACCACGGGAGACGAAAGAAACGCAGCGGGGGGGGGGGGGTACGCGCGCTCGTTCATTCACTGCGCATACACTCTCTACGACTCCCGTGACCCTTTGCTCGCGTGATCATTCGCGCAGTGCAGACATCAGGCCCCCGGCGTGTACAAGGGGCCGCATGTACCAGCAAGTCACATCTGCCCTACTTCCTGACCTTGGGGGTATAACAGTATTTTATTCTCCTCCATGCGTTAATACCTCCTGCAGGGGGCAGCACTATACCTGCGCTGGGTACTGCGCATGCTCAGCACGATACTGCACGCGGGAAGTGACGGCACGCACAGTGCGGTTCCTCCTGCTAGGCGTTGGTGAATACGCATGCGCTGCAGAGTCTACGCCCGCACCTGGGAACTACATTTCCCATGATCCCTCGCACCACAGCTGTCCGTTATCCCGGTTCTAGACATGCGAGAGAGCTGAAAAGAGTAGTAGGGGCAGAGCTCGGCCTGTAAAAGAAGATCAAAGTTTAGGTGGGTGTGGGGTCCTCGTCTTCTCAGGCGATGCTCAGTATCACTATGGGCTGGGGGGGGTCTGTTCTGCTGATATAATGGGGGGGATGCTCAGTATCACTATGGGCTGGGGGGGTCTGTGCTGCTGCTATAATGGGGGGGTGGGTACTCAGTATCACTATGGGCTGGGGGGGGTCTGTGCTGCTGATATAATGGGGGGGATACTCAGTATCACTATGGGCTGGGGGGGTCTGTGCTGCTGATATAATGGGGGCGGCTTAGTATCACTATGGGTTGGGGGAGGTCTGTGCTGCTGATATAATGGGGGGGGATACTCAGTATCACTATGGGCTGGGGGTGTCTGCGGCTGCTGATATAATGGGGGGATACTCAGTATCACTATGGGCTGGGGGGGTCTGTGCTGCTGATATAATGGGGGGGATACTCAGTATCACTATGGGCTGGGGGGTCTGTGCTGCTGATATAATGGGGGGGATACTCAGTATCACTATGGGCTGGGGGTGTCTGCGGCTGCTGATATAATGGGGGATACTCAGTATCACTATGGGCTGGGGGGGTCTGTGCTGCTGATATAATGGGGGGGTCTGTGCTGCTGATATAATGGGGGGGATACTCAGTATCACTATGGGCTGGGGGTGTCTGCGGCTGCTGATATAATGGGGGGATACTCAGTATCACTATGGGCTGGGGGGATCTGTGCTGCTGATATAATGGGGGGGATCTGTGCTGCTGATATAATGGAGGGGGTCTGTGCTGCTGATATAATGGGGGGGATACTCAGTATCACTATGGGCTGGGGGGGTCTGTGCTGCTGATATAATGGGGGGGATACTCAGTATCGCTATGGGCTGCCAGTCATCGCAGTTAATTTCTTTCAGGCTGATATTTGGTTAGCTGGGGTCTTTTCTTTGAGCGGACTTAGCGATGATGAACAAAGACAGGGGTCAGATGGCTGAGAGGATCCTGGACCTCACCCTGGAGATCATCTACCTGCTGACCGGAGAGGTGAGGGGGCCCCGTTGTATTTGGTCCAAGCCAGCAGTGGATCATACCATTCTTAAGTCTGAGGTTGAGAGGTCTGCTTGTCGCTAAAGCTGTAGTTCCTCTTGGTCTCTTCTGTCCATCTTTAGGATTACGTTGTTATGAAGAAGTCCAGTGAGACCCTCAAACACGGCAGCAGCCACCACTCACAGGAAGACTTCACTCGGAAGCAGACCTCTCGCTTGGTGCCTCCGCCCCATTTGCTGATGTACGAGAGACGGTATGACAAGAAGATCCTGGAACTGACCAACCGGATCATTCACCTGCTGACCGGAGGGGTGAGAGCTTCCCCAGCTAGGTCTTTACGGGGAGGGTCTGGTTTCTATGAGGTCTTGAGTTTTGTGTTTCTCCTCCTAGGAGTGGGAGTACTTAGAAGGACCCGAGAACGACGATAAGGAGGTGAAGACCCACCAGCCCCTCGGCTCCATAGGTGAGAGGTGTGCGGGGGTGGGGGGGTCATCTCTAGTACTTGGAACGTGCAATACTTTGGGTTATTTATTTTGTTTACATTTTATTTTTCTGGAATCTCTCTTGGAACTGGATGGTGCCCTTATGATGTCATGGTGACATCACTGGAGTCTGATCATTTAAAAAAAAATTTTTTCAAGAGGCGGAAACATTGTTTTCTCCCTCTTTTTGTACCCTCCATGGCCAAGTCACTAAGCGATCACAGCAGGGTGCACGTGGACATGACGAAAACCCTAGAAGGGCAATCGTTTGATCCTATATTTCTTTTTCTTGAAATAAACATCTAGAACTCGAATGTCCAGGGTCCTCCCCCAAACCGTGTCTTCATAGCGAGATACGCTTCCACTTATATATGAATCTATTGCAGTGCCGGACGACACAGTGACGATAGTCAGCGATGACGACGAATGTTCGGACGACAGCGACATCGTTTATAGAGACGCGCCACAGATTCCTCAAATTAAGGAGAACACGATCTCGTACGGCCAAGGAAGTTCCCAGAAGACCGACGCAATGTCCCCTTCGCACCAAACCTACGCGGAATACGGCTCTGTAAGTATTGAAGAGAAGCTCGTCCCAAGGAGCAAGGACGTAGGCGCTAAGACCAATCCACCTAGACAATACTCGCCGGTTATTATTGAGGAAGAACCGATCTCTTGTGATGATGACGACGATGAACTTACAGACACTGACAGTTACTCACACACATATTATACGTCTGGAGCTATCGAGGAGGAACCACCTTCGTGTGAAGATGAGGTTCACGTAGAAGTCAATGCTCAAGGTTTTTATAACACATCTGAGAACCTCTCATTCTTGAAGAACACGGAACGCCCAATCGATCTCCATCGTAGAACCTCCTTCAACCAGAGGCTGAGGATCTACACCTGCTCCAGTTGCCAGAAACGCTTCACCGGTAACGCCAATGTTCTCGGTCACGATAGAATGGAGATAACTTGCTCTCGATGTTCTGCAGGAAGCTCTTATGATTCCCCGCTTCTCATAGAGCAGGTCTTTAGAACGGTGGACGACCTCTACATGTGTCCCGAGTGCGGGAAATGCTTCACGCAGCTGTCACACCTTCTCTTGCATCAAAAGGTCCACGCGGGGAGCTTCTTCTCCTGCTATGAGTGCGGGAAGTGTTTCGGGCACAAGAAGAACCTCAACAGGCACATGAGAATCCACACGCAGGACAAGAAATATGCCTGCCCCGTGTGCGGGAAATGCTTCTCGCAAAAAAACAACCTGGCCACTCACCAGAAGATCCACACGGGGGTGAAAATGTACTCGTGCCCCGAATGCGGCAAATGTTTCCGCCGGGGCTCCCACCTGGTTATCCACCAAAGGATACACACCGGAGAAAAGCCCTACGCGTGCTCCCTTTGCGGCCGAATGTTCGGGGACAAAAGCAACATGAATAAGCATTTGAAGACCCACGTCGGGGAAAACTCGTTCCAGTCTCCATAACACGAGTTCCTCTTTCTCATTGGTCGTCGTGTCTGTTGATCATTCTATGGCCTCGTCGTTGAGATGACCTGTCCAACTACCATTAGACTGGATCTACCCGGGATTAATTCCTTATCTTAATGTCCTTAGAATGTCCGTGACGTTCCATTTTTTTTTTTATGTAATGTATGAGGCTCCCACCCTCCGTACCGAAACTTTAGTTTTGCGCCGTTGATGTAAATGCGGCAGATGTGATCTCCGCCTCCTGCGCCTGTCTGCCTCATCTACATTCTGCGTTGCCGGGGGGGGTGCATTTTGGCCGGACCGCACCACCGAGAGCGCTCTGCAGTCTTCTGATCCGGTTTTCCAGACACCCTGGAGACGGTAAAAAAATACAAAACCCCCTGATTATAGGCCATGCCCCCACTTTAAAGATTTATATTCTGGGGAAAAAATCAGCCTATAATCAGGCTAATACGGTATATATATATATATATATTTTTTTTACTAAGATGTCCAATCTTGGTCAACAAAAAAAAATATATATATTAGTTCAATTTTACTTATTTTATTAATTTAGTAAAAAAGTTGAATCTCAGATTTATTTGGTAAAATTAAATTGAAATTTGAAACGTTGAAATCTAAATGGCAGACATGGTCGGGGAGGGGGAAAAATCTATTTTATTCCTACTAACAGGTCAGTTTTTATGTGTTTTTTCTATGTAGCAAGCATTTTTTATAATTTTTTTTCTATTATATATGTATCGCGTCTGTGTTTTAGTCGTCCGTCACGCGCGTTTTATTGTTTTTCAGGGGGGGCCGTATCAGTTATATGTATATATTCCGGTCCTCCCTAGAATGTTGAGGTTTAAGTTGCCATGAATGTTTTGTTTTATGCCAATGAATTAAAAAAAAAAAAAAGTTTTTTTTTTTTGTCAAGATGCAGTGTTTTTCTCAGCGCGACAACACGCAGTAAACGTTAATTTCCGACAAACCATATGTTTTCTAGAGCCCTCAAAATGTATCCCTGCGCGGCGTCCATATTTCAGGGGTCAGTAATGACCAAAAATTTCAGCAAACAAGGCTTAGAGGTAAGCGGTAAAGGGGCAGAAAAGCAAGCAGAGGGTGGGTTCCGGGCTGTATATCGAGGGGCATTAATACCATTTTACAGATCTATGGTCAGACCTCAGCTAGAGTAGTGGGTACAGTGCCGGAGTTCCCATCTCTAGAACGATAACAACATTCTGGAGAGAGATCAGAGGAAGTGACTAAAAAGGGCAACGGTTAACAGGAGAAAAATGATCAGGAAAAACTGAGGGATGGGGAGAGAAAGGGGGCGGGAGAAAAAAAAAAAGGATGGGGAGAGAGGGGATGGGAGACAAAAAAAGGATGGGGAGAGAAAGCGGATGGGAGACAAAAAAAAAAAAAAAAAAGGATGGGGAGAGAGGGGATGGGAGGAAAAAAAAAAGATGGGGAGACGAGAGAGGGGGTGGGGGAGAGACGAGGGAGAATATTTAAATACACAAAAGGATTAAACAAAGGACAGAAGCAA
This sequence comes from Spea bombifrons, assembly GCF_027358695.1. NCBI lineage: Eukaryota > Metazoa > Chordata > Amphibia > Anura > Pelobatidae > Spea > Spea bombifrons. The sequence goes on along the minus strand of NC_071097.1, from coordinate 488,877 downwards.
AGATTATTTCAAAGGAGGAAATACGTTCCAAGAGGCTGGAATCTAACAATAGAGGGTCAGAGGCTTAGGTGTGATATAAAGAAGTTTTACTTTACTGAAAATGGAACAGCCTCCCAGCAGAAGCGGTAGAGGGTAACACAGTGAGGGGATAGGCATACGGCTCCTAAATCTAAGACAAGACCAAGCACTGATTTAGGTTTGAGTCTTTACAGCAGGAGAAACGGGCGACTAGAGGGGGGCCGGATGGGGCCGATCTGCCGGCCGTGAAGGATCAGCAGCCTCCAGTGACCTTGCACACTCATCCGTTTACTTCAGTCTTTTCCAAACTCCCCCGGTGATAAAGAAGAGGCTAAAACCTGGCGCGTAAATGGTTAGGCTGAGAGTGGGATTCAGGGTGTAGCCCCCCTCTGTGGACATAGAAATGCTATGGGTAGGGGGGGGTCTGGATATTAACGGGAGGACGCAGAGCCGAAGGAAGCGGAAGCTCATGGACGCTTCTCCTCAAGTCTACGGTGGCAAACAATGCGAGAAAAAGGCGCGTAAAATCACATGCGATTTATTTAAGTAGGACGAGAAGGTTCCGGAACGTTACGATGGCTTCTTCCCCTGGTGCTGCCTCTGATGTCTGAAGAGATTCGAGGTGTTTGTGAAGCTTTTCCCGCACTGAGGACAGGGAAATGGCTTCTCCCCCGTGTGGACCCGCCGATGGATGATCAGATACGCGTTATTCGGGAAGTACTTCCCGCACTCCGAGCACGAGAACGGCTTCTCCCCGCTGTGGGTCAGCTGATGTCGGGTGAGATGGGGTTTTTGGGTGAAGCGCTTGCCGCATTCCGGGCAGCCGAAGGGCTTCTCCCCCGTGTGAATCTTCTGGTGGGTCAGTAGGTGGATCTTCTGGATGAACGCTTTCCCGCAGTCCGCGCAGCCGAAGAGCTTCTCTCGTGAGTGGTACTTCTGGTGCTTCAGGAAATCCGAGTTGTAGAAGAAGTGTTTGCCGCATTCGGGGCAGATGAATAATTTGTCCAAGGAGTGAACCCTCTGGTGCGTAACAAGTTCCAGTTTAAAGGTGAATTCCTCCCCGCACTCGGAGCAAGCCAGCTTCTTCCCGTTATGAGTCCTCTGGTGTCTAACGAGGCCCGAGTTACTCGTAAACCACTTCGGACACTCCAAGCAGCTTAACGTCCTCTCCGGCGGCTCGGGAGACGCAGAAGAAGACAGATGACTGTTCCTCTCAAGGGCGTAAGCAGACTCTGTGAGCGTATCTCCTATGGGTACGTGAAGGCCATGGTGGGGGAAATGCTCTTGTCCATGGAGGACCTCAGGGCGAGTAGACCCCATCTGCGAAGTTTGTTCTGTGAAATGTCCTTCCTCGGCTATGGCTGATTCCTCACTGTTTATACATTTCGGTCCGGTGGGTAGAAAAATATCTTCACGGCTGAGGTCTGCTTCTTCACACGTGGAAGGTTCCTCCTCGGTATTATTACACGACCGCGTTCCTTGCTGTTGTCCGGGGGGTGCGGACATTACTGTGAGACAGAGTTCTTCCCACGGAGAGGATTCTGTGGTCGGGTTCCCTTTCTTTTTCGGTTTCTCCATCCACAAGCACCTTTTATGACCAGGTCCTTCAGATGTTCTGATGACCACCGATCCGTCTCCTGGAACATGTAATTAGCAGGACATGAGAAGTCATTGTATTGATTAGGGTTAGGGTTGATTAACGGGCAATGGTTTTTCGGGTTTTAACCCCAAATCATCTTTATGTACTTTTACAAAGGTTTTGAACGCTGCCTGAGCTAACTGTCTCGGCTAACCTCTCAATGGTTCTTAGGTGGAGTTTTGGTTTTCCAGGAAGTTGCTGGTCTGAAGCAGGTGTGATAGTAGCGGTTCCAACCTGGTCTAATATCCCTTTTAAAACATCACAGGGTCCATCACAGAGATAGGTAGACACAAGAAGTGATAGCCAAAGTGACGGGACTTGATGAACGAGGGCTTTACTGAATGAGCTGTACTGAGATACATCTGATGGGCCCCTCACACGTCTTATCCAGGTTACCAAACACATAAGAAGTAAAACATGAGTTGTCATATTTCTTCTTACCTGGAGAGCGGCGGGGCTGGTGGGTCTCCATCATCACGTCCCTGTAAAGCTCCTTGTGTCCTTCTAAATACTCCCACTCCTCCATGGAGAAATAGACGGTGACATCATCACACCTTACAGGAACCTGAGACACACAATGAGCCGTCACCATCCAGACACACGCCTCGGTGTTACTGTATAATGTCCCGTTCCCAGCAGCGCTCACCTCTCCAGTCAGCAGGGACATCATCTTGTTGGTCAGTTCCAGGATCTTCTGCTCGCGGCTCCTCTCGTGGGTCAGCGAGTGAGGTGGAGGCACCGGGCTGGGGCTCTGGGTCCTGGGGGGCCGGTCTGGGTCATGGTCACCAGGCTTCTTTACAACAGCGTATTCCTGTTTATTAAGAAAGATGATGATAATCCATACGCAGTCATTCATAAATGAAGAGGGGGGACTTGCGGAGTATGAGTACAGAAGAGATGTCCCCATCCCCCGCTCACCTCTCCGGTCAGCAGCGAGACGATCTGCAGGGCGAGCTCCAGGATCCTCTCGGCCATCGCCTGTCCAGATCTCCGCGAGGACCTTCTGCGTTTGGCTTGAATTTTGTGTTTAAAAAAAGTGTAAATTAGATGCCAAAGAATCAACGAATCACGCGATAAGCCCTGAATTAAATCGCACAGATGGGGGAGGGGCTGATGGCGAAACGCATCGGCCACCGCAACCATAAAACCACGTGCTGCTGTCCTCCGAGGCCCTGGTGCATTGTGGGAGCCCACGTGACAGCGACACCGTGTGTATCATAGAGGAAGTGCATGTCTCCCTGTAACAGGGGGCAAAATACTCGGGCAAAACATATGATTTTCTAAAAATGAACATTTCTGTATCGCCAAAGAGCCAGAGTTTTAACTTTAACCAGTAAGAACAAAACTATTGAGACTTATAATAGCCCCATGGGGCAAATAGGTGGCGTGGGGGTTATTTTTAATGGAAAAGCTGAGTGAATGTACCCCCATCGGACATTAATTAGGCATTCTGCAGCCCCTAGGCCCTGAACACTTACCTGTCAGCCTGCGCCCCTCTGCACTCATTACAGGCTCTGCACACATCACTGAACTCAGCCTGCCCGGCGCGGGGCATCACGGGAGATGTAGTACTGGTCGGCAGAACAGCGCAGGACCCTCGATGCCGTACGCGCAGGCGCTCGCGTGACCCGGTTGCCATGGGGATAGTGAAAGCGACGGGTAGCGGTGGGCGTGCGCATGCCTGGAGCTCAAAACACGAGAGACATCACCGCTTTTCACTGCAATATGTCTCCAAACGGTAAATTCTCTCGCGTCCTGTCTGTTATTTTCTGTGGGGCCTGTAGGTGAGACGCCCGGTGACAGCCGTTTGTTTAGGATTACAGTAGTAGTGCAAGCTGTGCTGGGGTCTGGGCACAGTTGGTTTCCCCAGGGAATATAATAGTAAATACACAGTGTGGTACTCAGTATCACTATGGGGTGGAGTGAGACTGACATATGTTATGTGTTATTATTATATTATTGCTAGATACTCGGCACTATTATGAGGCTATTACCGTATTACCTCTCCAGCGATTGAATAAATGCAGCCGGGTACACCGACCTGAGCCAATGAGCCAATGGGGTAATAAATACCAGAAGCCCATCCTAAACCCCGACGGACGCCCCCCCAGATGGGGTAAAACCGCCTATCACAGGGCAGTAGGTAGCTATGAGGCTTTAGAGTCCACGTCCGGTCCGTTTCTGACCCGTTAACGCTCACCCCAGAGCCCACCACCCAGTCCCTATACTTTCTGGCATGGGGGGGGGTATTTGCTGGCTTTCACACTGCAACACAAACCAGCAAAAAGAAAAAAAATCATTAAAATAAAACAATAAATAATCATTTAAAAAAAATAAATAAAGTGAGCTAAATGATGTCATTGTGACATCACTGGCATTAATAACATGTTCAAGAGGTCTCTGCGAGAACCTCTAACCCTACTGCGCTGATAACGGTGCATGTTAAAAAAAAATATACAAAAAATTATAAAAAGATAATAATAAAAAGGAAAAAACCCTTACATCCCATCGCCCTAACACAACATCTAAACAACAGTCTAAACTTTCAGCTAATCATCCAACTATGGTATGAAAAGAAAGCTCTAGCTCTCCTTGAAAAAACAATATATAGTTTACACGGGTACACTATTCACAGGAACAGAGAATAATCGCTGAACCCACAGAGCGCAGAAATGCTCCAGGCTTTGCGGTACCAAACCCCCCTGGGACTGAAGGGGTTAAACGTTACTTCCGGTTTTGCGTTCCAAGCCCCTGCAGTACTTCCTGTGTATTGAGAAGCTGCAGACCGGCCGCTCTCCTGCGAGGATTGCCGGGATCAGAGTCATTGGTGGCCGTTTGTTTTTAATCCCAAAATCACATAGGGATGATGGGAGTTGTCTCTTTTCCTTGTCACACGGATATTGGGAGTTGGAGTCCTTGTTTAAAGTGATTGCTGATGGCTGTCAGAGCCCAGTGCGTGGTGGGAGGCAGGCGAAGGGGCATCTGGCAGGGGTACGGGACGTCAGTAAAGAACCATAAAGCCAGCGAAGACACGACGCACCAGTCACGCTTTATTGGGACTGAGCATATTTTATCAGGGAACAGGAAAGAGTTAACACGATGGACCCTCGGCGTAACAAAATGGATTCCATTCCACTCAACAGAGGCGCAGGGATTAGTAACTTCAAAGTGGACCAGACGGCGAGTCACCCTTAATACAAATATAGAGACAAAAGGGTTTAATACAAAATATTACAATTTAACCCCTACAGGGCAGCCCCAATAATCTTCCTAGAATACGTTTAACTGGGTCTGAACATCCTGCGCGCAGACGCTGTCTCTACCTCGTGTGTGTATTCCGGTGACTAACGAGGTTTGTCTTTTTGTTAAAACCTTTGCCGCACTCCGCACACTCGTAATGTTTCTTCGCGCTGTGAAGCTTGAGGTGCCGATAGAGGTTTGAGCTCCGGTTAAAACGTTTCGCGCATTTCGAACAGGAATAAGGCTTCTCCCCGGTGTGAATTCGGAGATGCTGGACGAGGTCCCTGTTCTTTGTAAAAGATTTCCCGCACTCGGAACAGCGATGGGGCTTCTTCTGGGGGTGAATTCTGCGGTGTTGAGCAAGGCACGAGTCGCTTTTAAAACGTTCTCCGCACTGGGAACAGACATAAGACTTCTCCTGGGTGTGAATATCGAGATGCCGCACAAGATGCAGGTACCTCGTGAAACATTCTCCGCACTCAGAGCAGGAATAAGACATCTCCTGGCTGTGAGTTCTGAGATGATGGGCAAGGTGTGAGTTATTGCTAAAACTTTTCCCGCACTTAGAACAGAAAAAAGGCTCCTGAGTGTGAATTCTTAGATGTCTAACGAGGGGTGCATTCCTGTTAAAACATTTCCCGCACCTGGGGCAAGAATAAGGCCTCTCGTCTGTGTGAATACGCTGATACCTAACGTGCTGAGAGTTAGAACTTTTCTCACAGCCCTGAGAGGAGGCCACCGATCTATCATGGATGGTCTGATGTAGAAGAAGATCAGAGTCAGTGGTAAACCGTTCCTGACACTCGGGGCAGCTATATGTACCCTCATCGGGGGGTGTTTCACACTGAAAACGTGTGTTACTGGTTTGGGTTTTATCAGTAGAAGTAGATCCCTTGTGTTCGGTTGGGATCCAATAATCTTCATTGGAAGCGGATTCCTCCTTTACGTGGACAGACGTGTTATCCCCCCCGTCGTGCTCTGTGTGTGTATCGGGGGCTGAGACATTTCCGTCTTCATCTGAGGGGCATCCGTCCTCATTACGAGTCGATGTGAGCTCTGTCTGTGGAGACTCCGCCGGGTCACAAATGTCTGTCTCTTCACATGAGGCGGATTCCTCCTTAATAAAATGAGACGTCTTACAGTCCAGCGGAGAATTAGGGGCTCGATCTCTGACCTTGGATGCGTCTGTCGGAGAGAAATGATCAAATTAAGTGAAGCAGCCGCTTTCCCAAAGAAGCAGATTTCAGAGTCTCTTTCAGATAAATGTCTTCTACCTGCGGAGACGCCGCCATTTCTAAACGCTCCCGGTCTGGCAGAATCTGTAAAACTCTCGAGTCTTGTTTGGTAACAGCGGCCCCGGCTCCTGAGATCTCTCGTGGCTGCCTTATTGCCGAGTATTTATTATACGGACCTCACATTTTACATGTTATTTGTTACAGAGAAGATGCCTTAATATCTACACACAGACCGCAGGGATTAAGCCTCTTACCCGGAGAGCCGCGGGGCTGGTGGGTCTCCATCATCACGTCCCTGTAAAGCTCCTTGTGTCCTTCTAAATACTCCCACTCCTCCATGGAGAAATAGACGGTGACATCATCACACCTTACAGGAACCTGAGACACACAATGAGCCGTCACCATCCAGACACACGCCTCGGTGTTACTGTATAACGTCCCGTTCCCAGCAGCGCTCACCTCTCCAGTCAGCAGGGACATCATCTTGTTGGTCAGTTCCAGGATCTTCTGATCGCGGTTCCTCTCGTGGGTCAGCGAGTGAAGTGGAGGCACCGGGCTGGGGCTCCGGGTCCCGGGGGGTCCATCTGACAGATGGGAACTTCTACGATGCGTCACATACTCATCACACTTTTTCGCAACAATATAGCCCTACAGAATAATAATAATGATGATGATGATTATGTCGGTGGTGAAGTGGTTCCCCACCCACTCTAGAAGCCAAATACATCTACCGACCATCTTTTTGGACCAATCACGCGTGGACTGGGCCCCCTATAACATGTCTCCTCTGCCTATTGATTATGTTGATTGGATTATTGGAAATATCTTCCTTGACCATCATATTTCCCAACATTATAAAATGTTACTTATGGACCAACCTAGGAGGACCACCTCAGCCTATCGACCAAGCAAGGGCTGCACTTAAATCGTCTACCAAATGAGTGATGGGCTAGTGCTGCGAACACTGCTGGTGAATAATGGCATCACTTCTTCACCTCTCCTGTCAGCAGGTAGACAATCTCCATGGTGATCTCCAGTATCTCCTCTGCCACCCCGATCCTGTCCTTGTTCCTCCCAGCTGAGTCTGCCAAGGTCCCTGAGACACGGCTCTGATCCTCGTGGGCGGGGCTGAACTTGGTGAATCCGGCCCATTTCTGCCATTAGATACATATACTGTGTTTAAAAAACACCAATAAGTCTACAGCGTGACCCCTGAAGACGATTGGCTTATTTAGAAGGGTATTTAGCATTTCTTGAAGGGTACGTCATTTGCACAAAAAAAAGGTGGAGTCATACAGCGCTAAGACAGATCTGCCCCCGGCGGCCCATCTAGCCTGTAGAGACTCAAGCCTATCCCATGCATGTTTAATACCCTCTCTGTATTACGCCCCCAACAGAAGGCTCCTGAGTCTAAGACTAAGAACCATTAAGGTTTGAGCCTTTAGAGGCTGATGGCATTGGGCCAGACATCACCTACCATTCCTCGCTGCTTTGACCACTGACCCCTGCTGCCCTCTGATGGGAGCGGATCCCGCTGGGGCTTCCTGGCCGGTGGGCCCCTGTCGCCTTCCTGCCGGGGGGAGAATATGGTGGGTATGGAGTCCTTCTTCATGATCCTCTTTTGGACGGCCTGGATGGTATAGCAGTCGTCGGTGAAGTGCTGGGAGCAGATGCGGAAGAGGTCGCTGCGCTTCCCGTCATAGACCCGCCGGGCGAAGTCGTCGAGGTCCCCGAAGCTCTGGCCGGCCTCCTCCATCTTCTGCAGCCACCTTTTGATGACGTCCAGGTTTTTGGGGAAGACGTGCAGCGTCACGTCCCGACATTCCACCTTCTTTCCGGAGTAGTACTTGCAGTTGTTGACGATGCAGTTGGGCATGTTCTTGGCTTCCCTAAAATAACCATAAAAAACCTCCCATGAGCCTCAGCCTGCCAGAGAGGAAGAAGCCCCTCCTACCCTCAGTGTTTGTAACCTGTGTGGACTACTACTCCTCACTCTCTGTAGAATACTGCCAAGTGTCTCATATCATAGCCCTGTACCCACTACTTCTGGTCCACCCCAGGGTGTCCCAACCCCGTAGTGACTACCTTTGGGCTCCCACAGGGGATCCAGGCCGGTTCAGTGTGATGACAGATGTCTCCTTTAATGCATGGATATTACAGTGCTCCGCCCACTCTGTTCTCAGAGCAGCCAATCACTGGCAGGAAAGCGCTGGATGTGATTGGTGGATTGATTTGTTTATTAAAGCATCATGTGCGCTCCGCTCGCCCCGCAGGGGGTGTTTTCAGTCAGTTACCGCAGAGGAGACGGTGGCCGCCAACCATAATTTTATGTAAGGGTTAATCCCGGGGGCCGCATCGGCCATCTTTCTCCACATATTGCCACAATCTGGAACTTTCCGGGGCGGCCACCCGGAGCTCTCCTTTTGAGGGAGCAGCTTCATGTAGGGGCATGGCTAGCACCAGTGAGCTGTTATTGGATGGAATAAGAAAAAGTGGGTGTGGCTACGCTGGAGAGTTCCCAGGTATGCGTGTCATTGGCTGTTCTGTGTAAAGTGCTGCCCCCTGTAGGGTGTGGGGCGGATAAACTAATGGAGCAGAAGAGTTACCCCATTTTACCCCCCATACCCTGCAGGGGGCAGCAATTTACCTGCAGCGCTCAGCAACGCGTAACACTCGGCCCGGAAAACATGGCTGACGCGGCCTATTGCCCCTCAGAACCACGGAACAAACCACTTGAGGTGGTGGGGGGAGTCTGATCCAGTCGGAAACACAGACCCGTTGGGTCACGTCACACGCGGAACGATAATTTGCGAATTTCCTGTCCGTTTCCTTCTCCTTCTGGTTCCCTCAGAGTGACCCAAAGAGGGGCAGCAGCAGTAGAGTACCGGGTCTGGGTGGGCAGGCAGACACTGGCGCATCATAGCTACATACAGCCCCGTGGAGCAGGACTGGATTTCCCCAATATTATAATGCCTGCTTTAGTCACCAATATTTATCAATGAAGAATAATAGACGACACGATAGAAAGAATAAGAAAGATGGACTCAAATGGCGGGTTTGGCATCGATGGGCGGCGGTATTCATTCTCACATTCATTCTCTCTCTCTCCTTGTCATTCACTATCATACGGTAACATGCCAACATCATAAAGTAACACACGCCATCATGATACAGTAACACACGCCATCATGATACAGTAACACACGCCATCATCATACAGTAACACACACCAACATCATACAGTTACACACACCATCATGATACAGTTTCACACGCCAACATCATACACTCATGCACACACATGCTAACACCCTACACACTTGTGCTAATGCCATACTGTAACATACACACTAGCACCACATACATGCACACACTGGCTACATGCTAACACCATGGGCACATACACAAAGAATCTGGCAATACACACACTGACACTCCATTATACACACACTCACAGACTGACTCCAACACTATACACACACAGACACTACAGCATACACACTCACCGACTCCAATACTATACACCGACACTAAACTATACACACACTGACACTACATTATACACACTCACCGACTCCAGCACTATACACTGACACTGCATTATACACACTCACACACAAACTCCAGCACTACACACTGACACTACCCTATACACACACTGACACTACATTATACACACTCACCAACTCCAATACTATACACCGACACTAAACTATACACACACTGACACTACATTATACACACTCACCGACTCCAGCACTATACACTGACACTGCATTATACACACTCACACACAAACTCCAGCACTACACACTGACACTACCCTATACACACACTGACACTACATTATACACACTCACCGACTCCAGCACTATACACTGACACTACCCTATACACACACACTGACACTACATTATACACACTCACCGACTCCAGCACTATACACTGACACTGCATTATACACACTCACTCCAGCACTATACACACACTGACACTCTGACGGTATTCTCACACTCACTCACACTCTATCCCCTCCCTTGGCGGAACTACAACTCCTATAATCCTCAGCACCCCATTACAATCCACACATCCCCAGCTTCTGCCTCACAATACACACAAGGACTACAACTCCCATCACACTCGTCTGCTTTCACATAAATCAAATTACAAATCCTATCATCCAGATTCCCCTCGGCCTGCCTCCCATCATGCACTGGGCCCTGACAGCAATTAAAGGGCAACCAATCACGAACTAAAGATCCCAACTCCCATTATCCGTGGAGCCGGGCAGAGAGACAACTCCTATCATCCCTATCTCCGCTTGGACTTAAAACCAAAACCGCAACAATGACTACAACCCGGTAATCCTCACAGGAGAGCGTCCGGTCTGCAACTTCTCCATGCACAGGAAGTACGGCAGGGGATTGGAACGCAAATGGACCCGCTAAACCGGAAGTTACATGGAACGCAAAACCGGAAGTAACGTTTCACACTGATGCTTTTAGAAATGCAGGCTGGTAAAACTAATGGGACCCTCTAACTCACTTCCGGTGTATAGGGTGGAGCTCCAGGAGCTGACACTCTCCCTGTAACCCCTGGCAGGTGTGTGTGCAGGTAAATGTTGGGGGAGGGACAGTCTGGGCCCAGGAGCTGACACTCTCCCTGTAACCCCTGGCAGGTGTGTGCGCAGGTAAATGCTGGGGGTTCTGGTAATACTCAGCTTTGTAACCATACTCAGTACTGATCTCCGCTGTGGCCGCTTTCTCCTTGATTTCTCCGTTTCCCTCTTTCCGGGGCAGGATATCGCGGTCGGAGCTCCGTCTGAGGTCTCTGTTTTCTTCCAGTTAGACCCGGACAGTCCCAGAGGAGGCTGCCGAGGGCCCTGATCTGGTCGAGGGGCCAACGCTCCATCCTCAGTAACCTGGAAGCTGATAGGTGAGTGTCAGTCACGGAGGAGACCGTCCTATGCAGTGACCCTGTGCCGGGTGATGTGACGGCTGCTGCGCTCTCTTTGGGGTTTGTCTTTTTGCCGTCGCGTTATTAGAATTTGTGGTACAGGGAGGCGTCTGAGGGCCAAACACGGTGACCCAGGAAAGAGTCCGGTTTAGGACTGAACATGGACAAGGATCCAGTGGCTGAGAAGATCTTGAGCCTCACCCTGGAGATCATCTCCCTGCTGAGCGGAGAGGTGAGGGGCCGGTGTCTCTGGGGCCAGAACATGGATGTCGTTATGTCCACAAACTGCAGCTCGGATGTTTCTTTGCTCATTGATATTTCAATATCTTTCCCGATATACAGGATTATATGATTGTGAGGAAGCCCAGTGACTGCGTCCCACCCAGCAATGGCCCCCGTGTGTCAGACGGACCCCCCGGGACCCGGAGCCCCAGCCCGGTGCCTCCACCTCACTCGCTGACCCACGAGAGGAACCGCGAGCAGAAGATCCTGGAACTGACCAACAAGATGATGTCCCTGCTGACTGGAGAGGTGAGCGCTGCTGGGAACGGGACGTTATACAGTAACACCGAGGCGTGTGTCTGGATGGTGACGGCTCATTGTGTGTCTCAGGTTCCTGTAAGGTGTGATGACGTCACCGTCTATTTCTCCATGGAGGAGTGGGAGTATTTAGAAGGACACAAGGAGCTTTACAGGGACGTGATGATGGAGACCCACCAGCCCCGCGGCTCTCCGGGTAAGAGGTTTAATCCCTGCGGTCTGTGTGTAGATATTAAGGCGTCTTCACTGTAACAAATAACATGTAAAATGTGAGGTCCGTATAATAAATACTCGGCGATAAGGCAGCCGCGAGAGACTCTGAAATCGACTTGTTTGGGAAAGCGGCCGCTTCACTTAATTTGATCATTTCTCTCCGACAGACGCATCCGAGGTCAGAGATCGAGCCCCTAATTCTCCGCTGGACTGTAAGACGTCTCATTTTATTAAGGAGGAATCCGCCTCATGTGAAGAGACAGACATTTGTGACCCGGCGGAGTATCCACAGACAGAGCTCACATCGACTCGTAATGAGGACGGATCCCCCTCAGATGAAGACGGAAATGTCTCAGCCCCCGATACACACACAGAGCACGACGGGGGGGATATTACGTCTGTCCACGTAAAGGAGGAATCCGCTTCCAATGAAGATTATTGGATCCCAACCGAACACAAGGAATCTACTTCTACTTATAAAACCCAAACCAGTAACACACATTTTCAGTTTGAAACACCCCCCGATGAGGGTACATATAGCTGCCCCGAGTGTCAGGAACGGTTTACCAGTGACTCTGATCTTCTTCTACATCAGACCATCCATGATAGATCGGTGGCCTCCTCTCTGGGCTGTGAGAAAAGTTCTTGTTCTAAATCGAAGCGCGTTAGGCGATGTCGTATTCACACCGGGGAGAAGCCTTATTCCTGCTCCGAGTGCGGGAAACAATTTAACAGGAACATGCAGCTTCTTGAACATCTCAGGACTCACACGGGTGATAAGCCTTTTTCCTGTCCTGAGTGTGGGAAATGTTTTAATAGGAACTTACATGTTGTGGAACACCTGAGAACTCACACGGGGGAGAAGCCATATGTGTGCTCTGAGTGTGGTGGTTGTTTTATCAGTAAAGCAAGCCTTTCTGTGCATCAGAGAACTCACACCGGGGCGAAGCCTTTTTCCTGTTCCGAGTGCGGGAAAAGTTTTACCAGTAACTGGCACCTTATTCAACATACCAGAACCCACACCGGGGAGAAGCCTTTCTGGTGTTGCGAGTGCGGCAAATATTTTAACACTAACTCAAACCTCGTCAAACATCTCAGAATTCACACCGGCGAGAGGCCATTTTTGTGCGATGAGTGCGGGAAATGCTTCTCGCAAAAGATAGAGTTGGTAGTCCACCAGCGGACTCACACGGGTGAGAAGCCATTTCCTTGCTCCGAGTGCGGGAAGAGCTTCAAACAAAAGATCGGGTTGGTAGTCCACCAGCGGACCCACACAGGAGAGAAACCGTTTCCGTGTTCCGTGTGCGAGAGATGCTTCACCTGTCACTCGCACCTTGTTCAACATCTCCGACTGCACGGCCGGGAGAAGCCATAAAGTGTTGGGGCTGTGCCAAATGTTTTAACGCTAAAGGGAATTTCAGTAAGCGCCAGCGGGCACACGGGTTAGAACCATGTGAAAGAATTGTGGGTAACAGGTCCGGGGCTTGTTAATAAATATTCCTTTATTGCTTAGCACCAAAGGACACATTTACACAAACATTCTAATGTTTCTAAGGCTTGAGAAAGACCTGTGCGTCGAAACGTTGCCTGCGTGAAATAAACTCACCTTATCATTTGAGTGCTGAGCCTCTGCTTCTCTATTTTGGATTTATTGAGGGACTTGGTGGTACCCTGGCTCGTGCACCATTTCACTGCTGAGTGCTGCATTCCAACCTCTTTTTTTGTGTATTTCTGGTCTAGGGCAGACAGATAGTGAATTTTAACCCTTTTACCACCAGAACCAAGTCACGCGCACGCTTGGAGTAGGGTGCGTTCCTGACAATGAGAATCATTTATTTGTTAAATTTCATGATTACTATAATTCATACTCCGAGGTCTTCCATCGATTTCAGGAATCAGAGAACTTTGTGATTTTTAACAAGAATGAAGTGACGGTCTGGAGGAAGGTGCTTTCGTTGCTGAGAATCGAGTCTTCTGACATGGTTATAAACGGGGTGTCCTTCAGCCGATGGTTTTATAGATTCTGCAGCAAAAGCTTTAGAGAATTTGTCTAAATTACAAAGATTCATAGGAATATTTCAAGATCGCAACCCAAAAGGTAAGAGGAGAGCCGCGGGGTTATTAAGAATGGCCGACCTCGTAAAAGAATGGGATTTACTCTGTGCTGACGTCTGTTACCCATAATAACCATCTCCTCAGTGTGGCCTTTCCCTGTCTCCACGTCAGAGACCGGTGTTTATGTCATTATACGGATATACTTTAGATATAAGGCAGGTTATGGACTCCGCTGGAATCCATGTTATTCTGTTTAGAAAGAAATCCAAGTGACCTAATGAATAATGGGTGAAATATATCATCTGTGTTGAGGGAAACGACTCGTTCCTCCTCATCGTAAACTTTCTCTTAAATAGGTAACGATCACTTTTTTCCGGCTTCAGTGGTTTACGTTAGAGGATTTTGGTTCCACGCACCAGAAAATTTGCTTCACACAATTTATTTATTTTAAAAAAATACTTCAAAATGGAAACAAGAAACAAATGATTATGAAACATAAACCTCGCAGCAGATAATGGCCCAGATTATTCTTCGAATCGATGTAAAACCTCAGAGTATGAATTATAGGAATTAGGAAATTTAACACATAAATGATTCTCGTGACTTTATACCCCCCCCCCCTAAGGTGAGTTCCGAGAGAATTGTGAAAAATCCGGATCTTCCCTTTCAGGACTCGGAACAGATTTCTCCCCGATGTGAGTTCCTGTATCTAATAAAGCCGTTATTTGTACCATGGACTTGTTTTTTTCCTTTATGTGGGAATTTGCCACTTTCTATTGCATTTCTTTACGCAAATTCTCCCTTTCCAAGGTGCGTTTTCTCGTGTCTACTCCGGTACTGGCTTGATCTAAAACATTTCCCGCATTGAGAACACGCGAACGGCTTCTCTCCCGTGTGAGTTCTCATATGTCGAATTAACGTTGACTTTGCATTAAAACCCTTTCCGCATTCTGAACACGCGAACGGCTTCTCTCCCGTGTGAAATCGCTCATGTACAGTGAGGGCTGAATTTGTGATAAACCGTTTCCCGCATTGAGAACATGCGAACGGCTTCTCTCCCGTGTGGATTCGCTGGTGTATGACGAGAGAAGACTTTGTGGTGAAACATTTTTCACATTCGGAACAGGCGAATGGTTTCTCTCCTGTGTGCGTTCTCACATGAGCACTGAGGTGTGATGACCTGATGAAGCGTTCCCCGCATTCAGGACACGCGAATGGTTTCTCTCCCGTGTGCGTTCTCTTGTGAGCGCAGAGGCTTGTCGTCGTAGTGAAGCGTTTCCCGCATTCCAGACACTCGAATGGTTTCTCTCCAGTATGGTATCGCATGTGTCTGGTGAGTTCTGACTTTAAGGTGAAATGTTTTCCGCACTCTAGGCACGCAAACGTTTTTTCTTCGCTATGATACAGCTCGTGTCTCCGTAGCTCTGGCTCTGTAAGAAAACGTTTCCCGCACTCCAAACACGCGCACGGCTTCTCCCCGGTGTGAATCCGCTCGTGCCTGGTAAGCGCTTGGTTGGTGGTGAAACTTTTTCCGCATTCGGAACACACAAAAGGTCTCTTTTCGCTGTGACTCCGTTCGTGTTGGATAAGGTTTGGTTTCGTGATGAAACATTTCCCGCATTCGGCGCATGCGAACGGCTTCTCCCCCGTGTGGATCTTCTCATGTTTATTACGATTTCCTACTTGGGAGAAACGTTTCCCGCACTCGGAGCACTCAAAAGGCTTCTCTCCGGTGTGATGTCGCTCGTGTACTTTCAGCTTATGATTTGTCGTGAAACATTTCCCACATTCGGAGCAGGCGAATGGCTTCTCCCCCGTGTGCTTTCTCTGATGAATAGTAAGCGCCTTCTGGGAGGTGTAACATTTCCCACAGTGGGAACACGCAAACGGTCTCTCGCCGGTATGACTCCGTTCGTGTTGGATAAGATTTGCTTTTGTGATGAAACGCTTCCCGCATTCGGCGCATGCGAACGGCTTCTCCCCCGTGTGGATCTTCTCATGTTTATTGCGACTTTCAATTTGGGAGAAACGTTTCCCGCACTCGGAGCACTCAAAAGGCTTCTCTCCGGTGTGATGTCGCTCGTGTTTTTTTAGCTCATGACTTCTCGTGAAACATTTCCCACATTCGGAGCAGGCGAACGGCTTCTCCCCCGTGTGCTTTCTCTGGTGCATAGTAAGCGCCGTCTGGGAGGTGTAACATTTCCCACAGTGGGAACACACAAATGGCTTCTCCCCCGTGTGGGTCTTCTCATGTTTATTACGATTTCCTATTTGGGAGAAACGTTTCCCGCACTCGGAGCACTCAAAAGGCTTCTCTCCGGTGTGATGTCGCTCGTGTTTTTTCAGCTCATGACTTCTCGTGAAACATTTCCCACATTCGGAGCAGGCGAACGGCTTCTCCCCCGTGTGCTTTCTCTGGTGAATCGTAAGCGCCGTCTGGGAGGTGTAACACGCAAATGGACTCTCTCCCGTGTGGATTTTCTCATGTTTATTACAATTTCCTATTGAGGTGTCACATTTCCCACATTCGGAACACGGAAAGGTTTGTTTTGCCGTTTGATCATCCATGTCTCGAGATTGGGTCCAGAAGATAATGGAGAACCTCAAATTTCTATGAATGTTTCTATTTTGCTCACTAAACACTTTATCCACCAGAGATTGGGGTTCCTCGGCTGCGAGTGGCGGCACTTTTATCCCCAAACTCCTCGTTACGGATCGTTTTAGGATTTTTCTTGTGATTGTATTTGTTTCTTCAGACTCAATGAGGAGAGAGATGACGCAGGAGACGATCGTCCATCTATGTGGTCGGAATGTCTGTTTATTCTGAATATTTACACTCCTTAAAAAAAATAAAAATAATAATTTTAAATCATGTTTAGAACACAGAGAATTGGTGGAAAGACACAGTTTCTGGTAATGGGGTATTTTCTAGTTGGGTGTTTCGTGTTGACTCCCCCGAGGTTCTGTCTTTGGTTTCATTCTTTTCAGTTTAATGATCAGAGATCGGGAACAGGGCCCAGAAAGCGATATCCAGATATTTAACAGATGAAACCAAACTATGTAAGGAAATTAAATCAGAAACAGGCATCATCTCCCTGCAGAAGGGTTCTCTTAGGGGCCCCATTAGCAACAAGACCTTCCTCTGACTTGTGATCTGTTACTAATGTTATACGAGGCATCAGGAGAGAGAGAAGGGGAGGGGCTTTATGGGGGTTATAAACAGCAATAAACCAACAGGCACCTTAAACTAGTAACACTCAACAAAACGAACACTACAAACACACAGACAATATAATATACACAATAAAGAACACACAGCAAACCTGAACATACAGCCAGGGGCAGATAGAGTTACCACCCCAGGTCTGTACACTGCAGTCCCTGCAGGCCTTTTCCTTCCCACGAGCTTCTCCTTAGAGTCTCCCCTCAGCTTGGGTGAGGTTTTTATACATATTTTCTCTTTGGAGTTTGGGAGAGTCAGCACTGCATAGTTTCCCGAATACTCAAGGAGGTCGGGAGACAGTCCACCCACACCTGGTCATTTGCATATGCGAGAGCTCTGGCTCCAGGACGTAGAGGTGAGAAAACCCTCATCTTCCTTTTCATCAGTTAGGTGTGGAGACCGTATGGCATCCACCGCCCAGGAGAGAAGGTTACTGGGATCACTACTTTGCATATCAAAGGGAATGAAACCTTGATTATTGATACACCGGATGGTGAAATTCCCTGATGTTCCCAGGAGACCCATGTGTTTTATGATATTAAAATTAGATCAACTACAGCATAGAGACCAATTCAATAGATTTCCTTCTCAAGGTGTCCAGATTTCTTACAATGTGCCATTTGCATTATTTTTATACTTGTTGCAAGGAAAGGAGGGGGAGTTGTTTTGGTGTAAAAGGTGCTTGTGTCAAAATGGAGTCGCTGACCATGTGCTTGGGAGGTAAATACACAACCCAATTATACTCAAAGCGCTCACCAGATAGAAACGCTTACAGTATTAGTCACACCAATAAACACTCGCTAAAGAACTTGGAATAACGTCACAGGAGCCAATCACACGACACCAAGCAGATTTATTTTACTACCACTGTCTGAGTTCTGCGACAAGATGGCGTTTGAGCGGCGAATTACAGACGCAGTCGGCATTCCGGAAGAGATCTATCCAAACAACGCAATACTCACCCAATACAATCTGCCCCCGAACACTAGCAGAGATTATAATGTTTAATAAACAATAGTAACTTAAACCTGCTCTAACAAAACACCAATAATTTCACCAGAGAGACAATTATAAACGCAGCGTCCAAATTACCGCAATATTAACACAACAGTCACAGCAGAAGCACCATACGCCGGTCACTAATAAATATTGTATAAACAGCGTGATACCCATATACTTATCAGCTCCTGGGCAGTCTCACGGAGACAACGTAACCGGAAACGATGGAGGACTGGAGACACGCGGCTGGATCAATTCAGCTAAAGTCACGCTCTTCAGAACGGTTCCCCCTGAGCTGCTCTTTTATGTTATCTCCGCCCATAATCAGTCTGCTTTCCCCGCCTAGTTCAGTCACTTATTGGTTGTTCTGGTTCCCCTGATTGGTGTATCAGATCACATTTGCTAGCAGCAAAAGGGGGATGGGAGGAACTGCCAACTTCTGGTTGCTAGGCAACCCAGCAGCAGCAGAGGAGGTAGAGTAAATAGAGGGGCTACATTGCAAATGGAGAGGCATTTAGAACAGAGAAAAAAAACTAAAGTAGCCCGGGGGATGTCGCTAGGGGCTTCTGGACACTTTCTATGAGGCCATTGGCCACCGATTGCAGCCGTCGCAGTAATTTCCTGCGTTTTCTCAGCACCACAAATCCGGCCGCGTTAATCCAGCCGCATCTCCAGATTACTGAAATACCCCGCAGACAGAGGGTTTTTGTGGAAGTTACAGGGCACGACGGATTTTTGTGTAGGTGATGTGTCAATTCAAAATACCCTCAAATACCCCAAAATGTTACTTGCCCCGTCACTTGGCTGCTGCCCCCACCAGGTAAAAAATAATATCTTTTTTGTGGTATTCTGTGATGCAGAGTCCTGGGTGATAGGGGCAGGAAGGGCACCTAATACCCTTTTTGTGACAGACTCTGCTCCTGTCCTGTGCTCTCCTCTTCCTGATTGTGCCACAGGCCGGGGTAACAAAGAAACACCTAAATTATTCTGGGGTTTTATTTAGAAAGGGCAGCAGTGGGTCCCTATACAATGGGACCTTATTTTATGTAAACAATTAAATTGTGGGTCACCTCCGGGGGGGCGTTGGGCATTGTCACTGAAATGGGGTGCCTTGGTTTTAGACTAAAAACCCACACAATATATTTTAACGCAATAATTACGTGATTTCAAATTACCAATAAAACGGTCTCAACAGGCAGAACTTAATAAAGGAATATATATTATGAACAAAAAGGGGATCCAGGCATGGTGGAGTACTCTGTCCTTTTACATTGGGGCTAGACATAGCGGCACCTTCTTTTGTAATGTTTCACACCTTGCGGAGGGCCCTGGTTGAAGTCTCATCTTCAAAAGACAAATTCATGTTAAAAGACCTTTTGGCACCACATCCCTATACAATCAAATTAACCCCTCTCATACAGAAATTGGCCATACCATCTCTACTGGGTAGCAAGTCCATGTATACAGCATAACCTGAGCCATACTATGTGCCCCAACTAACGGTACCCAACTACCCCGAGGGTGAGGCCTGGGGAGGGCCACAGTACTGGTTGCGGGCGGGTGAAGGTTATATGGACACTATACTGACTATTGCATTATTTAACCCCTATATTCCCGCATAGTATTGTGTTATTGAGCAGTACATAGTTATATATAAACTAGCTCTGTGTCAGGGTTTATTGCTGGCTTAGATTTGCTCCCAACTGACCCCACATCCATACCCTGGGTGCCCAGCTGGCTGGAGGCAATAACGAAGCCATGTACCCCGTCTCCCTGGGAGCGGAGGCTCAGGATCCCCCCGCGGGGTGTAAGGAGGTGTTATGGACACAGATAAATGTGGAACGGTTTACGTCTCTTTTTGAGTTCCTACAACTGAAAAAAGTCACAAAATTACAAAAATACAGTATAACCATTTAGCAGATATTGCCCAACACAATGGAGATTTTCCAAGCTAGAAGCACAGGCAACAGGGTCTCTCAGGCTACTAGCAGGGGGCCAGGGCAACCAATAAGTGACTAAACTAGGCGGGGAAAATAGACCGGTTACGGGCGGAGATAACATAAAAGAGCAGCTCAGGGGGAACCGTTCTGAAGAGCGTGACTTTAGCTGAATTGATCCAGCCGCGTGTCTCCAGTTCTCCATCGTTTCCGGTTACGTTGTCTCCGTGAGACTGCCCAGGAGCTGATAAGTATACGGGTATCACGCTGTTTATACAATATTTATTAGCGACCGGCGTATGGTGCTTCTGCTGTGACTGTTGTGTTATTATTGCGGTAATTTGGACGCTGCGTTTATAATTGTCTCTCTGGTGAAATTATTGGTGTTTTGTTAGAGCAGGTTTAAGTTACTATTGTTTATTAAACATTATAATCTCTGCTAGTGTTCGGGGGCAGATTGTATTGGGGTGAGTATTGCGTTGTTTGGATAATCTCTTCCGGAATGCCGACTGCGTCTGTAATTCGCCGATCAAACGCAAAATCATTTGTTAAATTTCCTAATTCTTATAATTTATATTCTCTGAGGTTTTACGTCGATTTGAAGAATAGGAAGACTAATCTGGGTCAAGGTGGCCATTATCTGCTGCGAGGTTTATGTTTCATAATCATTTGTTTGTTGTTTCTATTTTGAAATATTTTTTTTGTTGAAAAAATAAATAAATTGCGTGGAGCAAATTTCCATTTATTTGTATAAAAAAAAATAGATGTTATCGAAAATGTAAAAGTAGACGAGCTCCAAAGGTGCTCCATAACTGAAGTGATGGACAGGAGGAAAAGGTTCTTTTATCGATGAGTCTTAGATTCTGTATCAAAAGCTTTAGAGATGTATGAAATGAACCATTTCCGGTTAAAATAAATCAATTACTTAAAACACATAGGTCACTTTCACAGCAGAGAATTGCGAAGGAGAGCTGCGCTCGGGATGAGTAGCTCCGCCGTGTAGGTCTTCCGTCCCGACAGTTCACGAGGCAGCCGAGTAATTATAGCTCTCATTCACTTGCCGAGACACGATGTAGAGTGAGAAACAGACTCAGGTCCATTGAAAAGCACTCGGGTATTTATACATCGAACCAGATGAAATACAATATCCTCCACCCCGTCCGGCCCAGGGTGAACATTATGGCCGTCTGGCTGGCGCCCCCCGATACACTACTGTAAAATGTCCGGGTATACAGAAAACAGGGTCCCCAGTATATTCCTGGACGCCTCTAGCAATTGCTGCCCTCGTCCCAAAACAGCACACCAGGGGGCTTGATAGGGCAGCGGCAACTGCTGCATGTCCTCTAGTGCCATACTAGATTTCACATCATATCTGTTCTGCCTCTGCCTCTGTGGCTAGCCGAAGCTGAGCCACACAGTGGGGCTATTGTCCTGAAAAGGACAATAAGTGATCATAGCAGAGGACACAGCTCTTCCGGAACCTCGGGGTGTTGTAGTATACGGAGGTATAGCAATACAGCGCTCTACCGCCCTGATAAGAGGTAGTCCACATAACCCCGCCCAGGCAGTGCGGTGTCATGCTCTGGCCAGCGAGCCCCGCAATATCTGTACAACCTTAAACCGTCGTTTTCGGGTGATCCCGAAAGAGCGGTGGCAATCCCGGGTTACCGATGGATAGCTCTGTCCAAAAAGCGATGTGATCGGTCGAAGGGACCCCGAGTAGCAGCACTTCAAAGTCCCATCGGTCGGGAATCTACAGGCGGCTCCCTCCCAGGACCATCTCTGGTCCACACCCAACTAGCCGGGGGTCAACTCCACAAAAGAGCGCTCTAGTGGGGTTGACGGTGTCCGGGATAAAAGGGGTTAAAGTCAGAGGGCAGGACATGGGGCACATGGACAGGGTAAGACGTAAGGGGGAACAAAAGCACACACGATAATTACAACACATACCGGGAAATGCAGGCATCACAAACAATAACTATTACAGATGGCACCTATTAACCCTGGGCCGTCACAGGTAAAGTAACAGTTTTTCTGTCCGTAGGGCTCCGGCAAGGAAAGATTTCTTTCCATAAGCCACATCGGACAGTCATTTCTTCTATTTTAACTAAACGGGGGTCGCTGGATCATGAAATTAGCAGGAATTCACACTTTAATCCTCATTTTGCTTTTCTTTCTGGAGGCGGTTTACAGGTTACTCTTACAGCAGCTGATTGGTCCAGTGACTTCTAGGAAGATTTGTCTTAAACGGATTGTTCACGTCTCTACCTCTCTTTACTATGAATCCCCCCTCTTTACTATTTTACCGACCCTCCGAGATACTTCTTTATCTTTTCTCTGGTAGGTTAATCGAGTCACAGTCTGGTAACGGAACCTGGGACGCTGTTCCTCTATTCTGTACAGCGCTAAGTAATTTGTTGGTGCTTAATAAACAAAGGATCACTGTGACAGAATGAGCTGTCATACAGGCCCCAAGGTACTCAGAGATGGCTCCAGCCCGGCTACCAAACAGGCAGGAACTCCATTGTGTAATCTAATGCCATTAACAGGATTGCTGCCAGGGGGAGATTCAGTAGCTAAAGGGGATTAAAGGTTGGGTTGTCTACATGTACCTGTCATGTACCTGTTTATCAATGTTGACTTAAGTTAATTAAGTTCTTTGGCTATATGAGTCTATGTTTTCAACAATAAACTGTTCATCCCTGCTGTACTCAATCCAAGGTAGTTGTGTCTACTTATTGTATACACATAGCAGGGTTCCAAGGTGCGCATGCTGGCTGGTGCTGGAAGTGATTCCGGGGACAAGAGGAGGATACATCTGGGTGATCTCTGGGAGTTACTACAGCTCTCTCGGTGAACCCGTTACAATCACGTACCTCAGATTTGTTGGAATCTGGTGATGAAAAATTGTGATGTTTGGGACTTTTATGAGAGGATTGCAGAAAAATGTCTTCCTCTCTGTTTGAGGGTCTTTCGATTGGCTGAGAAGCACACATATATTATTGATTGTCTGTCTCTGGCAGTAGGTCATACGGGTCTTGGAAATGGTTGAATTGTCTTCTTTGCCATATTGACCATGACTGTCATGATGCTTCCCTCTAGAGGAAACCGTACCAAATTTAATGCCGTCCTGTACAGCGTCTTCCAAGCTTGGAGGAATACGTGTCTAGAGGAGCAACTTCTCCTTCTATTTAGCAGGGCATCAAAAATAATTAGTAATATTAATTTTAATAATCTTATCATGTGGCTAAATCGTTCTAAGACAAAATAACAAAAAATATTCCAATACAGAAAGGGGTTAAAGTCAATTGAAGCCTGTCCTGTTACACACACACACTTCTTTCACGTCTATAACACGAGAAACGCTTTCTAACCTGTGTGTGCTCCGGTGCTTACTGAGATTTGCTTTAGTGTTAGAACATTTTGTCACAGTCCAAACACATATATGGCTTCTCCCTGCCGTGAATTCCGAGATGTTTATGGCGGTTCGAGTTACGGGTGAAGCATTTTCCCCATGCAGAACACGGAAACGGTTTCTTTCCTGTGTGACTGCGCTGGTGGAGGGCACAATCTGAGGACTGTGTGAAACATTTCCCGCACTCGGGACAGGAATAAGACTTTTCACTGGTAGGACTTCTGAGATATTAACCAAATCTTTTGCTCCTGCTAAACGTTTCCCCACATACTTCCACACTCACGGAAATGGTTTTTCATCCGCGTGAGTCCGCTGGTGGGCCACGAAATGCGACCTTTGTTTGAAACGTTTCCCGCACTCGGAACAGGAATAAGGCTTCTCCCCGGTGTGAATTCTGACATGTTGAACGAGGTGGGAGTTCCTGTTAAAACGTTTCCCGCACTCAGAACATGAAAAAGGCTTCTCCCCGGTGTGAGTTCTGACATGTTGAACGAGGTGAAAATTGCTGGTGAAACATTTCCCGCACACTGAACACGGCAATAGTTTCTCTCCTGTGTGAGTCCGCTGGTGGAGAACAAAAGCCGAGGACTGAGTGAAAGACTTCCCGCACTCGGTGCAGGAATAAGGCTTCTGCCCTGTGTGAACACCTAGATGCTCACCAAGGCGTGCCTTACTGCTAAAACATTTCCCGCACTCAGAACACGGAAACGGTTTCTCTCCTGTGTGAGTTTGCAGATGGTAGGTTAAATTGGAGAATTGTTTGAAACGTTTCCCACATTCGGAGCAGGAATAAGGCTTCTCCCCGGTGTGAACTCTGAGATGTTGAACGCGGTGCGAGTTGCTCTTAAAACGTTTCGTGCAGTGGGGACATGAAAAAGGCTTCTCCCCTGTGTGAATCCTAAAGTGCTGAACAAGTTGCCAGTTACTGTTAAAAGATTTCTCACACTCTGAACACGAGAAAGGCTTCTCCTTGGAGTGAATTCTAAGATGTTGAACAAGGTGCCAGTTACTGCTAAAACATTTCCCGCACTCGGGACATGGAAACGGTTTTTCACCTGTATGAGTTCGCTGGTGGCGTATCATATGGGACTTGTGTTTGAAACGTTTCCCGCACTCAGGACATGAATGAGGCCTCTCGTCTGTGTGAATACGCTGATCCCTAGTGCGCTCAGAGTCACAACTTTTCCCGCAGTCCAGAGAGGAGGCTGCTGTTATATTATGGATGGTCCAATGCTGAAGAAGATCAGAGTCACTGGTAAACCGTTCCTGACACTCGGGGCAGCTATATGTACCCTCATCGGGGGGTGTTTCACGCTGAAAATGTGTGTTACTGGTTTGGGTTTTATCAGTAGAAGTAGATTCCTTGTGTTCGGTTGGGATCCAATAATCTTCATTGGAAGCGGATTCCTCCTTTACGTGGACAGACGTATTATCCCCCCCGTCGTGCTCTGTGTGTGTATCGGGGGCTGAGACATTTCCGTCTTCATCTGAGGGGGATCCGTCCTCATTACGAGTCGATGGGAGCTCTGTCTGTGGAGACTCCGCCGGGTCACAAATGTCTGTCTCTTCACATGAGGCGGATTCCTCCTTAATAAAATGAGACGTCTTACAGTCCAGCGGAGAATTAGGGACTCGATCTCTGACCTCGGATGCGTCTGTCGGAGAGAAATGATCAAATTAAGCGAAGCAGCCGCTTTCCCAAACAAGTAGATTTCGGAGGCTCTGAAATGTCAGGTTCACCTCAGTGAAGCTCAGTGGCAGTGTGTGGCAGAGTCAACATGACCTGATCAATTCCCTGACCTGAAGTTCTCTACATTCTTCTCCCACACTATTCTAATGGCTACCTAAACCAATCAACATCAAGCAGCAGGAAGTGGCACAATAAGTTAGAAAGTCTCCCTTAAACGATAGTGGAGAGAGAACTTCTATTCTCATGATCCGCATTATTACTCCTCCTCATTAAGTTAAGATGGCCGCTGCTATAGTATACGTGTAAGAGGTTTTTCCTTTACACACACACACACATATAGCGAAGCTGCCTTAATATCTACACACAGGCCACAGGGATTAAACCTCTTACCCGGAGAGCTGCGGGGCTGGTGGGTCTCCATCATCACGTCCCTGTAAAGCTCCTTGTGTCCTTCTAAATACTCCCACTCCTCCATGGAGAAATAGACGGTGACATCATCACACCTTACAGGAACCTGAGACACACAATGAGCCGTCACCATCCAGACACACGCCTCGGTGTTACTGTATAACGTCCCGTTCCCAGCAGCGCTCACCTCTCCAGTCAGCAGGGACATCATCTTGTTGGTCAGTTCCAGGATCTTCTGCTCGCGGTTCCTCTCGTGGGTCAGCGAGCGAGGTGGAAGCACCGGGCTGGGGCTCCGGGTCCCGGGGGGTCCGTCTGACACACGGGGGCCGTCGCTGGGTGGGACGCAGTCACTGGGCTTCCTCACAATCATATAATCCTGTATATCGGGAAAGATATTGAAATATCGATGAGGAAAGAAACATCTGAGCTGCAGTTTGTGGACAGAACGACATCCATGTTCTGGCCCCAGAGACACCGGCCCCTCACCTCTCCGCTCAGCAGGGAGATGATCTCCAGGGTGAGGCTCAAGATCTTCTCAGCCACCGGATCCTTGCCCATGTTCAGTCCTAAACCGGATTCTTTCCTGGGTTACCGTGTTTGGCACTCAGACGCCTTTGCTTTTAAAATCTCCTGTATGAAGACGATACCGAGATCGATCCCTCCCTGTGATGAAGAAGCGGGTTTCTGGGTGATTACGGCTGCCCCCCTGATCCCGCCAAGGCTCTGCGCAGACTGCAGGGTCACTCTGTGTAACCCCCCGTTATACCCTGTAGCGCCGTGGTGTCCAGTTTTAGCCGCAGACAGAGCGGGGTTTTAGTGATTTCATTAAATGATAAGAATTATTTGGATGGCGCTGCCTGTGAATGATCTGCAATCCCCACGATCCCTATCTGTGCAGCTCAGGGCCTGGAGATGTCACATGACTGCTTTATAAAGAGAACTACAACTCCTATAATCCTCAGCACCCCATTATAATCCACACACACCCAGCTTCTGCCTCACAATACACACAAGGACTGCAACTCCCATCACACCTCTCAGATTTTAACAAATTTAGCATAACACAAAGGAACACTACAATTCCGATGATCCAGTCTACCTCCCATCATGCACTGGGCTCTGACAAAAGGCAACCATTACGAGCTAAACATTACAACTCCCACTATCCGTGTGTCCCGGCAGATAGACAACTCCTATCATCCCTATCTCCTACCAAAACCCCAACAATGACTACAAACCGGTAATCCTCACAGGAGAACGTCCGGTCAGCAGCTTATTGGTGTACAGGAAGTACTGCAAGGACTTGGAACGCAAAACCGGAAGTTAAATGGAACGCAAACCCGGAAGTAACATATTGCACAGAGGAAACGCATCCTGAGGAAACCAAAGAAAATTTGCAACTTACGTCCGGTGTTCGGATTCAAAGAGAAGCATGACCCCAAGAGCTGACACTCTCCCTATAACCCCTGGCAGGTCTGTATGCAGATAAATGCTGGGGGAAGGGTAGTCTGAGCCCAGGTGTTAGACCTGGCTAGTCCCAGAGGCAGCTGGCGAGGTAACCCGGAAGCTGACAGGTGAGTGTCAGTCACGGAGGAGACCGTCCTATACAGTGACCCTGTGCCGGGTGATGTGACGGCTGCTGCGCTCTCTTTGGGGGTTTTGTCTTTTTGCCGTCACGTTATTAGAATTTGTGGTACAGGGAGGCGTCTGAGCGCCAAACGCGGTGTCCCAGGAAAGAGTCCGGTTTAGGGCTGAACATGGACAAGGATCTGGTGGCTGAGAAGATCTTGAGCCTCACCCTGGAGATCATCTCCCTGCTGAGCGGAGAGGTGAGGGGTCGGTGTCTCTGGGGCCAGAACATGGATGTCGTTATGTCCACAAACTGCAGCTCAGATGTTTCTTTGCTCATCGATAGTTCAATATCTTTCCCGATAAACAGGATTATATGATTGTGAGGAAGCCCAGTGACTGCGTCCCACCCAACGACGGCCCCCGTGTGTCAGACGGACCCCCCGGGACCCGGAGCCCCAGCCCGGTGCCTCCACCTCACTCGCTGACCCACGAGAGGAACCGCGAGCAGAAGATCCTGGAACTGACCAACAAGATGATGTCCCTGCTGACTGGAGAGGTGAGCGCTGCTGGGAACGGGACGTTATACAGTAACACCGAGGCGTGTGTCTGGATGGTGACGGCTCATTGTGTGTCTCAGGTTCCTGTGAGGTGTGATGATGTCACCGTCTATTTCTCCATGGAGGAGTGGGAGTATTTAGAAGGACACAAGGAGCTTTACAGGGACGTGATGATGGAGACCCACCAGCCCCGCGGCTCTCCGGGTAAGAGGTTTAATCCTTGCGGTCTGTGTGTAGATATTAAGGCATCTTCACTGTAACAAATAACATGTGAAATGTGAGGTCTGTATAATAAATACTCGGGAATAAGGCAGCCACGAGAGATCTCAGGAGCCGGAGCCGCAGTTACTCAACAAGACTTGAGAATTTTACAGATTCTGCCAGACCGGGAGCGTTTAGAAATGGCGGCGTCTCCGCAGGTAGAAGACATTTATCTGAAAGAGACTCTGAAATCTACTTGTTTGGGAAAGCGGCTGCTTCACTTAATTTGATCATTTCTCTCCGACAGACGCATCCGAGGTCAGAGATCGAGCCCCTAATTCTCTGCTGGACTGTAAGACGTCTCATTTTATTAAGGAGGAATCCGCCTCATGTGAAGAGACAGACATTTGTGACCCGGCGGAGTCTCCACAGACAGAGCTCCCATCGACTCGTAATGAGGACGGATCCCCCTCAGATGAAGACGGAAATGTCTCAGCCCCCGATACACGCACAGAGCACGACGGGGGGGATAATACGTCTGTCCACGTAAAGGAGGAATCCGCTTCCAATGAAGATTATTGGATTCCAACCGAACACAAGGGATCTACTTCTACTGATAAAACCCAAACCAGTAACACACATTTTCAGTGTGAAACACCCCCCGATGAGGGTACATATAGCTGCCCCGAGTGTCAGGAACGGCTTACCAGTGACTCTGATCTTCTTCAACATCAGAGCGTCCATGATATATCGGTGGTCTCCTCTCAGGACTGCGGGAAAAGTCGTGACTCTGAGTGCACTAGGGATCAGCGTATTCACACAGGCGAGAGGCCTCATTCCTGTCCTGAGTGCGGGAAACGTTTCAAACACAAGTCCCATATGATACGCCACCAGCGAACTCACACGGGTGAAAAACCATTTCCATGTCCGGTGTGCGTGAAACGTTTCAAACACAAGTCCCATATGATACGTCACCAGCGAACTCATACGGGTGAAAAACCGTTTCCGTGTCCCGAGTGCGGAAAACATTTTAGCAGTAAGGCGCACCTTACTCAGCATCTCAGAATTCACTCCAAGGAGAAGCCTTTCTCGTGTTCCAAGTGTGAGAAATGTTTCAAGCATTACTCTAGTTTCAGCTACCATCAGCGGACTCACACTGGAGAAAAACCGTTTCCGTGTTTTGAGTGTGGGAAATGTTTTAGCTGTAAGGTGCACCTTACTCAACACCTCAGAAATCACACCGGGGAGAAGCCCTTTGCATGTTCTAAGTGCGGGAAATGTTTTAACTGGAACTCTCACCTTGTTCGACATCTCAGAGTTCACACCGGGGAGAATCCTTTGTCGTGTTCTGAATGCGGGAAATGTTTTAAACGAAGGTCAGATTGTGTAGCCCACCAGCGGACTCACACGGGTAGAAAACCATTTCCGTGATGTTGGAAACGTGTGAGAGATGTCTGAGAATTCACACCGCGGAGAAGCCTTCTTCCTGCTCCGAGTGCGGAAAATCTTTCACGCAGTCCTCTGCTTTTACTCTCCATCAGCGGACTCACACAGGAGAGAAACTATTGCCGAGGTCCGAGTGCGGGAAATGTTTCACCAGCAACTTTCACCTCGTTCAGCGTCTGAGTTCACACCGGGGAGAAGCCTTATTTGTGTTTCACTCGCTCCTCAGGTTTTGCTGTCCACCAGCGGACTCAGAGAACCATTTCTGCATGGGGAAAATGCTTCACCTGTAACTCGAA
The DNA here is from genome assembly GCF_027358695.1 of Spea bombifrons. Classification (NCBI taxonomy): domain Eukaryota; kingdom Metazoa; phylum Chordata; class Amphibia; order Anura; family Pelobatidae; genus Spea; species Spea bombifrons. The sequence continues at coordinate 459,237 of NC_071097.1, read as the reverse complement.
TCGCCTTAAACATCTCGGAATTCACGGCAGGGAGAAGCCGTACATGTGTTTGGACTGTGACAAAATGTTCTAACGCTAATTAATATTACTAATTACTTTCTGATGTCCTGTTCAATAAAGAATGGAATAATTACCTAAAAATGCCAATTTCTCTAGTGAACCGGTGACAAATTGCTGAAAAAGTTAGTGCTGGTTCTGATAGAAAGGTGTCACAAGACACAGCGCATCACGGTTTATTGTGTATGGGGCTTCGTAGCCGCAGACCAGTCAGGGTGCCCATGCTAGCCCCTGTCTGTCAAAAGCACCTACATTGATCTGTGAACATAAGAAATGGGGCAATGGAGGAAGGTGGCCGGGGTGATGAGTCCCTGCTGGCTAATTTTAAGGAACCGTTGCAGCAAACATGGGATTGGCTGACACAAGAAAAAGTGCTCAAGCTATTAAATACTGTTAAGGTAGATAAAGCCCCTGGACCGGATGGTATACACCCAAGGGTACTGAAGGAGTTAAGCCTAACTCTGGCCCAACCATTATTACCAATCTTTAGGGGTTCTTTCAGCTCGGGCATAGTTCCATTAGATTGGCGCAAGGCAGATGTTGTGCCCATATTTAAAAAGGGATCAAAATCTCAACCGGGCAATAACCGGCCAGTAAGCTTCACATCGGTAGTGGGGAAATTATTTGAAGGGTTGCTAATGGTATACGTTCAAGATCATATCTTGATCCAGAATCCAAATAGTGGAAGTCAGCATGGATTTGTGAAAGACGGATCTCGTCAAACCAACCTAACTACGAAGAAGTTAGTAAAAATATAAACCTGGGGGTGGTTGTAGATGGGATTTATCTGGACTTTGCTAAGGCGTTTGATACGGTCTCGCATAAAAGGCTACTCTATAAATGAACAGAAATAGGCTTCGGGGCAAATGTCTGTCTGTGGATCCGAAATCGGCTGAAAGTTAGAATGCAGAGGGTTGTTGTGAATGGATGTTTCTCAGTCTGCACGCAGGAGGCCTCGGGGGTCTCTCCTTGGTCCTCTTCTTTTTAATTTATTTATAAAAGATCTCCCAGGCTGCATTGAGAGCCATGTCACAGTTTTTGCTGATGACACAAAATTAGGCCGGGTAATTCAGACTAATCTTGATGTTTCTTCTTTGCAGGAAGATTTAGATTTAGAGTTGAGGGCCGGGCGTGCAAGTGGCAGATGAGGTTCAACATAGAGAAATGCAAAGCTATGCATTATGGTAAAAATAATAAAAATGCAACCTATTCTTTAAATGGAATATCCTTGGGGGAAACGACCAATGAGAAGGATTTAGGAATAACGGTTGACAACAGTGCGCAATGCCAGCAAGCAGCTGCGAGGGCCAATAAGGTTTTAGCATGCATAAAAAGAGGTATCCATTCAAGGGAGGAGGATATTATCCGCCTCTTTACAAGTCATTGGTAAGACGTCACCTTGAGTATGCGGTACAATTGCTGGTGTTGCGGGCGGGAGCGGGCGCTCAGACACTGTACCTGCGGGTCCCAGTAATCCCGGGCACTCCTGCAAGGCTGCCTTTGCTCTGCTCCCTCACAGCGTCTCTTCTCTTGCTCCGCCCAGGAACACAGCACAGTCACGTGATTTTACATCACTTCCCATGACTCCACTGTGTTCCTGGACGGAACAACAGAAGAGACGCTGTGAGGGAGCAACACAAAAGGCAGCCTTGCGGGAGTGCGCAGGAAATCTGCAGATCATGTGGCAAGAGCGGGTCACACGTTGCAGGAGCGGGCGGGGTTAAAAAGGCTAGATTCCACAGCCCACCTTCAGAGGTCTAGTGGAGTCCATACCTCGACGGGTCAGGGCTGTTTTGGTGGCCAGAAGTGGGGCCTACACAATATTAGGCATACAATGTTATGGCTGATCAGTGTGTGTGTGTGTGTATAATAACATTATATATATATGTATATATCATCTCAGCCACACAGAAGAACCCTGTAAGAGAGCGAGGAAGACATTTTTCTGCAATCCTGTGATAAAAGTCAGAAAAACCTTTTTCCCTGCCAACCCTGGTGTCACATGATGTGAGGGACTCCTTAAGAGAACTCTGTCCCTCGCTTTATTGTTTTTCTTGACCCCAGGTCGGGTCTATATGGATTTCCTAAGCCCTCCGGGTTGAAGGTAGTATGGGACCATATAGCCCCTGTTTGGGCTGGTCAGTTTTGCCAGAAACCTTACCTCGGTTCGGATGCCCCCATGCAATGCGGGTTCGGTAGTCAGACGGAGGTTTATCAGGGCAGCCAAGATGCTGGCTGAACTTTGGTTGTGATGCGCTACCTATGTTTGAGTTAGGAAGAAGGGCACTGGTGGATTTCTGGGGAGACTCCTTGCCTGCCTGCCCATTCCCTTCTTGTGTCTAAGTATCCCTGGGGTCATTGGGTGGGCACAGGGTGACCTGGAAACCCCATCTGGTCTGCCAGAAACAGAGTCCTATGAACTAGTCGGCTAAGGGGGGGGCTCTACGAGCTAGGAAATGCTCGATGCGCCTGACCTAGCTGCAAATACATGGAACCGTGTGGCGGGCAGGAACCGCCGACAATTGGAACAGCTTCGCTACGGACGCCCTTTGCCCCACCATGTCACTCTTTTGATGCTGCATTAAGCTTGTGGTGGGCAACACTAGGTGGCGGTTACAGAGAGGGAGCTCATGTCTGGTTGGCGTATAAGTTCCTTGGTGGGTGGATGTCTGGTTGGTCGAGACACCCACCAGGGGACTTATGCACTGAAAATGTTTCACTCCTCCTCTTATGGGGGACACCTCTCTTGAGCTGAAAGCCTCCCGTTCTCAGTCACTTCTCAATTTATTCATTGTTGCGAGCCGTTTAAATACTATTTCAGGGAGGTTGCTACAAAACCATTCACAAAGAAAAACGTAAACACTCAGCATATAGCGGGTACAACTAATCCACATCAAACACAGACTAAGGTGAAAAGTTCTTATTTACACAGAGTAAATATCGTCCTAGCATACAGACAGATAAACATATGTTATCTCGTTACTTGAGGATGAGAAAGAAATCAATACCAAGACTTGTCCGCATTGGCAAAAGCGTCTACAACAACATGTATATTTAATACAAAATGGTGTTCATGTAAATTCCATATTTACATTCACCAACCAGACATCCACCCACCAGGGAACTTAAGATTTAATGCCATCCTTTGCATTGTCACCCAAAATCAGAGAAATTGCAATTTTTAGGTAATTATTCCCTTCTTTATTGAACAGGACATCAAAAAGTAATTAGTGATATTAATTTTCATAATGAACATATGTCTAAATTGCAATAAGAAACTGAATAACAAAACAATTTATTACACGAGAAACGATTTCTAACCGGTGTGCGCTCCGGTGCTTACTGAGATTTGCTTTAGAACATTTTGTCACAGTCCAAACACATGTACGGCTTCTCCCTGCCGTGAATTCCGAGATGTTTAAGGCGATTCGAGTTGCAGGTGAAGCATTTTCCCCACGCAGAACACGGAAACGGTTTATTTCCTGTGACGGCAAGCTTTGAGCACTGTGTCGAACAGGAATAAGGCTTCTCTCAGGTATGAAATGTTATTGTGAAAGTTGCGGGTAACACATTACCCACGCTCCGAACACAGCAATAGTTTCTCTCCTGAGAGTCCGCTGACAGACGGCAAAATCTGAGGACTGTGTGAAAAATCTCCTTGGAACGAGAATAAAGTCTCCCCAGAGTCAATGCTGAGACGTTTAACGCTTCTCTGGCTACTACTAAATATTTCCCACACTTTTCCAAACTCACGGAAATGGTTTTTCACCCCTGTGAGTCCGCTGGTGAGCTACAAAATTTGACCTTTGTTTGAAACGTTTCCTGCACTCTGAACAGGAATAAGGCTTCTCCCCGGTGTGAATTCTAAAATGCCGAACAAGCTGCCATTTACTGTTGAAACGTTTCCCGCACTCGGAACACGGAAATGGTTTTTCACCCGTATGAGTCCGCTGGTGGCGTACACAATTGAACTTGCGTTTGAAACGTTTCCCGCATTCAGGACAGGAATAAGGATTCCCACCTTTGTGAATACGCCGATAACCAATGCCTTCAGAATTAGAACTTTTCTCGCCGTCCAGAGAGGAGACCACCGATCTATTATGGATGGTCTGATGTAGAAGAAGATCAGAGTCGCTGGTAAACCGTTCCTGACACTCGGGGCAGCTATATGTACCCTCATCGGGGGGTGTTTCACACTGAAAATGTGTGTTACTGGTTTGGGTTTTATCAGTAGAAGTAGATCCCTTGTGTTCGGTTGGGATCCAATAATCTTCATTGGAAGCGGATTCCTCCTTTACGTGGACAGACGTAATATCCCCCCCGTCGTGCTCTGTGTGCGTATCGGGGGCTGAGACATTTCCGTCTTCATCTGAGGGGGATCCGTCCTCATTACGAGTCGATGTGAGCTCTGTCTGTGGAGACTCCGCCGGGTCACAAATGTCTGTCTCTTCACATGAGGCGGATTCCTCCTTAATAAAATGAGACGTCTTACAGTCCAGCGGAGAATTAGGGGCTCGATCTCTGACCTCGGACGCGTCTGTCGGAGAGAAATGATCAAATTAAGTGAAGCAGCCGCTTTCCCAAACAAGTAGATTTCGGAGGCTCTGAAATGTCAGGTTCACCTCAGTGGCAGTGTGTGGCAGAGTCAACATGACCTGATCAATTCCCTGACCTGAAGTTCGCTACATTCTTCTCCCACACTATTCTAATGGCTACCTAAACCAATCAACATCAAGCAGCAGGAAGTGGCACAATAAGTTAGAAAGTCTCCCTTAAACGATAGTGGAGAGAGAACTTCTATTCTCATGATCCGCATTATTACTCCTCCTCATTAAGTTAAGATGGCCGCTGCTATAGGATACGTGTAAGAGGGTTTTCCTTTACACACACACACACACACACACACACACCTATAGTGAAGCTGCCTTAATATCTACACACAGGCCGCAGGGATTAAACCTCTTACCCGGAGAGCCGCGAGGCTGGTGGGTCTCCATCATCACGTCCCTGTAAAGCTCCTTGTGTCCTTCTAAATACTCCCACTCCTCCATGGAGAAATAGACGGTGACATCATCACACCTCACAGGAACCTGAGACACACAATGAGTCGTCACCATCCAGACACACGCCTCGGTGTTACTGTATAACGTCCCGTTCCCAGCAGCGCTCACCTCTCCAGTCAGCAGGGACATCATCTTATTGGGCAGTTCCAGAATCTTCTGCTCACGGTTCCTCTCGTGGGTCAGCGAGGGAGGTGGAGGCACCGGGCTGGGGCTCCGGGTCCAGGGGGGTCCGTCTGACACACGGGGGCCGTCGCTGGGTGGGACGCAGTCACTGGGCTTCCTCACAATCATATAATCCTGTATATCGGGAAAGATATTGAAATATCGATGAGCAAAGAAACATCTGAGCTGCAGTTTGTGGACATAACGCCATCCATGTTCCCGCCCCAGAGACACCGGCCCCTCACCTCTCCGCTCAGCAGGGAGATGATCTCAAGGGTGAGGCTCAAGATCTTCTCAGCCACCGGATCCTTGCCCATGTTCAGTCCTAAACCGGACTCTTTCCTGGGTCACCGCGTTTGGCGCTCAGACACCTCCCTGTACCACAAATTCTAATAACGTGACGGCAAAAAGACAAAATCCGGGTCGTGGTTTGGATTCCGCTCGGGATGCCTGCGCGATGGAGCGGCTCTGTTGGGAATAGTACACTTAAGCGGCTTCGCTCCCCAAAAGACACAGTCTGTAGGAGAACGTATTGGTGCCGCTTCTATACTTACCAGAGTTGCCGTAAAAGTTGAGGCCTCGAGACGTCATAAGAGGCCCACAACGAGAGCGAAGAGGAACTCCAACCACTGACGGGAAAAACATTACAGAGATATTATAAGTCATGTTGGCGAACTTCCGATTCTCACTGCAAAAAGACTTTAAGGATCTAGTGAAAGATACCAAGATAGAGATAGAAGCTCAGGGTGATCGAAGCCAGAGGAAAAGATAGAGGAACGTAGAGATGCCCACCATCACCCTGTAGATAAATAGAGACCCCCCAGAAACTCAAGAATAACCAACATGGAAGATTGGAACAGTTATCGCGCATCTTAAAGGACCTCACAAAAGACTTTGTAACACAGCACAGAACACATCGTCCACCCAAACCTAAGAACCCGTCTCCCTCAAACCCCCAGAGACGTCCTCACCAGAGCGGCAAAGAGATCATGTCTGCGGCCAGAGATAGAGAGGAAATCCCTGAGGCCTACAGGTCCCTCTCCATCTTTGGGCTCCTCTCATACCGGGGCTAAACAGAGACCATTCCGGATCACCGCGGCGGCTCGGAGGGAGCAGCGCTTACCGATGGAGCTTCCCGACTAAGCTTCTAATGCATAAGAACGGGGCGCTAAACGCCATCACCTCGCTGGAAGCAGGAAAGGAAGAGCTCAAAACAATCAGGCTTCTGACCGAACCTGATAAATCCCCGCCGGCTGCATCCACTAAATCCCTCGCGAGCGATCCAAGCAGTAATTACTGAAACGCACGCGCTCCTCTCCAACCGAGGGCCCCTGGTTTGGATGTTCTGTATGCTTATTTTTATTGGTATATTCGTTAGGCCTTTTGATCCACACAGACCTGCCAGAAGTTACAGGGAGAGAGTCAGCTCCTGGGCCCAGACTGCCCCTCCCCCAGCATTTACCTGCAAACACAGACCTGCCAGGGGTTACAGGGAGAGTGTCAGCTCCTGAGCCCAGACTGCCCCTCCCCCAGCATTTACCTGCACACACAACTGCCAGGGGTTACAGGGAGAGTGTCAGCTCCTGGGCCCAGACTGTCCCTCCCCCAGCATTTACCTGCACACACAGACCTGCCAGGGGTTACATGGAGAGTCTCAGCTCTTGGGCCCAGACTGCCCCTCCCCCAGCATTTACCTGCACACACAGACCTGCCAGGGGTTACAGGGAGAGTGTCAGCTCCTGAGCCCAGACTGCCCCTCCCCCAGCATTTACCTGCAAACACAGACCTGCCAGGGGTTACAGGGAGAGTGTCAGCTCCTGAGCCCAGACTGCCCCTCCCCCAGCATTTACCTGCACACACAGACCTGCCAGGGGTTACAGGTAGAGTGTCAGCTCCTGGGGCCAGACTGCCCCTCCTCCAGCATTTACCTGCACACAGACCTGCCAGCGGCTGCAAGGAGAGTGTCAGCTCCTGGGGGTCACGCTGCTCTTTAAATCCCAACACCAGATGTGAGTTGCAAACTCTAATAGGCTTCCTCAAGATGCCTTTCTTCTGTGCAACACTTTACTTCCGGTTTTGCGTTCCAAGCCCCTGCAGTACTTCCTGTGAGGATTACCGGTTTCTAGTCATTGTTGGGGTTTTGGTTTTAAGCCCAAACGGAGATATGGATGATGGGAGTTGTCTCTCTGCCCGGCCACACGGATAGTGGGAGCTGGGATCTTAAGTTCTTGATGGCTGCCAGAGCCCAGTGCATGATGGGAATTGCAGTCTTCCTTTGCTTCATGCTAAACTTGGCATTATCTTAAAGGTGTGTGATGGGAGTTGCAGTCCTTGTGTGTGTTATGAGGCAGAAGCTGGGTGTGTGTGGATTCTAATGGGGTGCTGAGGATTATGGGAGTTGTAGTTCTCTTTAACCAAAGTTATGGTGGGTAAAGGTGATGGAAACCCCTTCCTCTTAAAATGAAGGGGGTAGTAGAAGCGTTATTATTACACACTCATCTACAGACTTGTACAGCGGGCAATTACTTCCAAGGGATCCGTGTATAAAGTGGATATAGAGGCCAAGGGTGATTGTTGTTGACCGTATTTGCATGCACCTACCCAGAATCCCTTGTGGTTGTGGCAGCACCATGAGATTTCTGAGGGAAAAGCAAGAGTGAGGGGGAGAGGAGTCAGTGGGAGGGCACGGGTCAGAGTGAGGGGGACAGGAGCGAGTGGCAGAGCGCCGCGAGGAACGATTAGTAACTGAGGCTGCATCCTCAAGATGTATCCCGGGTGATGAGATGATGTTAGATACTTTGAAGAGATTAGTTTATTATGATCTGATCACTAGGATCCAGATCGCAGGGGACCCGGATCCTCCTCTCTTGCAGTGGGGGGTATCTGTGCGATGCGCGCAGAAACATCTGCTTCTGCCCTGCACTTCCGCTGGGGCTTCTGTGACGGAGCGACGGCATGACATGACCTTCCAGTGCTCCATCATAGAAGCGCGCAGACGTTCATCGGCTGTCAGACAGGAGGATCCAAGTCCCCTTCAGCACTGCGGAGGATCCTCCTCTTTGGCAGCTGGTGAAGCATCGGCATCACATGATCTTTGGGGGCTCACTCATCGAAGCTCTAGCAAAAGTGCTGGTCAGCAGCGGAGGTTCACAGACTGCCCCCGCTAGACACCACTGAGAATGAGGGGGCAGAGTGGCCGGTGCTCCATCAGGGGGTATAAGGCATAACTGGGAGACAGGGTGGCAAATAAAAGGAAATAAAAACATGAAATGCATTTTTCTCAATCATGGCTTTTATTAAATATGAAAAAATAGTTTACATTTGAATATTTACTAGTAAAACTTTTTTTTAGAAATATTGTGTTTGGTTTCTTGTACCTTTTAAAATATTTTTATAAAATATTATGTCAGTAAAATAATAAGGCAATTAGAGAAATGCCATTGTGATAGAGACAAGTGTTGAGTACAATGACACTGCTGTTTTTTTTTTTAACACCCAGTTTGTTCATTATGTTTGTAACAATTGGATGAGGAGGACCAATTTTGATGTGTTACTTTTAATAAAAGTGTGTTTAACATACCAAAATTGGACCAAAAAAAATCATATATATAATTGCTAACAGCAATTACACTCCTATCATTCCCAGGCAGCCAGTACATGCTATAACCTGGGCATGATAGGTGTGTGATTAGAGGCCCCCATGCCATGTTTCTCCCCCCACACACTTACACATCCATGCTATCACACACACACACACGCTCATTCAGAAACATTAATTCACTCATTCATTCCCTTAAGCACGCATACTTGCTCATACACCCTCCCCACCCCCTAACCTGAACTGCAGATCTCTCACTCGCAGACTACTGCAGGGGCCCGGCTGTGCGAGCAACTTCTCTTGTCCCGCCCCCAGGGGAAGAAGGAAGGGAGCAGTCATGTGACGTTCATTCACGTCACTCTGCTGGGTTCCTGTTCTCCTGGCCGGTACAAGAGACGCTGCTCCCACAAGTAAACAGCCTGTTTTTTTCGGCATTTTGCCGATAATGCCCTTTTCGGCCATTATATTTCGTCCACCGATATATCGGTGCATCCCTAATAACAACCTCTTGATGACACACCCCTCCCTCATTAGTGAAAGCTGCCCTAGAGAGAAAGAGGGTTTATCCAAGGTAAAAAACAAAACACACATTACAAATTATTAATGAAAATAAACATTTGAATGTTTTATTTAATACATTATTTTACCTACCTGATCGCTTTAGGTCACTGATTATTGCTTGAGCTCGCTGATCACTTGTGACAAGTTTAGGCCACTGATATTGAGCTGATACAATTTTTCTTTATTGTACAATATTTATATTTTTTAACCTAATAAAATGCTATGTGATCACTGATTAATAACCCTTTAGGTGACTTATCATTGATCAGTCTCACGATCAATATCCACTGACCTAATCTGATCACCACCACTATCACTCACGCTATACATAACTGTAACATCTAACTGTATCTAATTGTTTCACAATCCACTTGCAGGACCCTGGCGCTACTGTATATGCTATTCCCTAACTTAACCCCTAGATATATTTACTGAACTGTTAGGTTAGTTTTTTTTGTACTAGTTGATTCTGAGACACTAACGCCACATTTGAAAATTAGCCCCAAACCCAGGGAAGGAGAGACACCTCATCTGGTCGGCAACGCCGTAGTAAAGTGTTAGAGCATTGCGAGACTGTGGGAGATGGGCGCAGTGCAGCTTCTTTAGGGTACTTTGCAAAGGTTTATTGCAAGCTGCACACAATAGGCATTTAGTCTTAGCTGAAACCTCCTTAGGCTTTTCTTTCTCTGGTATTTAGGAAAATCAGGAGCAGACATGGTCACCGACCTGCACAGTACACACATGTACCAGATGAGACCTGGGGCTTTAAATACCTTATCTTGAGCCATCTGTAACAAGGTTGGCACATCAGCCTGTAATTCCCCGGGTAAATAGTATGAAAAAATCACAATGGTGTCATAACCGCTTCCGCCTTGTTTATTTTAAAATTGGTTGGTGATATAGCGTTTCATAACACTGTAAGCGCATCACACCCGAAGTTCAGCCGCCATCTTGTCCTCGAGCGCAGATTCATAGAACCTGCAGGCTGTCCTGATAAACCTCCGGTTGACTACCGAACCCGCAGTGCATGGGGGCATCCAAATGGAGGTAAGATTTCTGGCCCATGCTACCTTTAACCTAGAGGGCTTAGGAACTCCATATAGACCCGACCTGGGGTCAAGAAAAACAACAAACTGAGGGACAGAGTTCTCTTAAGGAGTCTCTCACATCATGTGACAACAGGGATGGCAGGGAAGAAATGGCTTTGTGACTTTTATGACGGGATAGCAGAAAAATGTCCTCTTACGCTCATTGTGACAGTAACAGAGTGTAAAGGACTACGTGTGGCTGAGAAGATTATCTATACACACACACTGATCAGCCATAACACTGTTTGCCAAACATTGTGTGGCAACTGGCACCAAGACTTTAGCTGCAGATCCATAAGTCCTGTAATTTGCGGATCAGAATTGTTTATCCAGCACATCCCACAGATGCTCGATTGGATTAAGATATGAGTAATTTGGAGGCCGAGTCACCACCTTGAACTTGTTGTGTTCCTCATACCATTCCTGAACCATTTTTGCTTTGTGGCAGCACGCATTATCCTGCTGAAAGAAGCCAATGCCATCAGAGAATACCCTGTCCATGAAAGAGTGTACATGGTCTGCAACAATGCTTAGGCATGCAGTATGTCTCAAAGTAACATGCACATAAATGGCAGGACCCAAGGTTCCCAGCAGAACGTTGCCTCAGCTGGCTTGCTTTCTTACCATAGTACATCCTGGTGCCATGTGTAATTCAGGTAAGTAACACTACCAGCCATCCACGTGATGTGAATGTGACTTATCAGACCAGGCCACCTTCTTCCATCGCACCGTGGTCCAATTCTTATGCTTGCGTGCCCAATGTAGGTGCTTTCAGCAGCAGACAGGAGCCAGCATGAGCACCCTGACTGGCCTGCGGTCCCACATAAACTGTGTCTTCTGACACCTTTCTATCAGAACCAGCATTAACATTTTCAGCAATTTGTCACCGGTTCACCGCTTTTCCTTCCTTGGACCCCTTTTGATAAATACTGACCACTGCAGACCAGAGGAGTAGGTCTTCATAACGGTTGAATTGAAAATGTTGGTAATGTTCGTATTGGTCATGACGACCATGATGCTTCCCTTTAAGGGACACGTTATAAGGTTTAATGCCATCCTTTGCGCTGTCACAAAAATCGGAGAAATGCACATTTTTAGGTAATTATCCCCTTTTTTTTTTATTGAACAGGACATTAGAATGATTAGTACTATTAATTTTCATAATAAACATGTCTAAATTGTAATAAGACAAGCTAAATAACAAAACAATTTATTACACAGACAAAGTTTGTAACCGGTGTGCGCTCCGGTGCTTACTGAGATTTGCTTTAGCGTTAGAACATTTTGTCACAGTCCAAACACATGTACGGCTTCTCCCTGCCGTGAATTCCGAGATGTTTAAGGCGGTTCGAGTTGCAGGTGAAGCATTTTCCCCACGCAGAACACGGAAACTGTTTATTTCCTGTGGCGGCAAACTTTGAGGACTGTGTGGAACATTTCCCGGCTTTGGAACAGGAATAAGGCTTCTCTCAGGTATGAAATGTTATTGTGAAAGTTGCGGGTAACACATTACCCACGCTCCGAACACAGCAATAGTTTCTCTCCTGAGAGTCCGCTGACAGACGGCAAAATCTGAGGACTGTGTGAAAAATCTCCTTGAAACCAGAATAAAGTCTCCCCAGAGTCAATGCTGAGACGTTTAACGCTTCTCTGGCTACTACTAAATATTTCCCACACTTTTCCAAACTCACGGAAATGGTTTTTCACCCCTGTGAGTCCGCTGGTGAGCTAAAAAATTTCCCCTTTGTATGAAACATTTCCCGCACTCTGAACAGGAATAAGGCTTCTCCCCGGTGTGAATTCTAAAATGCTGAACAAGCTGCCATTTAGTGTTGAAATGTTTCCCGCACTCGGAACATGGAAATGGTTTTTCACCCGTATGAGTCCGCTGGTGGCGTACAAAAGCTGACTTTTGTTTGAAACGTTTCCCGCACTCTGAACAGGAATAAGGCTTCTCCCCGGTGTGAATTCTGAGATGTCGAAGAAGGTCAGTGTTCCCCTTAAAACGTTTCCCGCACTCTGAACAGGAATAAGGCTTCTCCCCAGTGTGAATTCTGAGATGTTGAACAAGGTTTGAGTTCCTGGAGAAACGTTTCCCGCACTCTGAACAGGAATAAGGCTTCTCCCCGGTGTGAATTCTGAGATGTCGAAGAAGGTCAGTGTTCCACTTAAAACATTTCCCGCACTCTGAACAGGAATAAGGCTTCTCCCCAATGTGAGTGTTGAGATGATGAACAAGGTGAAAGCTCCTGCAAAAACTTTTCCCGCACTCAGAACACGGAAATAGTTTCTCTCCTGTGTGAGTCCGCTGGTGGAGAGCAAAAGCCGAAGGCTGCGTGAAAGACTTCCCGCACTCGGAGCATGAAAAACGCTTCTCCCCGGTGTGAACGACTAAATGTAGAGTAAGGTGTGCCTTACTGCGAAAACATCTCCCGCACTCAGAACATAGAAACGGTTTTTCTCCCGTGTGAATCCGCTGGTGGTAGGTTAAAGCGGAAAATTGTTTGAAACATTTCCCGCATTCAGAACACGACAAAGGCTTCTCCCTGGAGTGAATTCTGAGATGTTGAGCAAGGTGAGAGCTCCTCTTAAAACGTTTCCCACACTCGGGACAGGGATATGGCTTCTCTGTGTCGTGAATCCCTAAGTGCTGAACAAGCTGCCAGTTACTGATAAAATGTTTCCCGCACTCTGAACACGAGAAAAGCTTCTGTTCGGAGTGAATTCTGAGATGTTGATTGCGGTGAGAGCTGCTCTTAAATAGTCTCCCACACTCAGGACAGGAATAAGGCTTCTCCCCAGTGTGATTTCTAAAATGCTGAACAAGCTGCCATTCACTGTTGAAACTTTTCCCGCACTCGGAACACCGAAATGGTTTTTCACCCGTATGAGTCCGCTGGTGGCGTACACAATGGAACTTGTTTTTGAAACGTTTCCCGCATTCAGGACAGGAATAAGGATTCCCACCTTTGTGAATACGCCGATAACCAATGCCTTCAGAATTAGAACTTTTCTCGCCGTCCAGAGAGGAGACCACCGATCTATTATGGATGGTCTGATGTAGAAGAAGATCAGAGTCGCTGGTAAACCGTTCCTGACACTCGGGGCAGCTATATGTAACCTCATCGGGGGGTGTTTCACACTGAAAATGTGTGTTACTGGTTTGGGTTTTATCAGTAGAAGTAGATCCCTTGTGTTCGGTTGGGATCCAATAATCTTCATTGGAAGCGGATTCCTCCTTTACGTGGACAGACGTATTATCCCCCCCGTCGTGCTCTGTGTGTGTATCGGGGGCTGAAACATTTCCGTCTTCATCTGAGGGGGATCCGTCCTCATTACGAGTCGATGTGAGCTCTGTCTGTGGAGACTCCGCCGCGTCACAAATGTCTGTCTCTTCACATGAGGCGGATTCCTCCTTAATAAAATGAGACGTCTTACAGTCCAGCGGAGAATTAGGGACTCGATCTCTGACCTCGGATGCGTCTGTCGGAGAGAAATCATCAAATTAAGTGAAATGTCTTCTACCTGCGGAGACGCCGCCATTTCTAAACACTCCCCGTCTGGCAGAATCTGCTTCTCTGTTATACCAATATTTTCAGATTGTCTTAGAAGAGAACGGCGGCCATCACCGCTTTTATGTGTTACTAATATAATTTTATTAGGTTAAAAATTAAATATTTTACGATAAAAAAAACTGTCTCCCCTAACATTGATCAGCGAGACCAAGCAATAACCAGTGACCTAAAGTGTCACTGATAAGCGATCAGGTAGTAATAATCATGTATTAAATAAAATAAAATGTAATTTTTAAATTAAAAATGTCTGGGTTTTTTTTTTTATTATTATTATCATAGAAAGTGACGGCAGATAAGACCCATTCAGCCCAACCTTATCCTTGGATGACTTCTCTCTCTAGGACATCTAAGAAGGGGAGGGGTCATCAAGAATGTCATAACAACGAGAACTCCTACTGGTCAGAAGTAATCTGATCATCCTTACTGATCATAATTGTCTCTGCAGCAGAGCCTTCACTGACAGAAACTGACCTGGCCCTTTGACTTGTAGGCCAATGTTATATTTTTTGTTTTATTTGTTTTTAGCATTTTTGACGGCATTAGGAGAGGGTCAAAGCTGGTTGAAACGTATGTGTGGAACGAGGCAGCCGTCCACCCCATCCTCGAAGCCACCTATGGAAGTTGGAATGCAAATACCAGCAACCTGTCAATAGGTGACTCTCACACGTTGTTAGGTAACAGCGGCTCCGGCTCCTGAGATCTCTCCGGCTGCCTTATCGCTGAGTATTTATTATACGGACCTCACATTTTACATGATATTTGTTACAGAGAAGATGCCTTAATATCTACACACAGACCGCAGGGATTACACCTCTTACCCGGAGAGCCGTGGGGCTGGTGGGTCTCCATCATCACGTCCCTGTAAAGCTCCTTGTGTCCTTCTAAATACTCCCACTCCTCCATGGAGAAATAGACGGTGACATCATCACACCTTACAGGAACCTGAGACACACAATGAGCCGTCACCATCCAGACACACGCCTCGGTGTTACTGTATAACGTCCCGTTCCCAGCAGCGCTCACCTCTCCAGTCAGCAGGGACATCATCTTGTTGGTCAGTTCCAGGATCTTCTGCTCGCGGTTCCTCTCGTGGGTCGGCGAGTGAGGTGGAAGCACCGGGCTGGGGCTCCGGGTCCCGGGGGGTGCGTCTGACACACGGGGGCCGTCGCTGGGTGGGACGCAGTCACTGGGCTTCCTCACAATCATATAATCCTGTATATCGGGAAAGATATTGAAATATCGATGAGCAAAGAAACATCTGAGCTGCAGTTTGTGGACATAACGCCATCCATGTTCTGGCCCCAGAGGCACAGACCCCTCACCTCTCCGCTCAGCAGGGAGATGATCTCCAGGGTGAGGCTCAAGATCTTCTCAGCCACCGGATCCTTGTCCATGTTCAGTCCTAAACCGGACTCTTTCCTGGGTCACCGCGTTTGGCACTCAGACGCCTCCCTGTACCACAAATTCTAATAACGTGACAGCAAAAAAAGACAAAAAAGACAGAGTCGTGGTTTGGATTCCGCTCTGGATGGCTGCGCGGTGTCTGCAGCCAGAGATAGAGAGGAAATCCCTGAGGCCTACAGGTCCCTCTCCAGCTTTGGGCTCCTCTCATACCGCGGCTAAACAGAGATCATTCCGGATCACCGCGGCGGCTCGGAGGGAGCCGTGCTTACCGATGGGGCTTCTAACCTTCTAATACATAACAACGGAGAGCTAAACGCCGTCACCTTATTGCAAGCAGGAAAGGAAGTGCTCAAAACAATCAGGCTTCCGACCGAACCTGATAAATCCCCACCGGCTGCATCCACTAAATCCCTCGCGAGCGATCCAAGCAGTAATTACTGAAACGCACGCGCTCCTCTCCAACCGAGGGCCCCTGGTTTGGATGTTCTGTATGCTTATTATTATTGGTATATTCGTTAGGCCTTTTGATCTATACAGACCTGCCAGAAGTTACAGGGAGAGAGTCAGCTCCTGGGCCCAGACTGCCCCTCCCCCCAGCATTTACCTGCGCACAGACCTGTCAGGAGTTACAGGGAGAGTGTCAGCTCCTGGGACCAGACTGCCCCTCCCCCAGCATTTACCTGCACAGACCTGTCAGCGGTTGTAAGGAGAGTGTCAGCTCCTGGGGTCACGCTGCTCTTTAAATCCCGGATGTGACTTGCAAACTCCCATAGGCTTCCTCAAGATGCGTTTCTTCTGTGCAATGCGTTACTTCCGGTTTTGCGTTCCGTTTAACTTCCGGTTTTGCGTTCCAAGCCCCTGCAGTACTTCCTGTGAGGATTACCGATTTGTAATCATTGTTGGGGTTTAAGCCCAAACGGAGATATGGATGATGGGAGTTGTCTCTCTGCCCGGCCACACGGATAGTGGGAGCTGGGATCTTAAGTTCTTGATGGCTGCCAGAGCCCAGTGCATGATGGGAATTGCAGTCTTCCTTTGCTTCATGCTAAACTTGGCATTATCTTAAAGGTGTGTGATGGGAGTTGCAGTCCTTGTGTGTGTTATGAGGCAGAAGCTGGGTGTGTGTGGATTCTAATGGGGTGCTGAGGATTATGGGAGTTGTAGTTCTCTTTAACCAAAGTTATGGTGGGTAAAGGTGATGGAAACCCCTTCCTCTTAAAATGAAGGGGGTAGTAGAAGCGTTATTATTACACACTCATCTACAGACTTGTACAGCGGGCAATTACTTCCAAGGGATCCGTGTATAAAGTGGATATAGAGGCCAAGGGTGATTGTTGTTGACCGTATTTGCATGCACCCAGGGCCGGCCTTAGGGGTGTGCAACCTGTGCGACCGCACAGGGCGCCATGGTTGCAGGGGCGCCTGACCGGGACTTAGATTAAAGCATCGTTTTTTTTTTTTTTGTTTTTTTTTTTTTTGTTTTTTTTTTTAAACTTTATTTAACATCATTGATGTTAAATAAAGTTTAAAAAAAAAAAACGATGCTTTAATCTAAGTCCCGGTTAGGGGCGCCGAGCGGTTGCTTGTGAAGTTCTCGGCAACCGCTAGGCGCCCCTTACTCTCCGTGACTCCGTCGCGGTGCCAGCATCTCATGTTGAGCGCCGGACTATACCGGCGCTCAACATGAAATGCCGGCAGAGCGAGAAGACGGATGCCTCCCACTCTTACCGCAGGACTCCGGCAACAAGGTAAGGGGGGGGGGGGTTATTTGAAGGGGCAGAGGAGGGGGGTAGTTTGAAGGGGCAGAGGGGGGGGTAGTTTGAAGGGGCAGAGGGGGGGTAGTTTGAAGGGGCAGAGGGGGGGGGTAGTTTGAAGGGGCAGAGGGGGGGGTAGTTTGAAGGGGCAGAGGGGGGGGGTAGTTTGAAGGGGCAGAGGGGGGGGTAGTTTGAAGGGGCAGAGGGGGGTAGTTTGAAGGGGCAGAGGGGGGGTAGTTTGAAGGGGCAGAGGGGGGGGTAGTTTGAAGGGGCAGAGGGGGGGGGTAGTTTGAAGGGGCAGAGGGGGGGGGTAGTTTGAAGGGGCAGAGGGGGGGGTAGTTTGAAGGGGCAGAGGGGGGGGTAGTTTGAAGGGGCAGAGGGGGGGGTAGTTTGAAGGGGCAGAGGGGGGGGTAGTTTGAAGGGGCAGAGGGGGGGTAGTTTGAAGGGGCAGAGGGGGGGTAGTTTGAAGGGGCAGAGGGGGGGGTAGTTTGAAGGGGCAGAGGGGGGGGTAGTTTGAAGGGGCAGAGGGGGGGTAGTTTGAAGGGGTAGAGGGGAGGGGTAGTTTGAGGGGGGGCAGTTTAAAGGGGCAGAGAGGGCGGGTAGTTTGAAGGGGCAGAGAGGGGGGTAGTGAGGGGGGGCGCCAGAGGAGTAGTCTGCACAGGGCGCCACAATGCCTAAGGCCGGCTCTGCATGCACCTACCCAGAATCCCTTGTGGTTGTGGCAGCACTATGAGATTTCTGAGGGAAAAGCAAGAGTGAGGGGGAGAGGAGTCAGTGGGAGGGCACGGGTCAGAGTGAGGGGGACAGGAGCGAGTGGCAGAGCGCCGCGAGGAACGATTAGTAACTGAGGCTGCATCCTCAAGATGTATCCCGGGTGATGAGATGATGTTAGATACTTTGAAGAGATTAGTTTATTATGATCTGATCACTAGGATCCAGATCGCAGGGGACCCGGATCCTCCTCTCTTGCAGTGGGGGGTATCTGTGCGATGCACGCAGAAACATCTGCTTCTGCCCTGCACTTCCGCTGGGGCTTCTGTGACGGAGCGACGGCATGACGTGACCTTCCAGTGCTCCATCATAGAAGCGCGCAGACGTTCATCGGCTGTCAGACAGGAGGATCCAAGTCCCCTTCAGCACTGCGGAGGATCCTCCTCTTTGGCAGCTGGTGAAGCATCGGCATCACGTGATCTTTGGGGGCTCACTCATCGAAGCTCTAGCAAAAGTGCTGGTCAGCAGCGGAGGTTCACAGACTGCCCCCGCTAGACACCACTGAGAATGAGGGGGCAGAGTGGCCGGTGCTCCATCAGGGGGTTTGAGGAATATCAGGGGTGCAGAGTGGCATATAGGGAGATATAAGGCATATCAGGGGGCACAGTAGTATATAGGAGATAAAAGGCATATCGGAGGCACAGTGGCATATAAAGGGGGTATAAGGCATAACTGGGAGACAGGGTGGCAAATAAAAGGAAATAAAAACATGAAATGCAATTTTCTCAATCATGGCTTTTATTAAATATGAAAAAATAGTTTACATTTGAATATTTACTAGTAAAACTTTTTTAGAAATATTGTGTTTGGTTTCTTGTACCTTTTAAAATATTTTTATAAAATATTATGTCAGTAAAATAATAAGGCAATTAGAGAAATGCCATTGTGATAGAGACAAGTGTTGAGTACAATGACACTGCTGGTTTTTTTTTTAACACCCAGTTTGTTCATTACGTTTGTAACAATTGGATGAGGAGGACCAATTTTGATGTGTTACTTTTAATAAAAGTGTGTTTAACATACCAAAATTGGACCAAAAAATCATATATATCATATATATAATTGCTAACAGCAATTACACTCCTATCATTCCCAGGCAGCCAGTACATGCTATAACCTGGGCATGATAGGTGTGTGATTAGAGCCCCCCTATGCCATGTTTCTCCCCCCACACACTTACACAGCCATGCTATCACACACACACGCTCATTCAGAAACATTAATTCACTCATTCATTCCCTTAAGCACGCATACTTGCTCATACACCCTCCCCACCCCCTAACCTGAACTGCAGATCTCTCACTCGCAGACTACTGCAGGGGCCCGGCTGTGCGAGCAACTTCTCTTGTCCCGCCCCCAGGGGAAGAAGGAAGGGAGCAGTCATGTGACGTTCATTCACGTCACTCTGCTGGGTTCCTGTTCTCCTGGCCGGTACAAGAGACGCTGCTCCCACAAGTAAACAGCCTGGTTTTTTCGGCATTTTGCCGATAATGCCCTTTTCGGCCATTATATTTCGTCCACCGATATATCGGTGCATCCCTAATAACAACCTCTTGATGACACACCCCTCCCTCATTAGTGAAAGCTGCCCTAGAGAGAAAGAGGGTTTATCCAAGGTAAAAATTACATTACACATTACAAATTATTAATGAAAATAAACATTTGAATGTTTTATTTAATACATTATTTTACCTACCTGATCGCTTTAGGTCACTGATTATTGCTTGAGCTCGCTGATCACTTGTGACAAGTTTAGGCCACTGATATTGAGCTGATACAATTTTTCTTTATTGTACAATATTTATATTTTTTAACCTAATAAAATGCTATGTGATCACTGATTAATAACCCTTTAGGTGACTTATCATTGATCAGTCTCACGATCAATATCCACTGACCTAATCTGATCACCACCACTATCACTCACGCTATACATAACTGTAACATCTAACTGTATCTAATTGTTTCACAATCCACTTGCAGGACCCTGGCGCTACTGTATATGCTATTCCCTAACTTAACCCCTAGATATATTTACTGAACTGTTAGGTTAGTTGTTTTTGTACTAGTTGATTCTGAGACACTAACGCCACATTTGAAAATTAGCCCCAAACCCAGGGAAGGAGAGACACCTCATCTGGTCGGCAACGCCGTAGTAAAGTGTTAGAGCATTGCGAGACTGTGGGAGATGGGCGCAGTGCAGCTTCTTTAGGGTACTTTGCAAAGGTTTATTGCAAGCTGCACACAATAGGCATTTAGTCTTAGCTGAAACCTCCTTAGGCTTTTCTTTCTCTGGTATTTAGGAAAATCAGGAGCAGACATGGTCACTGACCTGCACAGTACACACATGTACCAGATGAGACCTGGGGCTTTAAATACCTTATCTTGAGCCATCTGTAACAAGGTTGGCATATGAGCCTGTAATTCCCCGGGTAAATAGTATGAAAAAATCACAATGGTGTCATAACCGCTTCCGCCTTGTTTATTTTAAAATTGGTTGGTGATATAGCGTTTCATAACACTGTAAGCGCATCACACCCGAAGTTCAGCCGCCATCTTGTCCTCGAGCGCTGATTCATAGAACCTGCAGGCTGTCCTGATAAACCTCCGGTTGACTACCGAACCCGCAGTGCATGGGGGCATCCAAATGGAGGTAAGATTTCTGGCCCATGCTACCTTTAACCTAGAGGGCTTAGGAACTCCATATAGACCCGACCTGGGGTCAAGAAAAACAACAAACTGAGGGACAGAGTTCTCTTAAGGAGTCTCTCACATCATGTGACAACAGGGATGGCAGGGAAGAAATGGCTTTGTGACTTTTATGACGGGATAGCAGAAAAATGTCCTCTTACGCTGGTCTTACGTGTGGCTGAGAAGATTATCTATACACACACACTGATCAGCCATAACACTGTTTGCCAAACATTGTGTGGCAACTGGCACCAAGACTTTAGCTGCAGATCCATAAGTCCTGTAAGTTGCGGATCAGAATTGTTTGTGTTAGGGGCAACCGCATAGGATTAGTGAAATGGAGACGCAAAGACCAAGAGAGGGTCTATTCGGTCTGAGGTGTGCCATGACCGACGTACCAGGTAGGCCTATAGAGGGCCACCCTGTAAAAGAGATGAAAGAAAGGATAGAGGAGAAAAAGAGGAAATAAAAGGAAGGAAATGAATAGCGAGGGGGGGTAAGGGTGGGCAACGTCAGACGCTGAAACGTAGTTTAGAGCAGGAGAGGCGTTGGTTAAGTAACCATAGCCCCTCCCACAACTACAGGCTAATTTACATTAGCCTTAACATTTGTGTTAGGGGCAACCGCATAGGATTAGTGAAATGGAGACGCAAAGACCAAGAGAGGGTCTATTCGGTCTGAGGTGTGCCATGACCGACGTACCAGGTAGGCCTATAGAGGGCAAAAGAAGAAGACACAAAGTTAGAAAACCATAACTTTATTGCTAAACAAAACATAACATGAAAACCATAACAAGCTTATAGAACTAGTGACGCGAAGGCTTTACGCATCTCTGCCGTTGGTTGAGGGATATACAGAGAGAAACAGGAGGAGTTCCACCTGCCTAGCTTTTTAATCACATGGGCTGGCACCTTGTTTTTAGATGCTGCTGAGGCCGCCCCGATACGAAAAGAGTGCCCCGAATATGCCAGTGGATTGAGGCCCACCCTTGCCAGTAGTAACCTCACATATCTGACAAATGTAACAGATGACAATGGCTCCCTGGGAAAGGGCAAAACAGGACTGTTACCCGGTTTCCCAGACAAAAACACCAAAAGGGGCACACAGGACTGCAACTGGGCACCAAGCAGAATTTGTTGGAAAGAACGTGATTTGAGTACTCGGCCCGGACTGATTGGTTTTTGTATGCCCGAGGGATAGAACAAAATAATCAGCAACAGGACGCAAATCAGAGACCTTCAGAAACGATGTCGCATAAGGTGTTGTGGCCAGTTCCCCAGGGCGCATAAAACCATAAAAAGCTAGAAACATGGCGGCTTTAAGCACAACACAAGTGGCTGGAGAAAATGGGTGAGAATCTAGACAGTTTATCAAGGCTTTGAAAACTTCCCCATCAATCGGCAAACGACTGGGGGTTTTAACTGGCTTGGTTTTTTTCAGACCTCTCAGTAATGTCTTGACCGGGTGTGAAGCAATCAGTGAGGGATTGTTCGGAAAGATTAAAGGTATGTGATGCTGTACTCCCGTTAAATAAAGCTTAATTGAACCGTATGAGAGGTTTAAGCTCGAATGACAGTATGCTGTGAAGGCCAGGAGGGTGGCAACTGAATATGTGTCCATGGGGGCCGATGCTGCCACAAATCTGCAAAATAGGGACCAAGCTCTATCGTATGCCTTTCTGGTATTTTTTGACAATGCTCTTGAGATAATATGGCGAGCTGTGTTCAGATGCATCTCTATACTAGAACGAGTTCATCGAAAAGCGGCGCAGTCGTCGGTGCTGCTGCCGCTGAGGGTAGGACCTCGAAAAACCTCTGGAAGTTGAAACGAGATAATGCGTCAGCTGCTATATTCTGTTCTCCCGGTACATGTGAACATTTAATAAAAAATTTATGATATAATGATAGCCACGTGAGTTTACGCATCAACCCCATAATGTGAAATGAGGACGACCTACCCTTATTTACGATCTCCACTGTGGCCATATTATCAGTAAAAAAGGTGACTGTATCACCTGTCCACCTGTTGCCCCATACTGTCGCTGCAACCACAATAGGATAAATTTCGAATAGGGCCGAGGTATTGCGAAAGCGGGGAATCTCAAGCATCTGTGACGGCCACCTTTCTGCTAACCACAGATCCTGGAAAATAGCCGAAAACCCAAGGGACGGCGTAGCATCCGTAAAAACCCTAGGGGAAGACAGACTGGGTCGGGAAATAAACATGGAACGTCCGTTCCATGTCTTCAGGAACCTGGCCCACATACGCAAGTCAGACCTAGCGGACTGATCTATGACCACTGCCTCCTCGGACGCATGGGACTCCGACAGCAGAGACAGGAGATGGGAAATGAAAGACCTGCCTTGGGGAATAATCCGCATTGCAAAATTAAGATGGCCTAAAAGGGATTGCAATTGCAGTTTGGAACAGGTTTCAGATCTCATGAAACTCTGGATTATATCCTGAATTCTCTGAAGTTTTATGATAGGCAGACTGGCCTCCATCTTATTAGAATCTAGCACTATCCCCAGGAATTCCAAAGTGGTAACCGGACCTGCCGATTTATGTTGGGCTACCGGGACGTGGAGCTCATCGAACAATTCTAATAGCTTCCGTAGACTGCACGGGGAAGCGTTGGGGGCCTCCACCAACAAGAAATCATCCAAGTAGTGGATCACTACCGGGCACCGGGAAACATTCAGGAGGAGCCAAGTCAACGTCTCAGCTAAGGTGTCAAAAAGCTTAGGGCTACTTCTGGAACCAAAAACTAATCTGGTAGCAAAATAGTAAACCCCCCTCCATTTAATCCCATGAAGATGCCACAAATCAGGATGAATCGGTAATAGTTTGAAAGCATCCGTAATATCCGCCTTGGATAACCAAGCGCCCTTCCCTGCGTTGACTATAGCCTGAATGGCGTTGTCGACGGAGGCGTATTTTAGCGAGAACTCCTCAGCCGGAATGAGGGAATTAATGCTAGGGCACGCCGAGGAATAAGGGGCAGACAAATCCATAATGAGTCTCTTTTTATTGGAGAACTTGCTAACCGCAATAACCAGAGGGCTAACCCTCCAAACCGGAAAGGGAGGGGAATGAAGGGGGCCTATGATAAAACCTTTTGCCAGTTCTTGGGATAGTAGTAAATCCACCGCATCCGGGTCCGATAAGGCTGACCTGAGGTTCGGGCATTCCCAAGACTCCTGGGGCATGGCTACTACACCCGTATGGAAACCAAAAGCCAAACCTTGGACCAGAAAGTTTACCAAATCTGGGGAGGGGTGGACCTGTAACTTACCCAAAAGGCCCTCTACATTAATCGGGGATAGTCATTGCTTAGGGAACAAAGTCCCCGGACACATGGTCTGGGGGTGGGCCCTGTGACATTTAATGCATATGTGGAGAAGCTTGCACTGGCTAAAATGGCAACCGTTAGCGTTGAAATTGTTGCAGATCTGTGATCTGCCTAGAAATGAGATCGGTCTACCCAACTTATCATGGGGTTTGGAAAGTAGTTGACTAGGACGAAAGGGGGTGGACAAAGCAGCCGAGCTGGTGGAAGGGGGGTTGTCGATAACCGGACAAAGGTTAGCTGCATGGGCTGTGGACTGGCAATGCTGACACGCCGGGGTTTTGAGACCCGCGAAATGCCTGCAAAACAATTCCGTGTCTACTCTACTCCAGTCAGTCGCATAGTTAAATTGGGCAAGTGCTGCAGCTGCTTTGGCGGAAAATGACCTGTGGTAATCGTAAAACGCACTACCCAGTAGCGTACCTAGCGGGGGGCGGGGGGGGCGGTCCGCACCGGGTGTCGCTCATCAGGGGGGTGCCAACTTGCCGGCACCCGGCACCCCTCCAGCGGCGGACATTGCTGTCCGTCTCTGGAGGGGTGCCGGGTGCCGGCAAGTTGGCACCCCCCTGCCGAGAAGGCTCGCAAGGGAGCGGTATCGGAGGTCTTTAACAGACCTCCGGCTCCCTTGAGTGATTTTAAAATCACTCAAGGGAGCCGGAGGTCTGTTAAAGACCTCCGATACCGCTCCCTCGCGATCTGCGCGGCAAATGCTGCTGTGCGCCGGGGTTTGTTGCCAAATCCCGGCGCACAACACTGAAGCCGCGCCCACCGCCGTCCGTGCCCTCTGAACCAGGAAGAAGACAGAAGAAGAGGAGCGAAGAGAAAGAAAAGGAGCTGACTGCTGTAAGAAGAAAAGAGGAAAGGTAGGAAATCATTCAGTTAGAGTGAGAGTGGATTGGTATGTGTGGAATCTGTGGATTGGTATGTGTGGAATCTGTGGATTGGTAAGTGTGGATTGGTATGTGTGGAATCTGTGGATTGGTTTGTGTGGATTGGTAAATGTGAAATTTGTGGATCGGTAAATGTGGATTGGTATGTGTGGAATCTGTGGATTGGTATGTGTGGATTGGTAAGTGTGGAATCTGTGGATTGGTAAATCTGGATTGGTATGTGTGGAATCTGGATTGGTATGTGTGGAATCTGTGGATTGGTAACTGTGGATTGGTATGTGTGGAATCTGTGGATTGGTATGTGTGGATTGGTAAGTGTGAAATATGTGGCTTGGTAAATGTGGATTGGTATGTGTGGAATCTGTGGATTGGTAAATGTGGATTGGTATGTGTGGAATCTGTGGATTGGTATGTGTGGCATCTGGAATGGTAAGTGTGTATTGGTAAGTGTGTGAGAGTGATGGGTGTTATGCTGTACCATTTCCAATGTCTTTTTCATTATATAATTATGCTCTAAAGTACATCATAACTCCCATCACTCTCACACATTTACCAAACAACACTTACCAATCCACACTTACCATGCTGTTCCATACAGTGGCAGAGCTGGGAGACAGAGGCCTTGCACCCCCACCCCAGGACTCCTGAAAGGTAAGTGAACTTCAAAGGGGGGAGAGGGTAGATAGTTGGGGGGGTAGATAGGGAGAAGGGAGTGAGACGGGGGGATAGGGGGTAGATAGGGAGAAGGGAGTAAGAAGGGCTAGATAGGGCAGAAGGGGGTGAGAATGGGTAGATAGGGAGAAAGGAGGGTAGCAAGAATATTGAAATAAAGAGTCAGAATGAGAGAGCGAAAATGAATGGATTAATGTGTGGATGAATTGTGTGAATGAGTGAGAGAATTAATGAATTTGTGTAAATAATTTGTGTGAAAGAATAAATTATTGTGTGAATGAAAGTGAATTAGTGAGTGACTGTAAAAGTGTTTGTTTTAATCATAGGTGTATAGTTGATTTGTCAAAAAGGCAAAGATGGTATAAGCAGGGTGTTTATGGGACAAAAATGGCACAGGTAGCATGTTTATGGGACAAAGATGGCGTACACTCGGCTGTTTGGGAACAATGCTGACTCATGCTGGGCTGTTTGGGGCAAATATGGCACGTCCTATGTGTGTGTAATTTGGGTGCTGGTCAGGTTCTATGTGGGCAATGTGGACGCCGGTTTTTTTGGAGGGTTATTAAAGAAAGCACCATTATATGTTCAGTAAATGTTATTTAAACATGTTTATTTTACTTATAAGTTATTAATTTATTTTTTCAGATTTCTTGTTGTTTACAGTTGACATACAGTTTACAAATTGGTGCAATAAATATTCTTGCCAACATAATTTTGTAGATGTCTTTACATTTTGGGGGGGGGGTGCCACTTACAGGATCCGCCCCGGGTGCCAAATACTCTAGGTACGCCCCTGGCACTACCCCCATACTTATAGCCCAATTCTACCACTTTATATAAATATTGATCCAGCTCCTCCCTTCTGGACGGGAAGGCTGAACACAGGACATCCCTATACATGCTGAAGGCCAGGACAAATTCTGGAAGCCTGGGGTCTTTTGCTTTAAGCACCACAGAAATGTCGCCACAGGAGAAGGCTTTATTTTCCGCCAGGTCATGGGAACTTAGGAGAAGGGAGACCAGGTTAACGTCTTTCCCTTCCAGGATATCCTTCCTCAGATTACCCTGGATAAAGTGAGCAGGGGAAATTGTAGGAGAAACGCCAGATGACATACCTGACCCTGCGGGCCCCGCAAGGGGTGGTCCCGGGCTAGGCAGGACCTGAACGGGGGGAAGGAGGTGCGGGATGGTAGCCGCCGGCTGGGTCTCTAGATTGGTTAGTCTCTCATGTAATGATGAGACCGATGCTACCAGTGAGGTAAGCATATCTCTCATTTGGGCCAGGTCCACGGAAGTGGACTGCCGCGGACTGGACCTAGTAGCAGGAGACTGGGGAGATGGAAATAGTAAGCGGAAAAGTTCCGCTTTCCTAGCGGAGGCCGAAAACGGAATGCCTCTCCTAGTTAATTCGGCCGTTAATCTTGGAATTGTCCATGCCCGGAGCGAAGGGGGGATGGCGACGTCTGACCCTGGCGCAGGTGAGCAAGGCATGGAGGGCCTGTCCTCTTGGTCGGATTGGAACGACATACTAAGAACATAAGGAGAAGGAGCCTTATTAGAACCCCTACGCCCAAGCACCTACCTAACTAGCCACTAGCTAAACGAGCTCTGTGATAGAGCGGGATGAAACGTAGGGGGCGGCCTAGCTAACTACCAGTGAGGCACGGATTACTAGCTCGAGTGACGTAACCTCCAAGCGAGGAGGGGAAATTGCCTCGGGGTGGGAGAGGTGGGCCAATAGCTAACGTACACGAGGCAGGCTGCCTAACCGGTGTCGAAACGAACTCTCTAATGCCTCCTAACTACCTTGCTGAAACATACTACCCCGGATAGGGTCCTCAACCAGTTACCTTATCCTATGAATTCGCCGGGGAGTCCAAGCTTCGACAACCGAAAACTGGCCTGCGATTGGGAAATGTCTAGGCCACCGAACTTATCGCCGAACGAACTTGAGCACCTACAGCAGGTAAAATGCATAAACACGACCACATGACTGCGTGAACACGGTCCAAATATAACAAGTTACCTGCGTATAACCATACGTTACCCTGGCCTGAACCCTCCAGAAACATAACCTGCTGTATACAGAAACCAACATAGTGAGAACACACCCAATAACACAATGACAAGCTGGGACATTGCGGGCAGTAAAAAAAACCCCAGCAGGATCATATGAAGTAGCCCACTCGCCTGCCTAAGCCCAAGTACCCTCCGGACAGTCATACAATGAATTAACCCTAAAACCACCAGAAAAGCGCTCCATGCCGTGAGACCATGAATCAGACTGATTAAAAGCAACAAGAGGGAGCTACCGGATAGAATTGGACTCACAACAAAACGCCGAAGTGAGGGTCCAGATAGGAGAACCGAGAGGAACACGCTGAAACGTAGTTTAGAGCAGGAGAGGCGTTGGTTAAGTAACCATAGCCCCTCCCACAACTACAGGCTAATTTACATTAGCCTTAACATTTGTCCAGCACACCCCACAGATGCTCGATTGGATTAAGATATGAGTAATTTGGAGGCCGAGTCACCACCTTGAACTTGTTGTGTTCCTCATACCATTCCTGAACCATTTTTGCTTTGTGGCAGCATGCATTATCCTGCTGAAAGAAGCCAATGCCATCAGAGAATACCCTGTCCATGAAAGAGTGTACATGGTCTGCAACAATGCTTAGGCATGCAGTATGTCTCAAAGTAACATGCACATAAATGGCAGGACCCAAGGTTCCCAGCAGAACGTTGCCTCAGCTGGCTTGCTTTCTTACCATAGTACATCCTGGTGCCATGTGTAATTCAGGTAAGTAACACTACCAGCCATCCACGTGATGTGAATGTGACTTATCAGACTAGGCCACCTTCTTCCATCGCACCGTGGTCCAATTCTTATGCTTGCGTGCCCAATGTAGGTGCTTTCAGCAGCAGACAGGAGCCAGCATGAGCACCCTGACTGGCCTGCGGTCCCACATAAACTGTGTCTTCTGACACCTTTCTATCAGAACCAGCATTAACATTTTCAGCAATTTGTCACCGGTTCACCGCTTTTCCTTCCTTGGACCCCTTTTGATAAATACTGACCACTGCAGACCAGAGGAGTAGGTCTTCATAACGGTTGAATTGAAAATGTTGGTAATGTTCGTATTGGTCATGACGACCATGATGCTTCCCTTTAAGGGACACGTTATCAGGTTTAATGCCATCCTTTGCGCTGTCACAAAAATCGGAGAAATGCACATTTTTAGGTAATTATCCCCTTTTTTTTTTATTGAACAGGACATTAGAATGATTAGTACTATTAATTTTCATAATAAACATGTCTAAATTGTAATAAGACAAGCTAAATAACAAAACAATTTATTACACAGACAAAGTTTGTAACCGGTGTGCGCTCCGGTGCTTACTGAGATTTGCTTTAGCGTTAGAACATTTTGTCACAGTCCAAACACATGTACGGCTTCTCCCTGCCGTGAATTCCGAGATGTTTAAGGCGGTTCGAGTTACAGGTGAAGCATTTTCCCCACGCAGAACACGGAAACTGTTTATTTCCTGTGGCGGCAAAATTTGAGGACTGTGTGGAACATTTCCCGGCTTTGGAACAGGAATAAGGCTTCTCTCAGGTATGAAATGTTATTGTGAAAGTTGCGGGTAACACATTACTCACGCTCCGAACACAGCAATAGTTTCTCTCCTGAGAGTCCGCTGACAGACGGCAAAATCTGAGGACTGTGTGAAAAATCTCCTTGGAACGAGAAAAAAGTCTCCCCAGAGTCAATGCTGAGACGTTTAACGCTTCTCTGGCTACTACTAAATATTTCCCACACTTTTCCAAACTCACGGAAATGGTTTTTCACCCGTATGAGTCCGCTGGTGAGCTACTAAAGTTGACTTTTGTTTGAAACGTTTCCCGCACTCTGAACAGGAATAAGGCTTCTCCCCGGTGTGAATTCTGAGATGTCGAAGAAGGTCAGTGTTCCCCTTAAAACGTTTCCCGCACTCTGAACAGGAATAAGGCTTCTCCCCGGTGTGAATTCTGAGATGTTGAACAAGGTGCGAGTTCCTGGAGAAACGTTTCCCGCACTCCGAACAGGAATAAGGCTTCTCCCCGGTGTGAATTCTGAGATGTCGAAGAAGGTCAGTGTTCCCCTTAAAACATTTCCCGCACTCTGAACAGGAATAAGGCTTCTCCCCAGTGTGAGTTCTGAGATGTTGAACAAGGAGAAAGCTCCTGCAAAAACTTTTCCCGCACTCAGAACACGGAAATAGTTTCTCTCCTGTGTGAGTCCGCTGGTGGAGAGCAAAAGCCGAAGGCCGCGTGAAAGACTTCCCGCACTCGGAGCATGAAAAACGCTTCTCCCCGGTGTGAACGACTAAATGTTGAGTAAGGTGCGCCTTACTGCGAAAATATCTCCCGCACTCAGAACATGGAAACTGTTTTTCTCCCGTGTGAATCCGCTGGTGGTAGGTTAAAGCGGAAAATTGTTTGAAACATTTCCCGCATTCAGAACACGACAAAGGCTTCTCCCTGGAGTGAATTCTGAGATGTTGAGCAAGGTGAGAGCTCCTCTTAAAACGTTTCCCACACTCGGGACAGGGATATGGCTTCTCTGTGTCGTGAATCCCTAAGTGCTGAACAAGCTGCCAGTTACCGATAAAATGTTTCCCGCACTCTAAACACGGGAAAAGCTTCTGTTCGGAGTGAATTCTGAGATGTTGATTGCGGTGAGAGCTGCTCTTAAATAGTCTCCCACACTCAGGACAGGAATAAGGCTTCTCCCCGGTGTGATTTCTAAAATGCTGAACAAGCTGCCATTCACTGTTGAAACTTTTCCCGCACTCGGAACACCGAAATGGTTTTTCACCCGTATGAGTCCGCTGGTGGCGTACACAATTGAACTTGCGTTTGAAACGTTTCCCGCATTCAGGACAGGAATAAGGATTCCCACCTTTGTGAATACGCCGATAACCAATGCCTTCAGAGTTAGAACTTTTCCCGCAGTCCAGAGAGGAGGCCGCCGATTTATCATGGATGGTCTGATGTAGAAGAAGATCAGAGTCGCTGGTAAACCGTTCCTGACACTCGGGGCAGCTATATGTACCCTCATCGGGGGGTGTTTCACACTGAAAATGTGTGTTACTGGTTTGGGTTTTATCAGTAGAAGTAGATCCCTTGTGTTCGGTTGGGATCCAATAATCTTCATTGGAAGCGGATTCCTCCTTTACGTGGACTGACGTATTATCCCCCCCGTCGTGCTCTGTGTGTGTATCGGGGGCTGAGACATTTCCGTCTTCATCTGAGGGGGATCCGTCCTCATTACGAGTCGATGTGAGCTCTGTCTGTGGAGACTCCGCCGCGTCACAAATGTCTGTCTCTTCACATGAGGCGGATTCCTCCTTAATAAAATGAGACGTCTTACAGTCCAGCGGAGAATTAGGGGCTCGATCTCTGACCTCGGATGCGTCTGTCGGAGAGAAATGATCAAATTAAGTGAAGCGGCCGCTTTCCCAAACAAGTAGATTTCAGAGTCTCTTTCAGATAAAAGTCTTCTACCTGCGGAGACGCCGCCATTTCTAAACACTCCCCGTCTGGCAGAATCTGCTTCTCTGTTATACTAATATTTTCAGATTGTCTTAGAAGAGAACGGCGGCCATCACCGCTTTTATGTGTTACTAATATAATTTTATTAGGTTAAAAATTAAATATTTTACGATAAAAAAAACTGTCTCCCCTAACATTGATCAGCGAGACCAAGCAATAACCAGTGACCTAAAGTGTCACTGATAAGCGATCAGGTAGTAATAATCATGTATTAAATAAAATAAAATGTAATTTTTAAATTAAAAATGTCTGGGTTTTTTTTTTTTTTTATTATTATCATAGAAAGTGACGGCAGATAAGACCCATTCAGCCCAACCTTATCCTTGGATGACTTCTCTCTCTAGGACATCTAAGAAGGAGAGGAGTCATCAAGAATGTCATAACAACGAGAACTCCTACTGGTCAGAAGTAATCTGATCATCCTTACTGATCATAATTGTCTCTGCAGCAGAGCCTTCACTGACAGAAACCGACCTGGCCCTTTGACTTGTAGGCCAATGTTATACTTTTTGTTTTATTTGTTTTTAGCATTTTTGAAAGCATTAGGAGAGGGTCAAAGCTGGTTGAAACGTATGTGTGGAACGAGGCAGCCGTCCACCCCATCCTCGAAGCCACCTATGGAAGTTGGAATGCAAATACCAGCAACCTGTCAATAGGTGACTCTCACACGTTGTTAGGTAACAGCGGCTCCGGCTCCTGAGATCTCTCCGGCTGCCTTATCGCCGAGTATTTATTATACGGACCTCACATTTTACATGTTATTTGTTACAGTGAAGCTGCCTTAATATCTACACACAGACCGCAGGGATTACACCTCTTACCCGGAGAGCCGTGTGGCTGGTGGGTCTCCATCATCACGTCCCTGTAAAGCTCCTTGTGTCCTTCTAAATACTCCCACTCCTCCATGGAGAAATAGACGGTGACATCATCACACCTTACAGGAACCTGAGACACACAATGAGCCGTCACCATCCAGACACACGCCTCGGTGTTACTGTATAACGTCCCGTTCCCAGCAGCGCTCACCTCTCCAGTCAGCAGGGACATCATCTTGTTGGTCAGTTCCAGGATCTTCTGCTCGCGGTTCCTCTCGTGGGTCGGCGAGTGAGGTGGAAGCACCGGGCTGGGGCTCCGGGTCCCGGGGGGTCCATCTGACACACGGGGGCCGTCGTTGGGTGGGACGCAGTCACTGGGCTTCCTCACAATCATATAATCCTGTATATCGGGAAAGATATTGAAATATCGATGAGCAAAGAAACATCTGAGCTGCAGTTTGTGGACATAACGCCATCCATGTTCTGGCCCCAGAGACACCGGCCCCTCACCTCTCCGCTCAGCAGGGAGATGATCTCCAGGGTGAGGCTCAAGATCTTCTCAGCCACCGGATCCTTGTCCATGTTCAGTCCTAAACCGGACTCTTTCCTGGGTCACCGCGTTTGGCACTCAGACGCCTCCCTGAACCACAAATTCTAATAACGTGACAGCAAAAAAAGACAGTCGTGGTTTGGATTCCGCTCTGGATGGCTGCGCGGTGTCTGCAGCCAGAGATAGAGAGGAAATCCCTGAGGCCTACAGGTCCCTCTCCATCTTTGGGCTCCTCTCATACCGCGGCTAAACAGAGATCATTCCGGATCACCGAGGTGGCTCGGAGGGAGCCGTGCTTACCGATGGGGCTTCTAACCTTATTGCAAGCAGGAAAGGATGACTCAAGAGGAGTCATCAAGAATGTCATAACAACGAGAACTCCTACTGGTCAGAAGTAATCTGATCATCCTTACTGATCATAATTGTCTCTGCAGCAGAGCCTTCACTGACAGAAACCGACCTGGCCCTTTGACTTGTAGGCCAATGTTATACTTTTTGTTTTATTTGTTTTTAGCATTTTTGAAAGCATTAGGAGAGGGTCAAAGCTCAAAACAATCAGGCTTCCGACCGAACCTGATAAATCCCCACCGGCTGCATCCACTAAATCCCTCGCGAGCGATCCAAGCAGTAATTACTGAAACGCACGCGCTCCTCTCCAACCGAGGGCCCCTGGTTTGGATGTTCTGTATGCTTATTTTTATTGGTATATTCGTTAGGCCTTTTGATCCACACAGACCTGCCAGAAGTTACAGGGAGAGAGTCAGCTCCTGGGCCCAGACTGCCCCTCCCCCAGCATTTACCTGCACACACACCAGCCAGGGGTTACAGGGAGAGAGTCAGCTCCTGGGCCCAGACTGCCCCTCCCCCCAGCATTTACCTGCACACACACCTGCCAGAAGTTACAGGGTGAGTGTCAGCTCCTGGGCCCAGACTGTCCCTCCCCTCAGCATTTACCTGCACAGACCTGCCAGCGGTTGTAAGGAGAATGTCAGCTCCTGGGCTCACGCTGCTCTTTAAATCCCGGATGTGACTTGCAAACTCCCATAGGCTTCCTCAAGATGCCTTTCTTCTGTGCAATGCGTTACTTCCGGTTTTGCGTTCGGTTTAACTTCCGGTTTTGCGTTCCAAGCCCCTGCAGTACTTCCTGTGAGGATTACCGATTTGTAATCATTGTTGGGGTTTAAGCCCAAACGGAGATATGGATGATGGGAGTTGTCTCTCTGCCCGGCCACACGGATAGTGGGAGCTGGGATCTTAAGTTCTTGATGGCTGCTAGAGCCCAGTGCATGATGGGAATTGCAGTCTTCCTTTGCTTCATGCTAAACTTGGCATTATCTTAAAGGTGTGTGATGGGAGTTGCAGTCCTTGTGTGTGTTATGAGGCAGAAGCTGGGTGTGTGTGGATTCTAATGGGGTGCTGAGGATTATGGGAGTTGTAGTTCTCTTTAACCAAAGTTATGGTGGGTAAAGGTGATGGAAACCCCTTCCTCTTAAAATGAAGGGGGTAGTAGAAGCGTTATTATTACACACTCATCTACAGACTTGTACAGCGGGCAATTACTTCCAAGGGATCCGTGTATAAAGTGGATATAGAGGCAAAAAGTCATCATAGTTAACCTCATTCACATGCGCCTACCCAGAATCCCGTGTGGTCGTGGCAGCAATGCTTCTATTACACCCGTAATTCTCTTTATAAAGCAGTCATGTGACATCTCCAGGCCCTGAGCTGCACAGATAGGGATTGTGGGGATTGCAGATCATTCACAGGCAGCGCCATCCAAATATTTCTTATCATTTAATGAAATCACTAAAATCCCGCTCTGTCTGCGGCCCTCGGCGCCAGAAATGGACACTTCGGTAACGGGAGAGAGCAGAGTCACAGAGACCAAGAGCATAAAGAGTTTGAAGGAGAAGAGGATGGTCCACGGGGCCGAAAGCAGCAGAGAGCTCCAGTAGGGTTAGCAGGGAGTTGTGGCCCTTGGATTTAGCAGCGAGGAGGTCATTAGTAACTTTAGTGAGGGGCGTCTCGGTAGAACGCAGAGAGCGGAGTCCGGATTGAAGAGGGTCGAGTAAGGAGTTGGAGTCCAGAAACTTAGTTGGATGCAAACAATTCTTTCTAGAAGCTCGGAGGTGAGAGGAAGTGGAGAGACGGGACGGGAGTTGGACGGATAGGACGGGTTTTTCAGGATAGGAGTGATGGTAGCTTGAAGGATGATATGATGGATCCAGTACAGAGGGAGAGGTTGAAGATATGAGCTACTGTATGGATGAGTAGATGAGAGAGACCTGGGAGATGAGAAGGTATTGAGGGGACACGCAGTCGGACAAGAGGAACAAAGAGGAGCAGAAACTAGTTTAATGTAGAAAAAAGAGCGTTCAGTGGATGAGGGGGAGAGGAGTCAGTGGGAGGACACGGGTCAGAGTGAGGGGGACAGGAGCGAGTGGCAGAGCGCCGCGAGGAACGATTAGTAACTGAGGCTGCATCCTCAAGATGTATCCCGGGCGATGAGATGATGTTAGATACTTTGAAGAGATTAGTTTATTATGATCTGATTTATGGGTTGTTGGTTGAATTAATGGTCGAATTCTCCTCAGAAAAAGTTTTTTCTTTATTTAGATTATGCGCATAATCGAGACAAGGCACACAACACACAAAAGTCGAAGCGTTGTCTGATTACGTATTTGGATTACATGGTTTATATAACTTCTTATACTTCTTATCTGCTTCTAATAGCATGCATCATTCTGATTGGTTACTTTTTAAGCAGGTTACGCCTCTTAGTAGATATGTTGGCGCAACTCGTGATATATCATAGACTAGACATTTTCTACTGTCTTTGTCAGCAATAATATTTATGATAACATAAGCATTTTTCTAACATGGGTTCTAAGAACGGCCTTGTGCTGTAAAACCTCTCTACGTCTGTGCCATTCCTCGGTTCTGTTCTAAGGGATTGCTGAGGGGAGGGGCAGTCTGGGCCCCGGTGCTGACACTCTACATTTAACCTCTGTCAGGTCTGTGTGCAGCTGGAAAGCAGAGGTTTTTTTGTGTCTCTATCTCTCGTAGGACTGTACGATAATGAGGAAGCCCAATGACCACATACGACCCAACATTAGCCCCAGCCCGGTGCCTCCACCTCACTCGCTGAAATCTTAATTGCTCAAGGGATTAACCCTTCATATTCCCCCAAGCACTAGCAAAGACTTAGGGTAGGGGTAAAACAGAACTCTCTTTATTGAGGACAGCACCGGTATTTATACACAGGACATGATAGGATTAGGGGTATAATCTCATCAACCGCCAGCCTGGCGCTCCTACGGCCAGCAATGCCTACCCCACAAAGAGTCACTATTTTGGGGTGATCCCGAGTGAGCGGCGACAGTCCCAGGGTACCAATGGAGAGCTCAGGGTCCCAAGATACTATGATCGAAAAAGAGCCGTGATCTCACGTTGGGACCCTGAGCGACAGTCGGAAAACCCCCGGGAAGATTCTAGTTCCATAGCCACTGCCGGTAGTCCCCGGTCATAAAGATTGGTAATAAAACCAGGGTTCCCAAACGAACTCCCTCTCCGTAACCACCATGAGTGTCGCCAACCACAAGCTTAACGTAACCATAAAAGAGCGACGAGGGGAAACTGCGCCCTGCGACGCTGTTCCAATTGTCGGCGGCCATCGCCTCAGTTCCTAGCATCCGTGCAGTTCAATGAATGTGGGGCTAGGTCCCAGTAAGGCGCATCAAGCATTTCCTGGCTTGTAGAGCCCCCCCCCCCCCTATATCCAGCTAGTTCATGGGATTCTGGTCCCAGCAGACCAGATGGGGTTTCTTGGTCACCCTGTGCCCCCCTCCCCCAAATCAGCACAAGGTTACTTAGACATAAGAAGAGACTGGGCAGGAATACACTAGTTCCCCCCTCCCTCAAATCTACCCCCATGAGTTCTCAGCCTTGGAAGCTTACCGTGACGATACAAATAGGAATATTCAGTTATCTTACCTTCTCCAGAAGGTAAGGACATTGAATCCCGGAAACTGAGAGAAATACAGGTTCAGGGGATAGACAAGAGGTTCTCTGTGTGACACCATGAGGCTCACAGGTGGAAGGCTATTGGGAACGTGACTCTCCCCCATCCGTGCGCACTACTGACAGGTGTGCAACCAGGTCCCGCTCTAGACCCTCTGAGGATGAGGAAATCTCCCCCTAAGCTGTTGGAAGGTAGCTTGCATTTCAAGTTAGCCATAACATAAACTATCTCTAGGGACTTCTGACCCAGCAATGGCTTTGAGACACGCAGAACACGGATTCTTTGGGGTATATATATATATTTATACGCACACACACACACCAATCAGCCGCAACATTTTATGCCTAATATTGTGTAGGTCCCCCTTTGGCCACAAAAACAGCCCTGACTTGTCAAGGCATTGACTCCACTAGACCTCTGAAGGTGGGCTGTGGTATCTGGCACAAGACTTTAGCTGCAGATCCTGTAAGTCGGGGATCCGACATGTGTGTCCAGCACATCCCACAGATGCTCGATTGGATTGAGTTCTGGGGAATTTGGAAGCCAACACCTTGAACTTGTTGTGTTCCTCAAACCATTTTTGCTTTGTGGCAGGGCGCATTAGCCCTTGGTCTGAAAGAGACCGGTTCCATCAGAGTATACCCTGTCCATGAAAGGGTGTACATGAGCTGCAACAATGCTTAGGTAGGCAGTACGTCTGAAAGTACCATCCATATGAATGGCAGGACCCAGACTTTTACACTGCCTCCTCTGGCTTGCCTTCTTCCCATAGTGCATCCTGGTGCCATGTGTTCTCCAGGTAAGCCACATACCCGGCCATCCACGTGATTCATCAGACCGGCCACCTTGCTCCATGGTCCATTTCTCATGCTCACGGCTCAACGTATATGCTTTCGACAGTAGACGGGGGGCCAGCATGGGCACCCTGACTCGTCTGCGGCTATGCAGCCCCGTACACAACAAACTGTGATGCACTGTGTGTCTTCTGACACCTTGCTATCAGAACCAGCATTAACTTTTTCAGCAATTTGTCATCGGTCCACTGCTTTTCCTTCCTTGGACCCCTTTTGATAGGTACTGCACAAGAGCTGCAGTTTTGGAGATGCTCTGACCCAGTGATCTCACCATCAAAATGTGGCCCTCGTCAAAGCCGCTCAGACCCTTAGGCTGCCCGTTTTTCCTGCTTCTAACATCAACTTTGAGTACAAAATGTTCACTCTCTGCGTAATATACCCCCCCCCGACAGGAGCCACAACACCAAGACTATCCGTGTTCTTCCCTTCCCCTGTCAGTGCTCACGCTGTTATGGCTGACCGGTGTATAGTTGGTTGCCTGTCTCTAGCAGTAGATCAGAGAGGTCTTGGTAATGGTTGAACTGAAAATGTTGGTAATGTGTGTACAGGTCAAGACCACCATGATGCTTCGCTTTAAGGGAAGCATTATGAGATTTAATGCCATCCTTTGCATTGTCAACCAAAATCAGAGAAATTGGCATTTTTAGGTAATTACCCCCCATTTTTATTGAACAGGACTTCAGAAAGTAATTAGTAATTTCCATAATGAACTAATTATGTCTAAATTGTCATAAGACAAACAAAAACAATTTATAACTAAGCATTTCCCACACATTTCCAAACTCACGGAAATGTGTTTTCACCCGCGTGAGTCCGCTGGTGGGATACCAGATGTGACCTTTGTTTGAAACGTTTCCCGCACATGGAACATGAAAAAGGCTGCTCCCCTGTGTGAGTTCTGAGATGTTGAACAAGGTAGAAATTCCTCCTAAAACGTTTCCCACACTCAGAACAGAAATAAGGCTTCTCCCCGGTGTGAATTCTGAGATGTCGAGTAAGGTGAGCCTTACTGCTAAAACATTTCCCGCACTCAGAACATGGAAATGGTTTTTCTCCCGTGTGAGTCCGCCGGTGCTGGGTGAAACTTGAGTAATGTTTGAAACATTTCCCGCATTCAGAACACGAAAAAGGCTCCTCCCCGGAGTGAATTCTGAGGTGTTGAGTGCAGTAAGAGCTCCTCTTAAAATGTTTCCCACACTCGGGACAGGAATACGGCTTCTCACCGGTGTGATTTCTAAAGTGCTGAACAAGCAGCCAGTTAGTGCTAAAACATTCTCCGCACTCGGAACACCGAAATGGTTTTTCACCCGTATGAGTTCGCTGGTGCCGTACAACATGTGACTTGTGTTTGAAGCTTTTCCCGCACTCAGGACAGGAATAAGGCCTCTCGTCTGTGTGAATACGCTGATCCCTAACGTGCTGAGAGTTAGAACTTTTCCCGCAGTCCAGAGAGGAGACCGCTGATCTATTATGGATGGTCTGATGTAGAAGAAGATCAGAGTCACTGGTAAACCGTTCCTGACACTCGGGGCAGCTATATGTACCCTCATCGGGGGGTGTTTCACACTGAAAATGTGTGTTACTGGTTTGGGTTTTATCAGTAGAAGTAGATCCCTTGTGTTCGGTTGGGATCCAATAATCTTCATTGGAAGCGGATTCCTCCTTTACGTGGACAGACGTATTATCCCCCCCGTCGTGCTCTGTGTGTGTATCGGGGGCTGAGACATTTCCGTCTTCATCTGAGGGGGATCCGTCCTCATTACGAGTCGATGTGAGCTCTGTCTGTGGAGACTCCGCCACGTCACAAATGTCTGTCTCTTCACATGAGGCGGATTCCTCCTTAATAAAATGAGACGTCTTACAGTCCAGCGGAGAATTAGGGGCTCGATCTCTGACCTCGGATGCGTCTGTCGGAGAGAAATGATCAAATTAAGTGAAGCAGCCGCTTTCCCAAACAAGTCGATTTCAGATCTCTCCGGCTGCCTTATTCAAGAGTATTTATTATACGGACCTCACATTTTACATGTTATTTGTTACAGTGAAGATGCCTTAATATCTACACACAGACCGCAGGGATTAAACCTCTTACCCGGAGAGCCGCGGGGCTGGTGGGTCTCCATCATCACGTCCCTGTAAAGCTCCTTGTGTCCTTCTAAATACTCCCACTCCTCCATGGAGAAATAGACGGTGACATCATCACGCCTTACAGGAACCTGAGACACACAATGAGCCGTCACCATCCAGACACACGCCTCGGTGTTACTGTATAACGTCCCGTTCCCAGCAGCGCTCACCTCTCCAGTCAGCAGGGACATCATCTTGTTGGTCAGTTCCAGGATCTTCTGCTCGCGGTTCCTCTCGTGGGTCAGCGAGTGAGGTGGAAGCACCGGGCTGGGGCTCCGGGTCCCGGGGGGTCCGTCTGACACACGGGGGCCGTCGCTGGGTGGGACGCAGTCACTGGGCTTCCTCACAATCATATAATCCTGTATATCGGGAAAGATATTGAAATATCGATGAGCAAAGAAACATCTGAGCTGCAGTTTGTGGACATAACGACATCCATGTTCTGGCCCCAGAGACACCGACCCCTCACCTCTCCGCTCAGCAGGGAGATGATCTCCAGGGTGAGGCTCAAGATCTTCTCAGCCACCGGATCCTTGTCCATGTTCAGTCCTAAACCGGACTCTTTCCTGGGTCACCGCGTTTGGCACTCAGACGCCTCCCTGTACCACAAATTCTAATAACGTGACGGCAAAAAGACAAACCCCAAAGAGAGCGCAGCAGCCGTCACATCACTCCTCTCTCAACCTAATGTATCGGTTTGTCTTAATCTGCCAATTCTCGTCTTGTCGGACCCCTTGAATATATCTATTGTATTAAGCGTTGCATAGATTGTTGGCGCTATATAAATAAAATATAATCACCCGGTACAAGGGCACTGTATAGGACGGTCTCCTCCCCCCAACATTTACCTGCACACAGACCTGCCAGGGGTTACAGGGAGAGTGTCAGTTCCTGGGCCCAGACTGCCCCTCCCCCGGCATTTACTTGCACACACACCTGCCAGGGATTACAGGGAGAGAGTCAGCTACTGGGCCCAGACTGCCTCTCTCCCCAGCATTTACCTGCACACACACCTGCCAGGGGTTACAGGGAGAGTGTCAGCTCCTGGGGTCATGCTGCCAAGTGAACCCCAACACCGGACGTAAATTGCAACTTACAAACTCCCTTAGGCTTCTTCAGGATGCGTTTTTTTCTGTGTTATACGCTACTTCCGGCTTTGCGTTCCATTTAACTTCCGGTTTTGCGTTCCAATCCCTTGCAGTACTTCCTGCGCACCGTGAAGCCGCAGACCGGAAGCTCTCCTGTGAGGATTACCGGTTTGTAGTCATTGTTGGGGTTTTGGTTTTAAGTCCAAGCGGAGATAGGGATGATAGGAGTTGTCTCTCTGCCGAGACACACGGATAGTGGGAGTTGGAATCTTTAGTTCGTGATTGGTTGCCCTTTATTGTCAGAGCCCAGTGCATGATGGGAGGCAGACTGGATGATAGTCTTCCTGTGCGTTATGCTAAGCTTGGCATTATCTGAAAGGTGTGTGATGGGAGTTGCAGTCCTTGTGTGTGTCATGAGGCAGAAGCTGGATGTGTGTGGATTGTAATGGGGTGCTGAGGATTATAGGAGTTGTAGTTGTGATGGGGGGGATTGAAAGGCATTTAGGGTTATGAGTAGGGGAGGAGGTGAGGGAAGTTTCCTTAGTAAGGGTGAGAGAGGAGTAGTGGGAACGTAGGGTGAGTTTTTGGTGCAGGAAGTCAGACATCGAATGTTTACGTTCAGCAGTCGAGGAAGCAGCGAGTGGCAGAGCGCCGCGGGGAGCGAGTAGTAGTTGAGTCTGCATCCTGAGGAGCAGATGTGGGAGTTACACCATAACATCCAGGATCCCCATCTACGGTATCTATAATTCTGTCACCGTTTATCAGAATCGGTGAATGTCGCCCTTTTCCCGGTAAATCTCTGCTCTCCATCTATAGTTGTCTGTATACCGGGTGATGAGATGACGTCACAAACTTTGAAGAGATTAGTTTATTATGATCTGATTTATTGGGTCTAAGAACGGCCTCGCGCTGTAAAACCTCTCTACGTCTGCATCATTCCAGAAAATCACTAAATCACTCCGTTCCTCCAAGATTTAAGGGGTTGCTGAGGCTCTTAACAGAGTCCGCTTTCTCCTTGATTTCTCCGTTTCCCTCATTCCGGGGCAGGATATCGCGGCCGGAGCTCCGTCTGAGGTCTCTGTTTTCTTCCAGTTAGACCCGGACAGTCCCAGAGGAGGCTGCCGAGGGCCCTGATCTGGTCGAGGGGCCAACGCTCCTTCCTCAGTAACCCGGAAGCTGATAGGTGAGTGTCAGTCACGGAGGAGACCGTACTATACAGTGACCCTGTGCCGGGTGATGTGACGGCTGCTGCGGCT
The DNA here is from genome assembly GCF_027358695.1 of Spea bombifrons. Classification (NCBI taxonomy): domain Eukaryota; kingdom Metazoa; phylum Chordata; class Amphibia; order Anura; family Pelobatidae; genus Spea; species Spea bombifrons. The sequence continues at coordinate 417,298 of NC_071097.1, read as the reverse complement.
CTCTTTGTGGCCGTCACGTTATTAGAATTTGTGGTACAGGGAGGCGTCTGAGAGCCAAACGCGGTGACCCAGGAAAGAGTCCGGTTTAGGACTGAACATGGACAAGGATCCGGTGGCTGAGAAAATCTTGAGCCTCACCCTGGAGATCATCTCCCTGCTGAGCGGAGAGGTGAGGGGTCGGTGCCTCTGGGGCCGGAACATGGATGGCGTTATGTCCACAAACTGCAGCTCAGATGTTTCTTTGCTCATCAATATTTCAATATCTTTCCCGATATACAGGATTATATGATTGTGAGGAAGCCCAGTGACTGCGTCCCACCCAACGACGGCCCCCGTGTGTCAGACGGACCCCCCGGGACCCGGAGCCCCAGCCCGGTGCCTCCACCTCACTCGCTGACCCACGAGAGGAACCGCGAGCAGAAGATCCTGGAACTGACCAACAAGATGATGTCCCTGCTGACTGGAGAGGTGAGCGCTGCTGGGAACGGGACGTTATACAGTAACACCGAGGCGTGTGTCTGGATGGTGACGACTCATTGTGTGTCTCAGGTTCCTGTAAGGTGTGATGATGTCACCGTCTATTTCTCCATGGAGGAGTGGGAGTATTTAGAAGGACACAAGGAGCTTTACAGGGACGTGATGATGGAGACCCACCAGCCCTGCCGCTCTCCGGGTAAGAGGTTTAATCCCTGCGGTCTGTGTGTAGATATTAAGGCATCTTCACTGTAACAAATAACATGTAAAATGTGAGGTCCGTTTAATAAATACTCGGCGATAAGGCAGCCGCGAGAGATCTGAAATCTACTTGTTTGGGAAAGCGGCTGCTTCACTTAATTTGATCATTTCCCTCCGACAGACGCATCCGAGGTCAGAGATCGAGCCCCTAATTCTCCGCTGGACTGTAAGACGTCTCATTTTATTAAGGAGGAATCCGCCTCATGTGAAGAGACAGACAATTGTGACCCGGCGGAGTCTCCACAGACAGAGCTCACATCGACTCGTAATGAGGACGGATCCCCCTCAGATGAAGACGGAAATGTCTCAGCCCCCGATACACACTCAGAGCACGACGGGGGGGATAATACGTCTGTCCACGTAAAGGAGGAATCCGCTTCCAATGAAGATTATTGGATCCCAACCGAACACAAGGGATCTACTTCTACTGATAAAACCCAAACCAGTAACACACATTTTCAGTGTGAAACACCCCCCGATGAGGGTACATATAGCTGCCCCGAGTGTCAGGAACGGTTTACCAGCGACTCTGATCTTCTTCAACATCAGAACATCCATAATAGATCGGTGGCCTCCTCTCTGGACTGCAGGAAAAGTTCTAACTCTGAAGGCATTGGGCATCGGCGTATTCACAAAGGTGGGAAGCCTTATTCCTGTCCTGAGTGTGGGAAACGTTTCAAGCGCAATTTCGATTTTGTACGCCACCAGTGGACTCACACGGGTGAAAAACCATTTCGGTGTCCCGAGTGTGAGAAATGTTTTAGCAGTAACTGGCTGCTTAATCAGCATTTTAGAACTCACACTGGGGAGAAGCCGTATTCCTGTCCTGAATGCGGGAAATGTTTTAAGAGCAGCTCTCACCTTGCTCAACATCTCAGAATTCACTCCAAGGAGAAGCCTTTCTCGTGTTCCGAGTGTGAGAAATGTTTTAACAGAAACTGGCAACTTATTCGGCATTTTAGGACTCACACCGGGGAGAAGCCTTATTCCTGTCCCCACTGCGGGAAACGTTTTAAGAGTAGCTGTCACCTCACTCAACATCTCTTAATTCACTCCGAACAGAAGCCTTTGTCATGTTCTGAATGCGGGAAATGTTTCAAATATCACTCAAGTTTCACCCACCACCAGCGGACTCACACGGGAGAAAAACCGTTTCCATGTCCTGAGTGCGGGAGATGTTTCCGCAGTAAGTCGCACCTTACTCAACATCTCAGAACTCACACCGGGGCGAAGCCCTTTTCATGCCCGGAGTGCGGGAAATGTTTTACCAGGAATTCTCACCTTCTTCAACATCTCATAATTCACACCGGGGAGAAGCCTCATTCATGAGTGCGGGAAACAAAGGTCACATTTTGTAGCCCACCAGCAGACCCAGGTGAAAAACAATTTCCGTGAGTTTGGGTAACTACCTAAAAATGCCAATTTCTCTGATTTTGGGTGACAATGGAAAGGATGGCATTAAATCTGACAATATGGCGGTCATGACCCGTACAACCATTACCAAGACCTCTTTGACCTACTGCTAGAGACAGGCAACCAACTATACACCGGTCAGCCATAACATTGTGAGCACTGACAGGGGAAGGGAAGAACACGGATAGTCTTAGTGTTGTGGCTCCTGTCGGGGGGGGGGGGATATATTACGCAGAGTGTGAACATTTTGTACTCAAAGTTGATGTTAGAAGCAAGAAAAACGGGCAGCGTAAGGGTCTGAGCGGCGTTGGCGAGGGCAACGTTGTGATGGTGAGGCGATTGGGTCAGAGCATCTCCAACACTGCAGCTCTTGTGGGGGTTCCCGGCCTGTAACGGTCAGTAGCTATCAAAAGGGGTCCAAGGAAGAAAAAGTGGTGAAAAAGTTTGTGCTCGTTCTGTTCGTTCACATGGATGGCAGGGTGCGTGGCTTACGTGGAGAACACGTGGAGCGTTACGGTCCCTGTATCACCAATTTTATAATAAACGTGGCGGAAGCAGTTCTAATGCCATTGTGGTGTTTTTTCACGTTATTTACCTGGGGAATTACAGGCTGGTGCGCCAACCTTGTTAAAGATGGCTCAAGATAAGGTATTTATAGCCCTAGACGGATCCAGTCGGTGTACGTGTGCGTGTGTGTGTGCGTGTGTGTGTACCATGCAAGTCAGTGACCACGTCTGCTCCTGATTTACCAAAGTACCTGACAAAAAAACTAAGAAGATTTTGGCTCAGACGAAACGCCTTTCATGTGTAGCTTGCAATAAAGCATTGCGTAACAGAATCCGTGTTCTGCGTGTCTCAAAGCCATGGCTGGGGCCGAATCCCCTAGAGATAGGAAAGATTTTATGTTATGGCTTAAATTTGAAATGCAAGCTACCTTCCAACAGATGCGCGCCTAATGGCCTTCCACCTGTGAGCCTCATGGTGTCACACAGAGAACCTCTTATCTATCCCCTAAACCTTTATTCCTCTCAATTTCCAGGATTCAATGTCCTTACCCTCTGAAATAGGTGAGATAACTGAATGTTCCTATTTGTATTGCCATGGTAATCCTCTAAGGCACAGAGGGGGGGGGGCACTAGTGTATTCCTGGGGAGACGCCTTACCTGCCTGCCCAGTCCCCTCTTATGTCGATTGGGGGGCACAGGGTGACCGTGAAACCCCGTCTGTTCTGCCAGAACCAGACTCCCGTGAACTAGTCGGCTGTGGGGGGGCTTTACAAGCCAGGAAACGCTCAATGAGCCTGACCGGGAGTCATGGTGATGCTCACCAAGAATTGGAATTGGAACACCCTTTGCCCCCACATCGCTCTCTAGCACCACTGCTACCTCGTTTGGTCACCATGCCGTAGTAAAGTGTTGGAGCATTTAAGACCATGGGAGATGGGCGCAGTGCAAGTTGTCGTAAGGTAGGGAGGCAGGGTAAGGTGAAAGGACATTTAAATCCTACCTACGAGCACATCGTAGTGGAGCTTTGCTTCAAGGGGGAAACTAAAGGCATGGGCGACAACAGCTGCAAAGTGCACTCAAAGAGATTCCCAGAGACAGGTAGGTCACAGACATGCACCAGCCTACCCGAGAACACTTTGAGGCTTTCAATTCAAGGGCCGTGTCAAAGCAGAGGTCAAAACAGAACTCTCCTTATTGAGGGCAGCACAGGTATTTATACAGCAAACATGATAGGATTAAGGTATAATCTCATCACTCCCAGACAGCCCGGCTTCTCTGTACAGTTCTATGGCCAGCAATGCCCACCCGACAGAGTCATTATTTCGGGGTGAGCCAGAGGGAGCGGTGTCAGACCCATTGGAGAGCCCAATCCCATTGAAGATGTTATGGTCCAAAAAGTGACGTGATCCAACGTCGGGACCCTGAGCGGCAACGGCAGAAACATCCCGGGAACAGTCCGCACGACACCAGGGCCAGAGTTCCACCACAAGCTTAATGCAGCATCAAAAGAGTGACATGGTGGGGCAAAGGGCGTCCGTAGCGAAGCTGGTCAAATCGTCGGCGGGCATCCCTGCGGTATGCAGCCCCATACACAACAAACTGTGATGCGCTGTGTCTTGTGACACCTTTCTATCAGAACCAGCATTAACTTTTCCGACAATTTGTCACCGGTTCACAACGGACCCCTTTTGATAAATACTGACCACTGCAGACCAGGAACCCCCACAAGAGCTGCAGTTTTGGAGATGCTCTGACCCAGTCTTCTCGTGGTCATGAGCACCATGATGCTTCCTTTCAAAGGGAAGAATTATGAGATTTAGTGCCATCCGTCACCCAAAATCATAAAAATTAGCATTTTTAGGTCATTATTCCCTTCTTTATTGAACAGGACATCAGAAAGTAATTAGTGATATTAATTTTCATAATGAACATATGTCTAAATTGCAATAAGAAACTGAATAACATAAAACAATTTATTACATGAGGAACGCTTTCTAACCGGTGTGCGCTCCGGTGCTTACTGAGATTTGCTTTAGCGTTAGAACATTTTGTCACAGTCCAAACACATGTACGGCTTCTCCCTGCCGTGAATTCCGAGATGTTTAAGGCGGTTCGAGTTACAGGTGAAGCATTTTCACCACACAGAACACGGAAACGGTTCTGAGACATCTCTCACGTGTTTCCAAACTCACGAAAACGGTTTTCCACCCGTGTGAGTCCGCTGGTGGGCTACACAATCCCACCTTCGTTTATAACATTTTCCGCAGTCTGAACAGGAATAAGGCTTCTCCCCGGTGTGAACTCTGAGATGTCGAACAAGGTAAGAGTTCCTGCTAAAACATTTCCCGCACTCAGAACATGCAAAGGGCTTCTCCCCGGTGTGAGTTTTGAAGTGTTGAGTAAGTTGTGCCTTACTGCTAAAACATTTCCCGCACTCAGAACATGGAAATGGTTTTTCTCCAGTGTGAGTTCGCTGGTGGTAGCTGAAAGTTGAGTAATGCTTGAAACGTTTCCCACATTCAGAACACGAAAAAGGCTCCTCCCCGGTGTGATTTAAGAGATGTTGAGCGCGGTGATTGCTCCTCCTAAAACGTTTCGGGCAGTGGGGACAGGAATAAGGCATTTCCCCGGTGTGAATCCTAAAATGCTGAAGAAGGTCCCAGTTACTGCTAAAACATTTCCCGCACTCGGAACATGGAAATGGTTTTTCACCCGTGTGAGTTCGCTGGTGGCGTACAAAATTGAACTTGTGTTTGAAACGTTTCCCGCACTCTGAACAAGAATAAGGCTTCCCACCTTTGTGAATACGCCGATGAACAATGTGCTCAGAGTTAGAACTTTTCCCGCAGTCCAGAGAGGAGGCCGCCGATCTATTATGGATGGTCTGATGTAGAAGAAGAGCAGAGTCACTGGTAAACCGTTCCTGACACTCGGGGCAGCTATATGTACCCTCATCGGGGGGTGTTTCACACTGAAAATGTGTGTTACTGGTTTGGGTTTTATCAGTAGAAGTAGATCCCTTGTGTTCGGTTGGGATCCAATAATCTTCATTGGAAGCGGATTCCTCCTTTACGTGGACAGACGTATTATCCCCCCCGTCGTGCTCTGTGTGTGTATCGGGGGCTGAGACATTTCCGTCTTCATCTGAGGGGGATCCGTCCTCATTACGAGTCGATGTGAGCTCTGTCTGTGGAGACTCCGCCGGGTCACAAATGTCTGTCTCTTCACATGAGGCGGATTCCTCCTTAATAAAATGAGACGTCTTACAGTCCAGCGGAGAATTAGGGGCTCGATCTCTGACCTCGGATGCGTCTGTCGGAGAGAAACGATCAAATTAAGTGAAGCAGCCGCTTTCCCAAACAAGTAGATTTTAGAGTCTCTTTCAGATAAATGTCTTCTACCTGCGGAGACGCCGCCATTTCTAAACGCTCCCGGTCTGGCAGAATCTGTTTCTCTGTTATACTAATATTTTCAGATTATTTTAGAAGAGAATGGCGGCCATCACCGCTTTTATGCGTTACTAATATCAATAAGTAAACTGCCTACAGCTTGTATGATGTAAATTCCCTGTTTTGATGAGGTCTACATTCTCCTCCTACACCATAACAAAGGCTGCCTTGACCAATCAACACCAAGCAGCAAGAAACAGTCGCTAAGTTATAAAGTTTCTCTTTAAGAACAGGGGGGAGAGAACTTCTGTTCTCTTGAACTGCATTATTATTATTCCTCCTCATTAAGTTAAGAAGGCCGCTCATATAGTCTATGTGTAAGAGGGGTTTCTTTACATACAGTATCTCCCAAAAGTGAGTACACCCCTCACATTTATGTAAATATTTTATTATATCTTTTCACGTGATAACACTGAAGAAATTACTCTCTGCTACAATGTAACATAGTGAGTGTACAGCCTGTATAACAGAGTAACTTTACTGCCCCCTCAAATATACCCCAGCACACAGACATTAATGCCTAACACCTCGGCAACACAAGTGAGTACACCCCTAAGTGGAAAAGTCCAAATTGGGCCCAATTAGCCATTTCCCCTCCCCGGTGTCATATTCCAAAAAGCCACCACCATGAGGACGTAATCTATTAATCTACCCACGTCACTAAAAAGTTAATGTTTTGTGAGTGGTTGAGATAGACTGTAGAAGAAGAAGAAAAGAGTATAAACATCTATTTAAAGAAAAGAAACTGATTTTTAATTGCAATTCCAGATATATTATATGCGTTATGTTCATTTAATTATTTCTGAACATATATTATTATTATTACTATTATTTTGAAACACATACAGATGTTGCTTTATTTTATCACATTCTCATATACATTGTGAAGATCTCAATTACAACAAATGAGTCTATTCACTAAAAAATGATGTGCAGTAGAGTTGAGATCCCTGGCTTAACTAGAGTGAGTTATCTCTCTCTCTCTAGGCGCGCTCTCTCTCTCTCTCTATCTCGGCGCGCGCACACGCTCTCTCTTTGCACACTGGCACACAGAGACACTCACTGGCACACAGAGAGAGAGAGAGACACTCACTGGCACACAGAGAGAGAGAGACACTCACTGGCACAGAGAGAGAGACACTGGCACAGAGAGAGAGAGAGAGAGAGAGAGAGACGCTCACTGGCACAGAGAGAGAGAGAGAGAGAGAGAGAGAGAGAGAGAGAGAGAGAGACGCTCACTGGCACAGAGAGAGAGAGAGAGAGAGAGAGAGAGAGAGAGAGACGCTCACTGGCACAGAGAGAGAGAGAGAGAGAGAGAGAGACACACTCACTGGCACAGAGAGAGAGACGCTCACGGGCACAGAGAGAGAGACGCTCACGGGCACAGAGAGAGAGACGCTCACGGGCACAGAGAGAGAGACGCTCACGGGCACAGGGAGAGAGACGCTCACGGGCACAGGGAGAGAGACGCTCACGGGCACAGGGAGAGAGACGCTCACGGGCACAGGGAGAGAGACGCTCACGGGCACAGGGAGAGAGACGCTCACGGGCACAGGGAGAGAGACGCTCACGGGCACAGGGAGAGAGACGCTCACGGGCACAGAGAGAGAGAAGCTCACGGGCACAGAGAGAGAGAAGCTCACGGGCACAGAGAGAGAGAAGCTCACGGGCACAGAGAGAGAGAAGCTCACGGGCACAGAGAGAGAGAAGCTCACGGGCACAGAGAGAGAGGCGCTCACGGGCACAGAGAGAGAGACGCGCTCTCACGGACACAGAGAGAGAGACGCGCTCTCACGGACACAGAGAGAGAGACGCGCTCTCACGGACACAGAGAGAGAGACGCGCTCTCACGGACACAGAGAGAGAGACGCGCTCTCACGGACACAGAGAGAGAGAGACGCGCTCTCACGGACACAGAGAGAGAGAGACGCTCTCACGGGCACAGAGAGAGACACTCGATGGCACAGAGAGACACTCGAAGGCACAGAGAGAGAGAGAGAGAGAGAGAGAGAGAGACTCGATGGCACAGAGAGAGAGAGAGAGAGAGAGACACTCGATGGCACAGAGAGAGAGAGAGACATTCGATGGCACAGAGACTGAGAGAGAGAGACACTCACTGGCACAGAGACTGAGAGAGCGAGACTCACTGGCACAGAGAGAGAGACACTTACTGGCACACAGAGAGAGAGACACTGGCACTGAGAGAGAGACAGAGAGAGACACTCACTGGCACTGAGAGAGAGACAGAGAGAGACAATGGCACACAGAGAGAGAGACAGAGAGAGACACTCACTGGCACACAGAGAGAGAGACAGAGAGAGACACTCACTGGCACACAGAGAGAGAGACAGAGAGAGACACTCACTGGCACACAGAGAGACACACTCACTGGCACACAGAGAGAGACACACTCACTGGCACACAGAGAGAGACACACTCACTGGCACACAGAGAGAGACACACTCACTGGCACACAGAGAGACACAATCACTGGCACACAGAGAGAGAGACACAATCACTGGCACAGAGACAGAGTGAGAGAGAGAGAGACTCACTGTGAATTATTTCACGGATTCAAGTTTTCTTCTGCCTCCATGATATTCTGTATTTTCAGTACTTCTGTTAAAACTGCATCCTCACATCCCACGTTATTGAAAAAGAAACAGCAGCCCAGCACAGCTCAGCTCATTTGTAGTCATTTGCGCTGCTGCTGCTTCTTCCTGTAGTTCTTTGTACCATGTGACCAAATAGTCACATGGTCTGCTGACATCACCAGAGTCCTTCTACTGGGTAGGAACTAGCCGCTACCTTAAGATATCCTATCCTTGCTTAAAGGAAAAGCGTCTGAGAATCCCAGCTCCTCACTCCATCCCTTGTGTGCCTTGTTTCCTGGTCCTCTGTTGTGTCCTGTACCATGTATGTATGTATGTATGTATGTATACATTTCTGCCCTCGTTAACAAATACTCTCCTACTCGATCCCTACATTCTTCCCATGGGCTAAGGCTCTCCTTATCACCTCTTCCTTTTCCTATCTACAAGATTTCACTCGAGCTGCTCCATATCTCTGAAATCTACTCCCAAGGAACCTTCAGCGTTCACCCTCCCTCCCGACATTCAAGAAACATCTAAAAACCCACTTCTTCAGAGAAGCCGCACCATCTTATCTGCTAGAACTTCCTTGTCATCGATACAACCGCCACACTACCTCTCACCCTTTCTCTGTGCCTTATACCCCCACTACCTCTCGCCGTTTCTCTGTGCCTTATACCCCCCACTACCTCTCGCCGTTTCTCTGTGCCTTATACCCCCACTACCTCTCGCCGTTTCTCTATGCCTTATGTTTGTCACCCCATTCCCTCAAGATTGTAAGCTTGCGAGCAGGACTCTCTCCACCCAATGTATCGGTTTGTCTTAGTCTGTCAATTCTTGTCTTCTCATATCCCTTGAATATATGGATTGTATTAAGCGCTGAGTAACCTGTTGGCGCTACATAAATAAAAGATAATAATAATGTCTTGTCAGGCTATGTTTCTTGCATGGTCTCCCTGTTCTTTGCTCTGTCCCCCTCGTGCTTGCTATGTTTCTGCTGTTAATCTGTTAGCCTCCCTACTCCTAGCCTGCAGCATCTTGCACATTTCTCTGTTAAGCTATGTCTCATGCCTGCTCCAGGGAGCCTGCAGGACATCACTGTGTTTTGTTCTGGATAACATCCGCTGCTATGTCAGGGCCCTGGTGTGTGGCCGCACAACTCTAGGTGCTCAACACCCTGGAGAGTGCAGTTGCCCTGAACCAGGCCCTGTCCAACTCCGCTCTTGCACAGTGACAAGCATGTCTCCAGACCTAAACCCTATTGAGCATCTGTGGGGCTTCCTCAAACGGAAGGTGGGGGAGTGCAAGGTCTCTAACATCCACCAGCTCCGTGATGTCGTCATGGAGGAGTGAAGGAGTGAAGAGGACTCAAGTGGCAACCTGTGAAGCTCTGGTGAACTCCATGCCCAAGAGAGTTAAGGCAGTGCTGGAGAATAATGGTAGCCACACAAAATATTGACAGTTTTGGGCCCAATTTGGACATTGGACCAAATCTACTTTAATCAGTGACAGTTCTCATGAGCATAAACTCACTTCCTGCTGTCTCCCCGGCTCTCACATGTTGTTGAGTAACAGCGGCCCCGGCTCCTGAGATCTCTCGTGGCTGCCTTATTGCCGAGTATTTATTATACGGACCTCACATTTTACATGTTATTTGTTACAGTGAAGATGCCTTAATATCTACACACAGACCGCAGGGATTAAACCTCTTACCCGGAGAGCCGCGGGGCTGGTGGGTCTCCATCATCACGTCCCTGTAAAGCTCCTTGTGTCCTTCTAAATACTCCCACTCCTCCATGGAGAAATGGACGGTGACGTCATCACACCTTACAGGAACCTGAGACACACAATGAGCCGTCACCATCCAGACACACGCCTCGGTGTTACTGTATAACGTCCCGTTCCCAGCAGCGCTCACCTCTCCAGTCAGCAGGGACATCATCTTGTTGGTCAGTTCCAGGATCTTCTGCTCGCGGCTCCTCTCATGGGTCAGCGAGTGAGGTGGAGGCACCGGGCTGGGGCTCCGGGTCCCGAGGGGTCCGTCTGACACACGGGGGCCATCACTGGGCTTCCTCACAATCATATAATCCTGTATATCGGGAAAGATATTGAAATATCGATGAGCAAAGAAACATCTGAGCTGCAGTTTGTGGACATAACGTCATCCACGTTCTGGCCCCAGAACACCGGCCCCTCACCTCTCCGCTCAGCAGGGAGATGATCTCCAGGGTGAGGCTCAAGATCTGCTCAGCCACCGGATCCTTGTCCATGTTCAGTCATAAACCGGACTCTTTCCTGGGTCACCGCGTTTGGCGCTCAGACGCCTCCCTGTACCACAAATTCTAATAACGCGACGGCAAAAAGACAAAACCCCCAAAGAGAGTGCAGCAGCCGTCACATCACCCGGCACAGGGTCACTGTATAGGACGGTCTCCTCCGTGACTGACACTCACCTATCAGCTTCCGGGTTACTGAGGATGGAGCGTTGGCCCCTCGACCAGATCAGGGCCCTCGGCAGCCTCCTCTGGGACTGGCCGGGTCTAACTGGAAGAAAAGAGAGACCTCAGACGGAGCACCGGCCGCGATATCCTGCCCCGGAATGAGGGAAACGGAGAAATCAAGGAGAAAGCGGTCTCTGTTAAGAGCCTCAGCAACCCCTTAAATCTTGGAGGAACGGAGTGATTTAGTGATTTTCTGGAATGATGCAGACGTAGAGAGTGTTTTACAGCGCAAGGCCGTTCTTAGACCCCATAAATCAGATCATAATAAACTAATCTCTTCCAAGTTTGACATCATCTTCAACTCGTTACTCAACCCTCTTCAATCCGGACTCCGCTCTCCGCGTTCTACCGAGACGCCCCTCACTAAAGTTACTAATGACCTCCTGGCTCCTAAATCCAAGGGCCACAACTCCCTGCTAACCCTACTGGAGCTTTCTGCTGCTTTCGGCCCCACGGACCATCCTCTTCTCCTTCAAACTCTTTATGCTCTTGGTCTCTGTAACTCTGCTCTCTCCCGTTACTGCAGTGTCCATTTCTGGCCCCGAGGGCCACAGACAGAGCGGGATTTTAGTGATTTCATTAAATTATAAGAATTATTTGGATGGCGCTGTCTGTCAATGATCTGCAATCCCCACAATCCCTATCTGTGCAGCTCGTGGCCTGGAGATGTCACATGACAGCTTTATAAAGAGAACTACAACTCCTATAATCCTCAGCATCCCATTATAATCCCCACACACACACAGCTTCTGCACGTAACACACACAAGGACTGCAATTCCCATCACACACCGGTCTCCTTTCACATAAAGCAAATAAATAGTTTAATTCCCATCATCCAGATGCCCCTTCGTCTGCCTCCCATCATGCACTGGGCTCTACCATCCATTTTAGCGCAACCATCATGAACTAAAGATTCCAACTCCCACTATCCGTGTGGCCGGGCAGAGAGACAACTCCCATCATCCCTATCTCCACTTGGACTTAAAACCAAAACCCCAACAATGACTACAAACCGATAATCCTCACAGGAGAGCGTCCAGTCTGCAGCTTCTCCATGCACAGGAAATACTGCAGGGGCTTGGAACGCAAAACCGGATGTTAAGTGGAACGCGAACACGGAAGTAACGTATAACACAGAAGAAACGCGTCTTCATGAAGCTTCCGGTGTTGGGGTTTGAAAAGCAGCGTGAATCTCAGGAGCTGACACTCTCCCTGTAACTCCTGACAGGTCTGTGTGCAGGTAAATGCTGAGGGGAGGGGGCAGTCTGGTCCCAGGAGCTGACACTCTCTCTCTGTAACCCCTGGCAGGTCTGTGTGGATCAAAAGGACTAACGAATATACCAATAAAAATAAGCATACAGAACATCCAAACCTGTGGCCCAGGGGACCTCAGTTGGAGAGGAGCGCGTGCGTTTGAGTAAGCGCTGCTCCCTCCGAGCCGCCGCGGTGATCCGGAATGATCTCTGTTTAGCCGCGGTATGAGAGGAGCCCAAAGATGGAGAGGAGCCCAAAGATGGAGGGGGACCTGTAGGCCTCAGGGATTTCCTCTCTATCTCTGGCCGCAGACATGATCTCTTTACTGCTCTGGTGAGGGCGTCTCTGGGGGCTTGAGGGAGACGGGTTCTTTGGGCCGGCCGTGTGTTCTGTGCGGTGTTACTTCTTATTCTGTGAGGTGCTGAAGAAGCCTTTAAGATACGCGGTAAATGTTTGAGGGCCGCTGGATTCATCTGGAACCCTGATCCTCATGTAGTTGGTTTTGTTCTGATCCTCCATGTTGGTTTTTCTTGAGATTTTGGGGGTCTCTATTTATCTACAGGGTGATGGTGGGCATCTCTACGTTCCTCCATCTTTTCCTCTGGCTGCGATCACCCAGAGCTTCTATCTCTATCTGTATATCTTTCACCAAATCCTTAACCCCTTCAGGACTGGCTATTGGGTACAGCGTCTTTGCTAGAAGACCAGGTACCCATTTAAATTTCTCAGTTCCATGCGCAGAACTGAGGAGGATTGGCTGCCACACGATCGCTCAGGTCACCGAGCAGTCAGAAGCAGCCGCCCCCTCCAGCGATGATGTACTTGGTACGTCCCGGTCTTGAAAGGGTTAAGGCCTTTTTGCGAGAGAATCGTAAGTCAGCCAACATGATTTATAATGTTTTTCCTGCCCGTGGTCGACCTTCCTCTTCGTTCTCCTTGTGACGACCCGTATTTTGTCTTTTTTTCTTTCCTGCAGTGAGACATCTGAGGACCAAATGCGGTTACCCAGGAAAGAGTCTGGTTTAGGACTGAACATGGACAAGGATCCGGTGACTGAGAAGATCTTGAGACTCACCCTGGAGATCATCTCCCTGCTGAGCGGAGAGGTGAGGGGCTGGTGCCTCTGGGGCCAGAACATGGATGTCGTTATGTCCACAAACTGCAGCTCAGATGTTTCTTTGCTCATCGATATTTCAATATCTTTCCCGATATACAGGATTATATGATTGTGAGGAAGCCCAGTGACTGCGTCCCACCCAGCGACGGCCACCTTGTGTCAGACGGACCCCCCAGGACCCGGAGCCCCAGCCCGGTGCCTCCACCTCACTCGCTGACCCACGAGAGGAACCGCGAGCAGAAGATCCTGGAACTGACCAACAAGATGATGTCCCTGCTGACTGGAGAGGTGAGCGCTGCTGGGAACGGGACGTTATACAGTAACACCGAGGCGTGTGTCTGGATGGTGACAGCTCATTGTGTGTCTCAGGTTCCTGTAAGGTGTGATGATGTCACCGTCTATTTCTCCATGGAGGAGTGGGAGTATTTAGAAGGACACAAGGAGCTTTACAGGGACGTGATGATGGAGACCCACCAGCCCCGCGGCTCTCCGGGTAAGAGGTTTAATCCCTGCGGTCTGTGTGTAGATATTAAGGCATCTTCACTGTAACAAATAACATGTAAAATGTGAGGTCCGTATAATAAATACTCGGCAATAAGGCAGCCATGAGCCTTCTGGGGTCAAGAAGGAATTTTTTTCCCTGGTTAGCTCAAAATTGGAAAGAGCCAAACTGGGGGTTTTTGCCTTCTTTTGGATCAACAGCAAAAAATTAACACATATAGGAAAGGCCTATATAACTATGTAACTATGAGAGATCTCAGGAGCCGAGGCCGCTGTTACCCAACAACATGTGAGAGCCGGGTAGACAGCGGGGAGCGAGTTTATACTCATGAGAACTGTCACTGATTAAAGCAGATCTGCCCCTTTTCTCAGATCCTCAATACGCTAAACCCACATAATCCGCAGAGTAAAGTAACCAATATATATGTAAAGAAACCCCTCTTACACGTAGACTATAGGAGCAGCCATCTTAACTTAATGAGGAGGAGTAATAATGCAGTTCAAGAGAATGGAAGTTCTCTCTCCCCTATTGTTAAAGAGAAACTTTATAACTTAGCGACTGTTTCTTGGTGTTGATTGGTCAAGGCAGCCTTTGTAAGGGTCTCGAAGGAGGATGTAGACCTCATCAAAATTTACATCACACAAGCTGTTGGCAGTTTACTTAGTGAAATTAGTAACACATAAAAGCGGTGATGGCCGCCGTTCTCTTCTAAAATAATCCGAAAATATTAGTATAACAGAGAAACAGATTCTGCCAGACGGGGAGCGTTTAGAAATGGCGGCGTCTCCGCAGGTGGAAGACGTTTATCTGAAAGAGACTCTGAAATCTACTTGTTTGGGAAAGCGGCTGCTTCACTTAATTTGATCATTTCTCTCCGACAGACGCATCCGAGGTCAGAGATCGAGCCCCTAATTCTCCGCTGGACTGTAAGACGTCTCATTTTATTAAGGAGGAATCCGCCTCATGTGAAGAGACAGACATTTGTGACCCGGCGGAGTCTCCACAGACAGAGCTCACATCGACTCGTAATGAGGACGGATCCCCCTCAGATGAAGATGGAAATGTCTCAGCCCCCGATACACGCATAGACCTCGAAGGGGTGGACTATATGTCTGTCTACGTAAAAGAGGAATACATTTCAGATGCTTATTGTATCCCAACTGAACACAAGGAATCTACTCCTACTGATAAAACCCAAACCGGTAACACACATTTTCAGTGTGAAACACCCCCCGATGAGGGTACATATAGCTGCCCCGAGTGTCAGGAACGGTTTACCAGTGACTCCGATCTTCTTCTACATCAGACCATCCATAATAGATCGGCGGTCTCCTCTCTGGGCCGTGAGAAAAGTTCTAACTCTCAGCACGTTAGGGATCAGCGTATTCACACAGACGAGAAGCCTTATTCCTGTCCTGAGTGCGGGAAAAGTTTCAAACGGAAGTTGGATTTTGTACACCACCAGCGGACTCACACGGGTGAAAAACAATTTCCGTGTTCTGAGTGCGGGAAACTTTTTAGCAGGAACTGGGACCTTGTTCAGCACGTTAGGATTCACACCGGGGAGAAGCCTTATTCCTGTCCCCACTGCCCGAAACGTTTTAGGAGGAGCAATCACCGCGCTCAACATCTCTTAAATCACACCGGGGAGGAGCCTTTTTCGTGTTCTGAATGCGGGAAACGTTTCAAGCTTTACTCGGCTCTCACCCGCCACCAGCGGAGTCACACAGGAGAAAAACAGTTTCCCTGTTCTGAGTGCGGGAAACGTTTCAGCAGGAACTGGGACCTTGTTCAGCACATTAGGACTCACACCGGGGAGAAGCCGTATTCCTGTCCCCACTGCGGGAAACGTTTTAAGAGGAGCAATCACCGCGCTCGACATCTCAGAATTCACTCCGGGGAAAATCCTTTGTCGTGTTCTGAATGCGGGAAATGTTTTAAACAAAGGTCGGATTGTGTAGCCCACCAGCGGACTCACACGGGTAGAAAACCATTTCCGTGATGTTGGAAACGTGTGAGAGATGTCTGAGAATTCACACCACGGAGAAGCCTTCTTCCTGCTCCGAATGCGGGAAATCTTTCACGCAGGAGAGAAACTATTGCCGAGGTCCGAGTGCGGGAAATGTTTCACCAGCAACTTTCACCTCGTTCAACGTCTGAGTTCACACCGGGGAGAAACCTTATTCGTGTTTCGCTCGCTCCTCAGGTTTTGCTGTCCACCAGCGGACTCAGAGAACCATTTCTGCATGGGGAAAATGCTTCACCTGTAACTCGAATCGCCTTAAACATCTCGGAATTCACGGCAGGGAGAAGCCGTACATGTGTTTGGACTGTGACAAAATGTTCTAAAGCAAATCTCAGTAAGCACCGGTGCGCACACCGGTTAGAAAGCGTTCCTCATGTAATAAATTGTTTTATGTTATTCAGTTTCTTATTACAATTTAGACATATGTTCATTATGAAAATTAATATCACTAATTACTTTCTGATGTCCTGTTCAATAAAGACATCAATTAACTTGATACCTTTTCCAGTTCATCTCGAGTTTCCAAGCCGGCCCAGAGGTTTTATACACGGAGGGAAGGGGTACCTATAGGAACCATAAGTGCCCCCCCTTGTGTTGTGGAAACATGTCGATCAAAATAACTCATTTTCATCTTATTCTCCCTCCTGTGCTCGCCGCAGCAATAATTCATGCATTTAGGAATTTCTTGTAAATTATGAAGTCGTAGATATGTCACACTCACTACTTATGACTGAATACCACAGACTCCACAATTACGTCGTACTGGCCATATTTGCATTATTTTTGTAGGGTGCTCTTTCCCCGTTCTAGATGCAGTAAAGGAGGTATGATTATGAATCTATGAGTTATTATTGATAGGTGTTGGATATGACCCTGGAAAAAATGGTTTTCCTGACTGCTAGTGGTCACTTAGCATATCAAAGAATCCAGTATCTACAAGGGGATCCAGGCATATGGTGGATTACTCGGTCCATTTGCATTTGAACCTAGACAAAGCGGCACCTCCTCTGTAAGATTTCACACCTTGCAGTGGGCCCTGGTTGGAGTCCCAGCTTCAAAAGACACATTTTTGTGACGAGACCTTTTGGCACCACATGCCTATACAATCGAATTAACCCCTCTCATGCTGAAATTGGCCATACCATCTCTACCGCGTAGCAAGTTCGTGTATGTACTACACAGTTTGGCGTGACACACCCTGCCACAAAGCATTAATGATTCAGGAATGGTTTGAGGAACAACGAGTTCAAATTCCTCAGATCTCAATCTAATCGAGCATCTGTGGGATGTGCTGGACAAATAAGTCTGATCCGCAACTTATAGGACTGAAAGGATCTGCAGCTAACGTCTTGGTGCCAGATACCACAGCCCACCTTCAGAGGTCTAGTGGAGTCCATGGCTCGACAGGTTAGGGCTGTTTTGGTGGCACACAGAGAACAGGGAACCTCTTGTCTATCCCCTGAACCTGTATTTCTCTCAGTTCTCGGGGTTCAATGTCCTTGCCCTCTGAAGGTGAGATAACTGAATATTCCTATTTGTTTTAGTAACATAGTAACATAGTTCATAAGGTTGAAAAAAGACCAAAGTCCATCAAGTTCAACCTATATACCTATTGTGTCCCTACTGTGTTGATCCAGAGGAAGGCAAAAAACCCTTATGAAGCAGATGCCAATTGCCCCATACCAGGGGGAAAATTCCTTCCCGACTCCAAATATGGCAATCAGAATAAATCCCTGGATCAGCGTTCTGTCCCTATTAATCTAATATCCATAACTTGTAATATTATTGCTTTCAAGAAACACGTCCAGGCTCCTTTTGAACTCTTTTATTGAGTTTACCATTACCACCTCCTCTGGCAGAGAGTTCCATAATCTCACCGCTCTTACTGTAAAGAACCCCGTCTGTGCTGGTGTAGAAACCTTCTTTCCTCCAGCTGTAGAGGATGTCCCCTTGTTATAGATACAGTCCTCGGTATAAATAGGTCCTGGGAGTGATCTCTGTACTGCCCCCTTATATGTTTATGTTTTGCCACGGTAACCCTCTAAGGCTGAGGACTTACGAGGAAGCCACTTGGGGAGAGGCCATGGCAGCTACATTCTCAAGAAAGCTTTTTTCTAAAGGCCCGGGAATTTATAGGGCTGCCTCACAAATGGTCAGATAAGGCGATTGCATACAGGAGGCAGATGTTCACACCTTGGCTAACAAATGCAATTAAGCTAGACTAGAGGGCACCACTATTACCCCCCCCCCCCGTCGTGCTCTGTGTGTGTGTTTTGGGGTCACATTTCCGTCTTCATCTGAGGGGGATCCGTCCTCATTACGAGTCGATGTGAGCTCTGTCTGTGGAGACTCCGCCGGGTCACAAATGTCTGTCTCTTCACATGAGGCGGATTCCTCCTTAATAAAATGAGACGTCTTACAGTCCAGCGGAGAATTAGGGGCTCGATCTCTGACCTCGGATGCGTCTGTCGGAGAGAAATGATCAAATTAAGTGAAGCAGCCGCTTTCCCAAACAAGCAGATTTCAGAGTCTCTCGCGGCTGCCTTATTGCCGAGTATTTATTATACGGACCTCACATTTTACATGTTATTTGTTACAGTGAAGATGCCTTAATATCTACACACAGACCGCAGGGATTAAACCTCTTACCCAGAGAGCCGCGGGGCTGGTGGGTCTCCATCATCACGTCCCTGTAAAGCTCCTTGTGTCCCTCACCCTGTGTAACCCCGTTATTCCCCGTAGCTCAGCGGTGTCAAGTTCTGGCCCCGAGGGCCACAGACAGAGCGGGATTTTAGTGATTTCATTAAATGATAAGAATTATTCGGATGGCGCTGCCTGTGAATGATCTGCAATCCCCACAATCCCTATCTGTGCAGCTCAGGGCCTGGAGATGTCACATGACAGCTTTATAAAGAGAACTACAACTCCTATAATCCTCAGCATCCCATTATAATCCCCACACACCCAGCTTCTGCCTCACAATACACACAAGGACTGCATCTCCCATCACACACCGGTCTCCTTTCACATAAATCAAATAAATAGTTTAATTCCCATCATCCAGATGCCCCCCTTGTTTGTGTCACATCATGCACTGGGCTCTGACAGCCATTTCAGGTCAACCATCACGAACTAAAGATTCCAACTCCCACTATCCGTGGAGCAGGGCAGAGAGACAACTCCTATCATCCCTATCTCCGCTTGGACTTAAAACCAAAACCCCAATAATGACTACAAACCGGTAATCCTCACAGGAGAACGTCCGGTCAGCAGTTTATCTGTGCACAGGAAGTACTGCAAAGGATTGGAACGCAAAACGGAAGTTAAGTGGAACGCAAAACCGGAAGTAGCGTATACCACAGAAGAAACGCATCCTGAGGAAGCCAGAGGAAGTTTCCAATTTGATTCCGGTGTCGGGGCTTGAGGAGCAGCGTGACCCCAGGAGCTGACACTCTCCCTGTAACCCCTGGCAAGTCTGAGTACAGGTAAATGCTGGGGGAGGGGCAGTCTGGGCCCAGGAGCTGACACTCTCTCTGTAACCCCTGGCAAGTGTGTGTGCAGGTAAATGCTGGGGGAGGGGCAGTCTGGGCCCAGGAGCTGACACTCTCCCTGACCCCTGCCAGGTCTGTGTGGATCAAAAGGCCCTCAGTTGGAGAGGAACGCGTGCGTTTGAGTAATTACTGCTTGAATCGCTCGCGAGGGATTTAGCGGATGCAGCCGGTGGGGATCTATCAGGTTCGGTCAGAAGCCTCTGCTTTCCTGCTTGCAGCCAGGCAATGTTGTTTAGCGCCCCGTTCTTATGTATTGGAAGCTTAGTTTGGCTTGTTACGATCCTCCATGTTAGTTATTATTGAGTTTCTCGCTATCGTCTGTTGAGTTGTATTTATCTATAGGGTGATGGTGGGCATCTCTACCTTCCTCCATCTTTTCCTCTGGCTGCGATGTGCGATCACCAACAGCCTATATCTCCATCTTCGTATCTTTCACCAGATCCTTAAAGTCTTGTTGCAGTGAGAAGTACGCCAACATAACTTATAATGTCTCTATAATGTTTTTCCCGCCAGTGGTTGGAGTTCCTCTTTGCTCTTGCGGTTATCTAGGAAAGAGTCCGGTTTAGGACTGAACATGGACAAGGATCCGGTGGCTGAGAAGATCTTGAGCCTCACCCTGGAGATCATCTCCCTGCTGAGCGGAGAGGTGAGGGGCCGGTGTCTTTGGGGCCAGAACATGGATGTCGTTATGTCCACAAACTGCAGCTCAGATGTTTCTTTGCTCATCAATATTTCAATATCTTTCCCGATATACAGGATTATATGATTGTGAGGAAGCCCAGTGACTGGGTCCCACCCAGCGACGGCCCCCGTGTGTCAGACGGACCCCCCAGGACCCGGAGCCCCAGCCCGGTGCTTTCGCCTCACTGGCTGACCCACGAGAGGAACCGCGAGCAGAAGATCCTGGAACTGACCAACAAGATGATGTCCCTGCTGACTGGAGAGGTGAGCGCTGCTGGGAACGGGACGTTATACAGTAACACCGAGGCGTGTGTCTGGATGGTGACGGCTCATTGTGTGTCTCAGGTTCCTGTAAGGTGTGATGATGTCACCGTCTATTTCTCCATGGAGGAGTGGGAGTATTTAGAAGGACACAAGGAGCTTTACAGGGACGTGATGATGGAGACCCACCAGCCCCGCGGCTCTCCGGGTAAGAGGTTTAATCCCTGCGGTCTGTGTGTAGATATTAAGGCATCTTCACTGTAACAAATAACATGTAAAATGTGAGGTCCGTATAATAAATACTCGGCGATAAGGCAGCCGCGAGAGATCTCAGGAGCCGGGGCCGCTGTTACCCAACAAGACTCGAGAGTTTTACAGATTCTGCCAGACGGGGAGCACTTAGAAATGGCGGCGTCTCCGCAGGTGGAAGACATTTATCTGAAAGAGACTCTGAAATCTACTTGTTTGGGAAAGCGGCCGCTTCACTTAATTTGATCATTTCTTTCCGACAGACGCATCCGAGGTCAGAGATCGAGCCCCTAATTTTCCGCTGGACTGTAAGACGTCTCATTTTATTAAGGAGGAATCCGCCTCATGTGAAGAGACAGACATTAGTGACCCGGCGGAGTCTCCACAGACAGAGCTCACATCGACTCGTAATGAGGACGGATCCCCCTCAGATGAAGACGGAAATGTCTCAGCCCCCGATACACACACAGAGCACGACGGGGGGGATAATACGTCTGTCCACGTAAAGGAGGAATCCGCTTCCAATGAAGATTATTGGATCCCAACCGAACACAAGGGATCTACTTCTACTGATAAAACCCAAACCAGTAACACACATTTTCAGTGTGAAACACCCCCCGATGAGGGTACATATAGCTGCCCCGAGTGTCAGGAACGGTTTACCAGTGACTCTGATCTTATTCAACATCAGACCATCCATGATAGATCAGTGGTCTCCTCTCTAGACTGCGGGAAAAAGTCTACCTCTACATCTGAGCGCATTAGGCAGGACCGTATTTACAGAGGGGAGAAGCCTTATTCCTGTTCTGAGTGCGGGAAACGTTTTAGCAGTAATTGGCACCTTGTTCAACATCTCAGAATTCACACCGGAGAGAGGCCTTTTTCGTGCTCCAAGTGTGGGAAATGTTTCACACAATACTCCAATTTCACCTACCACCAGCGGATTCACTCGGGAGAAAAACCATTTATGTGTTCCAAGTGTGGAAAATGTTTTATCAGTAACTCAAACCTTGGTCGACATCTCAGAATTCACACCGAAGAGAAGCCTTATTCTTGTTCACAATGTGGGAAATATTTCAAACAAAAGTCATATTTTGTACGCCACCAGCAGACTCACACGGGTGAAAAACCATTTAAGTGTTCTGAGTGCGGGAAATGTTTTATTAGCAAGTCAAGTCTTGGTCGGCATCTCTTAATTCACACCGGGGAGAAGCGTTATTCCTGTTCTGAGTGCGGGAAATGTTTCGCACGGTCATCAGACTTCGCCCTCCACCGGCGCAGTCACACAGGAGAGAAACCATTTCCATGTAACGAGTGCGGGAAATGTTTTACCCGTAAGGCAAGCCTTGCCCGACATCTAAGAAGTCACACGGGGGAGAAGCCTTATTCCTGTCCCGAGTGCGGGAAATGTTTTGCACACTCCTCAGATATTTCCCTCCACCAGCGGACTCACACGGGAGAGAAACCGTTTCCGTGTTCTGTGTGCGGAAAATGCTTCACCTGTAACTCGAACCGTCGTAAACATCTTAGCGTTCATGGCCGGAAGAAGCCGTACAAGTGCTTGGACTGTGACAAATGCTTTAGCACTAAAACGAATCTCAGCAAGCACCAGAGCGCACACACAAGCTAGAAACTGTTTACAAATGGTAAAGAAGTGTTTTTATAGCAACAACCCCTTCTTAATCCACCAATCACTGAACATCCCAGGTAATAAATCACTTGATCTCCAACATCGGTTCTGTTTGGTTGTGGATGGGGAGCGCGCCTTCACCTTACTCCTAGCTGAATTGTCCCTGCTCCTGACTCACCGATGGGGCCTTTTCTCTTAAAAGATACTGGTTTGTATTGATTAGTAAAAAAAAAGTCTTATTATGTTGAATCCTTCCTGTTTTTGATCCTAGAGAAGGCAAAAAAAACTAATCAAGCCATATTTTTTCATTTTACCACCTAGGGAGAAAAAAACCCTTCTTGACTCCAAAAGGACATCAGATTTTTCCTTGGATCAATTCTAACTCCTTCAAAAAAATGTTGGTAGGTTAGATTTTAAGTAGTTAGCAGATTTTGTCTGTTTTAGGGTTAGTTTCGTTAGCTTACTTGTATTTGTCAGTTTGATTTCAGAATGCAGAAGAGGGATCTAAGTCTGCATTTTGCATCTAAGTTTGATGTAGGTCAGTGTCATGGTTTCTGTTGCTGCTGAGTCAGCGGAAACGTGAACCTGCTCTTCAGCTACCCCAACTGATGATGATGATAAGGAAATATTCATGACCGTTCTTCAATATAGTCAGATACCCGAACGTGTTTCGCCATTGGGCTTTATTACCCTGTACCATGCACCCTGTTTTCTGTACAATGAAACATTTCACAGCAGGGCACCAGGGGGAAAGGCGCCAGGCAGACGGCTGGAGTGTTTACTATGGGCGGGATGTGTATTTCACCCGGGTCGGTGTGTATATATACCCATGTCCTGTTCAATACACCTGTTCACGTACACTCTCATTCCCTCGCTCACTCTCTCCCTCCATTACCTTCTTACTTTAATATCAGGTGTAGTTTTAGTCCTGGCTGCTTGTGCCCTCTGGCCATCCAGACCCTCCTCTGCGTGGGCACCGGTCAGCACAACAGATATGAAGAGAAAGACGCAGGGTTATTAAGAATGGGATTTACTCTGAGCTAACGTCTGTTACAGAAGACGCGTTACCTCATAACAACCATCTCTTCAACGTGGCCGGTTCCTGTTTCCGTGTCAGAGACCGGTGTTTATGTCATTATACGAGATTATTACTTCTGAGATGAGGCGGGTTATGGACACTCAGCTCCAGTCTTTTGTACATAATGAAGGCCATTTAGTCATCTCCAGGTCACATATAGACAATTCAAGTAAATTAGTTTAGGTTTAATTTAAGTAAATTGACTCAAATGCATTAAAGAAAACACGTTTATCTTTATTGGGGATGACAATATGATTCTACCCAGTCGAAATCCATCAATTATTCCATAACAGAGGCTTGCATTCCATCATTACCCACCGTACACAAAATAAATCATAATTGGGGAATTAACAAAATTAAATGAAGGAATCAGATAAATCCTGTATACTTTACTGTCCACAAATCATTCTGTATAGTGAATGAATAATGTGTGATAGATCATCTCTTGGAGAGAAAATCCCAGCTCTTCCTCGTCTTCTCCTTAACCTTCTCCTAAATATGTAATAATCCAGATTTATAACGTTAGAGCATTATCCGGTTACAACGCTAGAACGGTTTGGTCCCGTGTTGCTCCTTGCAGTACCGGTCCTGACCGCTAGATGTCAGTCTCTACCCATATATGTGGAAGTTATCGATTTTAGCATCTTGTTGGTAACATTTTAATAAAAACTTGGTAACAGAACTCGTAAAGTGGTGCATGTTATCTGTGAATGTACTCCTGTCTCTACAGGTCTCTGACAGCAGCTTGTACTGTTGCAGGTGCAAAGGGTTTAGGGTTAATGTATTTGAATCACTGGATTGGTTTATAAACTCTCCAGAGACATTTCTGTGAAAAAAAGACACACATGTAAGTTCGTGGGTCACCCTCACACCCTGCAAAAAAGGCTTGAGATCTACTCAACGGAGATACTCTGCCCTACAGTGTGTCCCCGCTCGGGAGCATCCCACGTTTTAACTCTTTGTTGTGTGATCCTTCCCACATCGGGAGTCTTCTGACATGGTTACAAACGGGGTGTCCTTGAGCCGATGGAACAAAAGCTAAATTACAATGATCTCATCAATCATGATGAACCTTCCTCCTGTCCATGACTTTATTTCTGTAGCACTTTTTGCAACTCGTATAACATTGAATTGTTTTGGGAAATTTTTTTTTATACAAATACAAGTTACATTTTGTACCACACAATTAAAAAAAATATATAAAAGTAGAGTTAAAAATGGGAAAAAATCTGTGACTTCACCCATTGTCTTTAACGGTCTCTATCTGATTTGTAGCAGTGTTGTCCTTTGGTTTTCTCTGGGGGACGTACTTGTGGGATCGCGTTTTTGTTGCTTTTGATTTTGTTGTAAACGAAACACGGAAAACTCAATAAAAAGATTTTAAAAGAAAAAAAAAAAAAAAACGGTTGTGAAATATTAAAACTTGCAGCAGATAAAGACCACCTCGGGTCCAACGTAGTCTTCCTATTTCTAAAAATCAATATAAGACCTCAGAGTATGAATTATAGTAATTAGGAAATGTAACAAATAACTGATTCTCGTGACTTTTCATTCCGACCGCGATGTGAGCTCCGACGGGATTGTGAAAAATCCGGTTCTTTCAGGACGAGACCCAACCATACAGAGAACGGCCGACCTCCTCGCGGCGTAAATGTTATTTTTATTCAGCTATCGCTTCTCCTAACAAAATCTACGGGTCAGAAAATCAATTCAGATCTGACCATGCGCTAGGATTTAAAAAAATACTCGTCCATGTGTAATAATCCTCATTTACTCAACCCCGATCATCGCAATATCACAGGAGTGACGTTAGAAAGGTTATGGGGTTTCAGTTTGTAGAATAATGAAATAGATAGGTCTGGGTTTAGTCTGTGTTCAGGGGTCTCGAAAGTGGACTTTAGTGGCTCTGCAGCCATTTTTTAAGGCGCCTCTTTTGTGTTCTCCTTGTTCGTGTTTTTATGCGTGATTTTGTTCATCTCCTGTCATTTCTCTATTCTAATTGCCCGCTCCCGATGTGTGTTCTTTCGTGTTTATTCCGACAGTCACTCGTGATAAAGCATTTTCCGCACTTCGAACACTCAAACGGTTTCTCCCCCGTGTGAATTCGCTGATGCCTGATCAGGTTTGACGTTGAGTTAAAACATTTTCCGCACTCAGAGCACCCGAATGGCTTCTCTCCCGTGTGAGTTCGCTCGTGCGTGCTCAGGTGTGACTTTGTGCCAAAACATTTCCCGCATTCTGAACACGCGAAGGGTTTCTGACCTGCGTGACGTTGCTTATGCTCCTTGAGATGATGTTGTGTATAGAAACACTTTCCACATTCAGAACATGCGAACGGCTTCTCCCCCGTGTGATATCTCTCGTGTATGAGAAGATTTGACTTTATGGTAAAACATTTTCCGCACTCGGGGCACCCAAATGGTTTCTCTCCCGTGTGGATTCTCAGATGTTGAGTGACCCCAAGCTTTGTAGTAAAACATTTTCCGCATTCTGAACACGTGAATGGTTTCTCTCCCGTGTGACATCGCTCATGTTCCTTGAAATGCTGTTTTGTATAAAAACACTTCCCGCATTGAGAACATACGAATGGCGTCTCGCCTATGTGATGTTTCTCGTGTAGAGTGAGCTCTGACTTTCTAGTAAAGCATTTTCCGCATTCAGGACATATAAACGGTTTCTCCCCTGTGTGGATTTTCTCGTGTCTATTACAATGTCCCAGTGTGGTGAAACGTTTCCCGCACACGGAACACGCATACGGTTTGTCCCCAGTGTGAATTCTCTCGTGTATCCGAAGATATCTTATTCGTGTATAACGTTTCCCGCACTCGGAACACGGAAAGGTTTTCTCTGTTTGATCCATTTCTGTACGGCCGAGATTGGATCCAAAGTATCCAGAACCTCAAATTTCTATGAATGTTTCTATTTTGCTCACTAAACACTTTATCCACCGGAGATTGGGGTTCCTCGGCTGCGAGTGGCGGCACTTTTATCCCCAAACTCCTCGTTACGGATCGTTTCAGGATTTTCCTTGTGATTGTATTTGTTTCTTCAGACTCGATGAGAGAGATGAGGCAGGAGAAGATCTTCCATCTATGTGGTCGGTATATTTACACTCCTTTAAAAAAGACATATGTATTGAATTAAGTAATTTGAAAACATGTTTAAAACACAGAGAATTGGTGAAAAGACAGAGTTTCTGGTAATGGGGGTCATTTTCTATTCATTCTTTTCAGTTTAATTATCAGAGATCGGGAACAGGGCCCGGAGAGCGATATCTAGATATTTAACAGATGAAACCAAACTACGGAAGGAAATTAAACTCTACCCGGCTTTGTCTTTTATGCTGTTTTCTCCGCCAATAACCAGCCTACTTCCCCTGTCTAGTTCAGTCACTTATTGCTTGTCCACCCCCACTGCTTGTAGCCTGGGAGACCCTGTTCTCCCCTGCCATGTCATGGAAAACCCGGTTCTCAGACGCTACTATGGCCGTGCTTCTAGCTTGGAAACCCTCCATTGTTGTCACTGTTTTTTTGTTGGAGGCAGACGAGCACACAGAGTGCATAAGAATAAAGAGCACAAGGAACTGAGAGGTTATATGGGGCTGCTGGGAGTGACCTCACATATAATGGTGCTGACCCACCGCTTTGGACGTCATGCTGGGTACCGCTTCTTCATGACGAGCTGAGGTGGCGACTGAATGATGATGTCAGAGAAGCGGCATTGTGCTGCACGCCAGCGTTCCCCCTTCCTGAGTGACATTCGGGGACAGTGCTGTGAGGCATGTGCCTTACAATAACACGTACTATGCAGGAATATAAGGGGTCTGCAAATTTGGTTTGGATCGGACAAAAAATGTAGGACCCCCCCATCATGTTTTATTTTCATCTATTTAATGTCATAAATCCCCTTTAGATTCTGTCTTCTAAGGCTCCACTATCATGTCTCTATAATATAATATGCACTAACCAACATACACCAACACACACACTAGCTAACACTATACATATACACACATGCACTGCCTCTACAGCATACACACATCCTTCTTTCCCCCTCCCTCCTTGTGTCTCCACTGTCACTTCCTTCCTACCAGCAGGGCTTGGATTCCCTAATGGTGGCTGAGGTCAGTGCTTCCCCTTTGTCCTGCAAAAAGATATATCCGCTCGCCATGGAGACCTGGGGCTTGTTGAGCCCTGCTCTACCAGGAGTTTAAGTGTCTATACAAACTTTACCCACTCCAAGGCATCACCCTCAGGGCAGTCGGTTACTGTTAGTTGGGGCACATGGTTAGGGTCCGTTATAATGGTATCCACCGTATGGCTCGGGTTATGCTGTAATCTTTCCCAGATTTTGTATGTCAGAACTGGACACCAAGGTATCTTAGTTGTGTAGGGGGTTCAGGGGACCCTGTTGTTAGATGGGAGGGGATGGGGTGAAGTTTCAAGCCTTACCGCTCCACAGCCTGCAACTACAGCAGCTCAGGAAGGGAAGTGCCCGCTCCTTCAGCGAATCCTGGGGCCGTCTCCTTCAGCAAATCCTGGAGCCGTCTCCTTCAGCGAAACCTGGGGCCGTCTCCTTCAGCGAAACCTGGGGCCGTCTCCTTCAGGGAAACCTGGGGCCCTCTCCTTCAACGAACCCTGGGGCCCTCTCCTTCAACGAACCCTGGGGCCTTCTCCTTCAACAAACCCTGGGGCCCTCTCCTTCAACAAACCCTGGGGCCCTCTCCTTCAACAAACCCTGGGGCCCTCTCCTTCAGCGAACCCTGGGGCCCTCTCCTTCAGCGAACCCTGGGGCCGTCTCCTTCAACGAACCCTGGGGCCCTCTCCTTCAACGAACGCTGCGGTCTTCTGCTTCAGCGAACCCTGGGGCCGTCTCCTTCAGCGGACGCTGGGACCCTCTCCTTCAGCGAACCCTGGGGCCCTCTCCTTCAGCGAACCCTGGGGCTGTCTCCTTCAACAAACCCTGGGGCCCTCTCCTTCAGCGAACCCTGGGGCCCTCTCCTTCAGCGAACCCTGGGGCCCTCTCCTTCAGCGAACCTTGGGGCCCTCTCCTTCAGCGAACCCTGGGGCCCTCTCCTTCAGCGAACCCTGGGGCCCTTCAGTGAATGCTGGGGACCGCTCTTTCAGCAAATTCTGGGGACAGCTCCTTGGGCCTTCTCCTTCAGCGAATGCTGGGGCCTTCTCCTTCAGCGAATGCTGGGGCCTTCTCCTTCAGCGAATGCTGGGGCCTTCTCCTTCAGCGAATGCTGGGGCCTTCTCCTTCAGCGAATGCTGGGGCCTTCTCCTTCAGCGAATGCTGGGGCCTTCTCCTTCAGCGAATGCTGGGGCCTGTTCCTTCAGCGAATGCTGGGGCCTGTTCCTTCAGCGAATGCTGGGGCCTGTTCCTTCGGCGAATGCTGGGCCTTCTTCACTGGTCACAGCAATCTCCACCTGAACAGTTCTCTATGGTGTTCTGGTTACAGGTGTCTCCCTGGATGCTTCGTCTGAGAAGCTCCAGCACCCCTCTGCACACTGGATAAACAGGCCCCAATCCCAGGCCTCACTCACTGCTGAGCAGGAGTCCTTTAACTTTCACACCCAGCACTGAAATGCCGTCTTGGATAGATCCAGCCGTGTGCTCAGAGCTTCCATCTGCTGGTCACTACCGAGAACTACAGGCAAATCTGCTGCTGGGTTGCCTAGCAACCAGCAGTTCTAATAGAGAAGATAGCCGTTCCTCCCACCCCTGTTGCTGCTGGGGAATTTGATCTGATACACAAATCAGGGAGCTGCAGAATCTTCCAGAAGTTTTTGGGAGCTGGTTGGGGGCAGGGAGGGACAGAATATTGGATAGCGTGTGGAAGAAGGTCCTCCACAGGAGTGCGCTGTGTGATTAGGCATCAGTGTGCTTGTAGCGTATGTGAGCATACGGTGTGTGTGTTACTGTATGGCATTGGTGCGAGAGTGTATATAATGCGTTAGTGTGTGTTACTGTATGGCATTGGTGTGAGTGTGTATATAATGTGTTAGCGTGTGTGCATGGTGTTAGTGTGTATGTTACTATATGGCATTGGTGTGAGCGTGTATATAATGTGTTAGCGTGTGTGCATGGTGTTAGCGTGTATGTTACTATATGGCATTGGTGTGAGTGTGTATATAATGTGTTAGCGTGTGTGCATGGTGTTAGCGCGTATGTTACTAAATGGCATTGGTGTGAGTGTGTATATAATGTGTTAGCGTGTGTGCATGGTATTAGTATGTATGTTACTGTATGGCATTAGTGTGAGTGTGTATATAATAAGTTTACAAACTTTTTATAAGTGCAAAAAAACGGGTCATTAAATATTAAGCATTTTTTTTAATCATTTCAGGCCTTGCCCTTACTTTCCATAGGCAGTAATTGGAGCAATGCCCTAAACCAAGATGGCCGCTTGGTGCTGTGACATGTTATTAAAGCGTCCCGTCCCCAGGAATGATTCCTGCTCTGCCCGGTCCTAGTGCCGCTCGTGTTTCGCGCATGCGCGCAGAGCCTGCTCAGCAACTGCAAGGCTGCTTGTGGATCAGGCCCTTGAGCTGTGTGACAGACCAAAGGTAGTGGGTACAGGGCTGGTACACCCAGGGGGAGCCCAGAGATAATGGGTTCAGATCTAAGACTCCTAGGTGCCCATAAGTATTAAATAGAGGCCTGTTACCCCCTGGGGAGGAGAAGTTGAGGCTTTAGGGCTGGAACATTCTGAGCATAGCAGAGGTAGTAGATACAGGACTTTGACACCCTGAAGGGGCAAGGCTGTATCCCTTACATAAGGTGCACGCCCCACTATCTGCAGGGTAACCAAGGGAGGGCTGAATATTTGCATGATTTCCCTGCTGTTCCTGGTACAGCCACCAGGGGGTTAATCTCAGTAGGAGGTAAGGCAGCATTTACTCCATAGCTGGGTCCTTTTTTGCGTTCCATTCATTTTTTGAATCCCATGCTACGGACAGTGTGCGTGCGTGTGTGATTGTGTATGTGTGTGCGTTATTGTGTATGTGTGAGTGATTGTGTATGTGTACATGTGTGTGAGTGATTGTGTATGTGTGTGCGTGAGTGATTGTGTATGTGTGAGTGATTGTGTATATGTATGTGTGTGTGAGTGATTGTGTGTGCGTGAGTGATTGTGTATGTGTGAGTGATTGTGTGTGCGTGAGTGATTGTGTATGTGTGTGCGCGCGAGAGTATATGGATGGCTGCGTGCACTTCTGCCCCTGTGCTGAATGAGCCACCAAACCCCACCCTCTCCCCTCTCTTCCCATCGCTTTGCATGCCTGCTCCTCTCCCCACCTCTCTTCCCCACCGCTCTCCAGGTCTGCTCCTCTTCCCCCCACCCCTGCTTTTCCTTTGCTAATATCTGATCGTCTATTACATTTATAAATATGGGGGGTGTTTTCTGTGATCCCGGGACCGCCGTGGTCTCTGCAGGGTGTCCGTTCCTCTGTGAGAAGAGTCCGTTCTGAAGGCGTCTGACCGGCTCGGTGACCATGAAGGACGGGAACCGGGTGTCTGAGAGGATCCTGGAGCTCACCCTGGAGATCATCTCCCTGCTGACCGGAGAGGTGAGGGTGGACCGGAATATGATGACTCTGCACCTTTATCTCTCATTATAACCTTTACTGAATATAATTGATAATTACAGGATCGGGGGGGGGGGCAGAGGGAGTATCTACTCCGAGAGAGAGCGTGGGGGAGACGTTTCTGTATGAGAGGCGCCCACTATATCATTTCTCATATTCTAGGATTATATGATTTTGAAGAAACCTGGTGACCGCATCCCCCAAATGTCAGACGGGCCCCCCGGGACCTCTAGCCCGGTGCTTCCACCTCACTCGCTGACCCACGAGAGGAACCGCGAGCAGAAGATCCTGGAACTGACCAACAAGATGATGTCCCTGCTGACTGGAGAGGTGAGCGCTGCTGGGAACGGGACGTTATACAGTAACACCGAGGCGTGTGTCTGGATGGTGACGGCTCATTGTGTGTCTCAGGTTCCTGTAAGGTGTCTCTGTCTTTTTCTTTGCGTAGGGACAATGGAGGAACATCGGTGGAGGGACAGTAGAAAACCACCAGCTGCTCATGTCGTGGGGTAAGGGGTTAAATCAGCCTCGAGCAGAGACATTCTTTAATCTCAGAAATAAAATAGAACCCCGAGAGGGCAGTAATAGCCAAGAGACGCTAGGTCATCTCCTTTGTGGCAGGGGCAGCTGTAGCCATGGAGGAAACGGCAGAGAGACGTTCTGGAAGAATGTAGGAATATGGATTCCGGTGGCGGATCGGACCCATTCGGCTCGTCTGGTCTGCCCCGCTCTGTAAGATCGAGTTTGGTCTGTTGGCTCTAGAAGTAATAGGGAAGACCCAGAGAAAGCATCAGTAATAATGGTGGATGTTCACCTCTAGCTAGAGAGGCTTAGACAGAAGGGGTATCTAGAGAGGGGTTGTTATTATGCCGGTCCTCCCTTTAGAGACAGTTCTCTTCCCCCCGTAGAGACCTCCAGAGGGTCTGTAGAAGAGACTGTATCGTACTTTAAGGAAAGGCTTTTAAAGAGCTTTGTCCTTTTTTCCCCCCAGTAGATGGTTCCATGGCCAAGAAGATGGTGGCTGACGGGTCTCACCACGGGGTTTTGGCTCCGGGTCCCGTTACCAAAGAATTTAATACCAAAGATAAGAAGGAATTGGATTGGCTAAGAAGTTTCACAGACCGAGACATTTCTGCCCCCGGGGAGGGCACACAGACAGAATACACACTGACCGTCATCAAGGAGGAACCCGCCGCGTGGGAGGACGAGGAGGTCACGGACTCGAACATTTACACGTCTACAAAGTATACGCAGACAGAGCACACGCCTCCTTATATCACGGAGGCGTCCTGTGAGGAGACAGATCCAGAAAGATGTCACTGCTGTAACGCTAAAAAGAGACCACGGCCGGCCGATCGGCCATTTTCTTGTTCGGAATGCGGGAAATGTTTCAGCCACAACTCCGGGCTTCGCGTCCACCAGAGGATTCACACGGGGGAGAAGCCATTCCCGTGCTCAGAGTGCGGGAAGCGCTTCATCAAGAAGTCCGACCTGGTCCGGCACCAGACCGTCCACACAGGGGAGAAGCCCTTTTCCTGCCCCGAGTGCGGCAAATGCTTTAACCAGAAGTCGACGATTAAATACCACTTGATGACCCACACGGGGGAGAAGCCGTTCTCCTGCTCTGAGTGCGGGAAGAGGTTCCTTCAGAAGGCGAGTCTCCTGACGCACCTGAGGACTCACACGGGGGAGAAGCCGTTTACCTGCCCCAGCTGCGGGAGGCGCTTCGGCCAGGAGTCCAGCCTCAAGACGCACATGCGGGTTCATTCGGAAAGGGAGAAGAAATGCAACCTGCTGCTGGAAAGGGAGCTCCTGTGGATTTCATTTTCCTGAGGCCGTTCATCCATTACTCCACCAGAGCACGGGCCGTGAGGGAGAACACACTCACTACCGATAGGGAAGCTTGCTCTGTGTAGCGTTTCGGACTCTCTGCATCCATTTCATTTTTCTCCGAAAACGGACCCCCCCATATTTATGGCCTCCACTCCAGGTCTTCTTCCCGGGAAACGTCGCCTATAACCTGCTTGGGGTATTTTTTGTCCTGGGAGAATGTATCCAATTGGTTGGGTAATAAACGCATGCGCGGATGTGAGCGCTCTGACTCAATGTGAGACTCGTGGCCGCCACTCGGATATTCGGAGACCCCGTGACTCTGTTCTGGGCCGTGATCTGAACCGCCGCTGTGGGGGTTTCTGGCCGCGCAGCTCCTCCTGGTGGATAGCACCGCTCTCGTACCGGTGTCACCTCAAAACCTCTCTTCACTGAAACAAAGCGGCGTTTGGAGTGGAACTAGCAGTCAGGAGCACCCTGGCCTTCACAAGGAAGTTCAATTGAACACCAGCGGCCAATATAAACTGCCAACCTATTGGACAGAAGGTGCAATTACCGTCTAAGCGCATTTAATGTTATAAAAGAGAGCGTTGTTATTTAACGCTTTACTATCGCCGTTTCTGTGTGGCGTCCATGTTGTGTCCTTGCTGTCTGTGTGACCTGCGTTCCGCTAAATTAATACACTGCCGCTCTGTCTTGCTGCATTGTGGTGAGCTTACAATAAATGAAGGCGTTTTGGGGGTGATTAGTAATATTTTATATAATGAGATATATTTAAATATACTTACAGGGCTGCTTTTGGGGTTCCTTTACTTGTTTCGCGGTAATTTATGTGGGGAAGGAGAATATTTCAAAATGTCAATTGGAGCCCACCAACAAGATGTCGGCCGCTGACGTTACTAGCGACGCTTCCGTTTTGTCATGGGCGCGTTACCGGAAGCTGCCTGTGTCGTTCAGCGCATAGTCGCAGATCATTTTGTGTTACTGTTATTGCGTCTTTAATACTAATAAATCTCTCGGGAGGAAGCGAAGATATCGGAAAAACTGGAGTTCTGGAAAAAGGCTTTTTTCCCAGAACAAAGATGGCACACGCCGAGGCGGTATACCGAATCAAACGTCACTTCCACATACTCGGCGTTGTTACAAACAGGTGAGTGCGTGTTTCGGATTATCGGGGAGAGCTGTGTGTGACGTCAAGAGGGCGAAAACTTGTCTGTGTCCGGGGTTTCCCCAATGGGGTAACTGTGTGATGGGGGGTCCCCTCCTGCTAATCAGTGGGGCACACAGGGGGCAGGGGTAACTAGAAGGGGTATATAATGCTGGAGGTATATACCCCCCCATACACTGTGTGTATTAGTGCTATGCACCATACCTCCCAGCTGCCCTGGATTTATAACCCAAGTCCAAATGCTGTGGTTTAGAATTCAGTACTGCAAAGGTTCTGTGGACTCAGCCCATATGTGGAGATTACCCAGTGTCCCTTGCAGCACCTCAGAGCGCATGTACTACTGAAAAGGCTCCCGGGGCCAGAGAGGACATATCAGGCCAGTCACATTCTGGTCATGGGAAAATGGGGACTTCAAAGACTTCAACAGGGTCCAGAATCCATTTGATTTTGGCAAAGGGATGTGACGGGGCAGGAGCCGGGTGTCTGGGAGGGTCAAGAGGTGGAGGGACGGCAAACTAAATCGCACGTATGTTCACATAGGACACGCATGGACAACACGTATATTTAAGCTAACGAGACAGCATCTGAATTTTGACTATCTCTTTGTTGTCTTTAGTCTGGCGACTGCGTCCCTTGTCTGTCAGACGGACCCCCCAGGACCCGGAGCCCCAGCCCGGTGCCTCCACCTCACTCGCTGACCCACGAGAGGAACCGCGAGCAGAAGATCCTGGAACTGACCAACAAGATGATGTCCCTGCTGACTGGAGAGGTGAGCGCTGCTGGGAACGGGACGTTATACAGTAACACCGAGGCGTGTGTCTGGATGGTGACGGCTCATTGTGTGTCTCAGGAGTAATTAGCAGGACGTGAAGATCTCGTGAGACGTGGTGATGGAGACCCACCAGACCCTCGGCTCAGCAGGTAAGGGGATGGTGATGGGTCTTTTTTTTTTTTTTGTTTAGCATTAATTACTGGATGATGTAATGATTGATCGCTTATTCCTTCCCGTAGATGAATCTCCCTGCGAGGATATCTTTATAAATTCTGGGGATTGTGGGAGTGGAGAGAAATGTGACCTTCTTCAAACAGACCCTCAGACTTCATCTCATACTAAAGAGGAACCGGCCTCCTGCAACGAGGGAGACGCCACTGACGGGGAGGCCGATTACTTAGCAGTTTGCATCAAAGAGGAGCCAGACTCAGATGAAGGTCTGTCGGACAACAGCATTTATTCACCTCCGGAGCCCACCGGCACGTTATCTACCTCTTTCTTTGTCAAGGAGGAAGCTGTTTCAGGTCAAGATGGACACCTGCCAGACATGTCCACGGAGCTTCCAGGGGAGGACTACTTAACGGTCCGGATTAAGGAAGAGCCGGATTCCTCTGAGGAGATAGAACGTTCCGAGACACAATACAGTTACAGCATAAGTGGGGTCGGCGCGAGGAAACTGCCACCGAAGGACTACGGGGAATGGAAGAAATGCTTCTGTAACAAATCATGTGGGGAAGGAGGAGAGACTGATTCGAAAGAATACGACAGGGGGGAGAAGCAGCTCTCCTGCTTTGAATGCGGGAAACATTTCACCGAAAGCTCGGCTCTTGCCCGTCATCAGAAGTCCCACGCAGGGAAAAGGCTGCTGTCATGCTCGGAGTGCGGCAAGACCTTCACCTATAGCTTCTTTCTCATTACTCACCAGCGCATTCACACAGGAGAGAAGCCCTTCGCATGTTCAGAATGCGGAAAGCGTTTCAACCAGAGCTCGCACCTCTTTATCCATCAGCGGGTCCACACTGGTGAGAAGCCCTATTCCTGCTCGGAGTGCGGGAAGAGCTTCACTCATAGCTCGTCTCTCGTGAAGCATCAGCGGATCCACACGGGGGAGAAGCCATTCTCGTGTCCGGAATGCGGCAAGCGCTTTACCCATAACTTCTCCCTCATTAGCCACCTGAGGATCCACACAGGAGATAAGCCGTTCTCGTGCACGGAGTGCGGGAAGAGCTTCACGGAAAGGTCCTCTCTGGTTAAACATCAGAGGACCCACACGGGAGAGAAGCCGTTCTCGTGTAGTGAGTGCAGGAAATCTTTTACCCAGAGATCCGCTTTAAACAAACATCATAAGATTCATGTGAGGGAGAAGTCACGGGTATGACATCATAGTGCCAGATTTACGTGAAAACTGGATATCTATGCCTTAATAAACAATATGATGTTCCAAGGAGGGGTGCAGGCTGTTGATGGGGTGAGCTATGTTTTCTTAAAATAGCTGAAATTATATAATGTGACTGGAAAAAATATTAATTTTCCCGTGAACATACAGAATGTTTTCTGCCAAAGCTGCTGTTTATAGGGGTCGCCTCCTGTCTTCTTTGGTGGCGTCTTCACCACCATCTCTATCCTCCCGCCTCGCATCAAATAAAAGCATTGTGGCCCAGGAGCTAGAAGTGGAGCAGTTGCCATGGAAACCTGTACATAACGATCCTGCTGGTAGTGCCTCATGTAACTCCGTCCCCTTTCAGTGTCAGGATAAGTGATGGTGGCGTTTCGCGGTATCTTTCCTAATACATAGTAACGTAGTAATATAGGTTAAACAAAATACTTCAGCCCATGAAGTTCAGCCTTTCTACCTCCTTCCTGCTTTGATCCAAAAGAAGGCATAACGAAAACCCCAATTAAGGTATTTTTAAGACTTTCCCACTTATACAAGGCTTTTTATATTGGCCCTGTAAGTATTTACAACGCTACGGAATTTGATGGCGATATATATAAAACAATAAATAATAATTATTATATGTTACACTCCTTAATCATTTTGTGGCCGTCCTTTGCACATTTTCTAGTTCCATAATGGCCTTTTTAAGGAACGGTGGCCAGAATTGCATATTCAAGGTGAGGTCTTACCATTGACCTGTAAAGAGGCAGATGGTATCCTCCTCCCGTGAATCAATAGCCCGTTTTATTCACGCCAATATCTTATTAGCCTTTGTGGCTGCTGACTGGCATTGTGCACCGTTTCCAATCTCTGGGTCAAACCCGGAGAGTTCCCCGGTATGGTCATCACATGTAAGCGTAGTCCTGCGAGGTGCGTCATCACGTGTACGCATAGTCCTGCGAGGTGCGTCATCACGTGTACGCAGAGTCCTGCATGGTGTGTAATGGGCATCGTCCACACAATGTTGCTCGTGCTCCAAAAGTTTGGGGGATGAGGCAAGCCGGTGGTGCCACCGGACCCCAGGGCTAAAACATGGCACCAGGCACAACAGGTGTAGTGTCCTTCAAAAATGGAGACAGGATTTGGGACACGCCCGGGCCATATGGCAGGAGCCATTAACATAGGGCTGTAACCCTCCGGCGGCCATTACAAAGGCCACCCCGCCTGGTCTTACTGGTCCCAGTGAGCTTTATACTGGTCTGAATGTGGGACGCAGGCGGGCGTAAAAGGCGTGTATATAAAGCACACGCGTGTGTCTCCTGCAGGCATTGGTGGGGATTTCAGAGCGCTGACCCCTTAAACTAGACCGTTTTTCTTTAATTCTTGGCAATTAATTATATGCGGAAAGAACTGCCATTTTAAAATGGGGTTATTTTTAAGTGTAAGTAATTCCCTCAGCTTTATCTCCTCTCCATCTTACTGCCTGATCTCTGTTCATCTTTCTACATATAAATATAAGGGAAAGAGGAAAAATGGCGGCCGTTCTGTGGGCGGGAAAACAGACTCTCAAACCCATCAGTAATGTAAACTTTAATCCACCAACAAGATGGCGGCTACTTCTGCCTGTACAAGCGACACTGTAACTCCAGTTACTCGGCGTTTCTTCCAGTTACCGGAAGCTGTTTCTGGGGATTATTTGCAGATTCCTCTCTATCCCCGCGGAGTTCCGACACGAATAAACCCCTCGGAATGGGAAAGGATTTTAAATACCGGGAGAATGGGTGTCTGCCCATATAAAAAATGGCGGCCGCTAAGGCGATCCATGAAAGTAACGTCACTTCCGCTGCACGGTAGTCGAGGGAAAGAGGTGAGTGCCGGTTTTACACAACGGGGTGAATGGGGCGTACATAGGGGCAGCTAGAGGGGGTAAATCACGTAGTTACCCCTCCACCCCCCATACTGCAGGGGCAGCGCTTAGTAACCCCATCCATCCTCCATACTGCAGGGGCAGCACTTAGTAACCCCTCCATACTGCAGGGGGCAGCACGTAGTTACCCCTCCATACTGCAGGGGGCAGCACTTAGTTACCCCTCCATACTGCAGGGGGCAGCACTTAGTAACCCCTCCATATTACAGGGGGCAGCAGTTAGTTACCCCTCCATACTGCAGGGGGCAGCACTTAGTTACCCCTCCATACTGCAGGGGGCAGCACCTAGTAACCCCTCCATACTGCAGGGGGCAGCAGTTAGTTACCCCTCCATACTGCAGGGGGCAGCACTTAGTTACCCCCCCATCCCCCATTCTGCAGGGGGCAGCACTTAGTTACCCGCCCCTAAACTGCAGGTGGCATTATTTAGTTACCCCTCCATCCCCCATACTGCAGGGGGCAGCATTTAGTTACCCCTCCAATCCCCTCCTACTGCAGGGGGCAGCACTGACCTCTAACGGGTATGTGAAACGTACACACGTCCTGGACACCAGCTCGGGGTCAGCTGGGGTATTTGGGCAAATCATAGATTGTTAATGTACTCAGTGCAGTGCAGTTATAGACGGACATTATGATGGCTGACCGGCTGCACTGTACAGAGGAATCTCTTACTCTTCTGGGGGCAGAACAAAAAAAGCTGGGGCCCCCAGCTCCTCCTACATGCACACAATAACATACTTATAGACGTACTAACATGCTAACACGCACACACAGCAGCGCACTAACACGCACACATTAGTGTAATAACCATGGCACTCTCATCTCGCCTATCACGCATCACTCCCATAACACATCACTCTCATCTCACCTATCACACATCGCTACCGTAACACGTCACTCTCATCTCACCTATAACTCCCGTAACACGTCACTCTCATCTCACCTATCACACATCGCTACCGTAACACGTCACTCTCATCTCACCTATCACACATCACTACCGTAACACGTCACTCTCATCTCACCTATCACACATCGCTACCATAACACTTCACTCTCAGCTCACCTATCACACATCACTACCGTAACACTTTACTCTCTTCCCACCTATCACACATCACTCCCGTAACACTTTACTCTCTTCCCACCTATCACACATCACTCCCGTAACACGTCACTCTCATCTCACCTATCACACATCACTACCATTACACTTTACTCTCATCTCACCTATCACACATTGCTACCTTAACATGTCACTCTCGTCTCACCTATCACACATCACTCCCGTAACACGTCACTCTCATCTCGCCTATCACACATAACTCCCATAACACGTCCCTCTTGTCTCACCTATCACTCCCGTAACACGTCACTCTCATCTCACCTATCACACATGGGTACCGTAACACGTCACTCTCATCTATCACACATCACTCCCGTAACACGTCACTCTCATGTCACCTATCACTCCCGTAACACGTCACTCTCATCTCACCTATCACACATGGGTACCGTAACACGTCACTCTCATCTATCACACATCACTCCCATAAAACGTCACTCTCATCTCACCTATCACACATCACGCCCACTAATGCCCAGGGTCCTCAATGCTTCTGCATTGGGATTCTTCTAACACTAAACTGCAGCTGCCTCCCCATTCATCTAATTGCTTTGCTCTGAGAGCTGTTTTTATAATACAATATATTCTGTTCCTGGTTACTCCAAGGATTAACGGACGGACAGGACGGACGGACAGGACGGACACGATGATCAACAGGAGCCGGGTGGCCGAGAGGATCCTGGACCTCACTCTGGAGATCCTGTCTCTGCTGATTGGAGAGGTGAGAGGAGGTCACGAAGGTAGACACTTTATTTTACTGAGCCAAGAAGCCGGAGAGCTGATAATCTGTTTGGTCTCAATAGCCGTTCAAGGGAGTGCAGAAAGTATATTGAATTATACATATTCCAGGGCTAAGTGATGATATCTGCTGGCATTATGTGTTTCTCACGCTGTGTAGGATTATATTATTATGAAGAAACGTGGTGGCCCCGTCATGTGTAAAAGGGATCACTATGTGTGTAACGGATACACCAGGACCCGGAGCCCCAGCCCGGGTCCTCCACCTCACTCGCTGACCCACGAGAGGAACCGCGAGCAGAAGATCCTGGAACTGACCAACAAGATGATGTCCCTGCTGACTGGAGAGGTGAGCGCTGCTGGGAACGGGACGTTATACAGTAACACCGAGGCGTGTGTCTGGATGGTGACGGCTCATTGTGTGTCTCAGGTTCCTGTAAGGTGTGATGATGTCACCGTCTATTTCTCCATGGAGGAGTGGGAGTATTTAGAAGGACACAAGGAGCTTTACAGGGACGTGATGATGGAGACCCACCAGCCCCGCGGCTCTCCGGGTAATACGATGACCGATCTCTGGCCTGTTTGTCACAAGCAGTGCTGTCTCCGTGATCTTCAGGTGGATTAATATCTAGAGTTGGGTTTAATTTCTTTTTTTTTTTTATCCCAGTAGTTGAATCTGCCTGCGGCGACATCTTCATTAATTCCGGGGATTGTGGGAATGAAGAGAAACGCGACCTTCTTCAAACAGACCCTCAGAATGTGAATATAGAAAGTGTGACGACGAGCGAGTCTTTGGAAGATATTACAGGGCAGTCAGACCGCGACGCTCACACATCACAAGAACCTGCGCGGCGGGCTCCTGCTCATACATCGCCGACCCGCGTCACGCAGGAAGATCCGGCAGATACTCTGACAGAACCCACGCCCGCGGACTGCACTCCGTCTCATGTTAACGAGGAAGTGGCTTCCCGCGATGAGGGGGACATATCAGACGGGGAGGCTGATTATATAGCAGACTGTATCACAGGGCAGACGCAGAGACGGTGGGATACGGGGCAGAAGTTGTTCCCGTGTTCAGAATGCGGGAAATATTTTACTGAAAGCTCAGCTCTTGCCCGTCATCAGAAGACTCACACAAGAGAGCGGCCATTTTTATGTTCTGTCTGCAGGAAAACCTTTACCTCTAACTTCGCTCTCGTCACTCACCAGCGGATTCACACGGGAGAGAAACCGTTCGCGTGTCCGGAATGCGGAAGACGTTTCAATCAAAGCTCGAACCTCGTTCTGCATCTGCGGATCCACACGGGAGAGAAGCCTTATTCCTGCTCCGAGTGCGGGAAGAGATTTTCTCACGGTCCGCACCTCACTAAACACCAGCGGATCCACACCGGAGAAAAGCCCTATTCATGCTGGGAGTGCGGGAAGAGATTTCGTTTAAAGTCGGCTATGGTTGGTCATCTGAGAACCCACACGGGAGACAGACCGTTCTCCTGTTCTCAATGCGGGAAATCTTTTACCCAGAGTAGCGGTTTATATAAACATCGTAAGAAAAGTCACAGTTATGACATCACAGTGTCAGATTTAAATGAAAGCTGAATATAGTCGAAGGTTTTTTTACTAAATTATTTTTAATTTGGCATACAATAAAAGGGGATGATTCATGCCCGGGTCATTTATAGGCTTATATATGGCCTTGGGATTACAAATAAAGTGAATTAAAAGATCCCCATTCAGTGAAGCGTCTACTTATGCCTGACAGCGTTTGCAACCTTACCCTCAAGCATTATAAATGGATTACCTATTAGGAGCTGGAGGAACAGATATGCTGTGGAGGCAAAGGTTGCCTCACTATCGGCGTGTGCCAACGCAATTAGTAGCAATTTCTAAGGCTGGAAGTAGTTTCTCCTGAATTAAATTGTGTGCCAGGCCGACGATAGTCATGTTACATAAGGAGAAGTTCACCTCTTCCCTGAATCGGCGCGTTCAGAGGTTTATTTCTCACGTTCAAAATGAGACTCCATTAGAGTATCGCTTAGCGCCATTATGTTTAAGGTTTGAAGACCAGGAACTCTGCCAAGATATATGTGAAATGCATCGGCAGATGCACAGAGCGATAAAACCCAGAGAGGAACACAAAGCTCTGCAGGATCAGACTCAAGTTCCAGCGTCTAAAGAGGAATCAGATCAGCCCTCCTGGAGCACGGCTTCTGTCTGAAGGGGGGGTGAATCACTGGGATTCGGGGCCCATAGATCAAGGCACGTTAGCTGAGCTTGACTGTTTAGTAATTACACCCCCAGACGTGTGTATTCCTTTTCTTAGTGTCGTCTGTATCCTTTTGGATTGTTAATCCCGTTACTGCCCCTGTTGTCTCTGGGAGGCAGATTAAGGGGGCGGTTTGTATCCCAGTATCTTGTTTTATGTTAATGTGTGTTTTGCTGGATATATCCAGTCGTACGTGTCTAAAATAAATCAGTTCTCCTCTTGTTGTACCTAAAGACTCTTCTCGTTTGGTTATTTGGGTACCGGATAGCGATATCCCGTTACTTTGCTCGGAGATATTGCTGACGGATTGCGGGGAATTATTGTCCTGAAGGTCGGTCCGTCACATAAGGCTTTAGCTTGATAAATACTGACCACTGCAGACCAGGAACCCCCACAAGAGCCGTAGTTTTGGAGATGCTCTGACCCAGTCGTCTCGTGGTCATGACCACCATGATACTTCCTTTCAAGGGAAGAATTATGAGATTTAGTGCCATCCGTCACCCAAAATCAGAGAAATTGGCATTTTTAGGTAATTACTCGCTTCTTTACTGAACAGGACATCAGAAAGTAATTAGTGATATTAATTTTCATAATGAACATATGTCTAAATTGCAATAAGAAACTGAATAACATAAAACAATTTATTACACGAGGAACGCTTTCTAACCGGTGTGCGCACCGGTGCTTACTGAGATTTGCTTTAGCGTTAGAACATTTTGTCACAGTCCAAACACATGTACGGCTTCTCCCTGCCGTGAATTCCGAGATGTTTAAGGCGATTCGAGTTACAGGTGAAGCATTTTCCCCACGCAGAACACGGTTCTCTGAGTCTGCTGGTGGACGGCAAAACCTGAGGAGCGAGTGAAACATGAATAAGGCTTCTCCGCGGTGTGAATTCTGAGACGTCTCTCACGCATTTCCAAACTCACGGAAATGATTGTCCACCCGTGTGAGTCCGCTGGTGGGCTACACAATCCGACCTTCGTTTAAAACATTTCCCGCAGTCTGAACAGGAATAAGGCTTCTCCCCGGTGTGAACTTTGAGATGTTCAACAAGCTGAGTGTTTCTGTTAAAACATTTCCCGCACTCAGAACATGCAAAGGGCTTCTCCCCTTTGTGAATTCTGAGGTGTTGATTAAGTTGCGACTTATTTCTAAAATATTTCCCGCACTCAGAACACGGAAACGGTTTTTCTCCAGTGTGATTCCGCTGGTGCTGGGTGAAAGTTGAGCTATGCTTGAAACGTTTCCCGCATTCAGAACACGAATAAGGCTTCTCCCCGGTGTGATTTCTGAGATGTTGAGTGCGGTGAGAGCTCCTCTTAAAACGTTTCGGGCAGTGGGGACAGGAATACGGCTTCTCCCCGG
The DNA here is from genome assembly GCF_027358695.1 of Spea bombifrons. Taxonomy (NCBI): domain Eukaryota; kingdom Metazoa; phylum Chordata; class Amphibia; order Anura; family Pelobatidae; genus Spea; species Spea bombifrons. The sequence goes on along the minus strand of NC_071097.1, from coordinate 373,593 downwards.
TGTGAATCCTAAAATGCTGAAGAAGGTCCCAGTTCCTTCTGAAACGTTTTCCGCACTCAGAACAGGGAAATGGTTTTTCACCCGTATGAGTTCGCTGGTGGCGTATGATATGGGACTTGTGTTTGAAGCTTTTCCCGCACTCAGGACAGGAATAAGGCTTCTCGTCTGTGTGAATACGCTGATGAACAATGTGCTCAGAGTTAGAACTTTTCTCACAGCCCAGAGAGGAGACCGCTGATCTATCATGGATGGTCTGATGTAGAAGAAGATCAGAGTCACTGGTAAACCGTTCCTGACACTCGGGGCAGCTATATGTAACCTCATCGGGGGGTGTTTCACACTGAAAATGTGTGTTACTGGTTTGGGTTTTATCAGTAGAAGTAGATCCCTTGTGTTCGGTTGGGATCCAATAATCTTCATTGGAAGCGGATTCCTCCTTTACGTGGACAGACGTATTATCCCCCCCGTCGTGCTCTGTGTGTGTATTGGGAGCTGAGACATTTCCGTCTTCATCTGAGGGGGATCCGTCCTCATTACGAGTCGATGTGAGCTCTGTCTGTGGAGACTCCGCCGGGTCACAAATGTCTGTCTCTTCACATGAGGCGGATTCCTCCTTAATAAAATGAGACGTCTTACAGTCCAGCGGAGAATTAGGGACTCGATCTCTGACCTCGGATGCGTCTGTCGGAGAGAAATCATCAAATTAAGTGAAGCAGCCGCTTTCCCAAACAAGCAGATTTCAGAGTCTCTTTCAGATAAATGTCTTCTACCTGCGGAGACGCCGCCATTTCTAAACGCTCCCCGTCTGGCAGAATCTGCTTCTCTGTTATACTAATATTTTCAGATTATTTTAGAGAATGGCGGCCATCACCGCTTTTATGCGTTACTCATATCATTAAGTAAACTGCCTACAGCTTGTATGATGTAAATTCCCTGTTTGGATGAGGTCTACATTCTCCTCCCAGACCCTTACAAAGGCTGCATTGACCAATCAACACCAAGCAGCAAGAAACAGTCAATATTATTATTCCTTCTCATTAAGTTTCATTACATATATATTGGTCCCTTTACTCTGCATATTACGTGGGTTTAGCGGATAGAGATTCAACATGGAGGATCTGAGGAATGCGGCAGATCTGCTTTAAACAGTGACAGTTCTCATGATCATAAACTCGCTCCCCGCTGTCTCCCCGGCGTGACTCTCACATGTTGTTGGGTAACTGCGGCTCCGGCTCCTGAGATCTCTCGTGGCTGCCTTATTGCCGAGTATTTATTATACAGACCTCACATTTTACATGTTATTTGTTACAGTGAAGATGCCTTAATATCTACACACAGACCGCAGGGATTAAACCTCTTACCCGGAGAGCCGCGGGGCTGGTGGGTCTCCATCATCATGTCCCTGTAAAGCTCCTTGTGTCCTTCTAAATACTCCCACTCCTCCATGGAGAAATGGACGGTGACATCATCACACCTCACAGGAACCTGAGACACACAATGAGCCGTCACCATCCAGACACACGCCTCGGTGTTACTGTATAACGTCCTGTTCCCAGCAGCGCTCACCTCTCCAGTCAGCAGGGACATCATCTTGTTGGGCAGTTCCAGGATCTTCTGCTCGCGTTTCCTATCGTGGGTCAGCGAGTGAGGTGGAGGCACCGGGCTGGGGCTCCTGGTCCCGGGGGGTCTGTCTGACACACAGGGGCCGTCGCTGGGTGGGGCGCAGTCACCGGGCTTCCTCACAATCATATAATCCTGTATATCGGGAAAGATATTTAAATATCGATGAGCAAAGAAACATCTGAGCTGCAGTTTGTGGACTTAACGACATCCATGTTCTGGCCCCAGAGACACCGGCCCCTCACCTCTCCGCTCAGCAGGGAGATGATCTCCAGGGTGAGGCTCAAGATCTTCTCAGCCACCGGATCCTTGGCCATGTTCAGTCCTAAACTGGACTCTTTCCTGGGTCACCGCGTTTGGCCCTCAGACGCCTCCCTGTACCACAAATTCTAATAACGTGACGGCAAAAAGACAAACCCCCAAAGAGAGCGCAGCAGCCGTCACATCACCCGGCACAGGGTCACTGTATAGGACTACCCATCCCCCCCAGCATTTACCTGCACACAGACCTGGCAGGGGTTACAGGGAGAGTGTCAGCTCCTGGGCCCAGACTGTCCCTCCCCAGCATTTACCTGCACACATACCTGCCAGGGGTTACAGGGAGAGTGTCAGCTCCTGGGCCCAGACTGCCCCTCCCCCCAGCATTTACCTGCACACAGACCTGGCAGGGGTTACAGGGAGAGAGTCTGCTCCTGGGGCCAGACTGCCCCTCCCCCAGCATTTACCTGCACACACACACCTGCCAGGGGTTAGAAGGAGAGTGTCAGCTCTTGGGGTCACGCTTCTCTTTAAATCCCAACACCGGGCGTAAGTTGGAAACTTCCCTAAACTTCCCCAAGATGCGTTTCTTCTGTGCAATATGTTACTTCCGGTTATGCGTTCCATTTTGCTTCCGGTTTGTTGTACTTCCTGTGCACAGAGGAGCATCAGACCGGACGCTCTCTTGTGAGGATTACCGGTTTGTAGTCATTGTTGGGGTTTTGGTTTTAAGTCCAAGCGGAGATAGGGATGATGGGAGTTGTCTCTCTGCCCGGCCACACGGATAGTGGGAGTTGGAATCTTTAGTTCGTAATGCTTGACCTAAAATGGCTGCTAGAGCCCAGTGCATGATGGGAGGTAGACTGGATGATGGGGATTGAAGTCTTCTTTTCCTTTATGGTAATCTTAGCCTTATGTGAGAGGAGACCGGTGTGTGATGGGAGTTGCAGTCCTTGTGTGTATTGTGAGGCAGAAGCTGGGTGTGTGTGTATTATAATGGGGTGCTGAGGATTATAGGAGTTGTAGTTCTCTTTATAAAGCAGTCATGTGACATCTCCAGGCCCTGAGCTGCACAGGTAGGGATTGTGGGGATTGCAGATCATTTACAGGCAGCGCCATCCAAATATTTCTTATCATTTAATGAAATCACTAAAACCCCGCTCTGTCTGCGGCCCTCGGGGCCAGAACTGGACACCGCTGAGCTACAGGGAATAACCGGGTTACACAGAGTGACCCTGCAGTCTGCGCAGAGCCTTGGCGGGATCCGGGGGGCTGCCGTAATCACCCAGAAACCCGCTTCTTCATCACAGGGAGGGATCGGGGAGGAGAGGTAGATCTCGGTGTCGTCGTCATACAGGAGATATTAAAAGCCAAAGGCTGAGATTCGTTGGCCAAGTGAGGTCCCGGAACTGAGCCTTGGGGACCCCGACTGAGAGGGGGAGGGGAGCGTTACTGGAGACAGAGACGCTGGAGGTGCGATCAGAGAGGTGGGAAGGGAACCAGGAGAGAGCAGAGTCACGGAGACCAAGAGCATGAAGAGTCTGAAGGAGGAGAGGATGGTCCGCGGGGCCGAAAGCAGCAGAGAGCTCCAGTAGGGTTAGCAGGGAGTTGTACATCCCAGAGAGCAGAGGGGAGAGGAGGAGAGGAGGGGTATGCGGAGGAAATTATTCTAGTTTCGGGATAAAGAAAGGAGCAATAAGGGACTCGGTGTTTGGGGAGGAATCCTGGGCTGCTAAAACTAGCAGAAGAGAGAGTGAAGGTGGGGATAGGATTTGCGGGAGCGGGCAGACACGGGGCGTGGGGGAGGCGAAGCTGGGGGCTGAAGAGAGGGAAAAGCTGTATTGATAATAGAGGAGAACACGGGGGTTGTGGACACAGAAGGCTCCTGTACATTAACCAATGGGCCTTGAGTGGGTTGAGAATATAGAAGGCTGGAAAGTCTTTAATCGGCATGAACTTCCAGATCCTTCTCCATAGTAGATTTCCCCAGTAAGTGGCCGTTCAGCTTATAACGATCCCGCTTACTTTCCTCCCCCAAATGCAGAATCTGACATTTATCTATGTGGAAACGCAGCCGCCATTTTACTTCCCAGTCTTCTATTTCATCCAAACCCTGCTGCAGGGAGATGACGGCCGATTCTGATTTAATTTCTTTCCTTAGTTTGGTTTCATCTGTTAAATATCTAGATATCGCTCTCCGGGCCCTGTTCCCGATCTCTGATAAACTGAAAAGAATGAATAGAAAATGACCCCCATTACCAGAAACGCTGTCTTTTCACCAATTCTCTGTGTTTTAAATAATAACTGTTTTTGCTTTTTTTCCAAGGAGTGTAAATATTCAGAATAACCAGACGTTCGGACCACATAGATGGAAGATCTTCTCCTGCGTCATCTCTCTCATCATCGAGTCTGAAGATAGAAATACAATCACAAGGAAAATCCTGAAACGATCCGTAACGAGGAGTTTGGGGATAAAAGTGCCGCCACTCGCAGCCGAGGAACCCCACTCTCCGGTGGATAAAGTGTTTAGTGAAATGGATCAAACAGCAGAGAAAACCTTTCCGTGCTCCGAGTGCGGGAAGCGTTTCACCTTATTGGCAAATCGTAATAAACATCAGAAAATCCACAGGGGAGAGAGACCGTTTCCGTGTCCTGACTGCGGGAAATGTTTTAGACTAAAGTTTGATCTTAGAATACACGAGAGAGTTCACACCGGACACAAACCATTTGAATGTTCGGAGTGCGGCAAACGTTTCACCACGTTAGGGAATCGTAACAGACACGAGAACATCCACACGGGAGAGAAGACGTACGCGTGTTCCGACTGCGGGAGGCGCTTCACCTCAATGGCGCATCGTAAAAGGCACGAGAAAAAGCACACGGGAGAGAAGCCGTTCGCCTGTTCCGAATGCGACAAACGTTTCTTCACAAACGCTGATCTCAGAGACCACAAGAGACATCACACCGGGGAGAAGCCGTTCGAGTGCCCCGAGTGCGGGAAACGTTTCAGACTGAAGATGTCCCTTAGTTTGCATGTGAGACTTCACACGGGGGTGAGACCGTATCCGTGCTCTCAGTGCGGCAAATGCTTCGTCACAAAGCCGCAGCTTGTCCATCATGAACAAAGTCACACGGGAGAGAGGCTGTTTCCGTGTCCTGAATGCGGGAAGAGATTCACTACGACGGGAAACCTCAGCGCTCACAAGAAAGTGCACACGGGAGAGAAACCCTTCGCGTGTCACGAGTGCGGGAAACGCTTCGCCATTAACTTCAACCTTACCAAGCACAAGCGGATTCATACTCAAGAGAAGCCATTTTCATGTCATGAATGCGGGAAACACTTTGGTGCAGCAGAAAACCTCCGCGCGCATGCGAGAGTGCACACGGGAGAGAAGCCCTTCGCGTGTCCGCGCTGCGGAAAGTGTTTCAGCACGAAGCCGGGGGTCAATCAGCATCTGAGAACTCACACGGGGGCCAAGCCGTTTGGGTGTTCAGAATGCGGGAAATGTTTCACCACAAAGCAGCAGCTGGGTAGGCATCAGCGAACTCACACGGGAGAGAAGCCGTTCGCGTGTTCTCAGTGCGGGAAACGCTTTAACTTAAGCCAGAACCGGAATGCACACGAGAAAACGCACCTTGGAAAGGGGCTGTAAGGACTTACTCTGCGTCCCTCTCTGGCAGCTTCCCGGGCAGCGAGTGCTCCCCGCTTCCCCTCCGGCGTCTTCACCGCGTGGTCAGCCACGCAGCAAACCAGTAACACAGCTCTTATAACCTCGGGTGACCTCTACCTCCATCTCTCCCTGTTTCTACCTGGGACTTCCACTTCTGGGTCACCCTTGGTTGGTGTATTTTGCTGCTTGCTTGTGCGTTCGATTGTGACTGACTGCTCCGTTTTGACCCGGCTTGTTGACCTCGTTCCTGTCTCTCTGATTCGGCTCCTGATTCCTGCTCGTCTGGTATTGATTCGGGTTGTTGACCTCGCCTCTGGATTCTGATTCGGCTTATCCTGCTTACCTGTTTGACCCGGCTGGTTCTCTGGCGTTCTCTTGGTTCCTGTTTGGCCTGGCTCACTCCGCCATCCGGGGTCCTCGCCTCACCGAATCATTACAGAGGCAAAATGTATAAAGAAATGCAACAGAGATGAACAAATTCATGTATTAGCTGCAGGAGCTCACATCGGGGAATAAACTGAACGAGCAAAGAGCGCAGGTTTCCTCCATCCCTACGAGGTGCTGATACGGCAACCGATTCAGGAGAGATGGGGGATCCGCTTGGCACAGCCATCGCTCATGAATGCTGCTGATTCCGTGCGGATACGCGTCCCACCCCGTTATATGGATGAAAAGCTCTTTATCTGTATCACCCTCCTGTGAACTCTACAGAAAACTTACCTGACGTTCCTAAACGCCACCTTCTTCTTCCGACTCTTCCTTTTAGACTTTGCTGCCAAGTATGTCTCCGGAGTAAGTTTCGTCCAAACTCACTATTTATTGTTCGCGTTTCTCATGTCCATATTTTGAACCCAATGGTGCGTTTATTTCTAAAAAGGACAAACACGGCGACTAGATGCATCTTTTTATCCCAGTTCCGCCCCACAACCCAAAATGATTTGTTGTGAATTGCTTGCAAATCGATATCCTCAGAACTTCACCTTTATGAAGTTTGTTAAACCAATAATAGTTGATTTCCATTCATAATCTGACAGCCTCGTCTACTGCTTTAGCTGGATTGGTTCGCTGGATCATACGCGCTAGGGCCTCTAAAGCTTTTCTATGGCAGCTGATTGGTCCGGTGATTTAACTCTTCCAAAGTTTTTTTTTAAATATATTTATTTTATATTTCATAACTATTTTTAATTCGAGCCTCCTGAAAAAGATTTTTCTAACGCGGTGATGGGAAGCCAAGGTTTTATTACAGACAGGAGGTGCGTTTTATCCTCGCGTTACTCTTTTACTGACCCCCCCGATGTTTCTATCTTTTCTCTTGCAGGTTCATCGGCACGGAAGCTGTTCCTTTGATCGTTACTCGTTTTACTTTGTCGTTTAACGGAATGGCTTGATACGTTCGCTTGTTCAAAGAAAGAAGACGTCAATTACCTTGATTGGTGCTTTCTTTTCGGCTGTATAGTTAACTCTTGATGTTCTCTTTTTCTTGCTGCTATGGGTTACAGTAATTAAGGATAACGCGTAATACGAGCCTCCTGTCTTTAATAAAATCTTGAATAACCAGAATGAGGAATCTGCATATTCCAAAAGAACCCAGGTGCTTAACTGTGCCAGGAAGGGCCAGCTCCCCAGTAAATCTGATAAACAAAGGCTCCAGGCACTCAAGAGTTCCAACGTCAGGCAGATTTATTGAGAGAAGGAACGTTTCGACCTCACAATGAGGTATTTTTCAAGTTAGAGAGCCATAATCCTCCCCTCTGCTGCCCTAAACCCTCTACTCTCTCTTTTCACCCTTCGTTTGCCTCAATTACCCCTATAATTCCTTCAGTAAACTCACGAGCGGGGTCCTCACGAGCCCCCCGTTCATGCCAGGAAGTTTGTAGAGAAGTACCATAAGGCTAGATGGCAGCTCGTGGGCAGCGTTCGGCGGGCTGATGTGTCTGTATGTGTTAACGTGTATTTGTCATGTATTTGTAAACCACTCTATTTAAATTGTGCAGCGCTGCATAATTTGTTGGTGCTTAATAAATAAAGGATCATAATAATAATGAATAGTCGCTGGAGTCTGGTGATGGAAAATTGTTTGTGACATTTAAGACAGGATGGCTGATCGAGGGTCGTGTGCGTGGCTGAGAAGCACATATATGTTTGAAGAACCCAGAGATACCGAGATTTCCTTTAGTGTTAAAACATGTGGCACAGTCCAAACCCTTTATGGCTTCTCCCTGCTTCGAATTCTGAGATGTTTAACAAGATGCGAGTTACAGGGCAGGCATTTTCCGCACCCAGAGAACACAGGAAGGGTTTCTCTCCTGTGTGAGTCCTCTGGTGGAGGGGGGGGGGGAATCTGAGGACCGTGTGTATAACATTTCCCGCAATAAGCAGGAATAACGTTTCCCCCCGGTGTGAAGTCTGAGATGTTCAACGAGGATCGAGTAGCTGCTCCCCACACATTTCCAAACTGATGAGAATGTTTTGTCCTCCGCTGTGAATCCGCTGGTGGTAGGTTAAATTAGAGTATTGTTTAAAACATTTCCCGCACTCAGAACACGAGAAAGGCTCCTCCTCGGTGTGGACTCTGACGTGCTGGACAAGGTTCCAGTTACTGGTAAAACTTTTCCCGCACACAGAACACGGATACGGCTTCTCTCCTGTGTGACTGCGCTGGTGGACGGCAAAACCCGAGGAGTGCGCGAAACATTTCCCGCACTCGGAACAGGAATACGGCTTCTCCCCGGTGTGAATTCTGAGATGCTCAACAAGGCCCGTGCTACTAGTAAAACATTTCCCGCACTTGGAACACGGAAATGGTTTTTCACCCGTGTGAATCCGCTGGTGGCGTACAAAATGTATCTTCTGATTAAAAGATTTCCCACAATCGGAACACGAAAAGGGCTTCTCTCCGGTGTGAATTCTCAGGTGTCGAACAAGGTTTGCGTTACTCTTAAAACTCTTCCCGCACTCTGAACACGAGAAAGGCTTCTCCTCAGAGTGGATTCTGAGATGTTGAACAAGGTTTGAGTTGCTGCTAAAATGTTCCCCGCACTCAGAACACAGAAATGTTTTTTCCCCTGCGTGAGCCTGCTGATGGAAGACAAAATCGGAGGACCTTGCGAAACATTTCCCGCACTCGGAGCAGGAATAAAGTTTCTCCCCGGTGTGAAGTCTGAGATGTTGATCAAGGTTCCAGTTCCTGGCAAAACATCTCCCGCACTCGGAACACGAAAAAGGCTTCTCGCCGGTGTGAATTCGGAGATGTTTTACGAGGTTTGAGTTACTGGTAAAACATTTCCCGCACTCCGAGCAGGAATAAGACTTCCTAGCTCTGTGAATACGCCGATGCCTAATGCACTCAGAGTTAGAACTTTTCTCGCAGCCCAGAGAGGAGGCCGCCGATCTATCATGGATGGTCTGATGTAGAAGAAGATCAGAGTCACTGGTAAACCGTTCCTGACACTCGGGGCAGCTATAAGTACCCTCATCGGGGGGTGTTTCACACTGAAAATGTGTGTTACTGGTTTGGGTTTTATCAGTAGAAGTAGATCCCTTGTGTTCGGTTGGGATCCAATAATCTTCATTGGAAGCGGATTCCTCCTTTACGTGGACAGACGTGTTATCCCCCCCGTCGTGCTCTGTGTGTGTATCGGGGGCTGAGACATTTCCGTCTTCATCTGAGGGGGATCCGTCCTCATTACGAGTCGATGTGAGCTCTGTCTGTGGAGACTCCGCCGGGTCACAAATGTCTGTCTCTTCACACGAGGCGGATTCCTCCTTAATAAAATGAGACGTCTTACAGTCCAGCGGAGAATTAGGGACTCGATCTCTGACCTCGGATGCATCTGTCGGAGAGAAATGATCAAATTAAGCAGATTTCAGATCTCTCGCGGCTGCCTTATTCCCGAGTATTTATTATACGGACCTCACATTTTACATGTTATTTGTTACAGTGAAGATGCCTTAATATCTACACACAGACCGCAGGGATTAAACCTCTTACCCGGAGAGCCGCGGGGCTGGTGGGTCTCCATCATCACGTCCCTGTAAAGCTCCTTGTGTCCTTCTAAATACTCCCACTCCTCCATGGAGAAATAGACGGTGACATCATCACACCTTACAGGAACCTGAGACACACAATGAGCCGTCACCATCCAGACACACGCCTCGGTGTTACTGTATAACGTCCCGTTCCCAGCAGCGCTCACCTCTCCAGTCAGCAGGGACATCATCTTGTTGGTCAGTTCCAGGATCTTCTGCTCGCGGTTCCTCTCGTGGGTCAGCGAGTGAGGTGGAGGCACCGGGCTGGGGCTCCGGGTCCCGGGGGGTCCGTCTGACACACGGGGGCCATTGCTGGGTGGGACGCAGTCACTGGGCTTCCTCACAATCATATAATCCTGTATATCGGGAAAGATATTGAAATATCGATGAGCAAAGAAACATCTGAGCTGCAGTTTGTGGACAGAACGACATCCATGTTCCGGCCCCAGAGACACCGGCCCCTCACCTCTCCGCTCAGCAGGGAGATGATCTCCAGGGTGAGCCTCAAGATCTTCTCAGCCACCGGATCCTTGTCCATGTTCAGTCCTAAACCGGACTCTTTCCTGGGTCACCACGTTTGGCGCTCAGACGCCTCCCTGTACCACAAATTCTAATAACGTGACGGCAAAAAGACAAACCCCAAAGAGAGCGCAGCAGCCGTCACATCACCCGGCACAGGGTCACTGTATAGGGCGGTCTGTCGGTAACTGAGGAAGGAGCATCAGCCCCTAGACCAGATCCGGGCCCTCGGCAGCTGCCTCTGGGACTGTCCAGGTCTAACTCCTGGGCCCCGACTGCCCCTCCCCCAGAGCTGTCATGGGTTACATTAGTCACATTTGTTGGTTGCGTGTTTGATTTGTCTTTATTAAGTTATTAGTACCCCGTTACCCCCTCTCTCCGATACCCCATGTGTCTGTGATTTGATTGCTGGGTAATTAATTGGTCGGTAAACACCCAACAAGCAGCGATCAGTAAGTAGGGAGCGCGACAATCAATACTCAGCTGCTGCCGCACCGGATTATTGTGTTTATTCCGCTCCCTTTACTCTCCTCTGTCATTAATAGAATTTTTCCCTCCCTTCAGCCACCAGGCACCCCCCCCATCTCTCCGCTCCCACAAATCCTATCCCCACCTCTCTCACTTCTATTTGTAGCAGCAGAGTGGACATCTCCCCAAATCCTGGCCCTCCTTTCTTCCTTCGTTCCCTTTCCTAACCCTCTCGTGACCGCGTCTCCTCGTGGGGTCCCCTCTTCCTCTCCTCTGATGTTCCTTCTGTCATCCTTGGAGACGTCAGCGTCCCACCGCTTTCCTTCACCTCCTCACACAACTCATGATGATGTCACACCTTGGACCTTATTTCTTTCTAGCGTGTTCTCTCTCACTTCTCTAATTCCCCCTCCCTGACCACAACTTCTTATCCTGCCTCCTACCCCGTTCCTCGCCTTCTCAGAGACCTCTCAATCTCCAGGACTTCTAAACCGATTTACTTCCTCAAACATCTCCCCAAACTCGCCGCCTCTCTCTACAACTCCACCTCACCTCCGCTCGATGACGGAGCCCCAACTACTCCTCGTTCTCCGAGACGCTCCCATTATGAACCTCGGCACACGAACCGTCGCCCAACTGGATGTATTACCCCGCTCTCACCCTTACTAACGAAACCTCCCTCACCTCCTCTCCTCCCGTCTCATAACCCAAAGCGTCTCTTCAGTGCCTTAAACCCCCCATCACAACTACCCCTGCCACTAACCTCACTGCCTCTGACTGTGCCACATACTTCAATGATAAGATCTGAGCCCCGCAGCCACTACCTCTGGTCTACCTCAGGGTGTTCCAGCCCTGTAACTACTACCACTGGTATACCCCAGGTTGTCCCAGCCCTGTTCCTGCTACTTCTGTTCTACCCCAGGGTGTCCAAGCCCTGTACCCACTACTCCTGTTCTACCCCAGAGTGCCCCAGCCCTTTACCCACTACTTCTGTTATACCCCAGGGTGTCCAAGCACTGTAACTAGCACTTCTGGTCTACCCCAGGGTGTCCCAGCCCTGTACCTACTACCTCTGGTCTACCCCAGGGTGTCCCAGCGTTGTACCTACTACCTCTGGTCCACCCCAGGGTGTCCCAGCATTGTACCTACTACCTCTGGTCCACCCCAGGATGTCCCTGCCCTTTACCTACTCCCTTTGAGCTCTCCAAGTCCTGTACCAACTACCTCAGAGCTCCCCCAGGTTGTCACGACCCCGTAGTTCCTACCTTTACTATCCCAGCCCTGTAGCCACTACCTCTGGGCGTCCCGGCTACTCAAGCTGTCTCCAACTGATCTGCACTGCGCATGCTCCTCCCACAGCCAGCCAGCACGGAAATGGCCGGAGTAACCCGACTATGGGCGGATGTGAGGTCACAGGAAGTGAGTGCACATGACGGCCATCTTTGTTTCAGGCAACTCCCCCTCACAGCTCTACCGGAAGTCCTGGCACAGCAGAGGAACCCCACAGGAAGGATGGCTCGTATTATTATTACTAATACAACTCCTGTCATGCACAGCCACACCTGGCCGGCTCAGAGTGATGACAGATGTCTCCTTTAATGCATGGATATGATTGTGCTCCGCCCACTCTGTTCTCAGAGCAGCCAATCACTGACAGGAAAGTGCTGGATGTGATTGGTGGATTGATTTGTTTATTAAAGCATCATGCGCGCTCCGCTCGCCCCGCAAGGGGGTGTTTTCAGTCAGTTACCCCGGTCTCAGGTGGGGTGGTGGCCGCCAACCATAATTTTATGTAAGGGTTAATCCCGGGGGCCGCATCGGCCATCTTTCTCCACATATTGCCACAATCTGGAATTTTGGTAGCTACCTGGAGCTCCCGTTTTAGTGTCTCTGGGAGTTCAGTGCTTGGCGCAAAGGACTCCATCACATAAGCACTGGCACACGCATGTACACACACACGCGCCTACACACCAACACGCGCATGTACACACACACCGCCTCACAGATTTACACACTCTCACAAACACTTTACACACACACACACGTAGACACCGGCGCTACATACACCTACAAACGCTCACTAACACACACTCCCCCTCACAGATTTACACACACACTCTCACACTTTACACACACACGTAGATACAGACGCTACATACACCTACAAACGCTCACTAACACACACTCCCCCTCACAGATTTACACACACTCTCACAAACACTTTACACACACACACGTAGATACAGACGCTACATACACCTACAAATGCTCACTAACACACACTCTCACAAACACTTTACACACACACACGTAGACACCAACGCTACATACACCTACAAACGTTCACTAACACACACTCCCCCTCACAGATTTACACACACACTTTACACACACACGTAGACACCGACGCTACATACACCTACAAACGTTCACTAACACACACTCCCCCTCACAGATTTACACACACTCTCACACTTTACACACACACACGTAGACACCGACGCTACATACACCTACAAACGTTCACTAACACACACTCCCCCTCACAGATTTACACACACACTCTCACACTTTACACACACACACGTAGATACAGACGCTACATACACCTACAAACGCTCACTAACACACACTCCCCCTCACAGATTTACACACACTCTCACAAACACTTTACACACACACACGTAGATACAGACGCTACATACACCTACAAATGCTCACTAACACACACTCCCCCTCACAGATTTACACACACTCTCAAACACTTTACACACACACACGTAGACACCGACGCTACATACACCTACAAACGTTCACTAACACACACTCCCCCTCACAGATTTACACACACACTTTACACACACACGTAGATACAGACGCTACATACACCTACAAACGCTCACTAACACACACTCCGCCTCACAGATTTACACACACACTTTACACACACACGTAGATACAGACGCTACATACACCTACAAACGCTCACTAACACACACTCCGCCTCACAGATTTACACACACACTTTACACACACACACGTAGATACAGACGCTACATACACCTACAAACGCTCACTAACACACACTCCGCCTCACAGATTTACACACACTCTCACAAACACTTTACACACACACGTAGACACCGACGCTACATACACCTACAAATGCTCACTAACACACACTCCCCCTCACAGATTTACACACACACGTAGATACTGACGCTACATACACCTACAAACGCTCACTAACACACACTCCGCCTCACAGATTTACACACACTCTCACAAACACTTTACACACACACGTAGACACCGACGCTACATACACCTACAAACGCTCACTAACACACACTCCCCCTCACAGATTTACACACACTCTCACAAACACTTTACACACACACACACGTAGACACCGACGCTACATACACCTACAAACGCTCACTAACACACACTCCCCCTCACAGATTTACACACACACTCTCACACTTTACACACACACACATAGATACAGACGCTACATACACCTACAAACGCTCACTAACACACACTCCCACTCACAGATTTACACACACACGTAGATACAGACGCTACATACACCTACAAACGCTCACTAACACACACTCCGCCTCACAGATTTACACACACACTCTCACACTTTACACACACACACGTAGATACAGACGCTACATACACCTACAAACGCTCACTAACACACACTCCCCCTCACAGATTTACACACACACTTTACACACACACGTAGATACAGACGCTACATACACCTACAAACGCTCACTAACACACACTCCGCCTCACAGATTTACACACACTCTCACAAACACTTTACACACACACACGTAGATACAGACGCTACATACACCTACAAACGCTCACTAACACACACTCCCCCTCACAGATTTACACACACGCACACGTAGACACGCTACATACACCTACAAACGCTCGGCCCCTCACGCTGCCCACTTTTCCTGCTTCAAACATCATCTTTGCCGATGAAATGTTCACTCTCTGCCCGATATACCCCCCCCCCCGTGACAGGAGCGACGATAGCGGGATTACCCGTCAGTCCTCACAATGTTACGGCAGAACGAGTCCCTTTTACCGCAACGCTAGTTCTGCTTCGTGTTTGGGGTTACATGCAAAGAGCGCTATTCGTTTAACCCTTCGCAGGCTGCATCTCTGGCTGCTGTCCTGGGCTAAAGGAGCAGCTTCTGACGGGGTTTCCATCGCATTCGCAGCAGATAAAAAGCTCATTGGCCCAACGTCGTCTTCCTATTCTTCAAACCAACGTAAAACCTCAGAGTATGAATTATAGTAATTAGGAAATGTAACAAATAACTGATTCTCGTGACTTTTTATTCCGACCGCGATGTGAGCTCCGACGGGATTGTGAAAAATCCGGTTCTTTCAGGACGAGACCCAACCATACAGAGAACGGCCGACCTCCTCGCGGCGTAAATGTTATTTTTATTCAGCTATCACTTCTCCTAACAAAATCTACGAGTCAGAAAATCAATTCAGATCTGACCATGCGCTATGATTTAAAAAAATACTCGTCCATGTGTAATAATCCTCATATACTCAACCCCGATCATCGCGTAATATCATCATCGCAATATCACAGGAGTGACGTTAGAAGTCCAACATTCAGAGACGCCTACACCGATCATACTCGCTACGTGATGGGGTTTCGGTTTGTAAAATAACATATATATTTATACTAAAATGTGGTATTTAAAGAAAAAAATATATGCAATGGTTGGATAGCTCTGGCTTTGGGATCTTAAGCGACTCTAATTGTTCTTTTGTTCTCCTTCCGCACCTCACCCGGCTTCAGGTGGGCATCGCGTTCTTCATCTGACCTGCCTTTTTTTTTTCCTTTTTGCGTGAATTTGCTCATCTCCGTTATATTTCTCCCATTACGACGTGCGTTTTCTCGTCTATATCCTGGCGCTCGCTCGAGTTGCTTTCGCATTTAGTGCACGCCATTGCCTCCTCCTCCTCCGCGTGAATTCGCTGATGCGTACTCAGCTGTGACTTTCTGCTAAAACATTTGCCGCATTGAGGGCACCCGACCGGTTGCTCTCCCGTGTGAGTTCTCAGGTGCTGATTGACCCCCGACTTTGTGGTGAAACATTTCCCGCATTCTGAACACGCGAAGGGCTTCTCCCCCGTGTGACATCGCGCATGCTGCTGGAGACGTTGCTTTGTATAAAAACACTTTCCGCATTCCAGACACGCGAACGGTCTCTCGCCTGTGTGATGCTTCCCGTGCACGGTGAGCTCGGACTTGCTGGTAAAGCATTTCCCGCATTCAGGACACCCAAACGGTTTCTCGCCCGTGTGATGTCGTTCATGTATCGCGAGATTTGACTTTGTGGTGAAACATTTCCCGCACTCCGAACACGCAAACGGCTTCTCTCCCGTGTGCGTTCTCATGTGTTTATTGACTTCTGACTTGGTGCCAAAGCACTTCCCGCACTCGTGACACGCGAATGGTTTCTCTCCTGTGTGGACTCTCTTGTGAGCGCTGAGGCTCCCTGCCGCAGTGAAGAGCTTCCCGCATTCCGGACATGAAAACGGTTTGGCTCCCGTGTGAGTTCTCAGGTGTTTGTTGACCTCGGACTTCCTGCTAAAACACTTTCCGCATTCGGAACACGCGAAGGGCTTCTCTCCCGTGTGCCACCGCTCGTGCTGCTTGAGATCTGATTTGATAGTAAAGCATTTCCCGCACGAGGGACACGCGAAGGGCCTCTCGCCGGTGTGACTCCGTTCGTGTTGGGTCAGCTGGGGCTTTGTGATGAAACGTTTCCCGCACTCAGCGCACGGATACGGTCTCACCCCCGTGTGAAGCCTCACATGCAAACTAAGGGTCATCTTCCGCCGGAAACGTTTCCCGCACTCGGAGCACTCAAACGGCTTCTCCCCGGTGTGAACGCGCTCGTGGTCTTTGAGCTCGCACCTCGTGATGAAACATTTCTCGCACGCCGAGCAGGCAAATGGCTTCTCTCCGCTGTGTAACTGCGCATGTCTCTGTAGCTCCGGCTTGGTAAAGAAGCTTTTCCCGCACTCTGAACACGCGTACGGCTTCTCCCCGGTGTGAATCCGCTCGTGCCTGGTAAGCGCTTGCTTGGTGGTGAAACCTTTCCCGCACTCGGAACACACAAACGGTCTCTCGCCGGTGTGACGACGTTCATGTTGGATAAGGTTGGGTTTCGTGATGAAACGCTTCCCGCATTCAGCGCAGGCGAACGGCTTCTCCCCCGTGTGGACTTTCTCGTGTGTGTTACGATTAGCCAATAAGGTGAAGCATTTCCCGCACACGGAACACGCGTATGGTTTGTCCCCGGCGTGAATTCTCTCGTGTGTTCTAAGATCACTCATTTGTGTGGAAAGTTTCCCGCACTCGGAACACGGAAAGGCTTCCTCTGCTGTTTGATCCATTTCTGTACAGCCGAGATTGGATCCAAAGTATCCAGAACCTCAAATTTCTATGAATGTTTCTATTTTGCTCACTAAACACTTTATCCACCGGAGATTGGGGTTCCTCGGCTGCGAGTGGCGGCACTTTTATCCCCAAACTCCTCGTTACGGATCGTTTCAGGATTTTCCTTGTGATTGTATTTGTTTCTTCAGACTCGATGATGAGAGAGATGACGCAGGAGAAGATCTTCCATCTACGTGGTCAGAACGTCTGGTTATTCGGAATATTTACACTCCTTGGAAAAAAGCAAAAACAGTTATTATTTAAAACACAGAGATTTGGTGAAAAGACAGCGTTTCTGGTAATGGGGGTCATTTTCTATTCGTTCTTTTCAGTTTAATTATCAGAGATCGGGAACAGGGCCCGGAAAGCGATATCTAGATATTTAACAGATGAAACCAAACTACGGAAGGAAATTAAACATCCTGACTCCTGTAACTCTGTGCTAGCCGGTGTCCCTCATACCTCTTACAATCTGCCAGACTTATCTTCCTCCATCCAGCTCTCTACTAACCCCTCTCCCCCGTCTATCTCTGGTACTTCAGGATTCTCTCGCTGGTTCCTCTACATCCGTCTCATCCGTCTCTTCCCCCCCCCCGTCTATCTCTGGTACTTCAGGATTCTCTCGCCGGCTCCTCTCCGCCCATCGTATCCGTCTCTCTCCCCCCCGTCTATCTCTGGTACTTCAGGATTCTCTCGCCGGCTCCTCTCCGCCCATCGTATCCGTCTCTCTCCCCCCGTCTATCTCTGGTACTTCAGGATTCTCTCGCCGGTCCCTCTACGTCCGTCTCATCCGTCTCTCCCCCCGTCTATCTCTGGTACTTCAGGATTCTCTCGCCGGTCCCTCTACGTCCGTCTCATCCGTCTCTCCCCTTGTCTATCTCCGGTACTTCAGGACTCTCTCACCAGTCCCTTTATGTCCATCTCATCCGTCTCTCCCCTTGTCTATCTCCGGTACTTCAGGACTCTCTCGCCGGTTCCTTTCCGCCCATCGTATCCGTCTCTCTCCCCCCCGTCTATCTCTGGTACTTCAGGATTATCTCGCCGGTCCCTCTACGTCCGTCTCATCCGTCTCTCCCCCCCGTCTATCTCTGGTACTTCAGGATTCTCTCGCCGGTCCCTCTACGTCCGTCTCATCCGTCTCTCCCCTTGTCTATCTCCGGTACTTCAGGACTCTCTCACCAGTCCCTTTATGTCCATCTCATCCGTCTCTCCCCTTGTCTATCTCCGGTACTTCAGGACTCTCTCGCCGGTTCCTTTCCGCCCATCGTATCCGTCTCTCTCCCCCCCGTCTATCTCTGGTACTTCAGGATTCTCTCACCTACATCTCGTGCTTCACGCCAGTTCCTCTACACCAGTCACGGTGTCCCAGCCCTGTAGCCACTATCTTTGGTCCACCCCCAGTGTGTCCCAAACCTGTACCCACTACCTCATCTCCCCCAGGCTGTCCCAGCCAGGTAGCCACTACCTCTCAGCTCCCTATGACGTCTAAAACCCGTAGTTCCTACCTCTTGACGTTCTGCTACTAAGTATCCTCCTGGTAGCAGACAATGATCTGCACTGCGCATGCTCCTCCCACAGCCAGCACGGAAATGAGTGTATGTGATGTAACAGGAAGTGAGTGCACAGGACGGCCATATTTGTTTCTGGCAAGTTCCTCTCACAGCTATACCAGGACTCCTGGGACTGCAGAGAAGCTCCACACGAAGGATGTCTCATATTATTGTTATTATTATTATTGATACAACTCCTATCATGCACAGCCACACCTGGCCGGCTCAGTGTGATGACAGCTCCTTTAAAGCATGGATATTACAGAGCTCCGCCCACTCTGTTCTTTGAGCAGCCAATCACTGGCAGGAAAGCGCTGTATGTGATTGGTGGACTCCCTGTAGGGCTGTGAGGGGGAACTTGCCTGGAACAAAGATGGCCGCCCGGTGTACTCCATGTGACGTCACATCCGCTCATAGTTGTGTTTCCCCGGCCTTTTACGTGCTGGCTGTGGGAGGAGCATGCGCAGTGCAGATCAGTGTCAGGAAGGGATTTGTGTAACCAGGGCGCCCAGAGGTAGTGGCTACAGGGCTAGAAATCTAAAGGTAAGAGGTACGGGGCTGCAACTTTCTGGGGGAGCTCAGAGGTAGTAGGTCCTGGGCTATGGCAACCTGTGGGGACAGGCTGTAGCCCAGAAGTAATGAGTGCAGAGCTGGTGAGATCCCAGGGGCAGTGGGTACATGACTGGAACACCATGGGGTGGACTGGAGATACTGGGTACAGGGCTGGGACACCCAGGGGGGCAAATGCTCCAGGACCAGCCCTTCCCATCCACTGATATATACCCTTTACTGGTCCTGTCAGCGAGGGGTAGGTGCGGCACGGCGCCCTGACACGGCTCCTCACACCTACCTCTGTGTTTAACACCTTCACCTTCAGTGTCATGTCTCTCTCTCCCGCATCGGGGCAATACTGCTGCTCCTATAATCGGGGGCAATACTGATGCTCCTATAATCGGGGCGACACGGCGGCTCCTGTAATCGGGACGACACGGGGGCTCCTGTAATCGGGGCGGCACGGCTGCTCCTGTAATCGGGGCGACACGGCGGCTCCTGTAATCGGGGCAACACGGCGGCTCCTGTAATCGGGGCGACACGGCGGCTCCTGTAATCGGGGCGACACGGCGGCTCCTGTAATCGGGGCGACACTGGGACTCCTGCAATCGGGGCGACACGGGGACTCCTGCAATCGGGACGATACGGGGGCTCATGTAATCGGGAAAATACGGGGGCTCCTGTAATCGGGGCGACACAGCGGCTCCTGTAATCGGGGCGATACTGGGGGCTCCGGTAATCGGGGCGATACTGGGGGCTCCGGTAATCGGGACGATACTGGGGGCTCCGGTAATCGGGGCGATACTGGGGGCTCCGGTAGTCGGGGTAATACGGTGTAATACTGTTTTTTGTTTCATGGACGATTGTCTCGTTTTAAGACGTCTTGATGTCTTTCTTCCCAGCAGGTTCCTGGTTACTTCTGATGGAGATCTCCCGCGTTCCATCGTTTTCACGCCATAAAGTGTGAATGTTTTTGGGGTAAATGTTGGGTAACGAGTCCATCTCCCAAGGGAGGTCTCTACACGAGGGTGTGTTTGGTATTGAAGGCGCTGCCGCTCGTACGCGAATGGACGGGCAAACCGCGGACGGAACGTTTCCGTGTTCCGGATACAAGAATCGCTTCGAAACAAAGGCAGAACCTACCGGAGATGAGCCGCCCCCCGCCGGGGAGAAACCGTTTGAGTGTCCGGAGTGCGAGAAACGTTTCACCAGGAAGAGAACCCTTCAGAGACACATGAAGCTTCACACGGGGGAGGGACTCTTTCCGTGTTCTGAATGCGGAAGGTTCTTCATCACGAAATCCCAACTTGAGAGGCACGAGCGCATTCACACGGGAGAGAAGCCCTTCGCGTGTTCGGAATGTGGAAAGCGCTTCATCACGAAATCAGAACTGGTGAGGCACGGGTGGGTTCACACGGGGGGGAAGCCTTTCGCGTGTCTGGAATGCAGAAGATGTTTTTACACGAAAGCCAACCTCAACGAGCACGAGCGATGTCACACGGGAGAGAAACCATATGCCTGCTCTGAGTGCAAGAAATATTTCACCACCAAGATTGCGCTTACCGTGCACCAGAGAACGCACACGGGAGTCATACAGTTCGCGTGTCCGGTGTGCGAAAAGCGTTTTAACACGAGGGGGAACCTCAACGCTCACCAGAAAATCCACACCGGGGACAAACCGTTCACGTGCTCCGAGTGTGCGAAGTGTTTTTACACCAAGTCAGACCTGAGTAGACACGTGAGATTTCACACCGGAGAGAGACCGTTTGCGTGCTCGGAATGTGGAAAATGTTTCCACACGAAGTCAGAACTCACTAGACACGTGAGATATCACACGGGAGAGAGACCGTACGCGTGTTCACAGTGTGAAAAGTGTTTTAACACAAAGGCGCACCTGAGAAGGCACGAGCGATTCCACACCACGGAGAGACCGTTTGCGTGTTCTGAGTGCGGGAAATGTTTTACCGCGAGGACGCACCTGAGCAGACATGAGAGGTTCCACAGCGGAGAGAAGCCGTTTGCGTGTTCTCGGTGTGGGAAGTGCTTTAACACGAAGTCACACCTGAGAAGGCATGAGATCATTCACACGGGTGAGAAGCCGTTTGCCTGTCTCGAGTGCGGGAAATGTTTTTACACTAAAGCGCACCTCAAGAAGCATGAACAATGTCACACCGGGGAGAAACCCTTCGAGTGCTCGGAGTGTAGGAAAGGCTTCAGCAGAAAGTGCGCGCTGATTAGACATCAGAGAACTCACACCGGAGAGAAGCCCTTCGCGTGTCCCGAATGCGGAAAATGTTACGGCACAAAGTCAGAGCTCACCAGACACGCGAGACTCCACACGGGAGAGAGACCGTTCGCGTGTCCGGCGTGCGGAAAGTGTTTCGCCACAAGGTCGGAGCTCACCAGACACGAGAGGTTCCACACAGGAGAGAGACCGTTTGGGTGTTCTGAGTGCGGGAAGTGCTTCTATACAAAGGGACATCTCAGCAAGCACGAGCAGAGTCACGTGGGACAGAAGCTATTTGTGTGTCCTGAGTGCACAACGTGTTTTACCGAAGAGTCTTTACTCGCCGCGCATCGGAGGTCCCACATGGACGAGAAACCCTTCGTATGCTCTGAGTGCGGAGGATGCTTCGTTACAGAACCAGAACTCTCGAGGCATGAGGACCACCACAGAGGAGCGATAGAAGCTGTAGTGTTATGACTCTGGGAAATGTTTTATGACAAAGCTTGCACTCTCTACAAATCGGGGAAACCCTTGGTGAAAATGATTTCCGTGCAAAGGCTCTCGAGGAATGAAGAGTAAGAGATGCGGGCGAGTTCAGGACTTTGCGGAAAGACGATGGAACAAAACCACCTTAAATGTTCTGAATAAGTAACCGTGTTTAAATAAAAGAGCAACGCTTTGGTGTGTGAGAAGCGTCGGTATAAATGCGTGAGGGACCCTTCTTGAGGTATAATAATGGACAGGGGTGGAGAGGTCACTCGGAGAGAGTATACATAGTGAGGAAACTGTAAGAGAGGGCCGGATCGAGAGGCAATCGCAGCGAGAGCCACTCCAAGCATGCGTACAGCACATACTGTGATAGCAAAGAGTAACACAACACAGACACAAAGGCCTAGAGACGAGACCCATCACCGTTCTGCTGAAGCCCTTCTCAGGTCCTCGGGAATGATGACGCATCAAGGGAGAAGCACTCATTGCACAGGCGTAGGAAATGGTGGAGAAGGCAATATGGCTCCTTCCCTGTGACTCGATGTTGGCTTTTCCACCCGTTGAGACTCTCTTACAGTTTAAAGCCCTCTCTCGACACCGTTAATGAGCCCCCGTGTGGTAGGTGGGGTGTTTAATCCTAAAGTCTGCTCAGGGCCTGCACAAAAAATACAGAAAAGGGAAGGCCACCCTAAAAAGCATGTATACACCGGGGAAAGTGACCGATATATACACGCAACGCAGCAAGAGATCAGCGCATGCCCAGCAGATACTATTTAAAAGCACCTATCTGGGGCATGAATATTGCGGATTCTGGCACATTTTGTGGCCATATATTGATTAGCCGTTGATTCGCCTTCATGGTGGCTCCCGGCCATGTGGCATATCTATATTGGCTTAGCAGTCCTACGCGGATTGGGTGGTCAAATTCTCCAGTGGTCCAGAGGTTGCCAACTGCATCCTTAGGGTCCAGAAAGGTTTGAGACGTTGCTTCTTTTCTAGGGTGGTGCACTCAGAGATAAGCTGCACAGGCTCGCCACCCATGCAGACCTTGAGTCCTTACCTCTTAACCAAATCAGTGACCACATGACCATGAACAAGGGTACACCAGGCACGCGTAATGTCGGCCCTTCTAGGTGTGTCCCTCACACGAGTTACATTAATGGAGAATATACAGATATTGACTGTGATGGAAGGACATGCGTGGCTTCACCTAACACCGGCCTGCTAACACCAATGGGGGGGACAAGAACGGGAGCGTGAGTTCCCCTCTCAGGGCAGGTGATCACGTTTCGCCTTCTCACAGAGATTCAAGTGATCTCAGCCAAGGGGCATGGGGTGGGAGGCAGCACCGGGAACTGAATGACTGACTCCTGAGTTATTAACCCTTTCATAGCCCCTCATTGAAGATTCCATTCAGTGGCTCGCCAAATGCGTTGCCCAACTGTCTCTAAAACCGGTTGTCATGGAAACCTTGACTTGCCATTTCACTTAATTGAGTCACCTGCATTCCAGCAGGGAGATCAACCATAACATACCGGGAACAAAAGCACCAACTGGGAGTTGAAATTAGCCGCAGTAGAACGCCGGTGGCTCTGCTACAAGCCACCTCCTGAGTGTGTCACATTGGGTGAATAAATTCACCCAATGTGATAAAAAAAGAAAAATATATACTTCAATGTAAACTGAAGATTCCAGGAACATGTATACATAATACACACAAATAGTGCAATATTTAAGTATAGCTGGTGCCCAGACCCCAGTATAAAACAACAATTTTGTGAGACAATAGGAGAGGACGGCTTGGATGGGGAGGAGTTGATCTGGTTGCGATGATGTGTTGAAGCATGATGATGGTTGGGAGTACTGGGTGTCGGAAATGGGATATATTTGGGAAAAGGGGGATTCCAGGTGCCGACGCGCCTTCGTCTAGGGGTAAATAGTTTAAATTCACGTAGCTCGACGCCATCCGTGATGCAATTCCTGATAGACAGTCAGTGAGGTGAGTTAGAAGAGAGGGGGAAAGGTCAGGAGCAGGGATATAGAGTAGGGTGTCATCTGCTTATAGGTGCTACTGGAGCAGGGATATAGAGCAGGGTGTCATCTGCTTATAGGTGCTACTGGAGCAGGGATATAGAGTAGGGTGTCATCTGCTTATAGGTGGTACTGGAGCAGGGATATAGAGCAGGGTGTCATCTGCTTATAGGTGCTACTGGAGCAGGGATATAGAGTAGGGTGTCATCTGCTTATAGGTGGTACTGGAGCAGGGATATAGAGGAGGGTGTCATCTGCTTATAGGTGGTACTGGAGCAGGGATATAGAGTAGGGTGTCATCTGCTTGTAGGTGGTACTGGAGCAGGGATATAGAGTAGGGTGTCATCTGCTTGTAGGTGGTACTGGAGCAGGGATATAGAGCAGGGTGTCATCTGCTTATAGGTGGTACTGGAGCAGGGATATAGAGTAGGGTGTCATCTGCTTATAGGTGCTACTGGAGCAGGGATATAGAGCAGGGTGTCATCTGCTTATAGGTGGTACTGGAGCAGGGAGATAGAGTAGGGTGTCATCTGCTTATAGGTGCTACTGGAGCAGGGATATAGAGCAGGGTGTCATCTGCTTATAGGTGGTACTGGAGCAGGGATATAGAGTAGGGTGTCATCTGCTTATAGGTGGTACTGGAGCAGGGATATAGAGTAGGGTGTCATCTGCTTATAGGTGGTACTGGAGCAGGGATATAGAGTAGGGTGTCATCTGCTTATAGGTGGTACTGGAGCAGGGATATAGAGGAGGGTGTCATCTGCTAGTAGGTGGTACTGGAGCAGGGATATAGAGTAGGGTGTCATCTGCTTGTAGGTGGTACTGGAGCAGGGATATAGAGTAGGGTGTCATCTGCTTATAGGTGGTACTGGAGCAGGGATATAGAGTAGGGTGTCATCTGCTTATAGGTGGTACTGGAGCAGGGATATAGAGTAGGGTGTCATCTGCTTATAGGTGGTACTGGAGCAGGGATATAGAGTAGGGTGTCATCTGCTTGTAGATGGTACTGGAGCAGGGATATAGAGTAGGGTGTCATCTGCTTATAGGTGGTACTGGAGCAGGGATATAGAGTAGGGTGTCATCTGCTTATAGGTGGTACTGGAGCAGGGATATAGAGCAGGGTGTCATCTGCTTGTAGGTGGTACTGGAGCAGGGATATAGAGTAGGGTGTCATCTGCTTATAGGTGGTACTGGAGCAGGGATATAGAGTAGGGTGTCATCTGCTTATAGGTGCTACTGGAGCAGGGATATAGAGTAGGGTGTCATCTGCTTATAGGTGGTACTGGAGCAGGGATATAGAGCAGGGTGTCATCTGCTTATAGGTGGTACTGGAGCAGGGATATAGAGCAGGGTGTCATCTGCTTATAGGTGGTACTGGAGCAGGGATATAGAGGAGGGTGTCATCTGCTAGTAGGTGGTACTGGAGCAGGGATATAGAGCAGGGTGTCATCTGCTTATAGGTGGTACTGGAGCAGGGATATAGAGCAGGGTGTCATCTGCTTATAGGTGGTACTGGAGCAGGGATATAGAGTAGGGTGTCATCTGCTTGTAGGTGGTACTGGAGCAGGGATATAGAGTAGGGTGTCATCTGCTTATAGGTGGTACTGGAGCAGGGATACAGAGTAGGGTGTCATCTGCTTATAGGTGCTACTGGAGCAGGGATATAGAGTAGGGTGTCATCTGCTTATAGGTGGTACTGGAGCAGGGATATAGAGCAGGGTGTCATCTGCTTATAGGTGGTACTGGAGCAGGGATATAGAGTAGGGTGTCATCTGCTTATAGGTGCTACTGGAGCAGGGATATAGAGTAGGGTGTCATCTGCTTGTAGGTGGTACTGGAGCAGGGATATAGAGTAGGGTGTCATCTGCTTATAGGTGGTACTGGAGCAGGGATACAGAGTAGGGTGTCATCTGCTTATAGGTGCTACTGGAGCAGGGATATAGAGTAGGGTGTCATCTGCTTATAGGTGGTACTGGAGCAGGGATATAGAGTAGGGTGTCATCTGCTTATAGGTGCTACTGGAGCAGGGATATAGAGCAGGGTGTCATCTGCTTATAGGTGGTACTGGAGCAGGGATATAGAGCAGGGTGTCATCTGCTTATAGGTGGTACTGGAGCAGGGATATAGAGTAGGGTGTCATCTGCTTGTAGGTGGTACTGGAGCAGGGATATAGAGCAGGGTGTCATCTGCTAGTAGGTGGTACTGGAGCAGGGATATAGAGCAGGGTGTCATCTGCTTATAGGTGGTACTGGAGCAGGGATATAGAGGAGGGTGTCATCTGCTTATAGGTGGTACTGGAGCAGGGATATAGAGGAGGGTGTCATCTGCTTATAGGTGGTACTGGAGCAGGGATATAGAGTAGGGTGTCATCTGCTTATAGGTGGTACTGGAGCAGGGATATAGAGCAGGGTGTCATCTGCTTATAGGTGGTACTGGAGCAGGGATATAGAGCAGGGTGTCATCTGCTTGTAGGTGGTACTGGAGCAGGGATATAGAGCAGGGTGTCATCTGCTTATAGGTGGTACTGGAGCAGGGATATAGAGCAGGGTGTCATCTGCTTATAGGTGCTACTGGAGCAGGGATATAGAGGAGGGTGTCATCTGCTTATAGGTGCTACTGGAGCAGGGATATAGAGGAGGGTGTCATCTGCTTATAGGTGGTGCTGGAGCAGGGATATAGAGGAGGGTGTCATCTGCTTATAGGTGGTACTGGAGCAGGGATATAGAGGAGGGTGTCATCTGCTAGTAGGTGGTACTGGAGCAGGGATATAGAGCAGGGTGTCATCTGCTTATAGGTGGTACTGGAGCAGGGATATAGAGGAGGGTGTCATCTGCTTGTAGGTGGTACTGGAGCAGGGATATAGAGCAGGGTGTCATCTGCTTATAGGTGGTACTGGAGCAGGGATATAGAGGAGGGTGTCATCTGCTTGTAGGTGGTACTGGAGCAGGGATATAGAGTAGGGTGTCATCTGCTTATAGGTGGTACTGGAGCAGGGATATAGAGGAGGGTGTCATCTGCTTGTAGGTGGTACTGGAGCAGGGATATAGAGCAGGGTGTCATCTGCTAGTAGGTGGTACTGGAGCAGGGATATAGAGTAGGGTGTCATCTGCTTGTAGGTGGTACTGGAGCAGGGATATAGAGTAGGGTGTCATCTGCTAGTAGGTGGTACTGGAGCAGGGATACAGAGTAGGGTGTCATCTGCTTATAGGTGGTACTGGAGCAGGGATATAGAGGAGGGTGTCATCTGCTTGTAGGTGGTACTGAAGCAGGGATATAGAGTAGGGTGTCATCTGCTAGTAGGTGGTACTGGAGCAGGGATACAGAGTAGGGTGTCATCTGCTTATAGGTTCTACTGGAGCAGGGATATAGAGGAGGGTGTCATCTGCTTATAGGTGGTACTGAAGCAGGGATATAGAGGAGGGTGTCATCTGCTTATAGGTGGTACTGGAGCAGGGATATAGAGTAGGGTGTCATCTGCTTATAGGTGGTACTAGAAGCCAAAGGAAGACGTAAGTTGTCCGAGGGAAGAAGTATAGATGGAGAATAGCAGAGCCTTGAGGAACACCAGTAGGTAGCGGTAGGGAGAGGAGCGAGTTCCGTTAGAACGGTTGGATTTAAGCCATGAAAGAGCCGTGTCACGGTGTATATCCGTGTATACGTAATGGTCTTAAAGTTATTTCTTAGACCAGAGCGTCTCTTAGAGGTACATGATGGAAATACAACGGTGCAAATATGCTAAGAAGTCCTAATTATAATGAGTAAAACCCACGATTATGATTGGAGGATTTCAATCAATAGGTGGAGAATATGATAATAAGCCCTGTCGTTAAAAGCTTATGTTTTAGACAATTTGAGAGCCCAGACACTTGGAATTTGGAATATCACAAGATTTTGACACCATATTTTACTCTGATGATGACTTCAGAGTTTCTAACGCATATAACTTGGAGAAAGTTCTATTTCTTTCCACTGAATCTGGATTGATATCTGCAAGGAGCAGTCGGACGGCAGCAACAAGTGGTGGTAAATAGAATGGTTTTATTCTTCTGAACAGAGGAGAGTTTTGTCTGCTGCAGTATTGAAGAATGTATTCCCTTCTGCGGGGTAATAGTTTATGACATTATTGTATATAACATTATTGTATACGACGTTATGGTATACGACGTTTATATAAGGTGATAATTGATGAAGCTGAAATGTCGATGCCATGTGCTTGTTCGCCTGTTGCATTTTCTGTGTGTTAGACTCATAAGATAATAATTCGTATTTGATAACTTATCAATAATACACTGTGTTTTGGACTTTATTAATTCTGACATGTTTAATCTGTATTTTATCTTCTGCACGGGTCATATAGATATTTTATAAATTGTGTTACAATAAATAGTATTTTTGATTGACAATCGTGGTAATGATATAATATCTCATTCTGAATTATAATTTTCGGTGCGATCTGAAAGGATTTAGGATCGGAGATAAAATATAGGGTATCTCTTTATATTAATATTGTGGATGTGGTCCTACAATAATTAATAGCGTCAGTATTTGGTGTATGTGATAGAATATTGGTTTTGCCTATTTTATCTCATTAATACCCCTAACGACTTCCAGAAGATTCTTCCGCAGTGTCGGCACAGAGCTGTAAACACCAGAGCCAAACTCACTCTAGAAGGTGTCTACAGTCATGTGCACTGATTGTACTGCTGGCGGCCATTTTGTTGGAGACCAAGATCCTTTGCTGGCTCCAGTAACATGGCTCCTGTAAGTAGGCGGGGATCCGTGCACAGATCTTTTGTTCCGGGGATCGGGATCTGTTAGGAAGGAGTCACAGAGGCTGTCCAAGAGGGCCACTTCTGCAGGGACTTCCTCAGAGCAAACCTCTTGTAAGGTCAGAATGTTTGCTGGGTATGAGGGTATTACAGGGTTCTACGGGCGTAAAAGCCCCGATAATGTGTATAGAAACAGCAGGAGAGCCCATGCAACTTTAAAAGCCTCTACCACTTATGCTTGGAGGCTTTTTAACTTATCTACCACCCTCTCAATAAATGACAGGGACCACCTCCCCACTGTGACAAAGGAGCTTGTGCTAAAACAGGACAGGTGATTTCATTTAGGGACTGTCCTGGGCAATACAGGACACATGGTCACTATACTCTGTATAGGACTTTTGAAAGCATGAAAAGAAAGACACATGGTGGAGCAATGGAGGCATGGAATGGTCTCCTAGTGGTGTTGGTAATATGTGTTATTTGTGATAAGTATCAGACAGTCTTGTGCTGGACAGACTGCATCATCTCGCTCTATAGGATTTAGCTTTATCAGCTTGAACTGTGTGCAGGAGATACCTGCACCCCTCCCGTTGCCTAGCAACAAGTATGAAAGGAATGCAAGTAGGAAGCAGGAGATGATGTCACTGCCCACTCGTGGCAGGAAGTGATGATGTAAAAGGAGCTGGAAAACAAGATCCTTTGCCGGGATTCTCTTCCGTTCCTGAGGGTAAGATCTGGGGGTAGTTTAGTTACAGGGGCAGTTTGTGTGCCTTGTGGGCTATATTTGGGGTTTCTGGGGGTAGTTGCTGTGGAGTGTGGGGTATATGGTGTATCTCGGGGGGGGGGTCGTTACAGGGGCAGTTCGTGTGCCATGTGAGGTATATTTGAGGTTTCTGGGGGTAGTTGCTGTGCCGTGTAGGGTATATATAGGGTATCTGGGGGTAGTTTAGTTACAGGGGGCAGTTGCTGTGCCGTGTGGGGTATATATACGGTATCTGGGGGTAGCTTAGTTACAGGGGGCAGTTGCTGTGCTGTGTGGGGTACATATGGGGTATCTGGGGGTAGTTTAGTTACAGGGGCAGTTGCTGTGCCGTGTGGGGTATATATGGGGTATCTGGGGGTAGTTTAGTTACAGGGGCAGTTGCTGTGCCGTGTGGGGTATATATGGGGTATCTGGGGGGTAGTTTAGTTACAGGGGGGCAGTTGCAGTGCTGTGTGGGGTATATATGGTGTATCTGGGGGGTAGTTTAGTTACAGGGGCAGTTGCTGTGCTGCGTGGGGTATATATGGTGTATCTGGGGGGGGTAGTTTAGTTACAGGGGGCAGTTGCTGTGCCGTGTGGGGTATATATGGTGTATCCTGGGGGGGGCAGTTTAGTTACAGGGGCAGTTACTGTGCTTAATGGGGTATATATGGTGTGTCTGGGGGTATTTTAGTTACAGGGGGCAGTTGCTTTGCCTTTGAGGGGGATATATGGTGAGTCTGTGTAATCTGAGGTCTTGCTGGTTGCTGTAACTTCCTCTCTGTTCTGCTTTCTGGAGGAAGTATTACAGGAAGTCATTTTATTAACCCTTTATGTAATTTGTAAGCAAAAAGCCTCACTTTTTGGACCCAGTCGGCTCTTGTAGTTTTGCCGAGGGGCTTCCGCTTTTAATGGCAGGGTCAGCATGGAGAAGTACGTAAACCCCCTCTTCACTTATGATTACGGGACGTTCCTGCCCGTCGCTGCCGTCTTCCTCGTACCGAAAGCCGGTAGAAGATGGGTAGCTCGGTGCTCGGCGTAGAGGGGGAATAGAGTCTCCCAGAGACACACCAGCAGTAGAAGCTGCTCTAAATAATATTCTAATCCTTACTTGTCTGTAGAGGTAAATTAATGCACAGCTTTCCTTACAGGCACTGAAATGGTTAATTGTCATTTGCATATTAATTGTGCTCCTCGAGATTTTTTGTATTATTTAATGTAATATTGTTTTACTTAATGTAAAGAACATTTGCTTTACTGACAAGGTGGTGGATATGTGGAACAGTCTCCCAGTAGAAGTAGCTTGAGGTCCTTTCCTCATCTGTGTGCCTTTTTATTATAAGTGGGTGTTTTCGTTGAGATTTTTGAAGATTAATACGTTTAGTTTTAGAGTGATTTTTTTTAGTCTGGCATTGCAGTGGTTAACTCTAGCCTTTTTGCTGTATGTAACCTCTCGCTCCCTGTCCTCGAATGTTTCCTATGCCGTTTTCATATGCTAATACTGAATAGGCAGCACCTGTTAGATTTATTGGACCCTGTATGCTTAACACATGTACCCACTTTGAACATTGACCACATTTGGTGGGAATGTTGCCAAAAATACCAATCATAGCTTGTTTGAGCCTGCATGACCCCAGATAAAGCAACATTTGTAATTACTGGCAACCCCCAAAAATGAGTGAGAGGGAGAGAGAACTCATCTATAGCGGACAACAGACATGAAGGGATTAGTGCAGGGGTGTACCTAGAGTATTTGGCACCTCCCTCGTAACTCTAGCTGTGCACATCCGTGCTCGCATACACACACACACACGCACAGGTTAACCGAGGGGGTCACTTAACATTGCGATGTGTGACCCAGCTGCCTTCCTGCCTCCCTGAACTGATCCAAAATTGTTCACAAAGGCCCCCCCCGTGTATGTTACTGCATTAGAGAGTCAATCTGAATACATATAGGGATGGAGACAAGAATGTACAAAATATTTAAGCTGCAGTACCAATAATCTTCCAAAAGGGTGTCCAGCCCCTGTTACACTTATAAACTTCTAAGGAAGTGAATGTAGAAACTTTCCTGGTATAAGATTAGATTAAAAATGTTTTATACAGTAAAAATAAACGGCACTTTCACTGTATCTTCAGGGTCTGTGTGGCAGCTGATTGGGCAAGAATTGAATTCCCGGAATTGAAGTCTCTTCCGAAAATGCTTGTGGAGCGCCCGCATTCCGTGTCAGAGATGTAAGTATCCTCCTGGCTCGTCGGGTCTGTTGGTGTGAAATGACCAGTCGCTGCTGAGAGAGCATTTAAAAGAACCGTAGTACCCGTTCATAGTAGTACCCGCTCCATGCCGGGCGCTGATTGTGGAAGTAGGTGACCAATCCCGTTGCGTGGATTATTGAGGAGAGTGAAGCGATTGGACCGTCGCCATTTGGCCGGCTGTTCTCTATGACTTTACAGTGGGGCAGATCACTGGGATGCTGTGGGAGGATGGATTATGAACCAAAGCCTCACTTGGGCTCCTCTGGACCTCCGGTGGAGTATTAGAGATTTTCAGTAGGTGACGTAACTTCACCCTGTGCTGCCTTTAAGACTTTATTAAATATGGAGGAAGCGAGGCTCACATCCGAGCCAAATAAAAATGTTTACCGGGCTCAAAAATTAATTTTTTTTTGCTTTTTTAAATTTTTTTCTTTACAGAAGGCCTCAGAAGTATAAAATATAAAGAAACCTCCGATTCCGTCTGATGCTAGACCTTCTCGCACATCATTGTTCTCAGATCATC
Source organism: Spea bombifrons (assembly GCF_027358695.1). NCBI lineage: Eukaryota > Metazoa > Chordata > Amphibia > Anura > Pelobatidae > Spea > Spea bombifrons. The sequence goes on along the minus strand of NC_071097.1, from coordinate 341,384 downwards.
AGGTCTGAGATTTGGTTTCCAGCTCACGAGGAGAGGAGTTCGGGATTAAAAGTAGCTGCTGATTGAGAAATCTAGAACCATTACTGTAACCGTAAGGTTCTGGATGCGATCCGAATAGCGGGATCCTTTACTTGTGAATCAGGTCCCGCTGCTCGCTCGAACGCACATGGATGGACAGACACTAGTGGAAGCGTTCACATGCTCGGAATGTGGGGAATGTTTTACTACAAAGCCAAAACTCACCAAACATAAAAAAATTCACAAAGAACCAAAGCGGTTCCCGTGTTCTCAGTGCGGAAAATGTATCAGCACGAAGGCTGCGCTCCAGCGACACGAGAAGAAGCACAGCGGGGTGAAGCCCTTTGTGTGTCCCGAATGCGGGAAGGGTTTTTTCACCAAGTATCAGCTCATCATACACGAGCGGCATCACACGGGCGAGAGACCGTTCGCGTGTTCCGAATGCGGAAAAGGCTTCCTCTCCAAATCGGAACTCGCCAAACACGAACGCATTCACAACGGGGGGATACATTTCATCGGAAAGCTGGGCGTCCGAGCGACGCACAGGAAAACCGACACGGAGGAGAAGCCGTTCGTTTGTTCTCAGTGCGGAAAATGTTTGAGCACCAAGGCTGCACTTCAGAATCATGAGAAGAAGCACAGCGGGGTGAAGCCGTTCGTGTGTTCGGAATGCGGGAAAGATTTCTTCACCAAGTATCAGCTCATCGTACATAACCGACACCACACAGGAGAGAAACCCTTCGTGTGTCCGGAATGCGGAAAGGGCTTCCGGTCAAAGCCGGAACTTACCAAACACGAACGGATTCACACCGGAAGGAGGCCGTTCAGGTGTTATCAGTGTGTGAAATGTTTCACCACAAAGCTTGCGCTTCATAATCACAAGAAAAGGCACAGCGGGGTGAAGCCGTTCACGTGTCTGGAATGTGGGAAATGTTTCTTCAGGAAGTATGACCTCATCATACACGAACGGTGTCACACGGGGGAGAAGCCGTTCACGTGTTCCCAGTGTGAAAAATGTTTCAACACGAAATCAAACCTCACCAGGCATGAGAAACTTCACACCGGAGGGAGACAGTTTGCGTGTTCTAAGTGTGAGAAATGTTTCATCACCGAAGCAGAACTCACGGAGCACGAGCGCGTTCACACCGGAGAGAAGCCCTTCGTGTGTCCCGAATGTGGGAAGGGTTTTTTCACCAAGTATCAGCTCATCATACACGAGCGGCATCACACGGGCGAGAGACCGTTCGCGTGTTCCGAATGCGGAAAAGGCTTCCTCTCCAAATTGGAATTCACCAAACATGAATGCATTCACAACGGGGGGATACGTTTCGGCGCAAAGCTGGGCATCAGCGCGACACACGAGAAAACCATCACGGAGGAGAAGCCGTTCGTTTGTTCTCAGTGCGGAAAATGTTTGAGCACCAAGGCTGCACTTCAGAATCACGAGAAGAAGCACAGCGGGGTGAAGCCGTTCGTGTGTTCGGAATGCGGGAAAGATTTCTTCACCAAGTATCAGCTCATCGTACATAACCGACACCACACAGGAGAGAAACCCTTCGTGTGTCCAGAATGCGGAAAGGGCTTCCGGTCAAAGCCAGAACTTACCAAACACGAACGGATTCACACCGGAAGGAGGCCGTTCAGGTGTTATCAGTGTGTGAAATCTTTCACCACAAAGTTTGCGCTTCATAATCACAAGAAGAGGCACAGCGGGGTGAAGCCGTTCGCGTGTCTGGAATGCGGGAAATGTTTCTTCAGGAAGTATGAGCTCATCATACACGAACGGTGTCACACGGGGGAGAAGCCGTTCACGTGTTCACAGTGTGAAAAATGTTTCAACACGAAATCAAACCTCACCAGGCATGAGAAACTTCACACCGGAGGGAGACCATTTGCGTGTTCTAAGTGCGAGAAATGCTTCATCACCAAAGAAGAACTCATGGAGCACGAGCACGTTCACAACGGAGAGAAGCCGTTCTCGTGTCTGGAATGCGGGAAGGGTTTTTTCACCAAGTATCAGCTCATCATACACGAGCGGCATCACACGGGCGAGAGACCGTTCCCGTGTTCCGAATGCGGAAAAGGCTTCCTCTCCAAATCGGAACTCACCAAACATGAATGCATTCACAACGGGGGGATAAGTTTTGATGCAAAGCTGGGCATCAGCGCGACGCACGGGAAAACCGTCACGGAGGAGAAGCCGTTCGTTTGTTCTCAGTGCGGAAAATGTTTGAGCACCAAGGCTGCACTTCAGAGTCACGAGAAGAAGCACAGCGGGGTGAAGCCGTTCGTGTGTTCGGAATGCGGGAAAGATTTCTTCACCAAGTATCAGCTCATCGTACATAACCGACACCACACAGGAGAGAAACCCTTTGTGTGTCCGGAATGCGGAAAGGTCTTCCGGTCAAAGCCGGAACTTACCAAACACGAACGGATTCACACCGGAAGGAGGCCGTTCAGGTGTTATCAGTGTGTGAAATCTTTCACCACAAAGTTTGCGCTTCATAATCACGAGAAGAAGCACAGCGGGGTGAAGCCGTTCGCGTGTCTGGAATGCGGGAAATGTTTCTTCAGGAAGTATGAGCTCATCATACACGAACGGTGTCACACGGGGGAGAAGCCGTTCACGTGTTCACAGTGTGAAAAATGTTTCAACACGAAATCAAACCTCACCAGGCATGAGAAACTTCACACCGGAGGGAGACCATTTGCGTGTTCTAAGTGCGAGAAATGTTTCATCACCAAAGAAGAACTCATGGAGCACGAGCACGTTCACACCGGAGAGAAGCCGTTCTCGTGTCTGGAATGCAGGAAGGGTGTTTTCACCAAGTATCAGCTCATCATCCAGGAGCGGCATCACACGGGCGAGAGACCGTTCCCGTGTTCCGAATGCGGAAAAGGCTTCCTCTCCAAATCGGAACTCACCAAACATGAATGCATTCACAACGGGGGGATAAGTTTTGATGCAAAGCTGGGCATCAGCGCGACTCACGGGAAAACCGTCACGGAGGAGAAGCCGTTCGTTTGTTCTCAGTGCGGAAAATGTTTGAGCACCAAGGCTGCACTTCAGAGTCACGAGAAGAAGCACAGCGGGGTGAAGCCGTTCGTGTGTTCGGAATGCGGGAAAGATTTCTTCACCAAGTATCAGCTCATCGTACATAACCGACACCACACAGGAGAGAAACCCTTCGTGTGCCCAGAATGCAGAAAGGGCTTCCGGTCAAAGCCAGAACTTACCAAACACGAACGGATTCACACCGGAAGGAGGCCGTTCAGGTGTTATCAGTGTGTGAAATGTTTCACCACAAAGTTTGCGCTTCATAATCACAAGAAGAGGCACAGCGGGGTGAAGCCGTTCACGTGTCAGGAATGCGGGAAATGTTTCTTCAGGAAGTATGACCTCATCATACATGAACGGTGTCACACGGGGGAGAAGCCGTTCACGTGTTCGAAGTGCGAAAAATGTTTCAACACGAAATCAAACCTCACCAGGCATGAGAAACTTCACACCGGAGGGAGACAGTTTGCGTGCTCTAAGTGTGAGAAATGTTTCATCACCAAAGCAGAACTCACGGAGCACGAGCGCGTTCACGCCAGAGAGAGGCCGTTTGCGTGTCTGGAATGCGGGAAATGTTTTTCCTTGAGGATCATGCGGAATATTCACCAGAAAAGGCACGGCGCGGAGAAGCCCTTCGCATGTCCGGAGTGCGGGAAATGTTTCTTCTCGAATTCAGAGCTTGTCGTACATGAACGATATCACACGGGAGAGAAGCTTGTGTGAAGGGCTTTGCCATACAGTCTGAACTCAATAAGCATGAGAAACGTCACGCAGGAGAGCTGACATTCGTTTGGTTTTAGTGCGGAAGGGGCCTCAAGACCAAAACAGGACTTACATGAGCGACATCACACGGGAGAGAGGCCGTACCCGTGTTCCGAATGCGCAAAATCTTTTCTCACCAAGGCGGAGCTTACCAAACATACAGAGCTGCACACCGGAGTAAAACCCTTTGCGTGTTGTGAGTGCGGAATTGGTTACAATACAAGATTGCGCCTCGTCCAGCATGAACGACGGCACAAGGGGGAGAAACCGTTTACGTGTTCTGAATGTAGGAAGTGTTTCACCACCAAGCACGGCCTCAATCTGCATCACAAAACGCACATTGGCGAGAAACCTTTTGCATGTTCTGACTGCGGAAAATGTTTCACCACAAAGGGAAACCTGACAATACACAAGAGATTTCACAGTGAGGAGAGACCGTTCGTGTGTCCCGAGTGCGGAAAATCTTTTGCGGCCAAGTTGGGCCTTGTGAGACACGACAGAATGTGCGCCGGGACCACGCCGTTTGTGTGTCTTATGTGCACAAAATTTTTGCCTGCGAAGTCCGAGCTAACTTGACACAGAAGGTTTCACACAGGAGAGAGACCGTTTGCAGAGTGCGGGAAGTGTTTTTATACAAAAGCCCATCTCAAGCAGCACAAGCGACTTCACGCCGGATAGAAACTGTGTGCTCCGGAAAGCGTGCCAACACGCTGCCAATTCACGTAAGAAGTAAAACTCTCTAAAACTGTCTGTAGAGTTCTCAAGGAAGAAGAACACATTATTTGTGTGATAGAAATGGGGGAGGGGTTCTTTGACGTTCTCTGCTCCTTTGTTCTGTTTAGACCCAATTATTAAAGGTGTGGAAGTCAAAGATTTTTATGATTTGCAGCTGCCATTACGACTATTCTACCTCATAACTTGTTTTGCTGATGTCTTGCTGATTATTATTATAATACTTTATTTATAAAGCGCCGACAGATTCCGCAGCGCTGTACAAAGATGAAAATGTTACAGATAACGGCAAGTACAATACAGCAATTGACTTACAGATACAAGAGCAATGGAGGGCGCTGAAGGAGGGTAGAGTTGGTGAGAGTCAGACAGCGCGGGGAAGAGAGTTCCGGAGGGTTGGTGCTGCGCGATAGAAGTCCTGTAGGTGGACATGGGAGGAGGTGATGAGTGAAGATGCAAGGAGCAGGTCATTGTTGGATCTTAGAGGGCGGGCTGCAGTATACTTGCTGATGAGGGAGGATAGGTAGAGGCTGATGTCTTAGAAGAATGAGTTAAATGTGCACATGTGGCATGTTTCTTGTTCTCCTTTGCTGCAAGTGCCTGATTGCGAAAGGAGAAGCTATCCCTTTCTTGACCTTTATAATAGAAAGGTCTCCACACCAAAGGAGAAGCTATCCCTTTCCTTGACCTTTTCTAAAAATATCGCCTGTCAGCAAATAACAGCAGATGTCTAGTCAATATGCTAACTAATTATATATTGTGAAAAAATTAAGGAGGGGGAGAGAAGTCTGCGAACTGGACTCTCCCCTGTGCGCACGCAAGTAAAAAAGCTCTTGCTTACTCAACTTATTGAACCGATGTCAAATTTCCTGTCGGCATTCACAAAGGATAGGCACAGAGCTTATGGTAAGGAAAGGTCCCGCACGAGGGGTAATGGCTAAAGACCACTGCGTCCAAGTGACGATGTCTACCATAGACTGTAAAGTGTGCGACGAGATGATCGTTGTGCCGTCACACAAAAAATAATATGTAAGACCTAAGAGCAACGTTGCCCTTAACCACGAAAGAAAAATGAGGACTCCTAAACGGAGAAGTCCACTGAGAAGCAGATACTTACGTGTAGCAGGTTGAGGTCTAGAACACAAGAACATTGGACAACAGACAGGGAAGGTGATTGCAGAACCCTTACAGCTCATGGGTAGATTGAAGCCAGACGTCCCGGGAAAGGGTTGGGGGGGTTAAATCTAATCGACGTCCCCGGGTCAGGCTGTAGTGTATCATCCATCATCTATGTTCATGGTGTAGCTATACATTATGGAGTTAATAAAAGATTCCCTGGTTGGTTACAAACAGTTATCCTGATTGCTGGGGATCATGTGGACTAAATACTGTGATTATTTCCTCCGATTCGAGGCTCTGTCATTTATGACCCCAGAGGACTGCTCAGATCCTCCAAAACCTAGGTCTACTATGCAAGTGTGCCTTTACTTTGTATCTTGTTTTGCCGGCAGTCGATGTAACTGCCGTCCCTTCGCTTTCTGAAAGCTTTTGAGGTTTTTCAGTCTTTGGTCGGAGGTCCATGTCTGCTCCTCTTCTAACGTCTTGCAGGGATCTTCTGAGCTTCTTGTTAATGCAGACGTGGTCGATCTGGTTCTCTGTCATTGCACACGGGTCCGGAAATCTCTCTGCTCTCACTCATCTCTCCCAGCTGTACTTTGTATCCTGTGTTATGCCCACTACTGGGATTGAAGTCTCCCATAGGAATGATGAGATCTTTATTCTCGTCTTCATCGTCAAAGCATAGCAGTGGTCAGCGCTCTCCTTGTTCCTCTTCTCTGCACCCCAGATACATCACAGAACAGACCCAGAACCATCCATCGTCCAGTCAGGTAGCCAGAGACCCCTCGCTCTCATCACTCTCAGCCAGACACAGGCAGGCCCCCAGCCTCCTTCCTCTCTGGGGTCACCGGGCGGCGCTCAATGGGTTAAAATACTGACACCTCCCATACCCTCTGCCAATAGACATAACCCTTTACTCCACCAGCCTGTTAATGGGGGAGCTGGCATAGGACAGGAAGGTGCAGGATACACACCGCCAGGGGCAGGAGTGAGGGCATTTAACTCCGTCACATCACAGGGGGCAGTGAGGGCATTTAACACCGTGACATCACAGGGGGACGATTGCGCCTTGACAATATCACTGCTGGTCTGGTATTTATATGAAGACCCTGCATGAATCTGCCAGCTCAGCGCTGAAAGCGTTAATCAGGGAGACAGAAGGCTGACAGTTGCCCAGATTGAGGCAACTAACCCTCTGAGGGGCAATCAGTGATCGTGGAGGGCAGGAAGGTAACAGGGCAGCTGCTCTCATATCCAGCCACTGAGAAAGGGGGCAGGGCCTGTGCCGTAGGGAGGGACTGTGGTGGGCATCTGCAGGGAATTCGGCATCCGTTGCCTAGCAACAAGTCTGAAAAGGCCGCACGATATAAGCTGCTGGCGGCCATATTGGGAAGCTGGAGATGACGTCACCTGTCGCTTCTGGCAGGAAGTGATGATGTAAAATGAGCCGCAAAACAAGAGTCTCTGCCGGGTTTCTCTTCCGTTCTCTGGGGTAAGATCTGGGGACGGTTTGGTTATCGGGGGGCAGTTGCTGTGCTGTGTGGGGTGTGTCTGGGAGGGTAGTTTAGTTACAGGGGCAGTTGTGCCGTATGGGGTATCGGGGGGGGTAGTTTAGTTACAGGGGCAGTTGTTGTGCTGTGTGGGGTATATATGGTGTATCTGGGGGGGTAGTTTAGTTACAGGGGGCAGTTGCTGTGCTGTGTGGGGTATCTGGGGGTAGTTTAGTTACAGGGGGCAGTTGCTGTGCCGTGTGGAGTATATATGGTGTATCTGGGGGTAGTTTAGTTACAGGGGCAGTTGCTGTGCTGTGTGGGGTATATATGGGGTATCTGGGGGGTAGTTTAGTTACAGGGGGCAGTTGCTGTGCCGTGTGGGGTATATATGGGGTATCTGGGGGTAGTTTAGTTACAGGGGGCAGTTGCTGTGCTGTCTCGGGTATATATGGTGTATCTGAGGGTAGTTGCTGTGCTGTGTGGGGTATATATGGTGTATCTGGGGGTAGTTTAGTTACAGGGGCAGTTGCTGTGCTGTGTGGGGTATATATGGGGTATCTGGGGGGTAGTTTAGTTACAGGGGGCAGTTGCTGTGCCGTGTGGGGTATATATGGGGTATCTGGGGGTAGTTTAGTTACAGGGGGCAGTTGCTGTGCCGTGTGGAGTATATATGGTGAATCTGGGGGTAGTTTAGTTACAGGGGCAGTTGCTGTGCTGTGTGGGGTATATATGGGGTATCTGGGGGTAGTTTAGTTACGGGGGGCAGTGCTGTGTGGGGTATATATGGGGTATCTGGGGGTAGTTTAGTTACAGGGGGCAGTTGCTGTGCCGTGTGGGGTATATATGGGGTATCTGGGGGTAGTTTAGTTACAGGGTGGTGTTGCTGTGCCGTGTAGGGTATATATGGTGTATCTGGGGGTAGTTTATTTACAGGGGGCAGTTGGGAGATACTAAACAGCATAAAGGGTGATGGGATGAGTGGCTGCAATGCTCATCACTACCACTAGGTGTCAGTACACTTTTTACACTCATAGATCATAATATGTCCGTTTCTGTAGTTCTTGATACTAAGTTGCAAAAAGAAGCTGCGAATGTTTAACTATTTACTTGCTGAAATACATACAGTTTTATAACGGAATCATAGTAAATTCTATAGAAAAAATAGAAAAACATTGTAGGGCTAGATTACTGATTTAATATGGTACAGGTATGTGCAAACACCACATTTTACCTTTTTTGATTATCATCTTGGAATATATTTTTTACATGGGGATTATGGGAGGAAAATTATGGCAACGCATGCCAAGGACTTGTTTCTGATAAGAATATGGGTATAATATATTTTTACATTGGGGTTGTGGGTGGAATATCATGGCTACACATGCCAAGTAGCTTTAGGTCCACAGAACCTGCGTGAGCTTTAGTTTTCCTTTCTTCATCTTTGCGCCTTTTTATTGTAAGTGGGTGTTTAGGCTGAGATTTTTTATTATTAATAAGTTTAGTTTTAGAGTGATCTGAGAGAGTATTTTCAGTACAGATACAGTATCTCCCAAAAGTGAGTCCACCCTCACATTTATGTAAATATTTTATATCTTTTCATGTGATAACGCTGAAGAAATGACTCTCTGCTACAATGTAACGTAGTGAGTGTAGAATTTATTAAATATGGAGGAAACGAGGCTGGCATCTGAGCCAAATAAAAATGTTTATCGGGATCAAATAAAATTTTTTTTTGCTTTTTTAAATTTTTTTCTTTACAGAAGGCCTCAGAAGTATAAAATATAAAGAAACCTCCGATTCCGTCTGATGCTAGACCTTCTCGCACATCATTGTTCTCAGATCATCAGGTCTGAGATTTGGTTTCCAGCTCACGAGGAGAGGAGTTCAGGATTAAAAGTAGCTGCTGATTGAGAAATCTAGAACCATTACTGTAACCGGAAGGTTCTGGATGCGATCCGAATAGCGGGATCCTTTACTTGTGAATCAGGTCCCGCTGCTCGCTCGAACGCACATGGATGGACAGACACTAGTGGAAGCGTTCACATGCTCGGAATGTGGGGAATGTTTTACTACGAAGCCAAAACTCACCAAACATAAAAAAATTCACAAAGAACCAAAGCGGTTCCCGTGTTCTCAGTGCGGAAAATGTATCAGCACGAAGGCTGCGCTCCAGCGACACGAGAAGAAGCACAGCGGGGTGAAGCCCTTCGTGTGTCCCGAATGCGGGAAGGGTTTTTTCACCAAGTATCAGCTCATCATACACGAGCGGCATCACACGGGCGAGAGACCGTTCGCGTGTTCCGAATGCGGAAAAGGCTTCCTCTCCAAATCGGAACTCACCAAACACGAACTCATTCACAACGGGGGGATACGTTTCGACAGAAAGCCGCGCGGGAAAACCGTCACGGAGGAGAAGCCGTTCGTTTGTTCTCAGTGTGGAAAATGTTTGAGCACCAAGGCTGCACTTCAGAATCACGAGAAGAAGCACAGCGGGGTGAAGCCGTTCGTGTGTTCGGAATGCGGGAAAGATTTCTTCACCAAGTATCAGCTCATCGTACATAACCGACACCACACAGGAGAGAAACCCTTTGTGTGTCCGGAATGCGGAAAGGGCTTCCTGTCAAAGCCGGAACTTACCAAACACGAAAGGATTCACACCGGAAGGAGGCCGTTCAGGTGTTATCAGTGTGTGAAATGTTTTACCACAAAGCTTGCGCTTCATAATCACGAGAAGAAGCACAGCGGGGTGAAGCCGTTCATGTGTCTGGAATGCGGGAAATGTTTTTTCACAAAGTATGAGCTCATCATACACGAACGGTGTCACACGGGGGAGAAGCCATTCACGTGTTCGAAGTGCGAAAAATGTTTCAACACGAAATCAAAGCTCACCAGGCATGAGAAACTTCACACCAGAGAGAGACCGTTTGCGTGTTCTAAGTGTGAGAAATGTTTCATCACCAAAGCAGAACTAATGAAGCACGAGCGCGTTCACACCGGAGAGAAGCCGTTCTCGTGTCTGGAATGCGGGAAATGTTTTTCTTCGAGGATCGTGCGGAATATTCACCAGAAAAGGCACGGCGCGGAGAAGCCCTTCGCATGTCCGGAGTGCGGGAAATGTTTCTTCTCAAATTCAGAGCTTGTCGTACATGAACGATATCACACGGGAGAGAAGCCGTTTGCGTGCTCCGAATGTGGGAAGGGCTTTGCCGTACAGTCTGAACTCAATAAGCATGAGAAACGTCACGCAGGAGAGCTGACATTCATGTGTTCTGAGTGTGGAAGGGGCTTCAAGACCAAAACAGGACTTACTAGGCATGAGCGACATCACACGGGAGAGAGACCGTACCCGTGTTCCGAATGCGCAAAATCTTTTCTCACCAAGGCGGAGCTTACCAAACATACAGAGCTGCACACCGGAGTAAAACCCTTTGCGTGTTGTGAGTGCGGAATTAGTTACAATACAAGATTGCGCCTCGTCCAGCATGAACGGCGGCACAAGGGGGAGAAACCGTTTACGTGTTCTGAATGTAGGAAGTGTTTCACCACCAAGCACGGCCTCAATCTGCATCACAAAACGCACATTGGCGAGAAACCTTTTGCATGTTCTGACTGCGGAAAATGTTTCACCACAAAGGGAAACCTGACAATACACAAGAGATTTCACAGTGGGGAGAGACCGTTCGTGTGTCTCGAGTGCGGAAAATCTTTTGCGGCCAAGTCAGGCCTTGTGAGACACGACAGAATGTGCGCCGGGACCACGCCGTTTGTGTGTCAGACGTGCCAAAAATGTTTTCCCACGAAGTCCGAGCTCACTAGACATAGGAGATTTCACACGGGAGAGAGACCGTTTGCGTGTGCCGAGTGCGGGAAGTCTTTTTATACGAAAGCCCATCTGAAGCAGCACGAGCGACTTCACGCCAGATAGAAGCCGTGGGCGCGTTCTGGATCTGGAAAGAGTGTCAACACGCTGCCAATTTACATAAGAAAAAAAACTTATTCTCAATGAAGGAGGACACATTATTTGTGTGCTCGAAATGGAGGAGGAGTTCTTATGTTCTCTGCTCCTTCGTTCTGTTTAGATCATTAAAGGATAGGCACAGAGCGTATGGTAAGGAAAGGTCCCACATGAGGTGCAATAGACCACTGCGTCCAAGTGACGATGTCTACCATAGACTGTAAAGTGTGCGACGAGGTGATCGTTGTGCCGTCACACAAGAAATAATAAGTAAGACCTAAGAGCAACGTTGTGCTTAACCACAAAAGAAAAATGAGGACTCCTAAATGGAGAAGTCCACTGAGATGCAGATACTTACGTGTAGCAGGTTGAGGTCTAGAACACAAGAACATTGGACAACAGACTGGGAAAGTGATTGCAGAACCCTTACAGCTCATGGGTAGATTGAAGCCAGACGTCCCGGGAAAGGGTAGGGGGGGTTAAATCTAATCGACGGCCCCGGGTCAGGCTGTAGTGTATCATCCATCATCTATGTTCATGGTGTAGCTATACATTATGGAGTTAATAAAAGATTCCCTGGTTGGTTACAAACAGTTATCCTGATTGCTGGGGATCATGTGGACTAAATACTGTGATTATTTCCTCCGATTCGAGGCTCTGTCATTTATGACCCCAGAGGACTGCTCAGATCCTCCAAAACCTAGGTCTACTATGCAAGTGTGCCTTTACTTTGTATCTTGTTTTGCCGGCAGTCGATGTAACTGCCGTCCCTTCGCTTTCTGAAAGCTGTTGTGGTTATCCTCTCTCCCTCTTCCTCGTACAGATCCTACAGTCCAGCAAACCTGTTCTTCATTCCTTGGTCGGAGATCCATGTCTGCTCCTCTTCTAACGTCTTGCAGGGATCTTCTGAGCTTCTTGTTAATGCAGACGTGGTCGATCTGGTTCTCTGTCGTTGCACACTTTGTATCCTCTGTTATGCCCACTCCTGGGATTGAAGTCTCCCATAGGAATGATGAGATCTTTATTCTCTTCTTCATCGTCAAAGCATAGCAGTGGTCAGCGCTCTCCTTGTTCCTCTTCTTGGTTCTGAAGACTGCTGAGATGATCCTAGGGCCTTGTACTTCCCATCCAATCGGTGCTCTCTGCACCTGCTTGGACAACATAAAGCCTACTCTTTGTGTCTGGAGTACTTCAACAGCTCTCCTGTCATTGGCCCTCTCTATCCACTTTGTGTCCGTTTTGTCTCACTAATGCCGAGTAGGGTCAGGTTGTTTCCTCTGTTGGATGTACATATTGGTCATTAGAGCGGCCCCCAGTATCTGAGCGCAGATGCCTTATGGGGTGCAGCCCCCTCTCTGTATTAACCATAGTGAACCAAGCTCTAGAGACATCAAGGAACAGACCCAGAACCCCCACACACATCACAGAACAGACCCAGAACCCTAAATACATCACAGAAGAGACCCCCCCCACACACACATCTCAGAACAGACCCAGAACCCCATATACATCACAGAACCAGACCCCTACTGTGACAGGAACGACCTGTACCCCCAACTGAGTACTCCTGCCAATCATTGCTTCCTTCTCCCCATGGCCCCCCGCGATTAACCCCTTCACCGTCAGACAGAACCAGCGTTGCAGAGAGAAGGGGGGGACTCCACTGCAATAGGGCTACTTTACCACTGTGGCCAACCAAAGCTGAGCTACACCGTGTGGCTATTGTCCTGAAAAGGACAGTAAGGGATCATAGCAGCCCACCCCAAGCATCAGACGACACTCATGTTGAGGTGAAAACAGGTTTATTTGGCCCCTCCAGTCCTCTATGGACGTACCGGTATGTCCGAAAAACGCATCTCAAGAATCCCCTATGGACATACCGGTACATCCCGCCCTTCTTGCAGCGGCAGGGATGTAGATCAGGCTGTCGTTTGACAGACTGGACTCCCCCCTGACAGCAGAAGCCAGCATCGCCGGCTTTCTGCTGCCCAATCTGATGTAAAAGCTTCCGGCATGAAAGCTGATGTCACCTGGAAGGTCATCGGAGGACAGGATATCTGATTGGACATAGAGGTCACAGTGTGATCGGTGCAGGGATGTTTCTCACCCTCCTCACATGCTGGAAAATAAAAAAAAGGCTAGTGATTTAAAAAAAAATCACCATAATACAATAAATAATTTAAAAAAACAACAATAAAGTGAGCTAAGTGATGTTATTGTGACATCACTGGCCTTAATCACATGTTCAAGACAAAAAATAAAAAAAAAATATAAAAAAAAACCCCTTACATCCCATTGCCCTAACACAACATCTACCCAGTATAACCCTCCTGCCCCTGTTCACAACCCCCAAATCCGTTAAGCCATAAGCATTAAAATTCTACAAATAATGTACACCTGATAGTATGTTCCCTGGTGCTGGGAAAGTATGGAAAATCTATATAAATTAGGTATTTCTGAAATCAGGACACCTGATAATTACATGACAGAACCCTAAATACATCACAGAACCAGAACCCCCGGATACATCACCGGATCACACCCAGGACCCCACACACACATCACAGGATCAGACCCAGAACCCCAGACGCATCACCCGGATCAGACCTGGGACCCCAGACACATCGCCCCGGATAAGAGCCGGGACCCCGGAGGCATCGCCCGGATCAGAGCCGGGACCCTGGAGGCATCGCCCGGATCAGAGTCGGGACCCTGGAGGCATCAGAAGGATCGGACCCGGTAACAGAGCCCGGAGAGGCCGCGAGGTACGGAGCCGCTTCTCCTTGGACTCCATTTTTGAGGTAGAATCCATCATTCAGTCAGGAAGCCAGAGACCCATCACTCTCAGCCAGACACAGGCAAGCCTCCGGCCTCCTTCCTCTGTGCGGTCACGGGGAGGCGCTGAAAGGGTTAAAATACTGACACCGTGACATCACAGGGGGCACCTTGCGCCTTAACACTTTCACTGCTGGTCTAGTATTTATACGAAGACCCTGCATGAATCTGCCAGCTCAGCGCTGAAAGCGTTAATCAGGGAGACAGAAGGCTGACAGTTGCCCAGATTGAGGCAACTAACCCTCTGAGGGGCAATCAGTGATCGTGGAGGGCAGGAAGGTAACAGGGCAGCTGCTCTCATATCCAGGCACTGAGAAAGGGGGCAGGGCCTGTGCCGTAGGGAGGGACTGTGGTGGGCATCTGCAGGGAATTCGGCATCCGTTGCCTAGCAACAAGTCTGAAAAAGCCGCACGGTATAAGCTGCCGGCGGCCATATTGGGAAGCAGGAGATGACGTCACCAGCCGCTTCTGACAGGAAGTGATGATGGAAAAGGAGCCGCAAAGCAAGAGTCTTTGCCGGGTTTCTCTTCCGTTTCTTGGGGTAAGATCTGGGGGGTGGTTTAGTTACAGGGGCAGTTGCTATGCCTTGTGGGGTATATATGGTGTATCTGGGGGTAGTTTAGTTACAGGGGGGCAGTTGCTGTGCTGTGTGGGGTATATATGGGGTATCTGGGGGCAGTTTACATACAGGGGCAGTTGCTGTGACGCGTGGGGTATCTCAGGGCCAGATGGTAGGCATGGTGACATCTGGGCGGTTAGGGTTTTTGTACTGGAAATCTTTAAAGACCTTCGAGGATCTCTTGGTCCTGGGCCCTTAATGATGTTGTGATGATTGTAGTCTTTAATTATTACTATTTTTAATTTTATATATATTCTTTCTTCTTGGTCAGCGCTGCTGGTCACTCCGTGGTCAGTAAGCATCCGAAGGGGTCACGAAGGGGTCAATTCGACATTTCCAGCAGCTGCACCCAACCAAAAAATAAATAAAATCTCCCACGTGCTAAGAGAAACCAACACGCTCCCTCATATTTATTTATTTATCTTGAATAGTGGACAAAACCAGAACTAACCTTATGGTTTTCATACAATTTCATTAATTTCATAAAATGTACTATGATTAGGTAAAACTATACGTTAGTATTTACTAAATGCCCACCGAACAAGCCCAATAACAAATTAAAATACAAACAGATACTAAACATTAACTTTACACCAATGGCTCGCAGCTCGGCCACGCTGCTGGCGAAATCACCTGAAACCTTAAAATTCTAGGACTTTACCCTAACCCCGACTTTCAAATAATAGGATAACATACATTTCGTACTAAATAATTCAAATAATGAAGTTATTATTGGTTTTGTTTATAATCCTTAAGGCTAAAAGTAATAACCCTCAAGATTTAACCAAAAAACTATGATGATACTATGATGACTGGGATTAGTCTAAAAAAGAATGATAACGTATATACATTATATAAATATACGCGGGGCAGATATACATTATATAAATATACGCGGGGCAGATATACATTATATAAATATACGCGGGGCAGATATACATTATATAAATATACGCCGGGCAGATATACATTATATAAATATACGCGGGGCAGATATACATTATATAAATATACGCGGGGCAGATATACATTATATAAATATACCCCGTGCAGATATACATTATATAAATATACGCGGGGCAGATATACATTATATAAATATACTCGGGGCCGATATACATTATATAAATATACGCGGGGCAGATATACATTATATAAATATACGCGGGGCAGATACACATTATATAAATATACGCGGGGCAGATACACATTATATAAATATACCCCGTGCAGATATACATTATATAAATATACGCGGGGCAGATATACATTATATAAATATACTCGGGGCCGATATACATTATATAAATATACGCGGGGCAGATATACATTATATAAATATACGCGGGGCAGATATACATTATATAAATATTCGCGGGGCAGATATACATTATATAAATATACGCCGGGCAGATATACATTATATAAATATACGCAGGGCAGATACACATTATATAAATATACCCCGTGCAGATATACATTATATAAATATACGCGGGACAGATATACATTATATAAATATACTCGGGGCCGATATACATTATATAAATATACGCGGGGCAGATATACATTATATAAATATACGCGGGGCAGATATACATTATATAAATATACGCGGGGCAGATATACATTATATAAATATACGCGGGGCAGATATACATTATATAAATATACGCGGGGCAGATATACATTATATAAATATACGCCGGGCAGATATACATTATATAAATATACGCGGGGCAGATATACATTATATAAATATACGCGGGGCCGATATACATTATATAAATATACGCGGGGCAGATATACATTATCTAAATATATGCGGGGTCGATATACATTATATAAATATATGCGGGGCCGATATACATTATATAAATATACTCGGGGCCGATATACATTATATAAATATACTCGGGGCCGATATACATTATATAAATATACTCGGGGCCGATATACATTATATAAATATACGCGGGGCCGATATACATTATATAAATATATGCGGGGCAGATATACATTATATAAATATATGCGGGGCCGATATACATTATATAAATATACGCGGGACAGATATACATTATATAAATATACGCGGGGCAGATATACATTATATAAATATACGCCGGGCAGATATACATTATATAAATATACGCGGGGCAGATATACATTATATAAATATACGCGGGGCAGATATACATTATATAAATATACCCCGTGCAGATATACATTATATAAATATACGCGGGGCAGATATACATTATATAAATATACTCGGGGCCGATATACATTATATAAATATACGCGGGGCAGATATACATTATATAAATATACGCGGGGCAGATACACATTATATAAATATACGCGGGGCAGATACACATTATATAAATATACCCCGTGCAGATATACATTATATAAATATACTCGGGGCCGATATACATTATATAAATATACGCGGGGCAGATATACATTATATAAATATACGCGGGGCAGATATACATTATATAAATATTCGCGGGGCAGATATACATTATATAAATATACGCCGGGCAGATATACATTATATAAATATACGCAGGGCAGATACACATTATATAAATATACCCCGTGCAGATATACATTATATAAATATACGCGGGACAGATATACATTATATAAATATACTCGGGGCCGATATACATTATATAAATATACGCGGGGCAGATATACATTATATAAATATACGCGGGGCAGATATACATTATATAAATATACGCCGGGCAGATATACATTATATAAATATACGCGGGGCAGATATACATTATATAAATATACGCGGGGCAGATATACATTATATAAATATACGCCGGGCAGATATACATTATATAAATATACGCGGGGCAGATATACATTATATAAATATACGCGGGGCCGATATACATTATATAAATATACGCGGGGCAGATATACATTATCTAAATATATGCGGGGTCGATATACATTATATAAATATATGCGGGGCCGATATACATTATATAAATATACTCGGGGCCGATATACATTATATAAATATACTCGGGGCCGATATACATTATATAAATATACGCGGGGCCGATATACATTATATAAATATATGCGGGGCAGATATACATTATATAAATATATGCGGGGCCGATATACATTATATAAATATACGCGGGACAGATATACATTATATAAATATACGCCGGGCAGATATACATTATAGAAATATACGCCGGGCAGATACACATTATATAAATATACGCCGGGCAGATACACATTATATAAATATACGCCGGGCAGATACACATTATATAAATATACGCGGGGCAGATATACATTATATAAATATATGCGGGGCCGATATACATTATATAAATATATGCGGGGCAGATATACATTATATAAATATATGCGGGGCCGATATACATTATATAAATATACGCGGGACAGATATACATAATATATATATATACGCCGGGCAGATATACATTATAGAAATAAACGCCCGGCAGATACACATTATATAAATATACGCCGGGCAGATACACATTATATAAATATACGCGGGGCAGATACACATTATGTAAATATTGCAGAATTCTTAGTAATTATGGGTTTTTTGCCTTCTTTTGGATCAAGAATAGGAAGGTTAGGTAGAAGGGTTAAACTTGATGGACCTTATGAACTATGTAACAGTCAGCTA
The DNA here is from genome assembly GCF_027358695.1 of Spea bombifrons. Classification (NCBI taxonomy): domain Eukaryota; kingdom Metazoa; phylum Chordata; class Amphibia; order Anura; family Pelobatidae; genus Spea; species Spea bombifrons. The sequence continues at coordinate 323,087 of NC_071097.1, read as the reverse complement.
GTCCTGTTATTCCTCCAGAGCCTTCCCCTGTGTATTACATGAGAGTGGCGAGAGCGTCTATAGCCAGCGCCCCCTGCCGTGTCATACTCGTGCATGTCAAACGGCAGAGTTCTACAGATCCACGTTTACAGTGAAGGCCAGTGAGTGTGAGAGAGCGAGGTGTTCTGCAGTTCATAGTAAATAGTATGTCGTTAACTTCACATTAGATCATTAAATGGGGTTGAGGTGAAGTTTTATGTTCTAGCCAAATATAATTTAGTTATTCAAGATGTCTAAAAAAATCTTAATTTGTTCTTTTTTTTTCCGCAGCGGTTTCCTGGGGTTTTACGTATCTTTGATGGAAGCCTCTCTCACGCGTGATCATTCCGAGATCATCGAATGCTGAAGAAAATTCCGAATCCTGCGCAGAGAAGAATTTGGGAGTGAAGCTGCCACTGCTGCTCTAGATAATACAGTATTTATGGAGGAATCTAGAAGCGTTAAGTGAAGCGGAACCTCCTGTGAATGTTCTGAGTGGATCTCACGCGGAGCTCGTACGCAGATGGCCAGGGAGGCAGCTGAGGAAGCGTTCACATGCTCGGAACGTGGGGAATGTTTTCCTCCGAAGCCAAAACTCACCAAGCACGAGCGGGTCCACGCAGAAGGGAAGCCATTTGCGTGTTCGGCATGCGGGAAATGTTTTTCCAGAAAGATTGTGCTCGATAAACATGAGAAGCAGCACAGCGGGGTGAAACCGTTTGCGTGTCAGGAATGCGGAAAATGTTTCTTCACAAAGTACGAACTTGTTGTTCACAAACGAAATCACACAGGAGAGAAGCCTTATGCGTGTTCTCAGTGCGCAAAATGTTTTACCGCAAAGTCAAAGCTTACCAGGCATGAGAGACGTCACACAGAGAGACCATTTCTGTGTGCGAAGTGTGGAAAATGTTTCATCGCAAAACTGGCGCTTACCCGACACGAGCGGATCCATGCAGAGGGGAAGCCGTTTGCGTGTTCAGAATGCGGGAAATGTTTCTCCAGAAAGATCGTGCTCGATAAACATGAGAAGCAGCACAGCGGGGTGAAACCATTTGCATGTCTGGAATGCGGGAAATCTTTCTTCACAAAGTACGAACTTGTTATTCACGAGCGAAATCACACGGGAGAGAAGCCACACGTGTGTTCTTACTGCACAAAATGCTTCACCACAAAGTCAAAGCTTAATAGACACGAGAAACTTCATACGAAGACACAACTGGCATCTTCACAAAGTGGGAAATGTTTCATCACAAGACCATCAGTTACCAGGCACGAGCGGACTCACACGGGAGAGAAGCCATTTGCGTGTCCGGATTGCGGGAAATCTTTTTCCAGAAAGGCTGTGCTTGATAACCATCAGAAGAAGCACAGCGGGGTGAAACCGTATCCGTGTCTGGAATGCGGGAAATGTTTCTTCACAAAGTATGAAGTCATTATTCATGAGCGAAATCACACGGGAGAGAAGCCTTACTCATGTTCTCACTGCCCAAAATGTTTCACCTCAATGTCAAAGCTTACTAGACACGAGAGGTTTCACACCGAGAGGCCGTTTACATGTCCTGAGTGCGGAAAATGTTTCACTACTAAACAGTTACTTACTAGACACGAGCGGCTTCACACGGGAGAGAAGCCATTCGCGTGTTCGGAGTGCGGGAAATGTTTCATCACGAAGGCCGAGCTCGATAGACATAACGGAATTCACATCGGAGTGAAACCGTTTGTATGTTCTGAGTGCGGAAAGTGTTTTAGCAGAAAGTCAGACCTCACTACGCACGAGAGATTTCACACCGGAGAGAGACCGTTTCCATGCGCTGAGTGCGGAAAGTGCTTTTATACGAAAGGACACCTCAGCAAGCATGAGCGGAGACACACGGGGGAGAAGCCATTTTCATGTTCCGCGTGTGAAAAATGTTTCACCTCAAAGACCTTGCTCACTAGACATGAAATATATCACACAAAATTGAAACCGTTCGTTTGCTCTGAATGTGGAAAAGGTTTTTGTACAAAGCCGGAGCTCAATCGACATCAGAGATTTCATACAGGAGAGAGACCCTTTCCATGTCTCGTGTGCGAGAAACGATTTTACACGAAAGGACATCTCAACACGCATGTGCAGAGCCACACGCGATAGAAGCCGGTGTGGAAAAGGCAACGCTGGTATCCAGCGATTATTCCATGTTATAGAAGTCTGCATTACTACAGCTAGTAACTCTACAGGGGGGCTATAATGTCCTAAACTGTTAAAAACCGTTTAGGTGAAAGTGCCCACTAACGAGATTTCACAAAATCAATTCTTTATCCCTAGCTATACTTCATCAAATATCATTAAGTTGAGGGTTAGAATAGAGATGACACATATACATAGATAAACCACCTCATATCGCAGCAATGACTGCACTCCTTGGAAATATAATTTATCCATACTCGTGTTTAGGATCAATCCATAAATATCTGAAATCATACACAGCTTTCACCATAATGGTTGTTTTTGTTATACTTTAATTTTTCCTTTGGTTTTCTTTTACACTTTCTTATAATTTTGTTCCTTTTATCTTCGCAACTGATTATCTTGAAATACTCAATCTTTATGTTGTGTTGTATTTTTGGCATTATGATGTGTTTACTCTGTAAACGGAGTATCGAGGTCACGTAGAATGAAATGATCTCGGTGTTCCCTTGACTTTGTGATATCTTTGTCATTAACCTACACGTTTCTTTATTCTGTAACAGTTTGCTATACATGCAAAAAAAATCTTTAATCAAAAATAATGAGATTTCACAAAGGAGAGAAAGCATTTGATATAAAGGGGCGGGGAGCTGTCCTCGGGATTTCTGTGTCAGTCTGTTTGTAATTAAACTTATAAGTAATAAAAATACTACACGCAGAGCGCACACGGTAGAGATGCCCCGCTTTATCTGAACATAAAATACAGCACATGTTCATTAATGGCCACGTACACAATGCTTGCGCCAACTCCATCTACCCCAATTTACAGAGGAGGGGAAGGGTTTGTGGTTAGAAAGCAGAAAAGGTGAAAACGTGTCAAGCCGGCTTCCAACTATTTTTCAAAACCAGACACTGCTGGGTATATGAAATGCTAATATTTCAACTCTTACCATGAAGATCCATCAGCCTTGCGGTAGTCGTTTTTTTATTGGTGTTTATTTTTACACACACAGTAACAACACCCCACTATGTGGTTTGTTGGGCCACATTTGGGAGGCGAGCATTTTTACATTTAGTCATCACGAGCCCATGTCCTATTTGGGGCATCTTTAACATATCATACATTTTAGAAAACTAGACATCCTGGGGTATTTCAAATGCTAGTATTTTACACTTTATTTGCCATGATGTTTGGGAAGATACAGGAGCAATTTTAGCACTTGCACATAAATCTAAACATTTTTTTGGACATTTTAAAACATTTTTGGAAATTGATGATTATCCTTATGATGTCACAGTGCCATCACTGAAACATTAGTAACTCCCAGAGATCACCCACATGTATCCTCCTCTTGTCCCGGAATCACTTCCAGCACCAGCCAGCATCACGCCTGGGAACCCTGCTATGTGTACCCAATAAGTAGACACAACTACCTTGAACTGAGTACAGCAGGAAATAACAGTTTATTGATGTAAAACACAGACTCATATAGCCACAGAACTTCATTAACATAAATTAACATTGATAAACAGGTACATGCATACAAACCAGCCTTTAATCCCCTTTGGCTACTGAATCTCCCCCTGGCAGCAATCCTGTTCATGGGATTAGTTTACACAATGGAGTTCCTGCCTGTTTGGCAGCCAGGCTGGAGCCATCTCTGAGTACCTTGGGGCCCTGCATGACAGCTCATTCTGTCACAATTATTTTTTTTAAATAAGTAGTAACTTTTAAAACTTTTATTTTCTATATTATACTTTTCATATTGCATAGCGACTAAAAAGCTGGGCTCCGTTGAGGCGGATACAGGGGGTCTGTTGGGACTACTACTTCCTCCTGGTACAAAAAGCCATGTTTCTCTAATTTTTTTTCTTCAACTATGTTGTATCCTGCGTGTCTAAATTGTTATCACCTTTGTTCATATTTTTGTACGTAAGCATTCGTCAAATTAAACTATATATTAATCCAGTTTCCATCTCTGTGTTCTAACCCAACGAGAAAGCCGGAATAAACCACGTTACTTAATTGTTTTACTTCATTTGGGGTTTATACATTTTTGTTCGGTTCTGTGTGGTACCGGGCGTTACCGAAGCGTCTGTAAACTGCAGTCAGCTTAAAACATAACTTGGAGGTAGCAGCCTATCACCAGCCTGGTGTGGGTTTTTGGGATGTGTTTAAGGGTTAAATGAGTGACCAGGTATCGTTAACACTTGCACCCCCACACCTTATGTGTCCGGTTATCCAATAGCTAGCCGTGACAATATTCTTTACATTGTCTCCTGAACTCAAAGGATGATGTGTCTCAGAACTCACAAGAGATTACTTCTGTCCAAAGGCTTACCGAGAGGACAGACGTAATGGATTGGTTCTAATTTAACAAGACATCAAACTATTAACCGGGAACAAGAATAAGGCTTCTGCCCGGTGTGAATTCTGAGACATTAACCGAATCTCTTGCGCCTACTAAACATTTCTCACACGTTTCCAAACTCACGGAAATGGTTTTTCATCCGTGCTGAGTCTGCTGGTGGGCCACAAAATGGGACCTTTGTTTGAAACATTTCCCGCACTGGGAACATGAAAAAGGCTTCTCCCCGCTGTGAATTCTGAGATGTAGAACAAGGTGCCAATTCCTGTTAAAACGTTTCCCGCACTCAGAACATGCAAAAGGCCTCTCACCGGTGTGAATTCTGAAATGTTGAACGAGGTGAAAGTTGCTGGTAAAACATTTTCCGCACACGGAACACGACAATAGTTTCTCTCCTGTGTGAGTCCGCTGGTGGAGAGCAAAACTTGCGGAGTTGGTGAAAGATTTGCTGCATTCAGAACAGGAAAAAGGCTTCTCCTCCGCATGAACGCCTACGTGCTGACCAAGGCTTGCCTTACTACTAAAACATCTCCCGCACTCTGAACATGGAAATGGTTTTTCTCCCGTGTGAGTCCGCTGGTGGTAGCTGAAACTCGAGTATTGCTTGAAACGTTTCCCACACTCGGAACACGAGAAAGGCTTCTCCCCGGTGTGAACTCTGAGATGTTGAGTGCGGTGAGAGCTGCTCTTAAAACGTTTCCCGCACTCAGGACAGGAATACGGCTCCTCGCCGGTGTGAGTTCTAAAATGCTGAACAAGTTGCCAGTTACTGTTAAAAGATTTCTCACACTCTGAACACGAGAAAGGCTTCTCCTTGGAGTGAATTCTAAGATGTTGAACAAGGTGCCAGTTCCTGCTAAAATGTTTCCCGCACTCAGGACATGGAAATGGTTTTTCACCCGTATGAGTTCGCTGGTGGCGTACGAAATCAAACTTGTGATTAAAACGTTTCCCGCACTCAGGACAGGAATAAGGCTTCTCATCTCTATGAATACGCTGACAAGTTTTCCCGCAGTCCAGAGAGGAGACCACTGATCTATCATGGATGGTCTGATGTTGAATAAGATCAGAGTCACTGGTAAACTGTTCCTGACACTCGGGGCAGCTATATGTACCCTCATCGGGGGGTGTTTCACACTGAAAATGTGTGTTACTGGTTTGGGTTTTATCAGTAGAAGTAGATTCCTTGTGTTCGGTTGGGATCCAATAATCCTCATTGGAAGCGGATTCCTCCTTTACGTGGACAGACGTATTATCCCCCCCGTCGTGCTCTGTGTGTGTATCGGGGGCTGAGACATTTCCATCTTCATCTGAGGGGGATCCGTCCTCATTATGAGTCGATGTGAGCTCTGTCTGTGGAGACTCCGCCGCGTCACAAATGTCTGTCTCTTCACATGAGGCGGATTCCTCCTTAATAAAATGAGACGTCTTACAGTCCAGCGGAGAATCAGGGGCTCGATCTCTGACCTCGGATGCGTCTGTCGGAGAGAAATGATCAAATTAAGTGAAGCGGCCGCTTTCCCAAACAAGCAGATTTCAGATCTCTTGTGGCTGCCTTATTGCCGAGACTATTAGAAAAGACCTCTCTTCCTTACAACTCCCTCCTACACCACTCAACACCACTCTCTCCACTCCTACTATACTAACTACCTTTTCCCCTACAACCGAAGAAGAGATAGCCACTCTTCTTTCTTCCTCTCACCCAACAATCTGCCCCTTCGACCCCATCCCTTCACACCTCACAAAGTCTCTATGTCCATCACTTACCCACCTATTTAATCTTTCTCTATCATCTGGAACTGTATCATCTGGAACTGTACCATCTGCCTTCAAGCATGCGCTAATCACACCCATTGTAAAGAATCCTTCCTCAGACCCCGTCTGTTTGACTAACTACCGCCCTATCTCTCTGCTTCCTTTTACCTCTAAGCTGCTTGAACGGATTGTGTACAATCGCCTCACTAACTTCCTCTCCTCTAATTCCCTCCTTGACCCTCTACAGTCTGGTTTCAAACTCCTTCACTCTACTGAAACGGCTCTAACAAAAGTCTCCAATGACTCACTCTCTGCCAAAGCAAAAGGTCACTACTCTATTCTAATTCTACTGGATCTCTCTGCTGCTTTCGATACTGTTGATCACCACCTTCTTCTAGACTCACTTGCTTCTATGGGCATTCGAGATACAGCTCTCTCCTGGGTCTCCTCATATCTGTCTAACCGTTCCTTCTCTGTCAGCTCCTCTGGCGAGACATCATCACCCCTTCCACTTTCGGTTGGCGTCCCCCAAGGTTCAGTCCTTGGCCCTCTGCTGTTCTCTCTTTATACTTCCTCTCTTGGCAAACTAATCCACTCATTTGGCCTCCAGTATCACCTATATGCAGATGATACCCAAATCTACCTGTCTTCTCCTGATCTCTCGCCATCTCTCCTGTCCCGTATTACCAATTGCTTGTCTGCTATTTCTTCATGGAAGTCACAACACTACCTGAAACTTAATCTTTCTAAAACTGAACTCATTATCTTCCCTCCCTCCATCTCCACTCCACTACCTGAATTCTCTATCACCATTAACAACACAACTATCTCTCCTACTAAACAGGCCCGATGCCTTGGGGTCATCCTTGACTCAAACCTCTCCTTCATCCCTCACATTCAGTCCCTCGCCAGATCCTGCCGCTTGCACCTAAAAAAAACATCTCTCGTATCCGACCATTCCTCACCCAAGAATCCACAAAAACCCTGGTTCGTTCCCTTATCATTTCCCGTCTTGACTACTGCAACACTCTTCTGGTTGGCACTCCACTGTCTCGACTCTCTCCAAAACAGTCTATCCTAAATGCCGCTACTAGACTCATCTTCCTTGCAGGTCACTCCTCTTCTGCTTCCCCCCTCTGTGAATCCCTCCACTGGGTCCCGATTACCTTTAGAATTAAATTTAAGATCCTGGTACTGACATATAAGGCCATCCATAATACTGCTCCTCCGTACATTTCTGACCTCATTAGCAAATCTCCTACTCGATCCCTACGTTCCTCCCATGGTCTAAGGCTCTCCTCCTCACTCATCACCTCTTCCTTTTCCCGTCTACAAGATTTCACTCGAGCTGCCCCATATCTCTGGAATCTACTCCCAAGGAACCTTCAGCATTCACCCTCCCTCCTGACATTCAAGAAACATCTAAAAACCCACTTCAGAGAAACTGCACCATCTTATCTGCTAGAACTTCCTTGTCATCGATACAACCACCACACTACCTCTCACCCGTCACTGATACCCCCCCATACTACCTCTCACCCTTTCTCTGTGCCTTATGTTTGTCACCCCATTCCCTCTAGATTGTAATCTTGCGAGCAGGGCTCTCTCCACCAAATGTATCGGTTTGTCTTAGTCTGTCAATTCTTGTCTTGTCATATCCCTTGAATTTATGTATTGTATTAAGCGCTGCGTAAACTGTCGGCGCTATATAAATAAAGGATAATAATAATAATAATATTTATTATACGGACCTCACATTTTACATGTTATTTGTTACAGTGAAGATGCCTTAATATCTTCACACAGACCGCAGGGATTAAACCTCTTACCCGGAGAGCCGCGGGGCTGGTGGGTCTCCATCATCACGTCCCTGTAAAGCTCCTTGTGTCCTTCTAAATACTCCCACTCCTCCATGGAGAAATAGACGGTGACATCATCACACCTTACAGGAACCTGAGACACACAATGAGCCGTCACCATCCAGACACACGCCTCGGTGTTACTGTATAACGTCCCGTTCCCAGCAGCGCTCACCTCTCCAGTCAGCAGGGACATCATCTTGTTGGTCAGTTCCAGGATCTTCTGCTCGCGGTTCCTCTCGTGGGTCAGCGAGTGAGGTGGAGGCACCGGGCTGGGGCTCCGGGTCCCGGGGTGTCCGTCTGACACACGGGGGCTGTCGCTGGGTGGGACGCAGTCACTGGGCTTCCTCACAATCATATAATCCTGTATATCGGGAAAGATATTGAAATATCGATGAGCAAAGAAACATCTGAGCTGCAGTTTGTGGACATAACGACATCCATGTTCTGGCCCCAGAGACACCGGCCCCTCACCTCTCCGCTCAGCAGGGAGATGATCTCCAGGGTGAGGCTCAAGATCTTCTCAGCCACCGGATCCTTGTCCATGTTCAGTCCTAAACCGGACTCTTTCCTGGGTCACCGCGTTTGGCGCTCAGACGTCTCCCTGTACCACAAATTCTAATAACGTGATGGCGAAAAGACAAAACCCTAATAAAAATACTTTCTTCACCCCTTTTCTTATCCCAGACACCCCTCACCCAACACCAATCTTCTGCTCCCAGCAATCTCTCGGCTCCCACAAGTCCAATCGCCACATCCTCTTTTAGGAGCTGTGGCCCCAAATCTTGGACCTTCCATTATTGCTTCTTTGCCTTTCCCACTTAAGGTTCCAGAATTCTTAAAAATCTTATCCACATACCCCTCCTCTCCCCCTCTCCTCCTTTTTCCTCTGCTCTCTGGGATGCTCATTCTGTGTGCAAGAAACTAACAACCAGACACGATCCCTTCACCTCTACTTCCCGGCAACCTCTTGCAGCACCGCTTCTCCCTCCTATGGTGGCCTCCACCTCACTCACACTCCCAGACCTGATGACAGGAAGGTTGGTGAGTTCGGCTTCCTGCTCTCGTCAACTTAAACCTCTCCACCCATTCCCTCCACTCTATCACTCTCTTTCTCCTTATTTGAGGTCCATGCTGTGTGGTTACTTAATCCCATCTCCTTACGCATTGCTGTTATATACGGCTGCAGTTTAATGTTAGTAGCATGGGGGAGAGCGCGCCGGCTGCAGTTTAATGTTAGAGGAATGGGGAGAGCGCGGTGGCTGCAGTTTAATGTTAGGGGAATGGTGGAGAGCGCGGCGGCTGCAGTTTAATGTTAGAAGAATGGGGGAGAGCGCGGTGGCTGCAGTTTAATGTTAGAAGAATGGATGAGAGCGCGGCGGCTGCAGTTTAATGTTAGAAGAATGGGGGAGAGCGCGGCGGCTGCAGTTTAATGTTAGAAGAATGGGGGAGAGCGCGGCGGCTGCAGTTTAATGTTAAAGGAATGGGGGAGAGCGCGGCGGCTGCAGTTTAATGTTAGAGGAATGGGGGAGAGCCCGGCGGCTGCAGTTTAATGTTAGAGGAATGGGGGAGAGCGCGGTGGCTGCAGGTTAATGTTAGAAGAATGGGGGAGAGCGCGGCGGCTGCAGTTTAATGTTAGAAGAATGGGGGAGAGCGCGGCGGCTGCAGTTTAATGTTAAAGGAATGGGGGAGAGCGCGGCGGCTGCAGTTTAATGTTAGAGGAATGGGGGAGAGCCCGGCGGCTGCAGTTTAATGTTAGAAGAATGGGGGAGAGCGCGGTGGCTGCAGTTTAATGTTAGAAGAATGCGGGAGAGCGCGATGGCTGCAGTTTAATGTTAGAAGAATGGGGGAGAGCGCGGCGGCTGCAGTTTAACGTAAGAAGAATAAGGGGTGGAAAAAGCAAGCAGGGTGTATTAGTGTCAGGAAGCGGGAGGTGGTTTTTGGCACTTTGCGGATCTCTGCAGTTATATAGTGGTGCTGAGGTGAGGCGACTGATCCAGATACATACAAGAACAGACCATGCGCAGCCCAAAGCAAAGCAAAGCAAAGCAAAGCAAAATACCAAAGTGGAACAGCCTCCCAGCAGAAGAGGCTGAGGTTAATACAACAATTTATTTCCCAGATACCCCATATAGACCCCACACAGCAACTGCCCCCTGTAACTAAACTACCCCCAGATACCCCATATATACCCCACACGGCACAGCAACTGCCCCGTAACTAAACTACCCCCAGATACCCCATATATACCCCACACGGCACTGCCCCCCATAACTAAACTACCCCCAGATACCCCATATATACCCCACACAGCACAGCAACTGCAACTACCCCCCAGATACTCCATATATACTCCACACAGCACTGCCCCCTGTAACTAAACTACCCCCCCGATACACCATATATACCCCACACAGCACAGCAACTGCCCCCTGTAACTAAACTACCCCCCAGATACTCCATATATACCCCACACAGCAACTGCCCCCTGTAACTAAACTACCCTCATATATACCCCAGACAGCACAGCAACTGCCCCTGTAACTAAACCACCCCCAGATACCCCACGCAGCACAGCAACTGCCCCTGTAACTAAACCACCCCCAGATACCCCATATATACCCCACACAGCACAGCAACTGCCCCCTGTAACTAAACTACCCCCAGATACACCTGAATTTCAGATCTTACCCCCGGGACAGCTATCCGACCGGAGCGAAAGACAAATCCGGTACAGGCTCTCGTTTAGTGGCTCCTTTCACAGACTCAATGTGTGATTTTTCATTGCATCATCACTTCCTGATAGAAGTGTCCGATTACGTCATCTCCTGCTTCCAAACATGGCCGCCGGCAGCTCACATCGTGCAGATATTTGCATTTCTTTACTTCCTGAAACAAAGATGGCTGTCCTGTACATCCGCTTCCTCCGATATCACATCCGCTCGTAGAAGCGTTACCGCGGTCATTTCCGGGTTGGTTGTGGGAGGAGCATGCGCCGTGCAGCACGTTGTCAGGACGTCCAGAAGTAGTGGCTACAGGGCTACGATCCACTGTGTGAGCCCAAAGGTGAATACTTAAGAATAGGGACAACCTGGGGGTTCTCAGAAGTAGTGGGTACAAGACTTTGAGAGTACAGAGGCAGTGGGTAGAGGGATGGGAGGGAGTGTGTTAGTGCATGGTGGCAGAGTGTGTTAGTGCATGGTGGCAGAGTGTGTTAGTGCATGGTGTTAGGATGAGTGTGTGTTACTGTATGGTGGTAGAGTATGTGAGTGCATGGTGTTAGGATGAGTGTGTGTTACTGTATGGTGGTAGAGTATGTTAGTGCATGGTGTTAGGATGTGTGTGTTACTGTATGGTGTTAGGATGAGTGTGTGTTACTGTATGGTGGTAGAGTATGTTAGTGCATGGTGTTAGCATGAGTGTGTGTTACTGTATGGTGGTAGAGTATGTTAGTGCATGGTGTTAGGATGAGTGTGTGTTACTATATGGTGGTAGAGTATGTTAGTGCATGGTGTTAGGATGAGTGTGTGTGTTACTGTATGGTGGTAGAGTGTGTAAGTGCATGGTGTTAGGATGAGTGTGTTACTGTATGGTGGTAGAGTATGTTAGTGCATGGTGTTAGGATGAGTGGGTGTTACTGTATGGTGGTAGAGTATGTTAGTGCATGGTGTTAGGATGAGTGTGTTACTGTATGGTGGTAGAGTATGTTAGTGCATGGTGTTAGGATGAGTGGGTGTTACTATATGGTGGTAGAGTATGTTAGTGCATGGTGTTAGGATGAGTGTGTGTGTTACTGTATGGTGTTAGGATGAGTGGGTGTTACTGTATGGTGGTAGAGTATGTTAGTGCATGGTGTTAGGATGAGTGTGTTACTGTATGGTGGCAGAGTGTGTTAGTGCATGGTGTTAGGATGAGTGTGTGTTACTGTATGGTGGTAGAGTGTGTTAGTGCATGGTGTTAGGATGTGTGTGTTACTGTATGGTGTTAGGATGAGTGTGTGTTACTGTATGGTGGTAGAGTATGTTAGTGCATGGTGTTAGGATGAGTGTGTGTTACTGTATGGTGGTAGAGTATGTTAGTGCATGGTGTTAGGATGAGTGGGTGTTACTGTATGGTGGTAGAGTATGTTAGTGCATGGTGTTAGGATGAGTGTGTTACTGTATGGTGGTAGAGTATGTTAGTGCATGGTGTTAGCATGAGTGTGTTACTGTATGGTGGTAGAGTATGTTAGTGCAAGGTGTTAGCATGAGTGTGTTACTGTATGGTGGTAGAGTATGTTAGTGCATGGTGTTAGGATGAGTGGGTGTTACTGTATGGTGGTAGAGTATGTGAGTGCATGGTGTTAGGATGTGTGTGTTACTGTATGGTGGCAGAGTGTGTTAGTGCATGGTGTTAGGATGAGTGTGTGTTACTGTATGGTGGTAGAGTATGTGAGTGCATGGTGTTAGGATGTGTGTGTTACTGTATGATGTAGAGTATGTTAGTGCATGGTGTTAGGATGTGTGTGCTACTGTATGATGTAGAGTATGTTAGTGCATGGTGTTAGGATGTGTGTGCTACTGTATGATGTAGAGTATGTTAGTGCATGGTGTTAGGATAAGTGTGTGTTACTGTATGGTGGTAGAGTGTGTTAGTGCATGGTGTAATGATGAGTGTGTGTGTTACTGTATGGTGGTAGAGTATGTTAGTGCATGGTGTTAGGATGTGTGTGTTACTGTATGGTGGTAGAGTATGTTAGTGCATGGTGTTAGGATGAGTGTGTTACTGTATGGTGGTAGAGTATGTTAGTGCATGGTGTTAGGATGAGTGTGTGTTACTGTATGATGGTAGAGTATGTTAGCGCATGGTGGTAGAGTATGTTAGTGCATGGTGTTAGGATGAGTGTGTGTTACTGTATGGTGGTAGAGTATGTTAGTGCATGGTGTTAGGATGAGTGTGTGTTACTGTATGGTGGTAGAGTATGTTAGTGCATGGTGTTAGGATGAGTGTGTGTGTTACTGTATGGTGGTAGAGTATGTTAGTGCATGGTGTTAGGATGAGTGTGTGTTACTGTATGATGGTAGAGTATGTTAGTGCATGGTGGTAGAGTATGTTAGTGCATGGTGTTAGGATGAGTGTGTGTTACTGTATGGTGGTAGAGTATGTTAGTGCATGGTGTTAGGATGAGTGTGTGTTACTGTATGGTGGTAGAGTATGTTAGTGCATGGTGTTAGGATGAGTGTGTGTGTTACTGTATGGTGGTAGAGTATGTTAGTGCATGGTGTTAGGATGAGTGTGTGTTACTGTATGGTGGTAGAGTATGTTAGTGCATGGTGTTAGGATGAGTGGGTGTTACTGTATGGTGGTAGAGTATGTTAGTGCATGGTGTTAGGATGAGTGTGTGTTACTGTATGGTGGTAGAGTATGTTAGTGCATGGTGTTAGGATGAGTGTGTGTGTTACTGTATGGTGGTAGAGTATGTTAGTGCATGGTGTTAGGATGAGTGTGTGTTACTGTATGGTGGTAGAGTATGTTAGTGCATGGTGTTAGGATGAGTGGGTGTTACTGTATGGTGGTAGAGTATGTTAGTGCATGGTGTTAGGATGAGTGGGTGTTACTGTATGGTGGTAGAGTATGTTAGTGCATGGTGTTAGGATGAGTGTGTGTTACTGTATGATGTAGAGTATGTTAGTGCATGGTGTTAGGATGAGTGGGTGTTACTGTATGGTGGTAGAGTATGTTAGTGCATGGTGTTAGGATGAGTGTGTGTTACTGTATGGTGGTAGAGTATGTGAGTGCATGGTGTTAGGATGAGTGTGTGTTACTGTATGGTGGTAGAGTATGTTAGTGCAAGGTGTTAGCATGAGTGTGTTACTGTATGGTGGTAGAGTATGTTAGTGCATGGTGTTAGGATGAGTGGGTGTTACTGTATGGTGGTAGAGTATGTTAGTGCATGGTGTTAGGATGAGTGTGTGTGTTACTGTATGGTGGTAGAGTATGTTAGTGCATGGTGTTAGTTTGAGTGGGTGTTACTGTATTGTGGTAGAGTATGTTAGTGCACACTCTAAAGATCCGTGTGTAAGGTTACTTCAGTGCCCTCCTTATGTTTTATCCAGTGGTTCAAATCCCCACCACTTATTCCCTCTACCGCAGATAAAATGGGGGCAGAAGTGCTAAGGCCCCGGCCACAGAGCCTTCGTCCTCATAGAGCTGAGGATGCGTGACACAAATGCACATACGTGTGACACATGTGCCAAGACAATGACTGATATAATAATTCGTATCCCAATTTATCAACTCTTTATTCATGGAAGCCATAAAGCCCCCACTCCTCTCTCTCAAAAATAGCGCACAACTGAGAGGAAGGTCTGGGGCCCGGGCTCTGTAATAGTGATATTTCCGAAGGTCTTAATGGTGAAGTACGATACAAACGTCTACAGCGGGGACGGCCATTCCTGGGATGAACAAGACAAATGGCGAGTGATTTTAGTAAACCACTAGAGCGATCAACAGTGCGTCAGATTAATGTTGATAAATGTAAATAATGCATTTGGGGAAATCCTAGTTGTTTTCTTTATTTCCAGATCCTTCTTCGTAGAAGACCATTTAACTATCATATTTACTTTTTTTATCCACGTGCATTTCTGATGTAATTTCCTTACTTAGTTTGGTTTCATCTTTTAAACATTCAGATATCGCGTTCCGGACCCTGTTCCCGAACTCTGATAATTAAACTGAAAAGAATGAGACCAAAGACAGAACCTCGGGGGAGTCGACTCGAAACGCCCAACTAGAAAATACCCCATTACCAGAAACTGTGTCTTTTCACCAATTCTCTGTTTTTTAAATAATATTTTAACATGTTCTCAAATAATTTAATTCAATCTTTTTCTTTAAGGAGTGTAAATATTCCGAATAACCAGACATTCCGACCACATAGATGGAAGATCTTCTCCTGCGTCATCTCTCTCCTCACGGAGTTTGAAGATAGAAATATAATCACAAGGAAAATCCTGAAACGATCCGTAACGAGGAGTTTGGGGATAAAAGTGCCGCCACTCGCAGCCGAGGAACCCCAATCTCCGGTGGATAAAGTGTTTAGTGAGCAAAATAGAAACATTCATAGAAATTTGAGGTTCTGGATACTTTGGATCCAATCTCAGCCGTACAGAAATGGATCAAACAGCAGAGAAAACCTTTCCGTGTTCCGAGTGTGGGAAACGTTTCACACAAAAAAGATATCTGAAAATACACGAGAGAATTCACACCGGGGACAAACTGTATGCGTGTTCCGTGTGCGGGAAACGTTTCATCACAATGACATATCTTAGTAGACACGAGAGAATCCACACGGGAGAGAGGCCGTTCGGGTGTCCGGAATGTGGAAAACGTTTTTCTGTAAAATCACATCTCAAGCAGCACGAGATGTGTCACACAGGAGAGAAGCCGTTCGCGTGTTCCGAATGCGGAAAATGTTTCAGATCAAAGTCAGGGGTCAACGAACATCTGAGGATTCACACGGGAGAGAAGCCATTTGCGTGTCCGGAATGCGGGCAATGTTTCACCGCAAAGTCGAAGCTTGTCGTACATAACCGATGTCACACGGGGGAGAAGCCGTTTGCGTGTTCTGAATGTGGGAAACGTTTTACCACAAAGTCAAATCTTGTCGTACATGAACGACATCACACGGAAGAGAAACAGTTTACGTGTCCTGAATGCGGGAAATGTTTTACCAGTAAGTCAGAGCTCACCGTACACAAGAAATATCACACAGGCGACAAACCATTTGCATGTCAGGAATGCAGAAAAAGCTTCGGCACGAAGTTGGAGGTCAATGAACATCTGAGAACTCACATGAGAGTCAAACCGTTTGGGTGCCCTGAATGCGGGAAATGTTTTGCCGCAAAGGCAAAACTTCTAATACATAAACAATGTCACGCAGAAGAGAAACCATTCGTGTGTTCAGAATGCGGGAAATGTTTACGCTCACAGTCGCAGCTGAGAACGCATGAGCGAATTCACACGGGAGAGAAGCCTTTTGAGTGTTCTGAATGTGGAAAATGTTTAACCACAAAGTTCAATCTTATAATACACGAGCGCTGTCACACGGGGGAGAAACCGTTTGCGTGTTCTGAATGCGGGAAACGTTTTTACAGAAACGCACATCTCAAGCAGCACGAACGATATCACACGGGAGATCTACCATTCGCATGTTCTGAATGCGGGAAATATTTTAACACAAAGACGGAGGTCGATGAGCATGTGAGAATTCACACGGGAGAGAAGCCCTTTGAGTGTTCTGAATGCAGGAAGTGTTTTACCAGAAAGCCACAGCTGAGAAGGCATGAGCGAACTCACACGGGAGAGAAGCCATTCGGGTGCTCTGAGTGTGGGAAGTGCTTTAGCTCAACAACAAGCCTGAAAAGGCATGAGCTAATTCACACGGGGGAGAAGCCATTTGGGTGTCCTGAGTGCGGAAAATGCTTTAGCTCAACAACAAGCCTGAAAAATCACGAGCTCGTTCACACGGGGGAGAAACCATTTGGGTGTCCTGAGTGCGGAAAATCTTTTAGCACGACACCAGGTCTGAGTAGGCACCAGCGAATTCATACGGGAGAGAAATCATTTCATGTCATTGACAGAGTAGACACGAGAAAACGCCCATAGGAAAGGGAGAATTTGCCTAGAGAAATATAACGGAGATGAACAAATTCATGCATAAAGGGAAAAAAACACACCCGTGGTACAAATAATCACTTTATTAGATACTAATGTGCACAGGAGATTAATACAAAAGAATACAGCGGCATCATTCCTGAGAATGTCCATGAGTCCCTCCGCAAGAGGATGGAGCTCTATCGTTAACAGAGCCGGTCCTGGTGGAACAGAAGCATCTACAACAAGACTTTACATAAGAAAAAGTGGTTTGTGAAGTTACTCTTGACCTGTGATATTGCAATGAGGATATTACGCGATGATCGGGGTTGAGTATATGAGGATTATTACACATGGACGAGTATTTTTTTAAATCCTAGCGCATGGTCAGATCTGAATTGATTTTCTGACCCGTAGATTTTGTTAGGAGAAGCGATAGCTGAATAAAAATAACATTTACGCCGCGAGGAGGTCGGCCGTTCTCTGTACGGTTGGGTCTCGTCCTGAAAGAACCGGATTTTTCACAATCCCGTCGGAATAAAAAGTCACGAGAATCAGTTATTTGTTACATTTCCTAATTACTATAATTCATAATCTGAGGTTTTATATTGATTTTTAGAAATAGGAAGACTACGTTGGGCTCGGGTGGTCTTTATCTGTTGCAAGTGTTAAATTTTCATAGCCATTTTTTTTTTTTCTAAATAAATCAAATATAAAAAAAAAGTAAAATATATAGTCCACATTTTAACTTATTTGTATGAATTGTTCTCGAAGGTATACGAGCTTGAAAAGTGTTACAAGAATGACTTGACGGGCAGGAGGAAAGTCGGGTGTCTTCTGCCTTGGTTATAAATGGGGTGTCCTTCAGCTGATTCGGCGGCAAAAGCTTTAGGGAGTTTGTCTAAAACACAAAGATTTCTAAGAATATTTCAAGACCGTGTGGTTATTATGAATGGACGAACTCATAAAAGAATGGGATTTACTCTGTGCTGACATCTGTTACCCATAATAACCATCTCTTCAGTGTGGCCTGTATCTGTCTCCATGTCAGAGACCAGTTTTTTATGTCATTATTCTAACTTTTAGGTCATTTAACAAACTCCAGGTTATCGTTCCATGTTTGTATCAACAACACTCGCATAAGGGCAGTTAGATTAAACCGATTTGAGTTAAATTTATATAAATTGCGTTAGAAAAATGATAGATATTATTGTGCTGGGAATAAGAATATGATTCTACCCACAACAGAGGCTCGTGTTCCATCATTAAACATCGTACACATGACGATAAATCATAATTGTGTATTTAAATATAAAAATAGATTTACCTGCTAAAGGACAGAGCTGTTTTAAATTGTCATCCCCTTGTGACCGAGGCGGTTATAACATTTTTAGGGTTTTATTTTTTAGCTTTAATTTCTCATTTTGTGAACAAGCTTATATATTGGGGTTCTTTCAGGAGATTCCATAAATTAGATGAAACCATCAAAATAATTATAAACAAAAAACACATTTGAAAAAAGTTGACTCTTTTACTCATCTACAAAAGCTAATGAAAACCCCCCAGCTAAATGGATTCCAGTATTTGCCATGAGAATAACCCAATGTTTTTATGGATTTGTCTTTTTTATTATTATAGGTCAATTAGTGCTAGTAGCATTTTGCTATTTCAAAACCATTTTAGTTGTTTTCCCAAATCTGGTTATTTTGTCCCCATGTCCTATTTGGGACATCTTTGAAGCTGGACAATTCAATTTACCCCATCAGACCATATACATTTTCAATCAAAATTATTCAATCCCCATTGCAAAAAAGTTTTTTATAGACTCACCTGTTTGCAATCAAACAAAACCAATTGAAACACAACAAATGCTTCAAGCGGTTTCCACAAATTCAACTGAATATGCAACTTATAATTACTTCTCCAGTTTCAGAATTGTTCAACTCTTTGCATAGAATCCCTCACAACATCACAAATATGCAAAACAGATGTTGTCTCGAGCAAAAGCCCTGATGCAACTAATCAAGAGCTTCATTAGTTGCACCAGGTGCGCTTTAGCTGCAACACATGAAATACCTGAACCACGGAGGGGTTTATTGAGTGTCACGTTAGACTGCATGCTAGAAATACAAATGGTCCGAAAAGCTAAGAGATACAAAAAGATAGCGAAGGTGATGAATGTTCCCAGCGACAACACTGGAATTAAAGGATCATTGGTCACACTACCTGGATGGAGCAGAAAAACCCTTGAGTGACTGCAAAACTTAACAGCGAGCACAGTATTATTATTATCTTTTATTTATATAGCGCCAGCAATCTACGCAGCGCTTAATACAATACATATATTCAACGGGTCTGACAAGACGAGAAGTGACAGACTAAGACAAATCGATACATTAGGTGGAGAGAGTCCTGCTCGCAAGCTTACAATCTAGAGGGAATGGGGTGACAAACATAAGGCACAGAGAAAAGGCGAGAGGTAGTGTGGTGGACGTATCAGGGGCAAGGAGGTTCTAGCAGATAAGATGGCGCGGCTTCTCTGAAGAAGTGGGTTTTGAGGCATTTATTGAATGTCGGGAGGGAGGGTGAATGCTGAAGGTTCGGTGGAAGCAGATTCCAGAGATATGGGGCGGCCCGAGTGAAATCTTGTAGACGGGGAAAAGGAAGAGGTGATAAGTGAGGAGGAGAGCCTCAGCCCATGGGAAGAATGTAAGGATCGAGTAGGAGACTATTTGCTTATGAGGGCAGAAATGTATGGAGAGTGTCCACAACGCTGTCAGGTTCTGATTGGTCGAGAAGGCCCTGCTCGCGAATGGCTTCCTGGTGTTCAGCAGGGTTGTGGGTAAGGTTCTGCGAGGCCACTTGAGTTCCTCAGCACTAAACTCACCAATCACAGGGGTCATGAGGGAACACGAAGGATCTTTATCGATCTGGGGCCAAAAATGGGATAGCATAAAATTGTCTAAAATGTCTTTGCATTCAGTTACATTAATATTACCCTTCACTGGAGGTAAGGGGCCCAAACCCCTTATACTTTGTGTGCTGCTCTATGGCTAGTCCGGGCCGGATCTATGAAACTCTATAATCACTCTAATCATTTGGATCCACGACAACACGGAGATCGGATTTCCTCCCCGGCCCGGTTCTTGAAGACAGACTCTAGCAGGGGCAGCAACTACACATCGTGTTAATGGGTTATATAACTGAGAAGGGCAGCTTCCATGATGAAGCTTAGCCACATTTTCCTTCAGGAAAAGGGTAGACATCAGGGATGTGATCGGCTGCTCTTCCCTGTCTAATTCCTACTGTGATCAGCTGTTCACTAGACCTGTCCTGATGTGTGTGTTTGGGTGTTGTGTGGCAGAGCCTTTCCTGGTGTGTATTTGGGTGTCTGTGTGGCAGAGCCTTTCCTGGTGTGTATTTGGGTGTCTGTGTGGCAGAGCCTTTCCTGGTGTGTATTTGGGTGTGTGGCAGAGCCTGTCCTGGTGTGTGTTTTGGTATCGGTGTGGTAGAGCCTTTCCTGGTGTGTACTTGGTTGTGTCTGTGTGACAGAGCCTGTCCTGGTATGAATGTTTTGGTGTCTGTGTGGCAGAGCCTGTCCTGGTGTGTCTGTGTGTCAGAGCCTGTCCTGGGGTGTGTGTGTGTGTGTGTGTGTGTGTGTCGGCGTGGCAGAACCTGTCCTGGTGTGTGTGTCTGGGTGTCGGTGTGTGCACTGTACTTACTGTAGTAATAAATTTATTTATTTAATGTTTACTTATACAGAGATAAAACGGCCTTCTGAATTTGTAGTCACTTCAGAGGAAAAAACTTTATAGGCCTAGAAAACAGTGAGAGGAAAAGTAAAGGTTTTGTGTTATTTTCTCTTATTTCAATCTGCATATTTTATCACAGCCCCTGCTGCTGATCTAAATTAATATTAGACCCTGCTGCCAATATATATAAATATTAGACCCTACTGCTAATTCATTTTATATTGATAAAATTGGACCCTATGCAAGCATTTCCTTGGAACCCGCTCCACGCAGAAAAAAATACGTCTAGATCAAATAAACCACACGTGAAACAGTACTTGCATGTATAGATCCATTGCATAACACATACAAACCTACATAACTACATACATAAATAATGTATGGAAACATTGCATAGCAGGGATAGATCAACACAATTGAAATTTACTCTTAAAAGAGGTGGGACGAAGAGCTGCGGCACGGCCGTTGGGCGGCGCGGCTTGGTTGCAGAAGACGTTCCTGGAAGATTCTACAATGGCCATCGCAGTCACCTGACTTGAACCCCATAGAAAATCTCTGGTGGGATTTGAAGACGGCGGTCGCAGCACGCAAACCCAAGAATATTCCTCAGGAACGCTGCCAGAAGCTGGTGTCTGGCAATGCATCTCGTTTGTAGCAGGTCATAGGTAAGTCATAAGTTGCAGTTTCAGTGTAATTTGGGGAAACCACGTGAAGCATTCGTCGCGTTGAGCTACTCCAATTACTTTTGTTTGATTTGTTCATTGCAAACAGCTGAAAATCTTTGCAAACAGCTGCAAAGTTTGACAATAAACCTGATTTGCAATGGGGGTGGAATAACTTTGATGGCAAGTATATTTGTGAAAACGAGACATTCCAGAGTATTTCAAATTGTGGTATTTTAATACTTTTCATGCACTAGTTTTACCACCAGCTTTTGGCAAAGTTTTAAGATACGCTGCCTGTTCAACAAAGTCTTCTGTATCCGAATAACTTATATACCTGTATGAATTCATGAATAATAAAACTAGTTCTTTGCAAAAAAACGTTACCGTCTGCAAATAATTCTGATGGGTTCTCCCCACCTCCATCCCATTTATTGGCATCCATTTTTCTTTGTGGTGTAGTATATGAATAATGTGTGATAAATGATCTGTGTCAGGGTAAAATCCTCCTTCTCATCCTAAACATTCTTGTAATTGGGTAATAACTTTATCCAATGGGTTATGTTAGAACATGCCGATTGGTCCTGCACAGCCCTGAGGTAATGCCTGTAGTGCCAGTCATGGTCATTAGATGTCAGTCTTTGCCCATATATTGTATATAATATATGATATTGTATGATGTAAGATTTTGCCTGTGTACATATGCGTGCCAATGCTTTTGTGATGATGTCACTTGATTTTATCTGTACAACCCCCCTGCTTCTGAGGCCGCGGATGTGAGGAAATGAATGTGTGTGTATATGAAGGATGGCATGCTGGGGGAGGTTATAAAGATGATGGCACCATAATGCTGGGCGTGTATGGAGATGATGAGAATATTGAGGGTATGAAGATTGGTGGGGATGGTGGTGTTGGTGGATGGGAATGATGGGGGAGGAGGGGTATGCTGTCAGGGATGTGAAAATATTCCTCTAAATACCTGATGTGAGCCGGAGCCTATCAAGCTCTCCAGCGCTACTTTTTCTGACCAAGATCTCAATGTTATGCCGTCGCACTTTCTACTTTCTAACAAAATACTTCATTGCAAATACCAAGTGACCAGGGCCACCATCAAAAATCATGGGGCCCGGTACCGGCTAAATGCCTGGGCCTCCTATCACTTGTCCTTATGATCCTCCCATATGCACACCTTATGACTCCTTTCCCCTCTTCTGTAAATCGGGGTAGATGGAGTACACCGGGTTAGTGTGAGAGCTGTGTACGTGGACGTTAATGAACATGCGTGGTATTTTATGTTCAGATAAAGCAGGACATCTCTGCACCGTGTGCGCTCCGCGTGTAGTATTTTTATTACTTATAAGTTTAATTCCAAACAGAACATACTAACAGACACATAAATTCTGAGGACAGCTCCCCACCCGTTATATCAAATTATTTGTCTCCTTAGTGAAAGGATACTAACGTTGTCTTTTTGAGTTAGTACCTCTTCCACGTTCACAACACGCGACCGGCTTCTATCGCGTGTGTCTCTGCACGTGTTTTTTGAGATGTTCTTTCGTGTAAAATCGTTTCTCGCACACGAGACACGGAAAGGGTCTCTCTCCTGTGTGAAATCTCAGGTGTCTGTTGAGTTCGGGCTTCGTACAGAAACCTTTTCCGCATACAGAGCAGGCAAACGGCTTCACTCCCGTGTGATATATTTCATGTCTAATTAGCAAGGCCTTTGTGACGAAACATCTTTCACACGCGGAACATGAAAATGGCTTCTCCCCCTTGTGTCTCCGCTCGTGCTCCCTGAGGTGTTCTTTCGTATGAAAACGTTTCCCGCATTCAGCGCACGGAAACGGTCTCTCTCCGGTGTGAATTCTCTCGTGTCTTATAAGCTTTGACTTTGCGGTGAAACATTTCGGGCAGTGGGAACACACGTGAGGCTTCTTTCCCGTGTGACTCTGTTCATGAATAATAGCTTCATACTTTGTGAAGAAACATTTGCCGCATTCCAGACACGCGAACGGCTTCACCCCGCTGTGCTTCTTCTGATGGTTATCAAGCACAGTCTTTCTGGAAAAGCTTTTCCCGCATTCCGGACACGCAAATCGCTTCTCTCCCGTGTGATTCTGCTCATGGATATCAAGTTCGTACTTTGTGAAGAAACATTTCCCGCATTCCAGACATGGGAACGGCTTCACCCCGCTGTGCTTCTTCTCGTGATTGTCGAGCAGAGCCTTTCTGGAAAAGCGTTTCCCGCATTCCGAACACGCGAACGGCTTCTCCCCGGTGTGAGTCCGCTTGTGTTTGCTGAGATTTTCACTTGTATAAAAGCTTTTTGCGCACAGAAGACATGAAAAAGGTCTCTCTCCTGTGTGGCATCGCAGGTGTCTGTTGAGCTCCGTCCTTGTGATAAAACACTTTTCGCATTCTGAACACGCGAAGGGCTTCTCCCCCGTGTGATATTGCTTATGTTTGTTAAGATGAGCTTTTGTATAGAAACACTTTCCGCATTCAGAACATCCAAACGGCTTTAACCCTACGTGAAATCCTTTATGTCTATCGAGCTCGGGCTTCGTGATGAAACATTTCCCGCACTCCGAACACGCGAAGGGTTTCTCCCCCGTGTGAAGCCGCTCATGTCGGGTAAGTCCCTGTTTTGTGATGAAACATTTTCCACACTCGGGACAGGCAAATGGTGTCTCGGTGTGAAACCTCTCGTGTCTATTAAGCCTCGACTTCGTAGTAAAACATTTTGGGCAGTGAGCACATGCAAACGGCCTCTCCCCCGTGTGATATCGCTCGTGAATAACAAGCTCGTACTTTGTCAAGTAACATTTCCCACATTCCAGACACGGATATGGCTTCACGCCGCTGTGCTTCCTCTCGTGATTTCTAAGCACGACCTTTCTAGAGAAACATTTCCCGCATTCCAAACACGAGAATGGCTTCTCCTCGGTGTGAGTCGGCAAATGCCTGGTTAGCGCGGATTGCGTGATGAAACTTTTGTCGCATTCTGAACACGCATAAGGCTTCTCTCCCGTGTGACATCGCTCGTGAACAACAAGTTCGTACTTTGTGAAGAAACATTTCTGACATTCCAGACACGCAAACGGCTTCATCCCGCTGTGCTTTCTCTCGTGATTATCAAGCCCAACCTTTGTGGTCAAGCATTTCCCGCATTCTTGACATTTGAAATGCTTCTTTCCTTTGTGGATCTGCTTATGTTTGGCGAGTTTTGATTTTGTGATGAAACATTTTCCGCATTCAGGGCATGTAAACGTTTCCTCCGCTGCCTGCTCGGCCATCTGCGTACGAGCGCAGCGCAAGATCTACTCAGAACTTGTACAGGATCTTCAGTTCCCTTGAATGGTTCTAGATTCCTCAATAAACATGACGATCTGAGAATGATCCTGTGCGAGAAGAGCTTCCATCAAAGATTGTGATCGAAATGTACATAAAGTATGTGATGGATATTTATCCTTCAAGAGGCCTTAAAAAAAAAAAAAAAAAAAAAAAAGATTGAAGTCATCTTGATACACTGATTCTTGAATTACATGAACTTAATACATTCATTTATTTGATTTTGATATAAACCTCACTTTCAACCCAATTTAAGGGAAACATTCAGTTACGCTATTATCTATTAACCTGCTTTGTTACCCCCCCCCCCCAGGATGGTGGTTCCTGATCTAAACTGGATTTAGAAGACTCTGCAGGGGAGTAGACGCGGTTTTTTACTTCTTTTAGAAGGGGTGACATGGTTTGTTCCAAGAAGTTCAGTAACTGACTTCTGGGGGGAACACCCATCCAACTGGCCGCAAAGACAAATTACAACCAAAAGCTAAACCCAACGACGTGGCCGCGGACAGTGCCTCACCCGCCTCTCCACTTCTAGAGGACGAAGATATCACGCCTCTTACACAACCTCGAACGTCTGCTACCGAGACAGCAGCTGAGGTGGCAACACCTGCTTTGGCCGCTCTTTGACCCGTGCTTCGAGGATCTCACCAGCAATGGAATCAACACTGGGCCAAATTTCAAAATGAAAGAATTGGAACAGAGGCAGAGTGATGCGGAAGATACGATAAGACAAACCCAAGAAAGGTCAGCTCAACACAACACCGCCAAACTTTGATGGCAAAAGTTGATGAACCTGCAGAAATAACGTCAGATCTATTAACACACCGGAGAGTATCAGACCTCAACGTCTTAATCAAGTTCTTAGCAAGTGGCTGACAAATACCTTTAAATTGCCCAATCCGATAGTGTCTTAGAGGGCACACCGACAAAGAACAAGGCCCCAGACTCTGGCCCCAGTCCAGTTATCAGGCTACTTCTGGACAAAAAACAACAAAAAAAAACATTCTTAATGAATACAGGAAGATGTTGAAAGGGACATTTGCCTCTCACAAAATTCTTATATTCCAAGATTACTCTGCTTGACTGACAGCCAACAGAAAAGAATTCACTGTAAATTCTACACACCAAATCCAGTTCAACCAGACTTTTCTCTCCGACTCACCGATGAAGCGAGCAATTTCATAGACCAGCGGGTCCCCAACAGCAAGAAGGGGAGACAGCTTAAGGAAAACCAAACTTAGACCTCAATCACCGTGCAGACACTCTCCGCAACTATTCCCTCCTGGAATTATGGTTTTGTATTCATGATTGTTAATAGTTTTGTTTCCAGTTTTTGTTATTGTAACTCTCTCACACATGGTATACATGGGGTCATCACCATCAGTCCAGTCATGCTGGTGTCTCCTCAGGCTCTGGGACACGAGGATACCAAACACCGAACATCACTACAACCCTAACCACTTCCACACCAACATAACAAAATTCACACACCGCGACAAACAGAGTTACAGTACCCAATCAGCTAAAGAATGTGAACAGCGTCAATACACCCCTCAAAAAGCAAGCTGGTTACCAATTACCTTAAGAAATCCAAACCACACATCACATTTATCCAGGAGACTCAGCGGAGGAATACAGGTGGATCTGCTCTGACTGTATCTCAGCCTCATACCACACTCAACCAAGGGGGTGGCAATTCTATTACACAGATCCCTACCATACACAATTCATGACAACATCACAGATGACAACGGTACATATATCATTCTGGATGTTACGGTTGATCTGAGACACCTACTCCTGGTCAATATTTATGCCCCAAGCTATCCAATCATTTTTACTGTGCCTTGTATGAAATGCTAACTGTATACCCTTTGCATGATCACAGGGGGAGATTTAAACTCTGTACTAGACCCTAGACTGGACAGAACCGGACAGAACCCATCCCCACATATTGAAGGTGTTAACTGGCTTCTATACAACCTTAATCTCATTGACCCTTGGTGGGTCAACCATCTCACTACCAAAGATTAAACCCACATACATGTCGTCCAGACGACTGCACCTTGACCTATGTCTTTGTTGGTCTTGGTGCCTTGGTCCGCATGGGCCTGGGAGGTTGGTCGATCGGTGAGGCACTTATTACATTCTATACGTTACATCGACATACGCAATATCGTTATCTCAGACCATGTCCCTAGACCTGCAAACGGGCTATATAATAAAAGATGGACCTTCCCCTCTCAGTTGGCCAATAGTGATGACTTTAAGGTCTTATCGACATCCGCGTGGGGTCACTAGATGATAACAGTGAACATTTAGACAACCGTATGTTATTCGGGGAAAACGGCCAAGGCGGTCCTCAGAGGACATCTTATACATGTCCATGGAACACAAAGAACGGAACACAAAGAACGGAACACCGCTCTATTTTAGAAGCCAAGATTACAGACAGAGAAATTCAGAGCACGACATTGGACATTCAATCATCGAGAGCCAGAACCATGTTGATCCCCAAACCTATCAAAGACCCTACACTCCTAGCATCCTACAGGCCTATCACGCTTATCAATCAGGACATAAAAATCCTAGCCAGAAATATACAAGCGGATCATTTAGATTTTGCCCCAAATCTTACGTCCTCAACAATTAGGCTTCCTTAAGGGCTGACACTCTGTCAAAAGGTATCAGAAAAGAATCGGCAGCCACAACCTTCACTAAATCTCATCCCAGCATAATCAAGCACCAGCACGTCGGTCAAACCTTCCCGACGTTAATAAGAGGCCAATACAACAATCCCACTACGGTAATCACAACAAACGGCCTGGAATCCTCTCCAATGAGCTGTGGGTGCGACAGGGATACCCCTTATCCCCGAAGTGCTCCACCCCTTGTCGAGAGCCATAATTAATACACCTGATATTACAGGCATTACCGCAGGTCGTCGGGAACAGGAACCGTCCGCATTTGGGGACGATGCCCTTTATGTTTCCTATCCCCAGATGACTCTGCACCGGACATATTGGGAATATACGGCGAAGCTACGGGCTTTCACATCAGCCAAGCTAATTCCAAAGCCCTATTCCTGGACCCCACTGGACAACCGCTTACAGAGGGGATTCATTGGACCCCCAGCAGCACTGGATTCCTAGCCCCCCCAAAAAAACCGCATCTCCTCTACATTAAAAACTATAAAAGCCTATAATGAGAAGTTGAGAAGCGCAGATCTTCTCAGGCCTTCATACTCGGGTAGATTTCCAATGCGAAAAACATCCACCTTTCCTAAACGGCTGTATTTTTCAGTTTTTAACTCTAAATCCTCACAAAATGTGTTGAAAACAGGCTACACGATGTGGATGCGTCGGTGTGAGTGCGCGCGGGGACGGGCGCGTCAGGTATGAGTGCGAGCGAGGACGGGTGCGTCAGGTGTGAGCGAGGACGGATGCGTCGGTGTGAGTGCGCGCGGGGGCGGGCGCGGAAGGTGTGAGTGTGAGCGAGGACGGGTGCGTCGGTGTGAGTGCGCGCGGGGACGGGCGCGCCAGGTGTGAGTGTGAGCGAGGACGGGTGCGTCGGTGTGAGTGCGCGCGGGGACGGGCGCGTCAGGTGTGAGTGCGCGCGAGGACTGGTGCGTCGGTGTGAGTGCGCGCGGGGACGGGCGCGTCAGGTGTGAGTGCGCGCGGGGACTGGCGCGTAGGTATAAGGTGCAAGGGCGCGCCGTTGTAACTAAACTACCCCCAGATACCCCATATATACCCCACAAAGCACAGCAACTGCCCCCTGTAACTAAACTACCCCCCCAGATACCCCATATATACCCCACACAGCACAGCAACTGCCCCCTGTAACTAAACTATTCCCCAGATACCTCATATATACCCCACACAGCACAGCAACTGCCCCCTGTAACTAACCTATCCCCCAGATATACCCCACAAAGCACAGCAACTGCCCCCCCCTGCAACTAAACTACCCCAGATCTTACCCCCGGGGCAGATGCCCGACCCCCAGCCTCCACACTGACCCTGTTCTCAAGATCTGCCCCCCCAGAACGGGAGGAAAAAGTCAGCAGAAGCTCTTGTTGTTCGGCTCCCTTCACAGCCTGTAGCCTAAACCAGCGATTCATTTTACATCATCACTTCCTGCCTGAAGTGGGCCCGTGACGTCATCTCCTGCTTCCCAAGATGGCCGACGGCAGCTCACACCGTGTGGCCATTTACATGCCTGTCTCTCCTGCAGGTGACCGTCAGATACTTATTACAAATCACACATGTTACTTACCACCGCTGGCAGACTGTTCCATGACTCCACCGCTCTTTTATGCTACTTTACAAAGTATAGTAACCATGTTTCCCTAAATGCAAAAACCTGTCCCGTTTCCCAGGCAACCTTGTTGCGGGATATGAGAGCAGCTGCCCTGTGTCGGTGGGCGAGAGGCCGCTGGGCATCCGTCTGTCTCCTTCCTGCCCTCCATTAACACTGATTGCCCCTCAGAGGGTGAGTTACCCCAATCCGGGCAACTGATTAACGCTTTCAGTGCTGGATGGCAGGGTCTTCATATTAATACCAGCCCAGCACACACACATATATACACTGCCCTTACACACATACATATACACACTACCCTTACACACACACACACATATATATATACGTACACTGCCCTTACACACACACAGACATATACACATACACTGCCCTTACACACACACTGCCCTTACACACATACACACACATACACTGCCCTTACACACACACACATATATATACACTGCCCTTGCACACACACATATACACATACACTGCCCTTACACACACACATATACACATACACTGCCCTTACACACACACACATATACACATACACTGCCCTTACACACACACACATATACACATACACTGCCCTTACACACACATATATATATATATATATATATATATACACTGCCCTTACACATACACATACACTGCCCTTACACACACACACATATCCACATACACTGCCCTTACACACACATATACACATACACTGCCCTCACACACACACACACACACATATACACTGCCCTTACACACACACACACATATATATATATTGCAGACAGTCCAACACTGACAGAAAGAGGCACAGCCTATGATGCAGGGACTATGCTGGGGGATCAGTCAGTCTGCTCTGGATAGGATTTTTGCAACCGAGAAAAAATAAGATATATTGCTTCAGTGCATTGAAAGCGGGGAACAGTCTCCTCGGGGCGGTGGTAATGTGTGAAATTTCCATAAGATTGGCACCTGTTTGACACTGTAGTGAATTCGGCATCCGTTGCCTAGCAACAAATATGAAAGGAATGCAATTGGCCGCACGGCGTGAGCTGCCGGCGGCCATATTGGGAAGCAGGGGATTACGTCACTGACCTCTTCTGGCAGGAAATGGTGATGTAAAAGGAGCCGGAAAGCGAGTGCCTCTGTCGGTTTTCTATTCAGTGCCCGGGGGTAAGATCGGGGGGGGGGAATATATGGTGTATCTGGGGGTAGTTTAGTTACAGGGGGCAGTTGCAGTGCTGTGTGGGGTATATATGGGGTATCTGGGGGGTAGTTAAGTTACATGGGCAGTTGCTGTGCTGTGTGGGGTATATATGGGGTATCTGGGAGTAGTTTAGTTACAGGGGGCAGGTGCTGTGCTGTGTGGGGTATATATGGTGTATCGGGGGGGGATAGTTTAGTTACAGGGGGCAGGTGCTGTGTGGGGTATTTATGGTGTATCTGGGGGGTAGTTTAGTTACAGGGGCAGTTGCTGTGCTGTGTGGGGTATATATGGTGTATCTGGGGAATAGTTTAGTTACAGGGGGCAGTTGCTGTGCTGTGTGGGGTATATATGGGGTATCGGGGGGGATAGTTTAGTTACAGGGGGCAGTTGCAGTGCTGTGTGGGGTATATATGGGGTATCTGGGGGTAGTTTGGTTACAGGGGGCAGGTGCTGTGTGGGGTATATATGGTGTATCTGGGGGTAGTTTGGTTACAGGGGGCAGGTGCTGTGTGGGGTATATATGGTGTATCTGGGGGGTAGTTTAGTTACAGGGGGCAGGTGCTGTGTGGGGTATATATGGTGTATCTGGGGGGTAGTTTAGTTACAGGGGGCAGTTTCTGTGCTGTGTGGGGTATATATGGGGTATCTGGGGGTAGTTTTAGTTACAGGGGGCAGGTGCTGTGTGGGGTATATATGGTGTATCTGGGGGTAGTTTAGTTACAGTAGGCAGTTGATGTGCCGTGTGGGGTATCTGGGGGTAGTTTAGTTACAGGGGGTAGCTGAGGAGTTATTGGAGCTCTGGGCAGTTAAAGGCAGGTAGTGGGGCAGATGATGTCCTGTAACCCCTCCCCCGTCACACTTATTACTGTATTCGCTCGATTATAAGATGAGTTTTTCAGAGCGAATCCCCTCGCGGATCGGCCCCATCCGGCCCCCGTCTAGTCACCTATTTCTCCTGCTGTAAAGACTCAAACCTTAATCAGTCGTGGGTCTCGTCTTAGATTCAGGAGCCGTATGTCTATCCCGTTCATGCTTAATACTCTCACTGTGTTATCTTCTACCACTTCTGCTGGGAGACTGTTCCGCTTATTTACCCCCCACTCTCTATATTCGGGGGCCATATGCCTATCCCATGCATGTTTAACTCCCCTTGCTGGATTAACCTCTACCACTTGTCTGTGTCTTCTCTTATTTCAGCAGATTAGACCAAGAGCCATCATGCTGGGGCGGATAATGAAGGTGCCAGAGTAGGGAGGAACCTGCTTAAAACAAACCACGTCAACCCCACCTGTGTCTTCTCTTCTTTCTGCAGAGTCTCCTAAGAACTGTCACCCTGTGGGGTAAAACCATCGGGGCCATATTATCTCTTCCAACTCCATGGAAATTCCAACACTCTACGCAGAGAGGGGTTTGGAGCTGAAGTTGCCGCTGCTCATAGCCCTGGGAACCCGCGTTTCTAGATCATACAGAGTTTGAGGAACCTAGAACCATTAAATGTAGCGGAACGTCCTGTGAATGTTCTGAGTGGCTCTCACGCGGAGCTCGTACGCAGATGGCTGGGCAGGCAGCCGAGGAAGCGTTCACATGCTTGGAATGTGGGGAATGTTTCGCCACGAAGCCAAAACTCACCAAGCACGAGCGGGTCCACGCAGAAGAGAAGCCGTTTGCGTGTTCTCAATGCGGGAAATGCTTCGTCACGAAACCGAGGCTTGCCAGACACGAGCGGATCCACACGGGGGAGAGACCGTTCGCGTGTTCGGAGTGCGGGAAATGTTTAACCACAAAGGTTGCGCTCACAAATCACGAGAAGAAGCACAGCGGGGTGAAGCCGTTCGCGTGTCTGGAATGCGGGAAATGTTTCTTCACGAAGTATGAAGTGACCGTTCACGAGCGAAACCACACGGGAGAGAAGCCGTACACGTGTTCCCACTGCGCAAAGTGCTTCACCACAAAGTCCACGCTTACCAGGCACGAGCGGCTCCACGCGGACCGGTTGCTTCCGTGTTCCGAATGCGGCAAGTGCTTCAACACGAAGCCGGGACTTACCCGGCACCAGCGGCTGCACACGGGGGAGAAGCCGTACGCGTGTTCCGAGTGCGAGAAATGTTTCATCACGAGGTCGGAGGTCAACAGACACCGAGAATTTCACGTAGGGCTGAAACCGTTCGGGTGCCCTGAATGCGGGAAATGCTTTTACACGAAGGCTCGCCTCGAGCAGCACGCGCGCACGCACACCGGAGAGAAGCCCTTCGCGTGCTCGGAATGCGGAAAGTCTTTCGGCACCCGGTTTGGGCGCACCGTGCACTGGAGGACCCACAGCGGGGAGAAGCCGTGCGTCTGTCTCGAGTGCGGAAAGTGCTTCGGCACCAAGGCGAACCTGGTCCGGCATGAAATGTTTCACACGGGGGAGAAGCCGTTCGCGTGCTTCGAATGCGGGAAATGTTTTTGCACGAAGGGCGATCTGAAGAGGCACGAGAAGCGGCGCAGCGGGGAGAAGCCTTACGCCTGCTTTCTCTGCGGCAAATGTTTCACCACCAAGTCTGAGCTCACGACGCACCAGAGGTTCCACTCCGGAGAAAAGCCCTTCTCGTGCTCGCAGTGCGGGAAATATTTCTACACCAAAGCCCATCTGAAGAAGCACGAGGGGTGTCACACGGGGGAGAAGCCCTTCGCGTGCTCGGAATGCGGGAAATGCTTCAGGACACGGGCGGAGCTCACGAGACACGTGAGATTCCACACGGGGGAGAAGCCCTTCGCGTGTTCGGAATGCGGGAAATGCTTCAGGACACGGGCGGAGCTCACGAGACACGTGAGATTCCACACAGGAGAGAGACCCTTTCCGTGCCCTCTGTGCGGGAGATGGTTTTACGCCAAAGAACATCTCGGCAAACACCTGCAGAGCCACACGCGATAGAAGCCGGCTGCGTGTTGTGACCGTGGAGGAGGTGTTAACACAAAAAGACAGCGCTAGTATCCAGCGACTGTTCCGTGTTCTAGAAATCTGCGTTACTGCGGCTAGTAACTCTCTACAGGGGCAACGATCGGGGGGGGGGGCTATAATGTTCTAAATGGTTATAACTGTTTAGGTAAAATTGCCCATCTTGAGAGGTTTCACAAAGGAGATTTTTTCGGGGTAAAAGCTGTCCTTGAAATTTCTGTTTTTTTGGGAAATATGAGGTGTAATAAAAATACGACACGCGGAGTGCACCCGGTACAGAGACGTAAAACCGCGCATGTTCATTAATGGCTGCGTACACAACGCTCACGCCAACCCCATGTACTCTCTCGGGAAGAAGCTCTACCTGAACGCAGGTAAATCGCTGGGAGCCGACGGGATCCACCCAAAGGTGTTAGAGCTTCGGAGGGTCCGGGCAGAACCGTTCCCGGATTTATTTAACCAATCGCTGCTAGCAGGGATAGTTCTAGAAGACTGGAAACTGGCGAGTGTAGAACCGCTTCAGATCTGAGGAGCCAGGGTTCTGCAGTAGCTTCAGACAGTCAAACGTCCCTGACCCCCCCCCCCACGCTATTGGAGAACGCCTGTTACACTACCCTGTGAGTGACCCTAGTTGAGTAAGCGGCCTCTCTGTAGAAGCGTGTTACGAGGTAGTGACAGCCGTGAGAGGAGTCTCTCGCTCGCTGACCAGAGTTTCAATGAGTTCCAACAAAGAGAGAGATCAATCAGAAGAGAGCCAGGTACCTGGTTGGGTGAGAGATGTGGTCGCAGCGGGGGACGGAAGGGGGTAACCAGTCCTGAGTTTCTCCATCGCAGCACATATTAACTGCCCTCCTGCCACCTACCCCTGGCTCACCTTTCTCAGCCTTACCCCTGCTGTAGTGTTTACACAGAGTTACGCGGCTCGTGTATGATGTCTAGACCGGCCTGAGACCTCTGAGCTCAGGCACTGCAATCAACCTGCAGGTCAATGGAGCCCAGCTTACTAATCACTGTGATCAGTAAAATATTTTTAAAAATCTATAAAAATAGAGAAAAGTTAAAAAAAAAAATATTTTTGTAATATTAGACATAATGCTCCAGTGATGTCATCATGACATCATAAATGGAACCATCCAGTTCCAAGAAAATGTATAAAATATGTGCAAATTTTTTTTTTTTGTAAATAAAATAAAACTCCTAAAATTAGTGCTGTGTCTTACAAAAAAAATCTGGCGTGAGAAGGGTTAAAATACCCCGGGGTGGGGGGGTCTAGTTTTCACATATATGGTCTGATGGGGTAAACGGAACCGATGGCTTCAAAGGCGTCCCACGCCGGGGGGCGGAACGCGGCGCTCAGTCATGCGAAGCGGGTGCTGCTGATCGGTCGGAGACCAGCCGGGAAATAACAGGTTGCCATATAGTGAGAACGGCGGCTGGCACCTCATATCTTTCCTGTCAGTGATTGGCTGCTCTGAGAACAGAGTGGGCGGGGCACTCATATCCAGGCATTAAGGGAGCCACCTGTCATCACTCTGAGCCAGCCAGGTGTGGCTGTGCATGACAGGAGTTGTATTAATAATAATAATAATATGAGCCATCCTTCCTGTGGGTTTCTCTGCAGTGCCAGGACTCCTGGTAGAGCTGTGAGGGGGGCTTGCCTGAAACAAAGATGGCCGTATTGTGCACTCATTTTCCGTGACATCACATCCG
Organism: Spea bombifrons; assembly: GCF_027358695.1. Classification (NCBI taxonomy): domain Eukaryota; kingdom Metazoa; phylum Chordata; class Amphibia; order Anura; family Pelobatidae; genus Spea; species Spea bombifrons. Next base: position 288,351 of record NC_071097.1, on the reverse strand, counting down.
CCCACAGTCGTGTAACTCCGGCCATTTCTGTGTTGGCTGTGGGAGGAGCATGCGCAGTGCAGACCATTGTCAGGAAGAGACTTCAGTAACCAGGACGCCCAGAGGTAGTGGCTACAGGGCTGGGATCCGCTGTTGGGGCCCAAAGGTAGGAATTACAGGGTTGGGACACCCTTAGGAGATGAGAGTTAGTGGGTTCAGGGCTGGGGCACCCTGGGTGTGGAGCTGAGGTGGTGAGTACAGGGCTGGGACTCCCTGGGTGTGGAGCTGAGGTAGTGAGTACAGGGATGGGGCACCCTGGGAGTGGAGCTGAGGTAGTGAGTACAGGGATGGGACACCAGGATTGTGATTTTCTAGATCCGTCTCCCCTCCGACTCCTCTGTTACCCAATTAACCTGTAAGAGTCATTTAACCCCTTAAGGACCGGGCTGTTATTCTCTGTTGTAACATTTCTGCGCTGATCATGTTTTATGTACTGAACCCACACAAGTTATATATCATTCATCAAATCATCTAATTTACTATAAAAAAAAAAGGTTATTACCGTATTCGCTCGATTATAAGATGAGGTTTTTCAGAGCAAGTCCCCTCGTCTTATAATCGGATCTCCAATAGACGTCTGACTCCAAGACTAAGATCCAGATCCCTCGCAGCGCTGCAGGGACCCGGATCCTCCTCTCCGGCAGCCGGTGAATGCCTGTGCGATGCAGACAACCTCTGCTGCTGCCGCCGGGGCTTCTATGACAGAGCGCCGGCGTCACATGACCTTCCAGTGCTCAGTCATAGAAGCCCCGGTGGAAGTGCCAGATATAGGGGATATAAGGCATATCTGGGGGGCAGGTTGGCAAATAAAAGGGGGGGGGACAAAACATTTTTTGGGGATTTTTTTCAATCTTAGTTTTTATTAAATATGACACTTTTTTACATGAATTAATATTTTACTAATTAAACTTTTTTCTTAAATTAATATTGCATTTTTGGGGGATTATACTGTATATGGGGGAAAACACATATCTTATTTGGAAAAAAAATTCCTTATCTAAAAAACGGACCCCCCCCCACGCAAAATACATTCTAATATCTGTCCTGAGTTTAGAAATAGCATATGTTTTTATTTTGGGGGTTTTATGTCCACCCCCCCCCCCAGGTTTTAGGGTAATTGTAAAAGTAGCGGTTTATTACCACATTGGCTCGATTATAAAACAACCCCCAAAATGTGAATATTAATTTAGGAAAAAAGGAAAAAGCCTGAATATAAGACGACCCTACAGGGAAAACGTTTTACCAGTAAATATTAATTCATAAAAACTATGATTTTATTTCCTTTTATTTGCCACTCTGCCCCCAGAAATGCCGTATACACCTATATGCCACTCTGCCTCCCTGATATTCCTTTTAACCCCCTATATGCCACTCTGCCTCCCTGATATTCCTTTTAACCCCCTATATGCCACTCTGCCTCCCTGATATTCCTTTTAACCCCCTATATGCCACTCTGCCTCCCTGATATTCCTTTTAACCCCCTATATGCCACTCTGCCTCCCTGATATTCCTTTTAACCCCCTATATGCCACTCTGCCTCCCTGATATTCCTTTTAACCCCCTATATGCCACTCTGCCTCCCTGATATTCCTTTTAACCCCCTATATGCCACTCTGCCTCCCTGATATTCCTTTTAACCCCCTGTATGCCACTCTGCCTCCCTGATATTCCTTTTAACCCCCTATATGCCACTCTGCCTCCCTGATATTCCTTTTAACCCCCTGTATGCCACTCTGCCTCACTGATATTCCTTTTAACCCTATATATGCCACTCTGCCTCCAGAAAACCATTGAAACCCCCACCACCACTTACCAGCGCATCCCTGTAATTGTGACCCACGCTTTAGACTCCCTGGTGTCTCGTGGGGCAGCCAGTGGAGGTTCGTGCGATGCAGACCTCTGCTGCTGCTGGCCAGTACTTCTGCCGGGGCTTCTGTGACGGAGCACCGGCATCACATGACCTTCAGGTGCTCCATCATAGCAGCGGAGGTTGTATGTGCGCATCCCGCAAACGTTCACCGGCTGCCGGAGAGGAGGATCCGGGCCCCTGCAGCGCTGGTCAGACCTCCAAAAATATGAGGCTCCGAGTGCGCTGTGGATACAGACGGCTCCTATAGATTAACCAGTTGTATGAGTGGGTTGGTCCCCACGCCGGCCTCTGTATATTACTGTCTCTTCCCGGAGGCGGATTCTCTTTTAATACAGGATAAGGGTTTTCTGGCTCTGTTGGCAGCTGCTTGAGAATATAGACGGCTGGAAAGTCTTTAATCGGCGTGAACTTCCAGATCCTTCTCCATAGTAGATTTCCCCAGTAAGTGTCCGTTCAGCTTATAACGATCCCGCTTACTTTCCTCCCCCAAATGCAGAATCTGACATTTATCTATGTGGAAACGCGGCCGCCATTTTACTTCCCAGTCTTCTATTTCATCCAAACCCTGCTGCAGGGAGATGACGGACGATTCTGATTTAATTTCCTTCCGTAGTTTGGTTTCATCTGTTAAATATCTAGATATCGCTCTCCGGGCCCTGTTCCCGATCTCTGATAATTAAACTGAAAAGAATGAATAGAAAATGACCCCCATTACCAGAAACGCTGTCCAATTCTCTGTGTTTTAAATAATATATAAACATGATTATTTGATTATTTTTTTCTTTCTTTCATTCTAGGAGTATAAATATACCGACTATTCTGACCACGTAGATGGAAGATCTTCTCCTGCGTCATCTCTCTCATCATCGAGTCTGAAGAAACAAATACAATCACAAGGAAAATCCTGAAACGATCCGTAACGAGGAGTTTGGGGATAAAAGTGCCGCCACTCGCAGCCGAGGAACCCCAATCTCTGGGGGATAAAGTGTTTAGTGAGCAAAATAGAAACATTCATAGAAATTTGAGGTTCTGGATACTTTGGATCCAATCTCGGCCGTACAGAAATGGATCAAACAGAGAAAACCTTTCCGTGTTCCGAGTGCGGGAAACAATTCACACAAAAAAGATATCTGAAAATACACGAGAGAATTCACACTGGGGACAAACCGTATGCGTGTTCCGTGTGCGGGAAACGTTTCACCACACTGGGACATCGTAGCAGACACGAGAAAATCCACGCAGGGGAGAAACAAACTGCGTGTTCGGAATGTGGGAAATATTTCGCTACAAAGCGGAACCTTAATATAAATGAAAGTTTCCGTGATGAGGGAAACCCTTTCACATGTCCTGAATGTTTTGCCACGTTACACGAGCAACATCACACAGGAGGGAAGCCGTTCGCGTGTTCAGAATGCGGAAAATGTTTTAACGCGAAATTAAAGCTCAATCGACATGTGAGAACTCACAAAGGAACAAAGCCGTTTACGTGTTCTGAATGCGGGAAATGTTTTACCAGAAAGTCAGAGCTCACCGTACACGAGAGATATCACGTAGGCGAGAAACCGTTCGCATGTTCGGAATGTGGAAAGTGTTTCTATACAAAGCAGCATCTGAAGGAGCACGAACAATGTCACGCGGGAGGGAAGCCGTTCGCGTGTTCAGAATGCGAGAAATGTTTCAGCACAAAGTCCCACCTGAGCACGCACGAGCGAACTCACACGGGAGAGAAGCCGTTCGGGTGCCCCGAGTGCGGAAAATGTTTCACCACAAAGTCAAAGCTTCAAATACACGAGCGCTGTCACACGGGAGAGAAACCTTTTGCGTGTTCAGAATGCGGGAAATGTTTTTATAGAAAGTCGCATCTCAGGCAGCACGAGCGATATCACACGGGAGAGAAGCCGTTCGCGTGTTCCGAATGCGGAAGATGTTTCAGCACAAGGTCAGGGTTCAACGAACATCTGAGAACTCACACGGGAGAGAAGCCGTTTGGGTGTTCGGAATGCGCAAAATGTTTCACCACAAAGTCACAGCTTAGCAGACATGTACAAATTCACATTGGAGAGATGTCGTTTGCGTGTTCTGAATGCGGAAAATGTTTTAACACGATCACGTACCTGAATAGACACGAGAAAAAGCATGTTTCCATAGAGAAATATAACAGATGAGCAAGTTCACGCATAAAGGAAGCTTTTGTGATACAGGAACTCGCATGGGGGAAATAAACTCTAGTCTGTGGTGTCCCGAATGAGTAAAGAGCGCACGTTGGTGCACAGGAGATCCTTCACGCGGAAGTATCTCTATCATTAACGGAGCCGGTCCTGGTGGAACAGAAGCATCTACAACGCAAGACTTTACGTACAGAGAAAGCGGGAACGCTGACACAAAGACCGTCGTAGATGGTAAAAATAAGGGTGCAGCCGGCCCTGGAGACCATGAGATTAAAAAAGTTACCTTAATAAAAAATGTATTGGTGTCAGCGATTCAGTGATAAAAGAGAGAACCGGGGAATAAAAATATTTTAATTCAATGCGCACGTAATAAATATATACAAAAAAAACAAGTGTAAAATAATAAATGAAAGGACCATCCGAAGACAGAGGGCCTCCTGGCAAAGTGAACTGCAGAGCGTCAGGATTCCAGCAAGAGATCCTCTTCCATTCAGTGAGTTAGAGAGTGGTTTGATGTGAGGGACTTTTGGTGAAGGAGAGATAGTGGTACCGTCGACAGTGATAGGAAGGTCAGAGAGTTAGAGGGAGGGATTAGAAGGAGCTCAGTCTTAGACATGTTTATCTTGAGGTGGTGAGAGGCCATCCAGGAAGAGATGTCAGATAGGCAGCTGCTGATCTGAGAGAGACAGATGCAGGGAGATTGGGAGCGGAGAGATAGAGTTGTGTCGTCTGCGTAGAGGTGATATTTGAAGCCAAAGCTGTCGATGAGTTTTCCAAGTGAGGACCCGGGACAGAGTGAGGAGAATAGTAGAGGACCCGGGACAGAGCCCCGAGGCACTCCAACGAACAGGCATTGAAGAGGAGAAGTCGCCAGCAAAAGACACAGAGAATTTCCTCCAGACACACTCAGCAGATTGGTTTATAATGAGGGTTACTTCGACATAAGAGGGGACTGGACCGGCAGGTAAGGAGTCCCGAACATACCCCCATGAGTCCCCGGCATTAAAAGGTTACCGTGACATTTCTGCCCCTTCGCAAGGAGACTAATACAGGTGGAGACCCCAACCTCCATGCAGGTCTTTGGCCAGCAAAGCCCACCCGACAAAGAGTCACTATGTCGTGGTGATCCCGAGGGAGCGGCATCAATCCTGGGGTACCAATGGAGAACTCAGGGCCCGAAGCGCTCCCAGCACTGACGGGGATGAACGGCGCGCTTCCAGCACGGAAGTCAGAAGCCGCCTGAACAGCACGGTAAAGGAACAAAGCTTCCCGGGAACCAGGAGACTCTCTTTGATTTAGGGACTGGCCAGGGGAATCCGGGACACGTGGTCACTTTAAGCCCAACATGCGATGTAATAGAGATCATACAGAAGACTCCCAGGTTTTGCTCCCAGTATGTGATGGGTGATCTCCCTGCTTGAATGCAGGTGACTCAATAAATACAAGTCAGGGTTTCCATGACGACCGCTATTACAGCCACTGCATAGAATCTGCACGATGGGTTATTAAAAGGTTAATATTTCAGGGGGGCAGCTCACCGAGAAACTTCCTAGATCTGTTAATATGATGATAGCCCCGGGGCTGACGGGGCCCCAAACCTCATACTCCCCAAAACCACGGCACGAAAATCATGTGACGTACAAAAAATACCTTTCTTACCCCAGCAGTCCCGTGACACCTGCTAGTTGGGTGCTATAGGAGGGAGCGAGGAGTCTGCACATTCAGTAAAGATGATACCTTTATCAGCCTACTGACTGAATTAGATTGCAAGCTTTCATTACCACGTAAGTCTCTTCTTCAGTAGTAATGAAAACATGCAATTTTCTTCTCAAAAAAACCTATTGTCTTCACCAAATTATCGTTCCGCGTGTGATGTGACCCAACGGGTCTGTGTTTCAGACAGGAAAAGACCCCCCCCGCCTCAGGTGGTTTCTCCCACGATTCTGAGGGGAATAGGCCGCGTCGACCATGTTTTCCGGGCCACGTATTACAGTAAGAACTCCCACCGTTGACACGGGACCACCCCCTGACGTCAGTAGGCGGTCCTGGCCGCGTCCCGCGGGGGAAGGCTCCGAGTAGCGGGAGCCCAGAGGTTCCCAGATATGCTTATTGTTGGCGGCCACCGTCTGTGACCGGGGTAACTAACTGAAAACACCCCCTGCGGGGCGAGCGGAGCAAGCATGATGCTTTAATAAACAAATCAATCCACCAATCACATCCAGCGCTTTCCTGTCAGTGATTGGCTGCTCTGAGAACAGAGTGGGCAGAGCACTGTAATATCCATGCATTAAAGAAGCCAACTCTCATCACTCTGAGCCGACCAGCTGTGCATGGAGTTGTATTAATAACAATAATAATATGAGCCATCCTTCCTGTGGGGTTCCTCCGCTGTGCCAGGACTCCTGGTAGAGCTGTGAGGGGAATTTGCCTGAACCAAAGATGGCCGCCCCGTGCACTCACTTCCCGTTACATCACATCCGCCCATAGTCGTGTTACGTCGGTCATTTCCCTGCTGGCTGTGGGAGGATCATGCGCAGTGCAGATCATTGCCCGGAAGTGACTTGAGTAACCAGGACGCCCAGAGGTAGTGGCTACAGGGCCGGGATCCGCTGTAGGAGTCCACAGGTAAGACCTACAGGTTTGGGAATCCCTTATGAGCGGAGAGGTAGTGGGTACAGGACTGGGGCACCCTGGGTGTGGAGCTGAGAGGTAGTGGGTAAAGGGTTGGGGCACCCTGGGTGTGGAGCTGAGGTAGTAGGTACAGGGCTGGTGCACCCTGGGTGTGGAGCTGAGAGATAGTGGGTACAGTGCTGGGGCACCCTGGTTGTGGAGCTGAGAGGTAGTGGGTACAGTGCTGGTTGTGGAGCTGAGAGGTAGTGGGTACAGGGCTGGGGCACCATGGGTGTGGAGCTGAGAGGTAGTGGGTACAGTGCTGGGGCACCCTGGTTGTGGAGCTGAGAGGGTAGTGGGTACAGTGCTGGGGCACCCTGGTTGTGGAGCTGAGAGGTAGTGGGTACAGTGCTGGGGCACCCTGGTTGTGGAGCTGAGAGGTAGTGGGTACAGTGCTGGGGCACCCTGGTTGTGGAGCTGAGAGGTAGTGGGTACAGTGCTGGGGCACCCTGGTTGTGGGGCTGAGAGGTAGTGGGTACAGTGCTGGGGCACCCTGGTTGTGGAGCTGAGAGGTAGTGGGTACAGTGCTGGGGCACCCTGGTTGTGGAGCTGAGAGGTAGTGTGTACAGGGCTGGGGCACCCTGGTTGTGGAGCTGAGAGGGTAGCAGGTACAGTGCTGGGGCACCCTGGTTGTGGAGCTGAGAGGGTAGTGGGTACAGTGCTGGGGCACCCTGGTTGTGGAGCTGAGAGGGTAGGGGGTACAGTGCTGGGGCACCCTGGTTGTGGAGCTGAGAGGGTAGGGGGTACAGTGCTGGGGCACCCTGGTTGTGGAGCTGAGAGGTAGTGGGGACTGGGAAGGCGTTACAGATACCTCATGTCCCGGATTCCCCAGGCCAGTCCCTGAATTATTATTACTTGTATATCGCCGTCATACTCCGCAGCGCAGTACAATATATCCAGTGCTTGCAATAGGATCCACCCTCGTGGATTCTTCCTGTTTCGTTGCATTACATCCCGTAACTAAGTAGATTTTTGTTTGGATTTCATGTAACGGACACAGAAAATAGTCCGAATCGGTGAAATGACGAAAATAACTTTTCTTTAACAAAATTCTAAAGAAAAAAATAAAAAGGTTAAAGCGTTGCATTAAGAATGTATCTCCCCTCCCCCGCTACGCAGCCCCGACATAACATCCGCTGCAAGCGATTACCTTCACAATGTATACCTGTGTGCCGTCTGTCACATGACCTCAGTGTGTAAACACCAGAGTCTGCAGTCCCCCCAGTAAGTGGCCCCTGAGGAGCTCCCACACAGCTCGGGACGGGGGGGGTACACAATTATGGAGACGTACAGATTGGGGATCACAGGGCCCGCAGTCGGATGTATGGGCAGTGTATGTGTATACGTGTGTGTGTGTGTAAGTTTTTTTCTTTAAACAAAGCACCAAAAAAAACATGCTGCCACTCTGTCCCCCCCCCCCCGAGATATGCTGCCACTGTCCCCCCCCCCGAGATATGCTGCCACTGTCCCCCCCCCCGAGATATGCTGCCACTCTGCCCCCCCCCGACTTACCGGAGCAGACTCCCGGGTGTCTTGCGGGGCCGGCGGGGGACATCTATGCAATACGCGTATGCAACTTCCGGTGCCGGTACCGGAAGTTGCATACGCGTATTGCGTAGATGTCTCCCGCCGGCCCCGCAAGACACCCGGGAGTCTGCTCCGGTAAGTCGGGGGTGGGCAGAGGTAAAACGCATCGTGCGGACCGTCCCCGTGGGAAGTGCTGGCAGGGGAGGCTGTCTGAGCGTATCAGACAGTAGGATACAGGTCCCCTGCACTGCTGCGGGGGATCTGTATCCTAACCCCGCTGCCTGCCCGGCGCCCGGGACTGCATGTCCCGGGCGTCGGGCGCTAGACCCCGAATATAGACCGCACCCCCACTTTAAAGACTTAAAGTGGGGGGAAAAAGTGCGGCCTATATTCGAGCCAATACGGTATATGTGTGTGTGTGTAAGGGCAGTGTATGTGTATATATATGTGTGTGTGTGTGTAAGGGCAGTGTATGTGTATATATATGTGTGTGTGTGTAAGGGCAGTGTGTGTGTGTAAGGGCAGTGTATGTGTGTAAGGGCAGTGTATGTGTGTAAGGGCAGTGTATGTGTGTGTGTAAGGGCAGTGTGTATATGTGTGTGTAAGGGCAGTGTATATATATGTGTGTGTAAGGGCAGTGTATATGTATATATGTTTGTGTTACTGTGGGCAGTATATGTGTATATATGTGTGTGTAAGGGCAGTGTATGTTATTATTATCTTTTATTTATATAGTGCCAACAGTTTACGCAGCGCTTAATACAATACATAAATTCAAGGGATATGACAAGACAAGAATTGACAGACTAAGACAAACCGATACATTTGGTGGAGAGAGCCCTGCTCGCAAGCTTACAATCTAGAGGGAAAATGGGGTGCTAAACATAAGGCATAGAGAAAGGGTGAGAGGTAGTGTGGGGGGTATCAGTGACGGGTGAGAGGTAGTGTGGTGGTTGTATCGATGACAAGGAAATTCTAGCAGCTAAGATGGTGAGGCTTCTCTGAAGAAGTGGGTTTTTAGATGTTTCTTGAATGTCGGGAGGGAGGGTGAATTCTGAAGGTTCCTTGGGAGCAGATTCCAGAGATATGGGGCAGCTCGAGTGAAATCTTGTAGACGGGAAAAGGAAGAGGTGATGAGTGAGGAGGAGAGCCTTAGCCCATGGGAGGAACGTAGGGATCGAGTAGGAGAGTATTTGCTAATGAGGTCAGAAATGTACGGAGGAGCAGTATTATGGATGGCCTTATATGTCAGTACCAGGATCTTAAATTTAATTCTAAAGGTAATTGGGAGCCAGTGGAGGGATTCACAGAGGGGGGAAGCAGAAGAGGAGCGACGTGCAAGGAAGATGAGCCTAGCAGCGGCACTAAGGATAGACTGTAGTGGAGAGAGTCGAGACAGTGGAGTGCCAACCAGAAGAGTGTTGCAGTAGTCAAGACGGGAAATGATAAGTGAATGAACCAGAGTTTTTGTGGATTCTTGGGTGAGGAATGGGCGGATACGAGAGATGTTTTTTAGGTGCAGGCGGCAGGATCTGGCGAGGGACTGAATGTGAGGGATGAAGGAGAGGTTTGAGTCAAGGATGACCCCAAGGCATCGGGCCTGGTTAGTAGGAGAGATAGTTGTGTTGTTAATGGTGTATATATATATAATGTGTGTGTGTGTGTAGTAAGGGCAGTGTATGTGTGTATATATGTGTGTGTGTAGTAAGGGCAGTGTATGTATGTATATATATGTGTGTGTGTGTGTGTAAGGGCAGTGTATGTGTATATATATGTGTGTGTGTAAGGGCAGTGTATGTGTATAAGGGCAGTGTATGTATGTATGTGTGTGTGTGTGTGTGTAAGGGCAGTGTATGTGTATATATGTGTGTGTGTGTAAGGGCAGTGTATGTGTGTATATAATATATATATATATATATATATATATATAATATGTTTGTGTGTAAGGGCAGTGTATGTGTATATATATGTGTGCGTCATGGTGGAACAGAAGCATCTACAACATTCTACACTCGCGTACACAACGCCGTACACACTAACACTACACTCTTATACACATGCACACACTGGCTTACACCATGATATATAATAACCCGCTCTAACCCTATGCACACATATACACTGACATTATACATGTATACACTCCTATACACATACATACAGTAATGCACCACGCATGACAGCCTACCGGATTCACAGTGGTAGCCCTGGCCAGTTTTTACCCCCTTGTCCCACAAAAAACCCTGGCCAAGCCCTGTGTTAGAATATTGGGGAAGAGTGCGGCAGCTGCAGTTGAATGTGGATAAATGTGAAATAACGCACTTGGGATGTACAATCGGGGGGAGCCTCTGCTGTCAGCAACAGTAGAGGAGAGGAGCTTGGGGGTTAATTGTTTCTGAGGGGTCCCCACGCCGGCCTCTGTATATTACCGTCTCTTCCCGGAGACGGATTCTCTTTTAATACAGGATAAGGGTTTTCTGGCTCTGTCTGGCAGCTGCTTGAGAATATAGACGGCTGGAAAGTCTTTAATCGGCGTGAACTTCCAGATCCTTCTCCATAGTAGATTTCCCCAGTAAGTGGCCGTTCAGCTTATAACGATCCCGCTTACTTTCCTCCCCCAATCTGACATTTATCTATGTGGAAACGCGGCCGCCATTTTACTTCCCAGTCTTCTATTTCATCCAAACCCTGCTGCAGGGAGATGACGGCCGATTCTGATTTAATTTCCTTCCTTAGTTTGGTTTCATCTGTTAAATATCTAGATATCGCTCTCCGGGCCCTGTTCCCGATCTCTGATAAACTGAAAAGAATGAATAGAAAATGACCCCCATTACCAGAAACTCTGTCTTTTCACCAATTCTCTGTGTTTTAAATAATATATAAACATGTTTTCAAATTATTTCATTTGATTTTTTTTGTTTGTTTTTAGGGAGTGTAAATATACCGAATAAACAGACATTCCGAGCACAAAGATGGACGATCTTCTCATGCATCATCTCTCTCCCTTTACATGTTCTGAAGGTGGAAAAAACTTTGCCGTGAAGTCAGAGCTTACTGTTCATGAGCAACATCACACGGGAGAGAAGCCGTTCGCGTGTTCGGAATGCGGAAAATGTTTCACCACAAAGTCAGGGCTCAATAAGCATGTGAGAATTCACACGGGGGAGAAACCGTTTACGTGTTCTGAATGCGGGAAATGCTTTCCCAAAAAGTCAGACCTCACCGTGCATGAGAGATATCACGTAGGCGAGAAACCGTTCGCGTGTCTGGAATGCGGAAAATGCTTTTATACAAAGCAGCATCTCAAGGAGCACGAGCGATGTCACACGGGAGAGAAGCCCTTTGCGTGTTTAGAATGCGGGAAATGTTTCAGCACAAAGTCACGCCTGAGTACACACGTGCGAATTCACACGGGAGAGAAGCCATTTGGGTGCCCGGAATGTGAAAAGTCTTTTTATAAAAAGCAGCATCTGAAGGAGCACGAGCGATGTCACACGGGAGAGAAGCCGTTCGCGTGTTCCGAATGCGAAAAAAGCTTTAGCACCAAGTCCCACCTGAGTAGACATCTGAGAATCCACACAGGAGAGAAGCCATTCGGGTGCCCCGAGTGCGGAAAATGTTTCACCACGAAGTCAAAGCTTCAGATACACCAGCGCTGTCACACGGGAGAGAAACCCTTTACGTGTTCGAAGTGCGGGAAATGTTTTTGCAGAAGATCACATCTCAGGCGGCACGAGCGATGTCACACGGGAGAGAAGCCGTTCGCGTGTTCAGAATGCGGAAGATGTTTCAGCACGAAGTCGGGGGTCAACGAACATCTGAGAACTCACACGGGAGAGAAGCCGTTTGGGTGTTCGGAATGCGCAAAATGTTTCACCACAAAGTCACAGCTTAACAGGCATGTAGAAAGTCACGCGGGAGGGATGTTCTTTGCGTGTTCTGAATGCGGAAAATGTTTTAACACGATCACGTACCTGAATAGACACGAGAAAACGCACCTTGGAATGGGACAATTTCCATAGAGAAATGTAACGGAGATGAGCAAATTCCCACATAAAGGAAAGAAAACCCGTCCGTGGTACAAATAATCGCTTTGTGACATCTGCGTGTGACATCATTCACGCTGAAGCATTTGTTGGATATAAACAAGGGCGAGGAGGTTCCTGTACTTCTATCATTAACAAAGCCCGTCATGGTGGAACAGAAGTAAGGTCGTCAAAGATGGACAAAATAAGGGTGCAGCCGGACCTAATGACCATGACATAATAAAGTGACCATCACAGGAACCTTCACAACGGCCAAGACCTATTAACATCTCTGTCCTGAGACACGCGTTCCAACGCAGACGCTTGGACTGAGGCAGGCTAGATGAAGAATGAGATGCCTACCTGAAGCTGGGTGAGGTACAGAAGAACGCATAAAAAAAATGGCTGCAGAACCACGTCTTAGACAACGGAGCCCAGACTGAGGCCAGACATATCCAACGCTTTGTTTTTTTTACATTTCTGCATTTTTAATTATTTTACAAATCTCCATAACTTAACCAATATAAACTGTTATCGTATCTCTTGATGCTCTTGTCCTATGATGTGACGATAAGGACATTATGATCGGGGTTGAGTATATGAGGATTATTACACATGGACGAGTATTTTTTTAAATCATAGCGCATGGTCAGATCTGAATTGATTTTCTGACCCGTAGATTTTGTTAGGAGAAGCGATAGCTGAATAAAAATAACATTTACGCCGCGAGGAGGTCGGCCGTTCTCTGCATGGTTGGGTCTCGTCCTGAAAGAACCGGATTTTTCACAATCCCGTCGGAGCTCACATCGCGGTCGGAATGAAAAGTCACGAGAATCAGTTATTTGTTACATTTCCTAATTACTATAATTCATACTCTGTGTCGATTTGAGGAATAGGAAGACGACGTTGGGCCCGAGGTGCTCTTTGTGTGCTGCAGGTTTTTGTTTCACAGTCATTTAAGTTTTTCCATTTTTAAATAACTTTCTTTTTTGTAAAATAGTAAATAGCTCTTTGCAAAATGTAACTTTGTATGATTTTTTTGTTTTTAAACTGGAAGGTATGCAGAATCTGATCAGTTAGATATTTGGGGGTCGAAGGAGGCAATTGTGAGAGGGATCAGATAATATATACAGGGGTTGGGGTTGCCCCATTTACTGTACACCGGGACGTTTCACAGCAGGGGAAAGCCAGACCACGTCACCAGGGCGCAATGTTGGTGCCGGGGTATGTTTGCCATCAGCCATTCTTTTGCTGGCAAAGGAGGCAATCGGGCACAATACGAGCAGTCTTGCGCGAACGCTCGCACCTCCTTCGTCATAGAAGGCTCCAAGCATTTACGTGTGCAAAGTACCCCCGAGTGACCGGAAACTGGAGAGGCACGGCCCGGAGCCAGAACATCTTAATGGTATGGGAATGGTACGAAAAGTCTGTAGGCTGAAGGCGACGAGGAGCGTCGGAAGGGTTGGAGCTGTTAAATACGAGTGATTCATGACTGCGAAAGGGTGACCGCAATACGATCACAAGACATAACTGAGTCTACAGCAGTAGAGGCGAGAATAGATTGGCGAGAGAGGGCATCGGCCTTCGCATTCTTAGAGCCAGGGCGATAGGTGATGATGAAACTAAAACTAGGAGAGTACCCATCTCACCCAACATGGATTTAAATGATTTGCAGATTCCAAATGCAATAAGTTCTTATGATCGGTTATGATGTTGGTTTCTGGTGCCCCCTCCAAAAAGCATCCAACCTCCAAAGCATCCGCTTCAAGAATAAAGGCTCTCGTGGTTTGTTCTGCAGTTATAAGGGGAATTGGCCGCGCCAGCCATGTTTTCCGGGCCGCGTGTCACATGTTTCTGAGCCCTGCAGGGTGTGGGGGGTAAAATTGGGTAACTTTTTGCCCCACACCCTGCAGGGGCCAGAAGTTTATACAGACCAGCCAATGATACGCATACCTGCAAACTCCTAAGGTAGAGAGCACTGACTAGAGGAGCCCAGAAGTACAGGCATGGGGAGTTACCAAAGGTAGTGGGTGTCACGCCTATTTGTGTAGTACATACACGGACTTAGTACCTGGTAGAGATGGTACGGCCAGTCTCAGCACGAGATGTGTTCATTTGATTGTGTAGAAGTGTGATGTAGAAGGTTTTACAACATTAATTCCTCTTTTGAAGTTGGGACTCCAACCTGGTCCCTCTGCAGGGTGTGAAATGTTACAGAGGAGGTGCTTCTAAGTAAAGCTTAAATGTAAACGGACCGAGTAATCCACCATGTCTGGATCCCCTCATAGATACTGGATACTGGTATCCCTTCCCTCCGCTTATACCACCTCTGTGCCGGAAACTTTAGATGAACCGTGATCTATTCTATTCTATTTCTAGGGGCCAAGATCTAATTTTGAGTAAGTCGCCATCTTTACTTTACCCTCCAAGTGAGAAGTCGGGTTTTCTGTTAATTTCTCCTGTTTATTTTCGTCTGTTTGGTGTAAATAATCAGATTATCATATATAACATCACTGAAAACTATCAAACTCAACATAGGACACTGAGGTTCCTGCAGATCACCCGCAGGGTATGGGTCCCTGTAGCGCTGCGGGGGATCTGGATCTTAGTCTTATAGGCAGGCCTCTATTTAAGATGACGTCAAATACAAGACAAGGGATATTTCTCAGAGCATTTGCTAAAAAACCTCGTCTTAGAATCGAGCAAATACGGTAATTGTTTTTTCTTAAATTTATGCACTTTTTTTTTTTATCCACTTAGAGATACTGGCCGTTACGGAAGCATCCAGAGTTCTTGGACGTGGCTCTAGCCGTTCTTCTTCCGGTTTCTCTCGGTTCCTTGGTGTTCCTCACCTGTACCGCAGTCTGCTAGAGGTGGGCACGCTGTTCTTCTATCCGGCTCTCCTACGTCGGCTTTAGTCTCTGCTAGATATGCAAGGAAGGACATTTCTTGGTGTGGCGCCATTTTTATCATCTCATCAGCACCACGTATGCTTTTTACAGACCCATGTCCCTTATGTCTGTGTCGGCGAGAACATTCTTCTCCACCATGTGTTATAGAGAGAGAAATTCCAAGAAATGTCCTTACCTCTACCCTACAACTACTTTGTCTCCGAGTGGTTTACTCATGTGGACAGGTTCCCCCGCGAGAGTCCCCGTGCCTTATAAAGGGATTATCTGTATTAAACCAGAGTGTGCATTCTTATCATGGAAACGCGTCTCGTGCGGATTCGCCCGTCTCTATTACCCCCCTCATTCAGAGCACGCAAACGGCGTGCATTCTCACGTGTCTGTGCAGGAGCGCCTTTGCGGTAAAACACCTCCCGCACTCGACACACGCGAACGGCTTCTCCCCCGTGTGAAACTTCACGTGTTTCTTCAGCTGCGTCTTTGTGTGAAAGCGTAATCCGCACTCAGAGCAGGCGAACGGTTTCTCCCCGGTGTGAGTTCTCCTGTGTGCGGTGAGTGAAGGCCGTGTAGTGAAACATTGCCCGCACTCAGAACACACAAACGGCTTCTCTCCGCTGTGACATTGCTCATGCTTGCCGAGTAGCGACTTGGTGGAAAAGCATTTTCCGCATTGGGAACACGCAAACGGTCTCTCTCCCGTGTGAAATCTCAAGTGCCTAACCAGCTCGGTTTTCGAGGTGAAGCACTTCTCGCATTCAGAACACGCAAACGGCTTCTCCCCCGTGTGCATCCGCTCGTGTCTGGTCAGGTGCGTCTTTGTGTTAAAGCGTTTTGCGCACGCGGGGCACGAGAACGGCTTCTCGCCGGTGTGCAGCTTCTCGTGCCTGTTGAGTTGCACCTTCGCGTGGAAACCTATGCCGCACTCGGAACAGATAAACGGTTTCTCCCCAGTGTGAGTCCTGTGATGTATGGTGAGGGAAGACTTCTTACTGAAGCGCCTCCCGCATTCCGAACACGTGTAGGGTTTCTCTCCCGTGTGACTCAGTTCGTGCTTGTTCCGGTTCCCCTTTGTATAGAAGCACTTCCCGCATTTGGAACACGCAAACGGTCTCTCTCCCGTGTGAATTCTCTCGTGTCTGCTGAGCTCCGACGGTGTGGCAAACCACCGGTCGCATCCAGGACACGCCAACAGGTTCTCTCCCGTGTGAAATCTCTCATGTCTAATAAGCTCCGGTTGGGTGATAAAACATTTTCCGCATTCAAGACAGGCGAACGGTTTCTCCCCACTGTGCTTCTTCTCGTGATTATCGAGCGCGATCTTGGTGGGAAGGCCTTTCCCGCATTCAGGGCAGGAAAACGGCCACACGTTCTTGTGGAACTTCTCGTGGACGCGGAGGCAATCTTTTCTGGCGAATCGCTTCCCGCACTCCGCACAGGCGTACGGCTTCTCCCCGGTGTGGACCCGCTCGTGCCGGATCAGTTCCGACTTGGAGACGAAGCCTCTCCCGCAGCCGGGACACGTAAAGGGCTTCTCTCCCGTGTGAAAGCGCTCGTGTTTTGTCAGCTGCCGCTTGGTAGCGAAACATTTGGCGCACTGAGAACACGGGAAGGGTCGCTCTCCCGTGTGAAGCCTCAGATGTATCCGGAGGGTGGTTTTTCTGGTTACGCGTTTCCCGCATTCAGGACACGAGAAGGGCTTCTCCGCTGTCTGCCCGTCCATGTGAGAACGACGAGGAAAGGTTCAGACTCACGAGTAAAGCGATTGGGAATCCTCCCTTTCATTTAGCGGCCTTCCCTGGGAGGAGCAGCAGCTCTCGGAATCCCAAATACGCTCTGTGTGTAGTTTTGGGGATTTCCTTGCGTTTTGGGAATCCTTGAGGAGAATTTCCATCCCGCGGATTTATACGCCTTGAACTCTATATATATATATATATATATATATATATATAAAAAAAAAAGTAAAGAACAACAACGTTAGCATCCCAAAAATATATATTATTCATCCTTCCATGAATTCATGTTAAAGCAGTCATAAGCGCTTCAAAGCGAGTGTAATCACAGGATAACACTATCCTCCCACCTGTCCTGCCCCCCCCCCGGGGCAAATAGAAGAAAGAAAGCGTCACACGAGGCGAGGAAAGCTGTGACAGCTAGAGTGTGTGATTGTAAGTTTATGGTGTTACAGTGTGTGTGTGTGTGTACGTTTATGGCGTTACAGTGTGTGTGTGTGTGTGTGTCAGTAAATGGTGTTTGTGTGTGAGCGTATAGTGTTATTAATATGGTGGAACGGTGTGTGTGCGATGTTAGATTGTTGGGTGTGAGGCTCACAATCTGCACGAGAGATACTACCCCCAGATACCCCATATATACCCAACACAGCACAGCAACTGCCCCTGTAACTAAACTACCCCCAGATACACCATATATACCCCACACAGCACAGCAACTGCCCCCTGTAACTAAACTACCCCCAGATACCCCATATATATCCCACACGGCACAGCAACACCACCCTGTAACTAAACTACCCCCAGATACCCCATATATACCCCACACAGCACAGCAACTGCCCCCTGTAACTAACCTATCCCCCAGATACACCATATATACCCTACACAGCACAGCAACTACCCTCAGATACACCATATATACCCCAGACAGCACAGCAACTGCCCCCTGTAACTAAACTACCCCCATATACACCCCACATGGCACAGCAACTGCCCCTGTAACTAAACTACCCCCCAGATACCCCATATATACCCCACACAGCACAGCAACTGCCCCCTGTAATTTGGAATCTAAACTACCCCCCAGATACACCATATATACCCCACACAGCAACTGCCCCTTGTAACTAAACTACCCCCCAGATACCCCATATATACCCCACACAGCACAGCAACTGCCCCTGTAACTAAACTACCCCCCAGATACCCCATATATACCCCCACACAGCAACTGCCCCCTGTAACTAAACTACCCCCCCAGATCTTACCCCCGGGGCAGCTGTCCGACCCCCGGCCTCCACACTGAGCCTGTTCCCAAGATCTGCACCCAGGAAGGGAAGAGAAACCAGGAAGAAATTCTTGTTTTGCGGCTCCTTTTACTTCATCACTTCCTGCCAGAAGCAGCCGGGGACGTCATCTCCTGCTTCCCATTACGACCGCCGGCAGCTCACAGTGTGCAGTGATTTGCATTCGTTTTTTTCCCGGTTGCTGGGTAACAGTTGCTAGGTGACGGGGGGGGAGTGCAGGACCAGCTGGATGAAGCTGAAAGAAATGTAATTCTGTGTGTGTAGCAAGTGACCTATTACATCACACACATAACTGCCCCCTGTAACTAAACTACCCTCCCACCAGATACCCCATATATACCCCACACAGCAACTGCCCCCTGTAACTAAACTACCCTCCCACCAGATACCCCATATATACCCCACACCACACAGCACAGCAACTGCCCCCTGTAACTAATATATAAATATATATATATATTTATATGTGTGTGTTCATGGCAAGGTGTGTGTAAGGACAGTGTATGTGTGTGTTTATGGACAGGTGCGTGTAAAGCCAGTGTGTATAGACAGGCGTGTGTAAGGGCAGTGTATGTGTATATGTGTGGGTGTAAGGGCAGTGTGTGTGTGTGAATATGTATGTTTATGTGCAGGTGTGTGTAAGGGCAGTGTGTGTGTATATGTATGTTTATGTGCAGGTGTGTGTAAGGCCAGTGTGCGTGTATATGTGTGTTTAGGGTCAGGTGTGTGTAAGGGTCCTGGGAGGAAGGCTGTTGCTGCTGTTGACTACTCTCCCAATGATTCCGGTGATAAATATGAAGATATAGTTTACATGCAAATTAATATTTACTTGTGACAGAATGAGCTGTCATACAGGGCCCCAAGGTAGACATAGATGGCTCCAGCCTGGCTGCATAACAAACATGGCTCAGGCAGGAACTCCATTGTGTTAACAAATCCCATTAACAGGATTACTGCCAGGAGGAGATTCAGTAGCCAAAGGGGATTAAAGGTTGGGTCGTCTACATGTACCTGCTTATTAATGTTAATTCAATTAAGTGGATATATAAGGCTATGTTTTACAACAATAAAACGTTCCATTTGTTCTTCACAATCATGGTGGTCGTGACTACTTTTGTGATCTAAGACAAAGATCCATCTATTAGCCTTTTGAGGCTGGAGGTTATCCCGAGGGACAGACGAAGGATTCATAGGGTATCTATAGCCCTAACTAAGCAACCCGTTACATTACTAATAAAACTTTTTTCTTATGGGGTCGTCAGGCTTTTTTTTTTTTCTAAATATTCAAATTTTGGGGGGTCGTCTTATAATCGAGCCAATACGGTATATATATATAATGTAAATAATATAGCTATATAATGTATTATCGCATCGCTGGCTCCTTTTAAGATTTGCGCTTTTTTCATGTATGTCAGCACGTCTCTATTCACCGGCCGCTTTAGGTATTTTGTTGCCTAGCAACAGTACGCCTCACTGGCTTTTTGGTCCTTTTGTGTGTCCGTAGTTTGGTTGCTCAGCAACAGTACACTCCTCGAGCTTTTTGGCCTCTTCGTTGTGCCGTAATTTGGCTTGGTGCTGTGGGGGCCATCTTGGATGTGTGTGAGTTTTGTTACATGTGTTTTGGGGTAAGTTCCTGGGATTCATCACTGTTTATCCCCCCCCCCCCCCGTGTGATCGTCACAAGTCAGTTTCATTAGTTTGTGTAAAACATGTATGGTTCGTGAAGGCATCCATGATCCTGGTAACTTTGTGTCATCTGCCGGGTTTGGTGTCGGGCCCCCGGGTTCCTCTTTTGGTGTCTGATTGTGTATTTTTGTGGCAGGCTGTCTTTCTTGTTGTTTATGTGAATTTGCTGGGTTTGGCCCCGGGCCCCCTCCTTTGGTGTCTGCGTCATTGTTATTGTGTTTTATTTACAGGGGCCCCTACGTGGACGTTCATCACCTCAGCTCTTCTCATCGGGTCCGTTTCCGACGTGAGTTTTGCGGTCATTTCTCTATTATGTAGCAGGGGCGGATAAACATTTGTCCCAGGGCCCCTAGGGGCCCCCACTTGCAGCTGCGTAGTTGATTTGTACGCCTGCACTGCTCAGCATGCATACAGCATTTCTTGTGCTGAGTAATATGGAAGCCCGGATGGGGACCCTCTCTTGCAGCCAGACTCTATTATTGGTGTCGGTGATGGCAGTCAGCTTCCTGTTCCCTGTCATGTGATGTCATCGGCCTGTACGAATCCCCTCAGTATCGCATGGAAGCTGCAGGGCGGAAGCTGCAGGTGAGGAGAAGGATCAGAGTTACGGGGTCAGGATCCCCCGGCGAGAAACTGGCGACTACATGGGGCCGAATGGGGGCATTGAAATGTCTATTACTAATAGAATACAGGTTTTCTCATTAAGGTCCTAATTATGGTGCAAATAAAATATTTTTTTTGGGGCTTTTTAAAAATCTAAATTTTGTTTTAATTGTATTTCCCGCAGATAACCCAAAATGCCGAAGTGCATCGTGTCCGGCTGCAACAATAAACAACGTCGCGGCAAGAAAGCAGACAACTTCACGCTTCACGTGTTCCCCTTCAACGACGACCGTCGTATAAAGTCATGGCTGCGCGCCATCGGACAGGACTTTGGTGACGTCGATGAGATGGTGCGTCGGATCAAGGACCCGAAGACGAGGAACGCGTTCAGGGTGTGCTCAGAGCACTTTGCGTCGGACGCCTACCATTTCCTGGGCGTCAGGCAGTGCCTCAAACCTGACAGCATCCCGTCGGTATTTCAGCGCACGCCCTCCCCTAGAGACTTAACGGAAACCTCAACGTCATCGCAGTCCTCAACCGGGTCGGAAACGCTTCCTCCGACTTTACACTCTAACCCCGTGCTGCAGGCAAAGCGCGTCCTGGAGCACGATCACATGGACAAAAGTAATATGTCCCCCTACAAAGGAACGACCTCGAAGGCCCCGCTGCTGCGGCACCGGTCCACGTGTACCGAGCGCTACCACGGGGTCCGTTGTGTCTCAACTCAGACGTCGCTCTTCCACGGCAAAAAAAATAAGAAGAACAGCACGGAGGATCTGATCACGAAGAAGGATGCCAGCACGTGGACGGGGCCCTTGGAAGATCTGTTAGAGGAAGCCGGTTACCTCACTCATAGAGTTGGTAGCGCTGAAGAATTACAACCAATCACGACTCCTGTGCGAGAATCTGCGGCCAATCATTACTTTCCGACCCCGTTGGGGTCGTTGGCTGTCCCCAGAGCGTTACGCCAGGAGGAGGAAGAGGGTGGGTCAGACGCGGACACCATGTTTGATTCCGCTCGCGAGCCTGATCTACCTACCGAGTATGAAGTAGACGTCGGGGAGCTTTCCTTTATTGCCGATCCTTCCGTCGAAGATTTTGTCGTGGAAAAGAAGTTTCTCGTTTTTGAGAACTGTCTCGACGACCTCCTGCGGCGATTAAACAAGTGTGCTCACAGCAAGGCGTGTGAAGCCCCCGTAGCACGCCGGCACAAAACGGTCAACGGCACTTTGCTGACAGTTTACGGCATTTGCGGGAACCATCACGAAAGCGAGCTTTGGCGAAGCCAGCCGACTGTCGGGTCGCGCGCCGCCGGCAACTTGCTATGCAGCGCCTCCATATTGTTCAGCGGAGGCGAGTATGCAAAGGTAGCAGAGATGTTCAAGATAATCGGAATGCCTTTCATATCAAAATCCACGCACCTTCTATACCAGAAACATTTCCAAATTCCTGTCATCGATCTGCACTACAAAAGAGAGCAGCAGGCCAATATCCGGTCCCTGCGGGGCAGAGCGCTGTGCCTGACCGCCGACAGATACTGCGATAACCCCGGGCTCTCGGCAAAATACTGCACCTACAGCCTGTTGGAGGAGAAGTCCAACAAGATCATCGAGTGCCAGACGGTAGAAGTCCCCCAAACAACATCGTCGGTCGCCATGAAAACCAAAGCCTTCAGACGCTGCGTTAACAATCTGTTGAGCCAGAAACTGGAAATCGGCATAATCGCCACCGACAGGCACGCCGAAATACGGAGGATCATGCGCGCCGAACACAAACAGATCCGGCACGAGTTTGACCTACGGCACTACTGTCGGCGCCTGTCTGAGAAATTGACAGCTCTTTCTAAGAAGAAGTCGTGCGGAGTTTTGGGCCCTTGGACCCAATGGGTGGTCGATCACCTGTGGCACAGCAGCTCCAGATGCAAGGGCGACGTAGACGCGTTGCGCGAGCGGTGGAACTCTCTTCTGCGCCATGTGTGCAACGTGCATGAGTGGGACGATGGGGTGCTGCTACACGCGTGCGATCACAAACCGACGATGGAGGATGAGGAACGCAACAAGGAATGGCTGCGCAGCCAAGGTGGCCCCTACAGGCACTTGGAAAGCCTCGTTATGAATAAAAATCTGCAGAAGGATCTAGAACATCTCAGCCACTTCTGCCACGCTGGCGGCCTGGAGGTGTTCCACAACATGGTGCTGAAGTATAGACCTAAAAGAACTCCTTTGGCTATGGACGAGATGGTATCTAGAACTAAACTCGCCGTTCTGGCGCATAACAATAACGCCAACAAGCACCACGTGTGCGCCAAAAGAGGTGGAAGCGGAGGAGGGCAGGAGTTCAGACGTTGCCAGTGTTTTCCAAAAAGGTCCAAGAAATGGCCAATAAAACACGTTTGCCGGGAAAACACCTTCGACTACGTTGACCCGATGATGGCCGATGTTCTCAGACTGGCCTCGGGAGAAACGACCGTGCTCTGGGACTCGCTATCCGGGCAGCTTCCGCCAGATATGGATTCTTCACCGCCCTCAAAAAGAACATTGGTCCAGTCCACGGAGAGTCGTCTACTGAAATCTTTGTGACCTTTTTATCTCCTTTTTGTAACAACAAATGTAAAAACAATATATTAAGGGCCCCCGCGCTGTGAGGGGCCCCTATACGTCTCAGTGTTACGGCCTGTAGCTCCCTCATTGATGCTGTGAGCTCGGAGGTGGTGTCTTTTCCGCACACAGGCATCCGGTGTACCCGATAGAACCCCCTCTCTTGGCAGTAGATTCCGTACCTTTACCGCCCTCGCTGTAAGGAATCTCTTCCTTTGTCGTCTATGAAATCTCTGCGCCGTTTTTCTAGCATTTATATAAATGATGCTCTTTTTAGTCTCCATGACAAAGATCCTCCAATCCCATATTTCCCTCCCTTGCACCTTTTCTAGTTCCATAATGTACTTTTTAAGGACTGGGGGCCAGAACTGCACAGCATATTCAAGGTTAGGTCTTACCATGGGGGCAAAATAAGATCCTTCTCCCGTGAATCGGCACCCCGTTTTATTCATGCCAATACCTTATTAGCCTTTGCGGCTGCTGACTGGCATTGTGCACCGTTTCCAAGTCTGTCGTCTACAATAATTCATAAGTCCTTCTCTCAGGGAGATACCATTTAAAGTACAGGATGCGTTATTATTCCCATAATGTATAACTTTACGTGTATCTGTACTGAACCTCATCTGCCACGTGCCTGCCCAGCCCCCACCACGTGAGGTTATTCTTTCACCTTACACATACACACACGTACTCGCTCTAACACCTTACGCATACACACACGTACTTACTCCAACACCTTACACATACGCACACATACTCGCTCTAACACCTTACATACACACACATGTACTCGCTCTAACACCTTACATATACGCACATGTACTGGCTCTAACACCTTACACATACGCACATGTACTCGCTCTAACACCTTACATATACGCACATGTACTCGCTCTAACACCTTACATATACACACATGTACTGGCTCTAACACCTTACACATACGCGCATGTACTCGCTCTAACACCTTACATATACACACATGTACTGGCTCTAACACCTTACACATACGCACATGTACTGGCTCTAACACCTTACATATACACATATACACACATGTACTGGCTCTAACACCTTACATATACACACATGTACTGGCTCTAACACCTTACATATACACACATGTACTGGCTCTAACACCTTACATATACACATACACACATGTACTGGCTCTAACACCTTACACATACGCGCATGTACTCGCTCTAACACCTTACATATACACAAATGTACTGGCTCTAACACCTTACACATATGCACACATACTCGCTCTAACAGCTTACATATACACACATGTACTGGCACTAATGCCTTACACACACTCTAACACCTCAAACATACACGCACGCCCTCGCTGTAACGCCTCACACGCCCTCGCTCTAACGCCTCACACGTGCTATACCGCTCACTATCGCTGGTATAATAAATAATGGTTAAGATGTTGCTTAGATTTCAGATGCTTTTTGGGGGTCTCAGGCCCCGTTTCACCCATAACACTACACCGTGCAGAGTCAATACTGGAACCATTGACTACCAGTTACACCCAGTGACCCCGCTGGCTGCGCTGCACAGTGCTGACATATTACATCATAGATGATTTTAGCTGAAAAATGACCTGCGCCCATCAGGTTCAGCCTTTCCCATATCTCTTTCTTGCTGTTGATCCAAAAGAAGGCAAAAATAATCCCAGTTTGGTTCTTTCCAATTTTACACAAACCAGGGAAAAAAATTCCTTCTGGACCCCGGAACGGCCGTCAGATCTCTCCTTGGATCAAGAATCCATTCTCCATAATTTATGATATCCCTGAATATTGTGGTTTTGCCGGAATTCATGCAGTTTCTGTTTAAATATCTGTAGAATTCCACATCCTTACTGCCCTTACTGTAAAACCCCCTTTCCTCTGCCTTAAATCTCCTTTCTTCCGGTGTAAACGCGTGACCACGTGTCCTGTGCATAGTCCTGTTTATGAACAGATTTCCACACGATGGTTTGTATCGGCCCCGAATATATTTATATCATGTATATTGGCCCCAAATATATTTATATAACGTATATCGGCCCCGAATATATTTATATAATGTATATCGGCCCAGAATATATTTATATAATGTAAAACGGCCCGGCATATATTTATATAATGTATATCGGCCCAGAATATATTTATATAATGTATATCCTCCCCACATATATTTATATGATGTATATCGGCCCAGAATATATTTATATAACGTATATCGGCACCGAATATATTTATATCATGTATATCGGCCCCGAATATATTTATATAATGTATATCGGCCCAGAATATATTTATATAACGTATATCGGCCCAGAATATATTTATATCCTGTATATCGGCCCCGAATATATTTATATAATGTATATCGGCCCAGAATATATTTATATAATGTATATCGGCCCAGAATATATTTATATAATGTATATCGGCCCCGCATATATTTATATAATGTATATCGGCCCAGAATATATTTATATAATGTATATCGGCCCCGAATATATTTATATCATGTATATCGGCCCCGCGTATATTTATATAATGTATATCTGCCCAGAATATATTTATAGCATGTATATCGGCCCAGATTATATTTATATAACGTATATCGGCCCAGAATATATTTATATAATGTATATCGGCCCCGCGTATATTTATATAACGTATATCGGCCCCGAATATATTTATATAATGTATATCGGCCCAGAATATATTTATATAATGTATATCGGCCCAGAATATATTTATATAACGTATATCGGCCCAGAATATATTTATATAATGTATATCGGCCCGGAATATATTTATATCATGTATATCGGCCCCGCGTATATTTATATAATGTATATCTGCCCAGAATATATTTATATCATGTATATCGGCCCAGAATATATTTATATAACGTATATCGGCCCAGAATATATTTATATAATGTATATCGGCCCCGAATATATTTATATAACGTATATCGGCCCCGAATATATTTATATAATGTATATCGGCCCCGAATATATTTATATAATGTTATCATATCCCCTCTGAGGCGCCGTTTTTCTAAACAGATTTAAATTAATTAACCTTTCTTCATAACTATAGCGCTCCATTCATTTTGTATCCTGCTTTAGAACAGGTGCCCAAAATTGCACAGCATATTCAAGATGCGGCCTTACCGTTGATTTATACAGAGGCAAAATTATATTTTATCCCGCGAATCGATGTCTTTTTATACACGACAATACATTACTGGCCTTAGCGGCTGCTGACTGATGACACACTTTGTTTCTGGTTTGTTGTCTACTATTATCTGTTATATATATATATATATATATATATACATACACGCGCGCGCGCAGGGAACCCTGGGAGTTGTAGTGTTCATTGCCACAAATGCAGGGCTACAACTCCTAGCATGCACTGAAATGATTGGCTGTCTCTGTTATTGGAGGCGCAGAGCTCCGCACACCAGAGACTGAACTCCGCCGCCGGCTATGGGAGTGGCTCCAATAACATGGCTCCGGTAAGTGGGCGGGAACCCCGCACAGATCCTGTTTTCCGGTTCCGGATCTGTTTAGAAGAAGTCACAGAGGCTGTCCAGGAGGGCCACGTATGCAGCGAACAGTAAGTCCCCGATATGTGACAGGTGTCCCTGTCTCATTTGGACAGTCCCCCTCTCCATTTTTGGAGGGTATTAGGGCTCCACAGGGTTAATATAATACCCCTCTGGGTGGGTGACTGCCCCGGGCACTAGGAGTCTGCCCCACGTCAATATGGCTGGGACCTATAGGGTTAGGGATGTACCGGGGGCAGGTATCCCCCCTCCCGATACTTTCATACCCTGCTGGGGCAGCCGATTATCCGTCCGTCTGCAACTCGGGGCAAAAAGGTGGTTCCGGGGTTATACTATGACAGAGCAGTGGCATCATGGAACAGCCGACCGGCTGCGGTGGTCATGCCTGTGATTAGGGGGCCTTGCAAAGTATCCGTTACACCCTACGGAAAGAGCAGCTGATCTGTACCGGTGAGTTTACAATCTATTTATCAGACTGCCCCCCCCCGCATCCTCTCTATTTCATTAAGCTTCATCACCTTGAACTGTAAGCAGGATACTTCGGAGGCTTGCACCCCCCTTCCGTTGCCTAGCAACAAGCATGAAAGGAATGCGAATGACTGCACGGTATAAGCTGCCGGCGGCCATATTGGAAAGCAGGAGATGACGTCACCGGCCGCTTTTGACAGGAAGTGATGATGTAAAAGGAGCCGCAAAACAAGAGCCTCTGCCGGGTTTCTCTTCACTTTCTGGGGGGCAGATCTTGGGAACCGGGTCAGTGTGGAGGCCGGGGGTCGGACAACTGCCCCGGGGGTAAGATCTGGGGGTAGTTTAGCTACGGGGGGCAGTTGCTGTGCTGTGCGGGGTATATATGGAGTATCTGGGGGTAGTTTAGTTACTCAGCGCTCTCCCCCATTCTACTAACATTAAACCGCAGCCGCTGCGCTCTCCCCCATTCTTATAACATTAAACCGCAGCCGCCGCGCTCTCCCCCATTCTACTAACATTAAACTGAAGCCGCTGCGCTCTCCCCCATTCTTCTAACATTAAACTGCAGCCGCCGCGCTCTCCCCCATTCTTCTAACATTAAACTGCAGCCGCCGCGCTCTCCCCCATTCTTCTAACATTAAACTGCAGCCGCGGCCCTCTCCCCCATTCTTCTAACATTAAACTGCAGCCACCGCGCTCTCCCCCATTCTTCTAACATTAAACTGCAGCCGCCGCGCTCTCCCCCATTCTTCTAACATTAAACTGCAGCCGCCGCGCTCTCCCCCATTCTTCTAACATTAAACTGCAGCCGCCGCGCTCTCCCCCATTCTTCTAACATTAAACTGCAGCCGCTGCGCTCTCCCCCATTCTTCTAACATTAAACTGCAGCCGCCGCGCTCTCCCCCATTCTTCTAACATTAAACTGCAGCCACTGCGCTCTCCTACATTCTACGAACATTAAACTGCAGCCGCCGCACTCTCCCCCATTCTTCTAACATTAAACTGCACCCGCCGCGCTCTCCCCCATTCTTCTAACATTAAACTGCAGCCGCCGCACTCTCCCCCATTCTCCTAACATTAAACTGCAGCCGCCGCGCTCTCCCCCATTCTTCTAACATTAAACTACAGCCGCCGCGCTCTCACCCATTCTCCTAACATTAAACTGCAGCCGCCGCGCTCTCCCCCATTCTTCTAACATTAAACTGCAGCCGCCGCGCTCTCCCCCATTCTCCTAACATTAAACTGCAACCGCTGCGCTCTCCCCCATTCTTCTAACATTCAACTGCAGCCGCCGCGCTCTCCCCCATTCTACTAACATTAAACTGCAGCCACCCCACTCTCCCCCATTCTTCTAACATTAAACTGCAGCCGCCGCGCTCTCCCCCATTCTACTAACATTAAACTGCAGCCACCGCACTCTCCCCCATTCTTCTAACATTAAACTGCAGCTGCCACGCTCTCCCCCATTCTTCTAACATTAAACTGCAGCCGCCGCGCTCTCCCCCATTCTTCTAACATTAAACTGCAGCCGCCGTGCTCTCCCCCATTCTACTAACATTAAACTGCAGCCGCCGCGCTCTCCCCCATTCTTCTAACATTAAACTGCAGCCGCCGCGCTCTCCCCCATTCTTCTAACATTAAACTGCAGCCGCCGTGCTCTCCCCCATTCTACTAACATTAAACTGCAGCCGCCGCGCTCTCCCCCATTCTTCTAACATTAAACTGCAGCCACCGCGTTCTATGATCTATAATGTGTTGCGTTGGGTGTGGGTTAGAGGGGGGGGGTGAGTGGATTGAGGAGTGGAGGTGGAGTGGTGGGCGAGTGCGGAATGTCTCAGCGGGGTGACGCATTTTACACTCCTGTTTGTTTTATCGAGTGCTTCAGACATTTAGTGGCTTCTAACAAACACTCCCCCCCCCCCCGTGTAACCGCGTTTATCCCCCCCAATCATTTCTCTACCTCATACCTCATAGTACCCCAGTGGCGGGGAAGCGATACATGGCCGTACGGTGTGAGGGGACCCCCAGTTTGCGCACACGCTGATCTGTTGCCATGTTTTGTGTGTGCACGGGGGGGCCTGGTTGTGTGTGCACGGGGGGGGGCTGGTTGTGTGTGCACGGGGGGGGCCTGGTTGTGTGTGCACGGGGGGGGCCTGGTTGTGTGTGCACGGGGGGGCCTGGTTGTGTGTGCACGGGGGGGGCCTGGTTGTGTGTGCACGGGGGGGGCCTGGTTGTGTGTGCACGGGGGGGGCCTGGTTGTGTGTGCACGGGGGGGCCTGGTTGTGTGTGCACGGGGGGGGCCTGGTTGTGTGTGCACGGGGGGGGCCTGGGTGTGTGTGCACGGGGGGGCCTGGGTGTGTGTGCACGGGGGGGCCTGGGTGTGTGTGCACGGGGGGGGCCTGGGTGTTTGTGCACGGGGGGGGCCTGGGTGTTTGTGCACGGGGGGGGGCCTGGGTGTTTGTGCACGGGGGGGGCCTGGGTGTTTGTGCACGGGGGGGGCCTGGGTGTGTGTGCACGGGCGGGGCCTGGGTGTGTGTGCACGGGCGGGGCCTGGGTGTGTGTGCACGGGCGGGGCCTGGGTGTGTGTGTGCACGGGCGGAGGCCTGGGTGTGTGTGCACGGGGGGAGGCCTGGGTGTGTGTGCACGGGGGGAGGCCTGGGTGTGTGTGCACGGGGGGAGGCCTGGGTGTGTGTGTTTGCGTGCACGGGGTGGCGTGTGTGTGGAGTGGGGGGGTTAAAGCGTCACATACATACACATACTATGAGGGGCGGATGTATAACTCTCCTATTGGTTTATTTTCGCAGGCTCTGGAACCTTCTGCCTCCGTCCGCCGCGCTCTGTAACTGAAGCCCTCCCCGTCGCCCTCATCGTCGCCCTCATCGTCGCCCTCATCGTCCTCCTCATCGTCCTCCTCATCGTCCTCCTCGTCGCACGGATGCTGGATTCCAACTCCCAAGCCGAAAGCCGGAGTTTGAGATCTAAAGGGGTCTGGGGGGCGGCTTCTGGACGGCCGCGAAATACGGCGCCGTTATACGTCGGTGTAGACCCCGCGCCGGCCCCAAATGGCAGAGTTCTTCGCCTGCGAATCGGCTCTCGCCGTTCACCCCCCGACAGCCGGGCAAGCGGAAGAGCCGGCGCTGACCTGGGACTGTTTCAACATGAAGCCCCCGCCTATCAAACACGAGCCGCTCGATGAGGAGGACCGGAAGCCGTTTGCGTGTTTCATATGCGGGAAATGTTTCCTGTCCAAGCCGGAGCTTCTCAGGCACGAGATGGACCACACGAGAGAGAGACCCTTCGAGTGCCTGGAGTGCGGCAAGTGCTTCACCCGAAAAGACTGTCTCCGGATCCACGAGAAGCTCCACCGGAACGAACGGCCCTTCTCGTGTGCCGAGTGCGGGAAAGGCTTCATCACCAAGTTCGCGCTCAACAACCACAAGAAGAGACACGCGGGCATCAAGTCGTTCGCCTGCATGGAGTGCGGGAAGCTCTTCTTCCGGAAGTCGGAGCTCGTGATTCACGAGCGCTTTCACACGGGAGAGAAGCCCTTCGCCTGCACCGAGTGCGTCAAACGTTTCACCACCAAGTCCAAGCTGAGCCGGCACGAGAAAGTCCACACGGGAGAGAGACCGTACGCCTGCTCCGACTGCACCAAGAAGTTCATCACCAAACCCGAACTGATCCGGCACGTGCGGCGCCACACGGGCGAGAAGCCCTTCGAGTGCTCCGAGTGCGGAAAGCGCTTCACCACCAAGTCGGTGCTCACCATTCACGAGAGGTTTCACACGGGGGAGGGACTGTTTCCGTGCCCCGAGTGCGGGAAATGCTTCAACACGCGGCAGAACTACGAGAGGCACAACCTGATCCACACGGGAGAGAGACCGTTCGGGTGCGCTCAGTGCGGGAAGGGCTTTTACACCAAGCAGCATCTCAAGCAGCACGAGCGCTCGCACACGGGAGAGAAGCCCTTCACGTGTACCGAGTGCAGGAAGTGTTTTGCCACGCAGTTCGGACTCACCATCCACCTGAGGACGCACACGGGGGCGAGACCGTTCTCGTGCGCGGAATGCGGGAAGTGCTTCTACACCAAAGGCCACCTCAACAAGCACGAGCAGTGCTACACGGGCGAGAAGGCCTTCGCGTGCTCCGAGTGCGGAAAGTGTTTCACCATCAAAGTGAACTGCAGCAGCCACGGGCAGCTCTTCCCGTGTTACGAGTGCGGGAACCTGCTTTACTACAAATGAGACCCTTTCGCTCGCGTGGTGGGGGGAGGGGAGGGCTACCGGCGGCAAACACACTGACAAATACTATGCAAAAAATTCCTGATCACCGTTACCGGTCAGCCCGTCCGACGCTGGGGAGACAGGGGGGGCCCGTCTACTACCAGAAAGCGTAATGGTACGTCGCAAGACCTGAAAGCAACTAAGATGAATTAGAACAGGGTGACCGAAAGGAGTGCGCTCTCCTGCTGCCGGCGGTAACGCTCTCCCACCGTATGGCAACCGATATCTGCTCGCTAGCGTTAATATTGTCTTTTAATAAATGGTTCTGTCTAAACATGTCACTCGATGCATGTCTCGTTCTCTGAGGCTCGTGCACATGATTACATGTATGTTTACTTTCCAACGTGAAATAAAACATCCCCTCGGAGACTCCTGGCAACCAACCCCCCCCCGGCAGACTTATTTCGGCAGGAAGAGTTCCAGAGGGTTGTGAAGGTTGCCGAGTGCCGCACCGCTTCACACAAGTGCCAAACCCCGCCTTATGTCATAGTGTTGTTATTGCGTGTATGTTGTGCCCCCCCCTGTGATATTTACTCGCTGCCTGTTATCACGACCATCGCTGGATCGAACCAAGAGGAATCTCCCGGAATCTTCCAGCTTCCTTCCTTCCTGGTGGCCCTCGTCCGACGGGGTATAACTGCTGGGAATGGAAGTCGTTTAACCCCGTCCTCTCATGCTGTATTATTTATTATTATTATTAAAAGGTTGTGGGCAAGCTTTTATGTTCATTCGCTATAATATATATTTGTCGTTGGATGCGCTGATGTCCGGCTCGGCTGCTCCAGGAAGATCCCACGAAGGCGTTAGCGCGTGTTATATAGAACACATAAAGTCTGTGTATAATGTACAGCGAGTGTATGGAGGATGTGTTATATAGAACACATATAGCGTGTATAATGTATAGCGAGTGTATGGGTGTGTTATATAGAACACATAAAGTCTGTGTATAATGTATAGCGAGTGTATGAATGTGTTATATAGAACACATAAAGTCTGTGTATAATGTATAGTGAGTGTATGGATGTGTTATATAGAACACATATAGCGTGTATAATGTATAGCGAGTGTATGGGTGTGTTATATAGAACACATATAGCGTGTATAATGTATAGCGAGTGTATGGATGTGTTATATAGAACACATAAAGTCTGTGTATAATGTATAGCGAGTGTATGGATGTGTTATATAGAACACATAAAGTCTGTGTATAATGTATAGCGAGTGTATGAATGTGTTATATAGAACACATAAAGTCTGTGTATAATGTATAGTGAGTGTATGGATGTGTTATATAGAACACATATAGCGTGTGTATAATGTATACAGAGTGTATGGATGTGTTATATAGAACACATATAGCGTGTGTATAATGTATACAGAGTGTATGGATGTGTTATATAGAACACATATAGTGTGTATAATGTATAGCGAGTGTATGGATGTGTTATATAGAACACATATAGCGCGTGTATAATGTATACAGAGTGTATGGAAGTGTTATATAGAACACATATAGCGTGTGTATAATGTATAGCGAGTGTATGGATGTGTTATATAGAACACATATAGTGTGTATAATGTATAGTGAGTGTATGGATGTGTTATATAGAACACATATAGAGTGTGTATAATGTATAGCGAGTGTATGGATGTGTTATATAGAACACATATATCGTGTATAATGTATAGCGAGTGTATGGATGTGTTATATAGAACACATAGCGTGTGTATAATGTATACAGAGTGTATGGATGTGCTATATAGAACACATATAGCGTGTGTATAATGTATAGCGAGTGTATGGATGTGTTATATAGAACACATATAGAGTGTGTATAATGTATAGCGAGTGCATGGATGTGTTAAATAGAACACATGTAGCGTGTGTATAATGTATAGCGAGCGTATGGATGTGTTATATAGAACACATATAGCGTGTGTATAATGTATAGTGAGTGTATGGATGTGTTATATAGAACACATATAGCGTGTGTATAATGTATAGCGAGTGTATGGATGTGTTATATAGAACACATATAGCGTGTGTATAATGTATAGTGAGTGTATGGATGTGTTATATAGAACACATATAGCGTGTGTACAATGTATGGCGAGTGTATGGATGTGTTATATAGAACACATATAGCGTGTGTATAATGTATAGCGAGTGTATGGATGTGTTATATAGAACACATATAGCGTGTGTATAATGTATACAGAGTGTATGGATGTGTTATATAGAACACATATAGCGTGTGTATAATGTATACAAAGTGTATGGATGTGTTATATAGAACACGTATAGCGTGTGTATAATGTACAGCGAGTGTATGGATGTGTTATATAGAACACACACAGTCTGTGTATAATATATACAGAGTGTATGAATGTGTTATACAGAACACATATAGCGTGTGTATAATGTATAGTGAGTGTATGGATGTGTTATATAGAACACATATAGCGTGTGTATAATGTATAGCGAGTGTATGGATGTGTTATATAGAACACATAGCGTGTGTGTATAAAGTATTCAGAGTGTATGGATGTGTTATATAGAACACATAGCGTGTGTGTAATGTATAGCGAGTGTATGGATGTGTTATATAGAACACATATAGCGTGTGTATAATATATACAGAGTGTATGAATGTGTTATACAGAACACATATAGCGTGTGTATAATGTATAGTGAGTGTATGGATGTGTTATATAGAACACATATAGCGTGTGTATAATGTATAGTGAGTGTATGGATGTGTTATATAGAACACATATAGCGTGTGTATAATGTATAGCGAGTGTATGGATGTGTTATATAGAACACATATAGCGTGTGTATAATGTATAGCGAGTGTATGGATGTGTTATATAGAACACATATAGCGTGTGTATAATGTATAGCGAGTGTATGGATGTGTTATATAGAACACATATAGCGTGTGTATAATGTATAGCGAGTGTATGGATGTGTTATATAGAACACATAGCGTGTGTGTATAAAGTATTCAGAGTGTATGGATGTGTTATATAGAACACATATAGCGTGTGTATAATGTATACAGAGTGTATGGATGTGTTATATAGAACACATATAGCGTGTGTATAATGTATAGTGAGTGTATGGATGTGTTATATAGAACACATATAGCGTGTGTATAATGTATAGCGAGTGTATGGATGTGTTATATAGAACACATGTAGCGTGTGTATAATGTATACAGACTGTATGGATGTGTTATATAGAACACATATAGCGTGTGTATAATGTATACAGAGTGTATGGATGTGTTATATAGAACACATATAGCGTGTGTATAATGTATACAGAGTGTATGGATGTGTTATATAGAGCACATATAGCGTGTGTATAATGTATACAGAGCGTAAGGATGTGTTATATAGAACACATATAGCGTGTGTATAATGTATAGCGAGTGTATGGATGTGTTATATAGAACACATATAGCGTGTGTATAATGTATAGCGAGTGTATGGATGTGTTATATAGAACACATATAGCGTGTGTATAATGTATAGTGAGTGTATGGATGTGTTATATAGAACACATATAGCGTGTGTATAATGTATACAGAGTGTATGGATGTGTTATATAGAACACATATAGCGTGTGTATAATGTATAGCGAGTGTATGGATGTGTTATATAGAACACATATAGCGTGTGTATAATGTATACAGAGTGTATGGATGTGTTATATAGAGCACATATAGCGTGTGTATAATGTATAGCGAGTGTATGGATGTGTTATATAGAACACATATAGCGTGTGTATAATGTAT
This sequence comes from Spea bombifrons, assembly GCF_027358695.1. Classification (NCBI taxonomy): domain Eukaryota; kingdom Metazoa; phylum Chordata; class Amphibia; order Anura; family Pelobatidae; genus Spea; species Spea bombifrons. Next base: position 253,081 of record NC_071097.1, on the reverse strand, counting down.
AGTGAGTGTATGGATGTGTTATATAGAGCACATATAGCGTGTGTATAATGTATACAGAGTGTATGGCTGTGTTATCTAGAACACATATAGCGTGTGTATAATGTATAGTGAGTGTATGGATGTGTTATATAGAACACATATAGTGTGTGTATAATGTATAGCGAGTGTATGGATGTGTTATATAGAACACATATAGTGTGTGTATAATGTATAGTGAGTGTATGGATGTGCTATATAGAACACATATAGCGTGTGTATAATGTATACAGAGTGTATGGATGTGTTATATAGAACACATATAGCGTGTGTATAATGTATACAGAGTGTATGGATGTGTTATATAGAACACATGTAGCGTGTGTATAGTGTATAGTGAGTGTATGGATGTGTTATATAGAACACATATAGCGTGTGTATAATGTATAGTGAGTGTATGGATGTGTTATATAGAACACATATAGAGTGTGTATAATGTATAGTGAGTGTATGGATGTGTTATATAGAACACATATAGCGTGTGTATAATGTATACAGAGTGTATGGATGTGTTATATAGAACACATATAGCGTGTGTATAATGTATACAGAGTGTATGGATGTGTTATATAGAACACATATAGCGTGTGTATAATGTATAGCGAGTGTATGGATGTGTTATATAGAACACATATAGCGTGTGTATAATGTATAGTGAGTGTATGGATGTGTTATATAGAACACATATAGCGTGTGTATAATGTATAGTGAGTGTATGGATGTGTTATATAGAACACATATAGCGTGTGTATAATGTATAGTGAGTGTATGGATGTGTTATATAGAACACATATAGCGTGTGTATAATGTATACAGAGTGCATGGATGTGTTATATAGAACACATATAGCGTGTATAATGTATAGCGAGTGTATGGATGTGTTATATAGAACACATATAGCGTGTGTATAATGTATAGTGAGTGTATGGATGTGTTATATAGAACACATATAGCGTGTGTATAATGTATAGCGAGTGTATGGCTGTGTTATATAGAACACATATAGCGTGTGTATAATGTATAGCGAGTGTATGGATGTGTTATATAGAACACATATAGCGTGTGTATAATGTATAGCGAGTGTATGGATGTGTTATATAGAACACATATAGCGTGTGTATAATGTATAGCGAGTGTATGGATGTGTTATATAGAGCACATATAGCGTGTGTATAATGTATAGTGAGTGTATGGATGTGTTATATAGAACACATATAGCGTGTATAATGTATACAGAGTGTATGGATGTGTTATATAGAACACATATAGCGTGTGTACAGTGTATAGCGAGTGTATGGATGTGTTATATAGAACACATATAGCGTGTGTATAATGTATAGCGAGTGTATGGATGTGTTATATAGAACACATATAGTGTGTATAATGTATAGTGAGTGTATGGATGTGTTATATAGAACACATATAGCGTGTGTATAATGTATAGTGAGTGTATGGATGTGTTATATAGAACACATGTAGCGTGTGTATAATGTATACAGACTGTATGGATGTGTTATATAGAACACATATAGTGTGTGTATAATGTATAGTGAGTGTATGGATGTGTTATATAGAACACATATAGCGTGTGTATAATGTATAGTGAGTGTATGGATGTGTTATATAGAACACATATAGCGTGTGTATAATGTATAGCGAGTGTATGGCTGTGTTATATAGAACACATATAGCGTGAGTATAATGTATAGTGAGTGTATGGATGTGTTATATAGAACACATATAGCATGTGTATAATGTATACAGAGTGTATGGATGTGTTATATAGAACACATATAGCGTGAGTATAATGTATAGTGAGTGTATGGATGTGTTATATAGAACACATATAGCGTGTGTATAATGTATACAGAGTGTATGGATGTGTTATATAGAACACATATAGCGTGAGTATAATGTATAGCGAGTGTATGAATGTGTTATATAGAACACATATAGCGTGTGTATAATGTATACAGAGTGTATGGATGTGTTATATAGAACACATATATTTGTGTACAATGTATACAGAGTGCATGGATGTGTTATATAGAACACATATAGCGTGTGTATAGTGTATAGTGAGTGTACGGATGTGTTATATAGAACACATATAGCGTGTGTATAATGTATACAGAGTGTAAGGATGTGTTATATAGAACACATATAGCGTGTGTATAATGTATAGCGAGTGTATGTATGTGTTATATAGAACACATATAGCGTGTGTATAATGTATACAGAGTGTATGGATGTGTTATATAGAACACATATAGCGTGTGTATAATGTATACAGAGTGTATGGATGTGTTATATAGAACACATATAGCGTGTGTATAATGTATACAGAGTGCATGGATGTGTTATATAGAACACATATAGCGTGTGTATAATGTATACAGAGTGTATGGATGTGTTATATAGAACACATATAGCGTGTGTATAATGTATAGCGAGTGTATGTATGTGTTATATAGAACACATATAGCGTGTGTATAATGTATACAGAGTGTATGGATGTGTTATATAGAACACATATAGCGTGTGTATAATGTATACAGAGTGTATGGATGTGTTATATAGAACACATATAGCGTGTGTATAATGTATACAGAGCGTAAGGATGTGTTATATAGAACACATGTAGCGTGTGTATAATGTATACAGAGTGCATGGATGTGTTATATAGAACACATATAGTGTGTGTATAATGTATACAGAGTGTATGGCTGTGTTATATAGAACACAAATAGCGTGTGTATAATGTATAGCGAGTGTATGGATGTGTTATATAGAACACATATAGCGTGTGTATAATGTATAGCGAGTGTATGGATGTGTTATATAGAACACATAAAGTCTGTGTATAATGTATAGCGAGTGTATGGATGTGTTATATAGAACACATATAGCGTGTGTATAATGTATAGCGAGTGTATGGATGTGTTATATAGAACACATATAGCGTGTGTATAATGTATAGCGAGTGTATGGATGTGTTATATAGAACACATATAGCGTGTGTATAATGTACAGCGAGTGTATGGCTGTGTAATATAGAACACATATAGCGTGTGTATAATGTATACAGAGTGTATGGATGTGTTATATAGAACACATATAGCGTGTGTATAATGTATAGTGAGTGTATGGATGTGTTATATAGAACACATATAGCGTGTGTATAATGTATAGTGAGTGTATGGATGTGTTATATAGAACACATATAGCGTGTGTATAATGTATAGCGAGTGTATGGATGTGTTATATAGAACACATATAGCGTTTGTATAATGTATACAGAATGCATGGATGTGTTATATAGAACACATATAGCGTGTGTATAATGTATAGTGAGTGTATGGATGTGTTATATAGAACACATATAGCGTGTGTATAATGTATAGCGAGTGTATGGATGTGTTATATAGAACACATATAGCGTGTGTATAATGTATAGCGAGTGTATGGATGTGTTATATAGAACACATATAGCGTGTGTATAATGTATAGCGAGTGTATGGATGTGTTATATAGAGCACACATATAGCGTGTGTATAATGTATAGCGAGTGTATGGATGTGTTATATAGAACACATATAGTGTGTATAATGTATAGTGAGTGTATGGATGTGTTATATAGAACACATATAGCGTGTGTATAATGTATACAGAGTGTAAGGATGTGTTATATAGAACACATATAGCGTGTGTATAATGTATAGCGAGTGTATGTATGTGTTATATAGAACACATATAGCGTGTGTATAATGTATACAGAGTGTATGGATGTGTTATATAGAACACATATAGCGTGTGTATAATGTATACAGAGTGTATGGATGTGTTATATAGAACACATATAGCGTGTGTATAATGTATACAGAGTGCATGGATGTGTTATATAGAACACATATAGCGTGTGTATAATGTATACAGAGTGTATGGATGTGTTATATAGAACACATATAGCGTGTGTATAATGTATAGCGAGTGTATGTATGTGTTATATAGAACACATATAGCGTGTGTATAATGTATACAGAGTGTATGGATGTGTTATATAGAACACATATAGCGTGTGTATAATGTATACAGAGTGTATGGATGTGTTATATAGAACACATATAGCGTGTGTATAATGTATACAGAGCGTAAGGATGTGTTATATAGAACACATGTAGCGTGTGTATAATGTATACAGAGTGCATGGATGTGTTATATAGAACACATATAGTGTGTGTATAATGTATACAGAGTGTATGGCTGTGTTATATAGAACACAAATAGCGTGTGTATAATGTATAGCGAGTGTATGGATGTGTTATATAGAACACATATAGCGTGTGTATAATGTATAGCGAGTGTATGGATGTGTTATATAGAACACATAAAGTCTGTGTATAATGTATAGCGAGTGTATGGATGTGTTATATAGAACACATATAGCGTGTGTATAATGTATAGCGAGTGTATGGCTGTGTTATATAGAACACATATAGCGTGTGTATAATGTATAGCGAGTGTATGGATGTGTTATATAGAACACATATAGCGTGTGTATAATGTATAGCGAGTGTATGGATGTGTTATATAGAACACATATAGCGTGTGTATAATGTACAGCGAGTGTATGGCTGTGTAATATAGAACACATATAGCGTGTGTATAATGTATACAGAGTGTATGGATGTGTTATATAGAACACATATAGCGTGTGTATAATGTATAGTGAGTGTATGGATGTGTTATATAGAACACATATAGCGTGTGTATAATGTATAGTGAGTGTATGGATGTGTTATATAGAACACATATAGCGTGTGTATAATGTATAGCGAGTGTATGGATGTGTTATATAGAACACATATAGCGTTTGTATAATGTATACAGAATGCATGGATGTGTTATATAGAACACATATAGCGTGTGTATAATGTATAGTGAGTGTATGGATGTGTTATATAGAACACATATAGCGTGTGTATAATGTATAGCGAGTGTATGGATGTGTTATATAGAACACATATAGCGTGTGTATAATGTATAGCGAGTGTATGGATGTGTTATATAGAACACATATAGCGTGTGTATAATGTATAGCGAGTGTATGGATGTGTTATATAGAGCACACATATAGCGTGTGTATAATGTATAGCGAGTGTATGGATGTGTTATATAGAACACATATAACGTGTGTATAATGTATAGCGAGTGTATGGATGTGTTATATAGAACACATATAGCGTGTGTATAATGTATAGCGAGTGTATGGATGTGTTATATAGAGCACATATAGTGTGTGTATAATGGATACAGAGTGTATGGATGTGTTATATAGAACACATATAGCGTGTGTATAATGTATAGCGAGTGTATGGATGTGTTATATAGAGCACATATAGCGTGTGTATAATGTATAGTGAGTGTATGGATGTGTTATATAGAACAGATATAGCGTGTGTATAATATATACAGAGTGTATGGATGTGTTATATAGAACACATATAGCGTGTGTATAATATATACAGAGTGTATGGATGTGTTATATAGAACACATATAGCGTGTGTATAATGTATACAGAGTGTATGGATGTGTTATATAGAACACATATAGCGTGTGTATAATGTATAGCGAGTGTATGGATGTGTTATATAGAACACATATAGCGTGTGTATAATGTATAGCGAGTGTATGGATGTGTTATATAGAACACATATAGCGTGTGTATAATGTATAGTGAGTGTATGGCTGTGTTATATAGAACACATATAGCGTGTGTATAATGTATAGCGAGTGTATGGATGTGTTATACAGAACACATATAGTGTGTATAATGTATAGTGAGTGTATGGATGTGTTATATAGAACACATATAGCGTGTGTATAAAGTATTCAGAGTGTATGGATGTGTTATATAGAACACATATAGCGTGTGTATAATGTATAGCGAGTGTATGGATGTGTTATATAGAACACATATAGCGTGTGTATAATATATACAGAGTGTATGGATGTGTTATATAGAACACATATAGCGTGTGTATAATGTATAGCGAGTGTATGGATGTGTTATATAGAACACATATAGCGTGTGTATAATGTATAGCGAGTGTATGGATGTGTTATATAGAACACACACAGTATGTGTATAATATATACAGAGTGTATGGATGTGTTATATAGAACACATATAGCGTGTGTATAATGTATAGCGAGTGTATGGATGTGTTATATAGAACACATATAGCGTGTGTATAATGTATAGCGAGTGTATGGATGTGTTATATAGAACACATATAGCGTGTGTATAATGTATAGCGAGTGTATGGATGTGTTATATAGAACACATATAGCGTGTGTATAATGTATAGCGAGTGTATGGATGTGTTATATAGAACACATATAGCGTGTGTATAATATATACAGAGTGTATGGATGTGTTATATAGAACACATATAGCGTGTGTATAATGTATAGCGAGTGTATGGATGTGCTATATAGAACACATATAGCGTGTGTATAATGTATAGCGAGTGTATGGATGTGTTATATAGAACACATGTAGCGTGTGTATAATGTATACAGACTGTATGGATGTGTTATATAAAACACATATAGTGTGTGTATAATGTATAGCGAGTGTATGGATGTGTTATATAGAACACATATAGCGTGTGTATAATGTATACAGAGTGTATGGATGTGTTATATAGAACACATATAGCGTGTGTATAATGTATAGTGAGTGTATGGATGTGTTATATAGAACACATATAGCGTGTGTATAATGTATAGCGAGTGTATGGATGTGTTATATAGAACACATGTAGCGTGTGTATAATGTATACAGACTGTATGGATGTGTTATATAAAACACATATAGTGTGTGTATAATGTATACAGAGTGTATGGATGTGTTATATAGAACACATATAGCGTGTGTATAATGTATACAGAGTGCATGGATGTGTTATATAGAACACATATAGCGTGTGTATAATGTATAGTGAGTGTAAGGATGTGTTATATAGAACACATATAGTGTGTGTATAATGTATAGTGAGTGTATGGATGTGTTATATAGAACACATGTAGCGTGTGTATAATGTATAGTGAGTGTATGGATGTGTTATATAGAACACATATAGCGTGTGTATAATGTATAGTGAGTGTACGGATGTGTTATATAGAACACATATAGCGTGTGTATAATGTATACAGAGTGTATGGATGTGTTATATAGAACACATATAGCGTGTGTATAATGTATAGTGAGTGTATGGAAGTGTTATATAGAACACATATAGCGTGTGTATAATGTATAGCGAGTGTATGGATGTGTTATATAGAACACATATAGCGTGTGTATAATGTATAGCGAGTGTATGGATGTGTTATATAGAACACATATAGCGTGTGTATAATGTATAGCGAGTGTATGGATGTGTTATATAGAGCACACATAGCGTGTGTATAATGTATAGTGAGTGTATGGATGTGTTATATAGAACACATATAGCGTGTGTATAATGTATACAGAGTGTATGGATGTGTTATATAGAACACATATAGCGTGTGTATAATGTATACAGAGTGTATGGATGTGTTATATAGAACACATATAGCGTGTGTATAATGTATAGCGAGTGTATGGATGTGTTATATAGAACACATATAGCGTGTGTATAATGTATACAGAGTGCATGGATGTGTTATATAGAACACATATAGCGTGTGTATAATGTATAGTGAGTGTAAGGATGTGTTATATAGAACACATATAGTGTGTGTATAATGTATAGTGAGTGTATGGATGTGTTATATAGAACACATATAGCGTGTGTATAATGTATACAGAGTGTATGGATGTGTTATATAGAACACATGTAGCGTGTGTATAATGTATAGTAAGTGTATGGATGTGTTATATAGAACACATATAGCGTGTGTATAATGTATACAGAGTGTATGGATGTGTTATATAGAACACATATAGCGTGTGTATAATGTATAGTGAGTGTAAGGATGTGTTATATAGAACACATATAGTGTGTGTATAATGTATAGGGAGTGTATGGATGTGTTATATAGAACACATGTAGCGTGTGTATAATGTATAGTGAGTGTATGGATGTGTTATATAGAACACATATAGCGTGTGTATAATGTATACAGAGTGTATGGATGTGTTATATAGAACACATATAGCGTGTGTATAATGTATAGTGAGTGTATGGATGTGTTATATAGAACACATATAGCGTGTGTATAATGTATAGCGAGTGTATGGATGTGTTATATAGAACACATATAGCGTGTGTATAATGTATACAGAGTGCATGGATGTGTTATATAGAACACATATAGCGTGTGTATAATGTATACAGAGTGTATGGATGTGTTATATAGAACACATATAGCGTGTGTATAATGTATAGCGAGTGTATGGATGTGTTATATAGAACACACACAGTCTGTGTATAATATATACAGAGTGTATGGACGTGTTATATAGAACACATATAGCGTTTGTATAATGTATACAGAATGCATGGATGTGTTATATAGAACAGATATAGTCTGTGTATAATGCATAGCGAGTGTATGGATGTGTTATATAGAACACATATAGCGTGTGTATAATGTATAGCGAGTGTATGGATGTGTTATATAGAACACATATAGCGTGTGTATAATGCATACAGAGTGCATGGATGTGTTATATAGAACACATGTAGCGTGTGTATAATGTATACAGAGTGTATGGATGTGTTATACAGAACACATATAGCGTGAGTATAATGTATAGCGAGTGTATGGATGTGTTATATAGAACACATATAGCGTGTGTATAATATATACAGAGTGTATGGATGTGTTATATAGAACACATATAGCGTGTGTATAATGTATAGCGAGTGTATGGATGTGTTATATAGAACACATATAGCGTGTGTATAATGTATACAGAGTGTATGGATGTGTTATATAGAACACATATAGCGTGTGTATAATATATACAGAGTGTATGGATGTGTTATATAGAACACATATAGCGTGTGTATAATGTATAGTGAGTGTATGGATGTGTTATATAGAACACATATAGCGTGTGTATAATGTATAGTGAGTGTATGGCTGTGTTATATAGAACACATATAGCGTGTATAATGTATAGTGAGTGTATGGATGTGTTATATAGAACACATATAGCGTGTGTACAATGTATGGCGAGTGTATGGATGTGTTATATAGAACACATATAGCGTGTGTATAATGTATACAGAGTGTATGGATGTGTTATATTGAACACATATAGCGTGTGTATAATGTATAGCGAGTGTATGGATGTGTTATATAGAACACATATAGCGTGTGTATAATGTATAGCGAGTGCATGGATGTGTTATATAGAACACATATAGCGTGTGTATAATGTATACAGAGTGCATGGATGTGTTATATAGAACACATATAGCGTGTGTATAATGTATACAGAGTGTATGGATGTGTTATATAGAACACATATAGCGTGTGTATAATGTATACAGAATGCATGGATGTGTTATATAGAACACATATAGCGTGTGTATAATGTATACAGAATGCATGGATGTGTTATATAGAACACATATAGCGTGTGTATAATGTATAGCGAGTGTATGGATGTGTTATATAGAACACATATAGCGTTTGTATAATGTATACAGAATGCATGGATGTGTTATATAGAACAGATATAGCGTGTGTATAATGTATAGCGAGTGTATGGATGTGTTATATAGAACACATATAGCGTGTGTATAATGTATACAGAGTGCATGGATGTTTTATATAGAACACATATAGCGTGTGTATAATGTATAGCGAGTGTATGGATGTGTTATATAGAGCACATATAGCGTGTGTATAATGTATACAGAGTGTATGGATGTGTTATATAGAACACATATAGCGTGTGTATAATGTATAGTGAGTGTATGGATGTGTTATATAGAACACATATAGCGTGTGTATAATATATACAGAGTGTATGGATGTGTTATATAGAACACATATAGCGTGTGTATAATGTATACAGAATGCATGGATGTGTTATATAGAACACATATAGCGTGTGTATAATGTATAGCGAGTGTATGGATGTGTTATATAGAACACATATAGCGTTTGTATAATGTATACAGAATGCATGGATGTGTTATATAGAACAGATATAGCGTGTGTATAATGTATAGCGAGTGTATGGATGTGTTATATAGAACACATATAGCGTGTGTATAATGTATACAGAGTGCATGGATGTTTTATATAGAACACATATAGCGTGTGTATAATGTATAGCGAGTGTATGGATGTGTTATATAGAGCACATATAGCGTGTGTATAATGTATACAGAGTGTATGGATGTGTTATATAGAACACATATAGCGTGTGTATAATGTATAGTGAGTGTATGGATGTGTTATATAGAACACATATAGCGTGTGTATAATATATAGAGTGTATGGATGTGTTATATAGAACACATATAGCGTGTGTATAATGTATAGTGAGTGTATGGCTGTGTTATATAGAACACATATAGTGTGTGTATAATATATAGAGTGTATGGATGTGTTATATAGAACACATATAGCGTGTGTATAATGTATAGCGAGTGTATGGAGGATGTGTTATATAGAACACATATAGCGTGTGTATAATGTATACAGAGTGTATGGATGTGTTATATAGAACACATATAGCGTGTATAATGTATAGCGAGTGTATGGATGTGTTATATAGAACACATATAGCGTGTGTATAATGTATACAGAGTGTATGGATGTGTTATATAGAACACATATAGCGTGTGTATAATGTATACAGAGTGTATGAATGTGTTATATAGAACACATATAGCGTGTGTATAATGTATACAGAGTGCATGGATGTGTTATATAGAACACATATAGCGTGTGTATAATGTATAGCGAGTGTATGGATGTGTTATATAGAACACATATAGCGTGTGTATAATGTATAGCGAGTGTATGGCTGTGTTATATAGAACACATATAGCGTGTGTATAATGTATAGCGAGTGTATGGATGTGTTATACAGAACACATATAGTGTGTATAATGTATAGTGAGTGTATGGATGTGTTATATAGAACACATATAGCGTGTGTATAATGTATAGCGAGTGTATGGATGTGTTATATAGAACACATGTAGCGTGTGTATAATGTATAGTGAGTGTATGGATGTGTTATATAGAACACATATAGCGTGTGTATAATGTATAGTGAGTGTATGGATGTGTTATATAGAGCACATATAGCGTGTGTATAATGGATACAGAGTGTATGGATGTGTTATATAGAACACATATAGCGTGTGTATAATGTATAGCGAGTGTATGGATGTGTTATATAGAGCACATATAGCGTGTGTATAATGTATAGCGAGTGTATGGATGTGTTATATAGAACACATGTAGCGTGTGTATAATGTATAGCGAGTGTATGGATGTGTTATATAGAACACATATAGCGTGTGTATAATGTATACAGAGTGCATGGATGTGTTATATAGAACACATATAGCGTGTGTATAATGTATAGTGAGTGTATGGATGTGTTATATAGAACACATATAGCGTGTGTATAATGTATACAGAGTGTATGGATGTGTTATATAGAACACATATAGCGTGTGTATAATGTATAGTGAGTGTATGGATGTGTTATACAGAACACATATAGCGTGTGTATAATGTATACAGAGTGTATGGATGTGTTATATAGAACACATATAGCGTGTGTATAGTGTATAGCGAGTGTATGGATGTGTTATATAGAACACATATAGCGTGTGTATAAAGTATTCAGAGTGTATGGATGTGTTATATAGAACACATATAGCGTGTATAATGTATACAGAGTGTATGGATGTGTTATATAGAACACATATAGCGTGTGTATAATGTATAGTGAGTGTATGGATGTGTTATATAGAACACATATAGCGTGTGTATAATGTATACAGAGTGTATGGATGTGTTATATAGAACACATATAGCGTGTGTATAGTGTATAGTGAGTGTATGGATGTGTTATATAGAACACATATAGCGTGTGTATAATGTATACAGAGTGTATGGATGTGTTATATAGAACACATATAGCGTGTGTATAGTGTATAGTGAGTGTATGGATGTGTTATATAGAACACATATAGTGTGTATAATGTATACAGAGTGTATGGATGTGTTATATAGAACACATATAGCCTGTGTATAATGTATAGTGAGTGTATGGCTGTGTTATATAGAACACATATAGCGTGTGTATAATGTATACAGAGTGTATGGATATGTTATATAGAACACATATAGCGTGTGTATAATGTATACAGAGTGTATGGATGTGTTATATAGAACACATATAGCGTGTGTATAATGTATAGCGAGTGTATGGATGTGTTATATAGAACACATATAGCGTGTGTATAATGTATAGCGAGTGTATGGATGTGTTATATAGAACACATATAGCGTGTGTATAATGTATAGCGAGTGTATGGATGTGTTATATAGAACACATATAGCGTGTGTATAATGTATAGCGAGTGTATGGATGTGTTATATAGAACACATATAGCGTGTGTATAATGTATAGTGAGTGTATGGATGTGTTATATAGAACACATATAGCGTGTGTATAATGTATACAGAGTGTATGGATGTGTTATATAGAACACATATAGCGTGTGTATAATGTATAGTGAGTGTATGGATGTGTTATATAGAACACATAGCGTGTGTATAATGTATAGCGAGTGTATGGATGTGTTATATAGAACACATATAGCGTGTGTATAATGTATACAGAGTGCATGGATGTGTTATATAGAACACATATAGCGTGTGTATAATGTATACAGAGTGTATGGATGTGTTATATAGAACACATATAGCGTGTGTATAATGTATAGTGAGTGTATGGATGTGTTATATAGAACACATAGCGTGTGTATAATGTATACAGAGTGTATGGCTGTGTTATATAGAACACATATAGCGTGTGTATAGTGTATAGTGAGTGTATGGATGTGTTATATAGAACACATATAGCGTGTGTATAATGTATACAGAGCGTAAGGATGTGTTATATAAAACACATATAGTGTGTGTATAATGTATAGCGAGTGTATGGATGTGTTATATAGAGCACATATAGCGTGTGTATAATGTATAGCGAGTGTATGGATGTGTTATATAGAACACATATAGCGTGTGTATAATGTATACAGAATGCATGGATGTGTTATATAGAACAGATATAGCGTGTGTATAATGTATAGCGAGTGTATGGATGTGTTATATAGAACACATATAGCGTGTGTATAATGTATACAGAGTGTATGGATGTGTTATATAGAGCACATATAGCGTGTGTATAATGTATAGTGAGCGTATGGATGTGTTATATAGAACACATATAGCGTGTGTATAATGTATACAGAATGCATGGATGTGTTATATAGAACAGATATAGCGTGTGTATAATGTATAGCGAGTGTATGGATGTGTTATATAGAACACATATAGCGTGTGTATAATGTATAGCGAGTGTATGGATGTGTTATATAGAGCACATATAGCGTGTGTATAATGTATACAGAGTGTATGGATGTGTTATATAGAACACATATAGCGTGTGTATAATGTATACAGAGTGTATGGATGTGTTATATAGAACACATATAGCGTGTGTATAATGTATAGCGAGTGTATGGATGTGTTATATAGAACACATATAGCGTGTGTATAATGTATAGCGAGTGTATGGATGTGTTATATAGAACACATATAGCGTGTGTATAATGTATAGCGAGTGTATGGCTGTGTTATATAGAACACATATAGCGTGTATAATGTATAGCGAGTGTATGGATGTGTTATATAGAACACATATAGCGTGTGTATAATGTATAGTGAGTGTATGGCTGTGTTATATAGAACACATATAGTGTGTGTATAATATATACAGAGTGTATGGATGTGTTATATAGAACACATATAGCGTGTGTATAATGTATAGCGAGTGTATGGATGTGTTATATAGAACACATATAGCGTGTGTATAATGTATACAGAGTGCATGGATGTGTTATATAGAACACATATAGCGTGTGTATAGTGTATAGTGAGTGTATGGATGTGTTATACAGAACACATATAGCGAGTGTATGGATATGTTATATAAAACACATATAGCGTGTGTATAATGTATACAGAATGCATGGATGTGTTATATAGAACAGATATAGCGTGTGTATAATGTATAGCGAGTGTATGGATGTGTTATATAGAACACATATAGCGTGTGTATAATGTATAGCGAGTGTATGGATGTGTTATATAGAGCACATATAGCGTGTGTATAATGTATACAGAGTGTATGGATGTGTTATATAGAACACATATAGCGTGTGTATAATGTATACAGAGTGTATGGATGTGTTATATAGAACACATATAGCGTGTGTATAATGTATAGCGAGTGTATGGATGTGTTATATAGAACACATATAGCGTGTGTATAATGTATAGTGAGTGTATGGATGTGTTATATAGAACACATATAGCGTGTGTATAATGTATACAGAGTGTATGGATGTGTTATATAGAGCACATATAGCGTGTGTATAATGTATAGTGAGCGTATGGATGTGTTATATAGAACATATAGCGTGTGTATAATGTATACAGAATGCATGGATGTGTTATATAGAACAGATATAGCGTGTGTATAATGTATAGCGAGTGTATGGATGTGTTATATAGAACACATATAGTGTGTGTATAATGTATAGCGAGTGTATGGATGTGTTATATAGAGCACATATAGCGTGTGTATAATGTATACAGAGTGTATGGATGTGTTATATAGAACACATATAGCGTGTGTATAATGTATACAGAGTGTATGGATGTGTTATATAGAACACATATAGCGTGTGTATAATGTATAGCAAGTGTATGGATGCGTTATATAGAACACATATAGCGTGTGTATAATGTATAGCGAGTGTATGGATGTGTTATATAGAACACATATAGCGTGTGTATAATGTATAGTGAGTGTATGGCTGTGTTATATAGAACACATATAGTGTGTGTATAATATATAGAGTGTATGGATGTGTTATATAGAACACATATAGCGTGTGTATAATGTATAGCGAGTGTATGGATGTGTTATATAGAACACATATAGCGTGTGTATAATGTATACAGAGTGCATGGATGTGTTATATAGAACACATATAGCGTGTGTATAGTGTATAGTGAGTGTATGGATGTGTTATACAGAACACATATAGCGAGTGTATGGATATGTTATATAAAACACATATAGCGTGTGTATAATGTATAGTGAGTGTATGGATGTGGTGTTAGAGTGTGAGTTAGGAAGCACGTGCTCTCGTGTGACATTCATAGGTTGAGTGTCCCCTTTCCGTGGATCTCATTTCTGTATTAAGCATGCGCTTTCAGTACATTATAGCAGCCGGCACTTATCTGCCCCCCCTCAGAAGAGTGAAACCCCCCCCTCGTCTCAGCCTCGGACCCTCTGGTGTCAGCATCCTTTATGGATTTAAATGTCTCTCCCATCCTCTCTCCCCCCGTCTTCCGTCCTCTCTCCCCCCGTCTTCCGCCCTCTCTCTCCCCCCGTCTTCCGCCCTCTCTCTCCCCCCGTCTTCCGCCCTCTCTCTCCCCCCGTCTTCCGCCCTCTCTCTCCCCCTGTCTTCCGCCCTCTCTCTCCCCGTCTTCCGCCCTCGTCTCTCTCTCTCTCTTCCGGCTCTCCCGCTGGAGACCCTTCCGTAATCGGCAGCGAGAAGGAGCCGACCATTAGCAGCTTCTGTAATATGAAGAGTAACCTCGTACCCACCCCTGAGGGGCCCCGGAACCGACCGCTGAGGGGCCCCGGAACCGACCGCTGAGGGGCCCCGCCAGAGAATATAACCCATTCAGTACAAGAATCATGGGTTCCATGTTCGCAGTCTCGCGCTCGGGGGATCTCCGGTGACCGCGTGTTGCTGACGAGCCCCGGGTGCGAGGGATCCGTGTGACCCGGAGACAGGAGAGGATTTTCATCCTCAAATCTTCCTGAAACGTGTGAATATAATTCTGCGCTCACACTACCAGACACACGCAAACATACAAACACGCCACCATACCCTGACACGCACGCAAACATACAAACACACTACCATACCCTGACACACGCAAACATACAAACACGCCACCATACCCTGACACACGCAAACATACAAACACGCCACCATACCCTGACACACGCAAACATACAAACACGCCACCATACCCTGACACGCACGCAAACATACAAACACACTACCCTACCCAGACACACGCAAACATACAAACACACTACCATACCGACACACGCAAACATACAAACCCACTACCATACCCAGACACACGCAAACATACAAACACGCTACCCTACCCATACACACACACTACCATACCCAGACACGCGCACATACACACTACCATACCCAGACACACGCAAACATACAAACACACTACTATACCCACACACAAACATACTACCATACCCAGACACACACAAACATACAAACACACTACCATAACCAGACAGACGCAAACATACAAACACGCCACAATACCCAGACACACGCAAACATACATACACACTACCATACCCAGACACACACGCAAACATACACACTACCATACCCAGACACACACGCAAACATACACACTACCATACCCAGACACACACAAACATACAAACACACTACCATACCCAGACACACACGCAAACATACAAACACACTACCATACCCAGACACACATGCAAACATACAAACACACTACCATACCCAGACACACATGCAAACATACAAACACACTACCATACCCAGACACACGCAAACATACAAACACGCCACAATACCCAGACACACGCAAACATACAAACACACTACCATACCCAGACACGCACATACACACTACCATACCCACGCACACGCACGCAAACATACAAACACACTACCATACCCACACACGCAAACATACACACTACCATACCCAGACACACACGCAAACATACACACTACCATACCCAGACACACACGCAAACATACACACTACCATACCCAGACACATGCAAACATACACAGTACCATACCCAGACACACACGCAAACATACACACTACCATACCCAGACACACACAAACATACAAACACACTACCATACCCAGACACACACGCAAACATACAAACACACTACCATACCCAGACACACATGCAAACATACACACTACCATACCCAGACACACATGCAAACATACAAACACTACCATACCCAGACACACGCAAACATACAAACACGCCACAATACCCAGACACACGCAAACATACAAACACACTACCCTACCCAGACACACACGCAAACATACAAACACACTACCATACCCAGACACGCACATACACACTACCATACCCACGCACACGCACGCAAACATACAAACACGCCACCATACCCAGACACACGCAAACATACAAACACACTACCATACCCAGACACACGCAAATATACCAACACATACAAATATTGTATCATTTCCACACATACCACACACACCCTGAAGCGTCAGCCTGCCATACTCCACACATTGCGTGACCCGTCCCCCCAGCATCCGACGCGTTTCCCAGCGGCCCCCGGATCTGGACATCCACGGAGAAAGCGAAGCCATTACTTGGGGTCGCTTTTACCGCGAGTGTATGCGCTATTCTCTCTCCGGGGCCTGGGGTTATCTCTTACCAGCTGTATTGCACAGAATCCCATCAGGACACGTTTCCATGCCGACGAGCACGTGGATTCCCATGTATGCAGCCACACCGGACATTGTAACACATTGTAATACAGTAACACGAAGGAGCGCGCCCCAGGCTAGACTGGCCCTTCTTGGCCCCCGTAACGTGACATAGGAGGGTCTGGGACAGGAATCCGGTCCGCACACCGGGCGAGTATCCGATATATTCAAGAAGCGACAGAACCTTTTAAAAGGACCGATAAAGCAGCTTTATTACGTGCGCTGGAACGCAGACATGTTTCTAGACCCCGTCCACGGGGGCCTCATCCAGGAATATAAGAACTTCTACTCGAGCAGCCGGGGGCAGGAAACAAAACGCGTGGGGGGTCCGTAACATCGCTAAATGCATTTCTATCCCCCCAAAAAACCCCAACATTAAAAGCTGGCACTCAACTTCCGCTACAGCACATGGGGCGGCTGCCAGCAGAGCGCGCAAGGGCTCAAGCGTCCTCATCAAGGGCCACCTACAGCCTCTAGCGGGGCTCTAGCGCTGGTGAAGCTTGGCGTGCCGGGCGATCAGCGACCTCCTAGTGAAGCATTTCCCGCACGTGGGGCACGAGAACTCCTTGCTGTGAAGCGGCTCGTGCCGGGCCAGCTCGGCTTTGGTGGCGAAATACATTCTGCATTGGACACACGGGAAGGGCTTGGAGCCGGCGTGGAGCTTCAGGTGTTTGTTGAGGATCTCCTTCTTGTTGAAGCTTTTCCCGCACTCGGAGCAGCTGAACGGTTTCTCGCCGGTGTGAATTCTCTCGTGATCCAGCAGCTTTGCCTTTATGATAAAGCCTTTCCCGCATTCGGCGCACGCGAAGGGCTTCTCCCCCGTGTGGATCTTCTGGTGAGTTTGGAGGTTGCCCAACGTGGTGAAGCATTTCTCGCAGTCGGAGCACGCGAAGGGCTTCTCTCCCACGTGGGTTTTCTTGTGGCTGCGGAGGCTGGACCTCAAGGCGAAGCATTTCCCGCATTCGGGACAGAGGAACGGCTTCTCGCCCGTGTGAATTCTCTGGTGGTCGTGGAGCTCGCCCGTCGTGGCAAAGCGTTTGCCGCATTCCGAGCAGGAGAGGGGCTTCAGCCCGGTGTGAAATCTCACGTGGGACCTGAGGTATTCCTTCTTGGCAAAACACTTCTCGCACTCGGGGCACTTGAAGGGCTTCTCTCCGGTGTGCATGCGCTCGTGCTCGCTGAGCTTTATCTGGACGGCGAACGTCTTCCCGCACTCGGGGCACTCGTACGGCCTCTCTCCCGTGTGCACGCGCGAGTGTTTGCGGAGCTTGGCCATCGTGGGGGCAGACTGCTCGCACTCGGTGCACGGGAAGGCCTTGTCCCCCGTGTGGGTTTTCTCGTGTTTGCGGAGGTTCCCCCGCGTGCCGAAACGTTTGCCGCACTCGGGGCACGGAAACGGCCTCTCTCCGGTGTGCGTTCTCTCGTGTTTGTGGAGATCCCCCATCATGGTGAAACATTTGCCGCATTCAGCACACGCGAAGGGTCTCAGCCCGATGTGAAGTTTCAGGTGCGCGCGAAGGGACTCCTTCCAGGCGAAGGCCTTGCCGCACTCGGAGCACTCGAACGGCTTCTCCCCCGTGTGAACGCGCTGATGGTCGACGAGCTGCCCCCTCTCGTTGTAACTTCTGTCGCATTCCGTGCAGGCGAAGCGCTTCTCCCCCACGTGGCGCTTCACGTGTTTCCAGAGGTACCGCTTGCTGGGGAAACATTTGCCGCACTCGGGGCACGGGAAGGGCTTCTGCTGCAGGGCGATGTGCTTCCCCACGTGTCTGTTGAGATTCGGTTTAATGCTGAAACATCGGTCGCATTCGGGGCACGGATAAGACTTCTTCTCTGCGGGCGCTCTCTCCCCGCGCTCTTTCTTTGGGGTCACGCACCGAGGACAGTGCACTCTCTCCCGCGCCCGCAGACCCTCCCTCGCCTGGAAGGGCTCCCCGCACTGAATGCATACACTCGGCTTCTCGCTCACTCGCTCGGCCATGAGGGACGCGTCTCGGCTGGGAAGACGTTCAGAACCTGCGAGACGGAGGCTTCACTTTCTACCAACGCTTCTGTAGCAAACGAAGCAGAGATTGTGGGGCTCCCTCCGGAATGTTCTTTCCGTGGGGTTTTTGGACTCTCTCTCCGGAATGTTCTTTCCGTGGAGTTTTTGGACTCTCTCTCTCTCTCCGGAATGTTCTTTCCGTGGGGTTTTTGGACTGTCTCTCTCCGGAATGTTCTTTCCGTGGAGTTTTTGGACTGTCTCTCTGGAACGTTCTTTCCGTGGGGTTTTTGGACTCTCTCTCTCTCTCTCCGGAATGTTCTTTCCCTGGGGTTTTTGGACTGTCTCTCTCCGGAATGTTCTTTCCGTGGGGTTTTTGGACTGTCTGTCTCTGGAATGTTCTTTCCGTGGGGTTTTTGGACTGTCTCTCCGGAATGTTCTTTCCGTGGGGTTTTTGGACTGTCTCTCTCCGGAATGTTCTTTCTGTGGGGTTTTTGGACTCTCTCTCTCTCCGGAATGTGCTTTCCGTGGAGTTTTTGGACTGTCTCTCTGGAAAGTTATTTCTGTGGGGTTTTTGGACTCTCTCTCCGGAATGTTCTTTCTGTGGGGTTTTTGGAAACTTCTGTCTAGTTTTAGGATTTTCGACTTCAAAGATTTGCATAAAACCCTTCAGACGCGACGCGAGGACGACGAGGCGCCAAACAATCCACCATCTTCCTCCCAGAAGGGACCTGCTGGAGAAGAAACACGAATGAAAGCAGATCAATTAAAGATGAAAGATAAACAGAATTACCGTATTTACTCGATTATAAGGCGACCCCCAAAAGAAAAAAAATGAAAGAAATTAATGTAAACTATTTCTTCATATTTAATAAAAAAAATGCCCCATGCCACTCCACCCCCCAGGCTCAAGCAAATGTAACACAAATGGTTAACCCCTCCGCCAAATGAATAACTGCCCCCTGTAACTAAACCCCCACATACCCCATATATACCCCACACGGCACAGCAATTGCCCCTGTAACTAAACTACCCCCAGATACCCCATATATACCCCACACAGCACAGCAACTGCCCCCTGTAATTGAGCTACCCCCAGACACCCCATATATACCCCACACGGCACAGCAACTGCCCCCTGTAAATAAACTACCCCCAGATACACCATATATACCCCACAGAGCACAGCAACTGCCCTCTGTAACTACCCCCCAGATACACCATATATAGCCCACACAGCACTGCAACTGCCCCCTGTAACTAAACTACCCCCCAAATACCCCATATATACCCACAGCACAGCAACTGCCCCCTGTAACTAAACTACCCCCCAGATACCCCATATATACCCCACACAGCACAGCAACTGCCCCCTGTAACTAAACTACCCCCCAGATACACCATATATACTCCACACAGCAACTGCCCCCCGTAACTAAACTACCCCCAGGTACCCCATATATACCCCACACAGCACAGCAACTGCCCCCTGTAACTAAACTACCCCCAGATACACCATATATACCCCACACAGCACAGCAACTGCCCCCAGATCTTACCCTCAGGGACAGAAGATAATCCCGGCAATGGCTCTCGTGTTCCGGCTACTTTCTCCTCATCACTTCCTGCCAGAAGTGACAAGTGACGTAATTCCTGCTTCCCAATATGGCCGCCGGCAGATCACTCTGTGCGGCCAATTGGATTCCTTTCATATTTGTTGTTAGGCAACGGATGTGGAATTCAGAGTCCAATCAGATGCCAATCTTTCAGAAATCTCCCCACTCTCTGTGCCCTGCCCCTGGCGGTGTGTATCCTGCACCTTCCCGCCCTATGCCTTCTCCCCCATTAACCCCGTGTGACAGGCTGGTGGAGTAAAGGGTTAAATCTATTGGCAGGGGTCTGTGTGTGTGTGTGTGTGTCAGTATTTTACCCCTTTCAGCGCCTCCCGTGACCGCAGAGAGGATGGAGGCCGGGGGCCTGCCTGTGTCTGGCTGAGAGTGATGAGAGTGAGGGGTCTCTGGCTACCTGACTGAATGATGGATTCTATCTAAAAAATGAGAAGTGGCTGCGGCTTCGTGCTTCGCGGCCTCTCCAGGCTCTGTTACCGGGTCTGATCCGGGCGACATGTCCGGTGTCCCGGCTCTGATGCGGGCGACTCGCGTCCGGTGTCCTGGCTCTGATGCGGGCGACTCGCGTCCGGTGTCCCGGCTCTGATGCGGGCGACTCGTCCGGTGTCCCGGCTCTGATGCGGGCGACTCGCGTCCGCTGTCCCGGCTCTGATGCGGGCGACTCCTCCGGTGTCCCGGCTCTAATGCGGGCAACTCGCGTCCGGTGTCCCGGCTCTGATGCGGGCGACTCGTCCGGGGTCCCGGGTCTGATCCGGGCCGCGCGTCCAGGGGGCGGGGTCTGATCCGGGCGACGCGTCCGGGGTCCCGGGTCTGATCCGGCCGACGTGTCTGGCGTCCCTGGTCTGATCCGGCCGACTCGTCCAGGGGCCCGGGTCTGATCCGGGCGAGGCTTCTGGGGGGGCGGGTCTGATCCGAGCGAGGCTTCTGGGGGGCCGGGTCTGATCCGGGCGACGTGTCCGGGGGGCCGGGTCTGATCCGGGTAACGCGTCCGGGGTCCCGGGTCTGATCCGGGCGACTCGTCCAGGGGGCTGGGTCTGATCTGGGCGACTCATCCGGGGGCCCGGGTCTGATCTGGGCGGCGCGTCCGGGGGGGCCGGGTCTGTTCCGGGCGACGCATCTGGGGTCCCGGGTTACTGCCCCAGGCTGCCTCTCTGTGTCGTATTCTGGTTCCCACCGTGCACGACCGCGGCTCGCTGCCATCGATTACTCTTCTGCCACCGCAGACACCAGCCTGTGAAGCCGTTCGGCTCCTGCGCGACTATCCGTCCGTCAGTCTAGTTTTCTTGCCTAGACACAAGCTTCCCAACTGTCCCACTTTGCGCATATGAAATGCTAAGAGTGCCCCCTCCTCAATGATCGGGCAGAGGAGGGACCCTCCTGGCCAAGCAGGAAAATATGCGTGACGGGTGCGGATTAAACGAGGAGCTTTCCCCAGGATCACAGCCAGACCAGGCGCTGGAGAACCATCTCACGGAAACGAGACTTCACGATATTCATCTTCCTCTCCAGCATGAGGTGCAGATACACGGAACGTCTTCGGAATGGGATCAGGGTCTAGAAAGCTCATTGGTTGCAGGGGAGAAATACCAAACGGGGCTCCATGGAGGTGGACAACTAGATTCTGGGGAGGAAGGATGGAGCTGGCGGTCGGCCTGAACCTTCTGGCTTTTGGAAGCCATTGCCAAAGTGTCTTGTCCTGAAGACCACGCGGGATGCAGACGGGGAAAGCAGTCATCGGACTGCCGGAGTTAGAAGGAAGAGCTATGATGTAACGAGATCTAGAAAGAGAAAGAGCCCGTCTCTGATCCAGCGTTTGGCTACGAGTGTCACGCCAACTTGTGTAGTACATACATTGACTTGCTATCTGGTAGAGATGGTATGGCCAATTTCAGCATGAGAGGGGTTAATTCGATTGTATAGGCATGTTTTGCCAAACGGTCTTAACAGGAATTTGTTTTTTGAAGCTGGGACTCCAACCCGGGCCCTCCGCAAGGTGTGAAACATTACAGAGGAGGTGCCTCTATATCTACTTAATCCACCATGCCTGGATCCCCTCATAGATGATAGATTCTTCTGTTATGCTAAGTGACCACTAGCAGTCAGGAAAACCATTTCTTCATATCCAACACATATTCATAATCAACGGGGAAAAAGAACCCTACAAAAAGAATACAAATATGGCGACTTACGCCGTTTGGAAGAAATTGTGAAGTCCGTGGTATTCAGTCATAAGCAGCGAGTGTGACATATCTACGACTTCATAATTTACAAGAAATTCATAAATGCAAGAATAATTGATGTGGCGAAACGGGAGGGACGATAAAAGGAAAATGAGTTATTGTGACTGATAGGGTTCCACCATACATCATAACCGGACTCGTGATCCGTTCCTCCAACAGGGAGGGGGGGGGCTGTACATTTATTTTATTTGTTAAAATTAAACCAGTCACACACACACACACACCACTCCTCTTACCCATTCTGTCTCCTGTTTTGCCCCCAATTAAGTGCCCCCTCCCCAGTAGCCTTCTGAGAATTAGTTAAAGCGCCGGTTCTGGGCCCCCAAACCTTTTAATTTCTCCTTTTGCTTTTGGTGTAAATAAGAGGCAGCTGCTGAACTATAAAGTTTTGAGGGCACACAGAGCTCTGCTGGGGGGGGCTGCCTCGGTGCGGCCATCTGTCCGTGGCAGGCCTCGTTGGCTCTTCCTTCTACCACTCCACACTCCTTGTAGCAGATGAGCCCCCACCTCACCACAGTAACCCTCTTCCGCCGGAGCCCCCCGGACCACTCCTGGACACCGACCTTCTAGCAATGGCTCTGACACCAGTGAGCTCCCAATACAGAGGGCTCCGCCCCCCACTGCGCTCCAGCACCAGAGATCGGCAAACCCTCTTTCTCATGAGAATTTTATTTTAAAGGTCATTGGTCAATAAAAAAATACATTTCGGATTAGTGCCTTTTTTTAATCTAAAACTAATCATTTTCCCCCTAAAATGTTCTCCTTGCATAGTGTTCTCTCTACCGTATCTAATTAAAAGGTCTCTCTCTAAGCAGAACGAAGGAGAGTCGAAGGACAGCCCCCCCCATGACGCGCTCCTCTACCCCGTGTGACATCGCAAGTGCTTGTTGAGGTGTCCCTTGTGACAGAAGCACCTTCCGCATTCCGGACACTCGAAGGGTCTCTCCCCCGTGTGGAACTTCACGTGCGTGGTGAGCTCCGCCTTGGTGGGGAAGCATTTCTCGCACTCGGAACACGCGAAAGGCTTCTCCCCCGTGTGATGTCTCTCGTGCCTCCGCAGCTCCGACTTGGTGGTGAAATACTTCCCGCACTTGGGACACAAGAATGGCTTCTCCCCGGTGTGAGTCCTCTGGTGCAAGGTGAGGCCGAACTTGGTGGTGAAGGACTTCTTGCATTCGGAGCACGGGAACGGTCTCTCTCCGGTGTGACGGCGCACGTGGATGTCGAGGTGCGCCTTGGTGAAGAAGCACCTTCCGCACTCCGGACACGTGAAGGGCCTCTCGCCCGTGTGCGTCTGCCTGTGCCTGTCAAAGTTCTCCTTCCTGTTGAAGCACTTCCCGCACTCGGCACACGTGAGCAGCCCCTCCCCGGTGTGGTATCTCTCGTGCAGACTCAGCTTGGCCTTGGAGATGAAGCGTTTTCCGCACTCTGGACACGCGAAGGGCCGCTCTCCCGTGTGACGGCGCTCGTGGATGTCGAGCTCCTGCCTGGAGAAGAAGCACGTCCCGCACGTGGAGCACGAGAAGGGCCTCTCTCCCGTGTGATAGCGCTCGTGCCTGAGGAGCTCCGACTTGGCAAAGAACATTTTCCCGCACTCCACACACGGGAAGGGTTTCACGCCGCGGTGCTTCCTCACGTGGTTGTTGAGCGAGTTCTTCGAGGGGTAGCACTTCTCACACTGGGAGCACGCGAACGGCCTCTCCCCCGAGTGGAACGCCCCGTGCACCAGGAGCTTGGACTTGGTCACAAAGCATCTTCCGCATTCCAGGCAGACAAAGGGCTTCACGCCGCCGTGGCTCTTCTCGTGATTGTGAAGCGTGATCTCCGTGGAGAAGCATTCCCCGCACTCGTAACACGCGAGGGGCTTCCCTGCGGCGCCCCCATCCATCTCAGAACCCGCGCAGGATCTTCCGTCTCATCGGCCGTTCTTTACACCCAACGCTCTCGTTTCGGGCCGTCCTGGATCTTCTCCAGACTCGATGAGCGAGAAGATCTTCCATGAAAACGCACAGAAGCTCCGCTGGGTGTCGGATCCGGAGCCTGCGAGGAAAAGAACACAACGCAACCAGGAGTCAGTTCCTTTTTACGGGAAGCGAGGGAGTTAGAGACGGACGTCCCATGAACCTTCCGAGACGCCCATCCGAGAAGCCCAGGGGAGGCTTCGGAGAACAATCCATGTCGTCCCCCCCACGAGCATCTATGACATAATCCTGTCGTCTCCTCCAGCCGGCCTGGGTCTCCAGACTCAATGTGACGGCCCAATCACTTCGCTCTCCCCGATGATCCACCCAACGGGATTGGTCGCCAACTCAGACAATCAGCGCCTGACATGCCACTTATACGACAAACACATTTTCACCTTCCAACATCATGAATGGATCCCACCTCCCCTCCCCCACAAGTGCCCTGCCACTCCTCACCCACAACACCCCGCCGCTCCTCCCCCGCTAGCGCGCCTGCTTCCCCCAAAAAAGGTGAGCAAGGAGGAGGTGGCAGTTAACCCATAACATGCTGAATGCCTGCCTTGCCATATTTAATAACCCCACGTGGCACAACAACTGCCCCCTGTAACTAAACTACCCCCCCCAGATACCCCATATATACCCCACACAGCACAGCAACTGCCCCCTGTACCTAAACTACCCCCAATACGCCATATATAACCCACCCAGCATAGCAACTGCCCCTGTAACTAAACTATTCCCCATACACCATATATACCCCACACAGCACAGCAACTGCCCCCTGTAACTAAACTACCCCCAGATACACCATATATACCCCACACAGGACAGCAACTGCCCCCTGTAACTAAACTACCCCCCAGATACCCCATATATACCCCACACAGCACAGCAACTGCCCCCGTGTAACTAAACTACCCCCCCAGATACTCCATATATACCCCACACAGCACAGCAACTGCCCCCGTGTAACTAAACTGCCCCCAGATCTTACCCCAGGGGCAGCTGTCCGATCCCCGGCCTCCACACTGACCCTGTTCCTAAGATCTGCACCTCGCGGGGCAGAAGAGAAACCCGGCAGAGGCTCCTGTTTTGCGGCTCCTTTTACATCATCACTTCCTGCCAGAAGCGGCCAGTGACGTCATCTCCTGCTTCCCAATATGGCCGCCGGCAGCTCACACAGTGTGGCCTTTTCAGAGTTGTTGCTGGGAAACAGTAGGGGGAGGAGCGCAGGTCTCTACGGTCTCCTGCTGATAGTTAAAAGCAATACAGCAATTATACTAATTAAAGATGACACGAACATTAGCACCGCCGCTACTGGGAGACCGTTCCATGTTTATTGGGTCAATAAATTCTCACCTTTTTCCTCCAGACGTCCCGGGACTGAAATGGGCGGGGTTACGAGGTGCTTAATAACGCCGACTACTATAAGCCCCTCCCCTTCTATCCTATGACACCTGTACTGGGTGTCTGGGCTTGTATACTGGTGTGTAACTCCTCAGAACCTCAAGGGCATGCAGTCAGGGCAGGAGCAGGGCAGGAGCAGGGCAGGAGCAGGGCAGTAGGTGGATGTGCAGTCAGGGCGGGGGAAGGGCAGTATTTGGGGCAGGTTTGTAACTTCACTACGGAATCTGCTGGCGGTATACGAATCCAATGTAATAAAAGGTATAAGGCGCCAGGACCAGTAGCGTAACTAGTGGGGGGGGCGGGGTTTCCTGACGAGTGGCACCCGGGGCCCGATGACTGCCTAACGCTCGCACTGCATGAGGAAACTCTCTTATGCCGCCCAGGTTACAGCTTCCCCTGTGCGGGAATACAGTACCCTCCCACAGTGCGTGGGCATCGCAGCGATAAGCTGCGCTCCCTCATTAAACGTCTGAGCGGCTCCAGTGATGCTCGGCTGGCCCTGGACCAATAAAAGATATGTAAGGGAATGGATGAATGAGGCAGAGATGGGACAGGCAGGCTGTTTCTGCGTAGAGGTGGCACAGGGTCAATATCTGGCTCAGTGTATAGTGATGGGAGTTGCGCTGTACCACCATCAATTTCTAGTATAGTGATAGGAGTTACACTGTACCATCATCAATGTCTGGTCCAGTGTATAGTGATAGGAGTTACACTGTACGATCATCAATGTCTGGTCCAACGCATAGTGATAGGAGTTATGCTGTACCACCATGAATGTCTGGTTCAGTATATAGTTATATGAGTTATGCTGTAATACCATCAATGTCTGGCTCAGTATATAGTGAGTTATTCTGTACCATCAATGACTGGCCCAGTGTATAGTGATAGGAGTTATGCTGTACCACCATGAATGTCTGGTTCAGTATATAGTTATATGAGTTATGCTGTAATACCATCAATGTCTGGCTCAGTATATAGTGATGGGAGTTATTCTGTGCCACCGTCAATGTCTTATTTTTCTAGTTTTTTCCATTTGACATACACTTTACAAATTTGTAAAATACATTTTCTTGCCAACATTACTTTTTTTGTGTGTATGTGGGGGGGCGACATCTACAGGATCTGCCCCGGGCGTCCCTAATCTCCTGAGTATCGCCAGCCCCAGAGAATCCACCTGACTGCACAGATGTGGATGATGTTCAGGACTTGTCAGCAGGGGACGCCGCCCCAGATACATGCCCCCTACAGATGGGGCCAGCGGTACGTCTCCTTTACAGCGTATATAATGTATATCGCACCTTCCTAAATAAAGTTTTGCCAATTATAAAAAATCCTATATCCATCTATCTATCTCCATAAACCCGTAAAATGGGCCGGCCTATCCTGTCCATACCGCTGGGTGCAGGGATATGACATCATTTAACGCTGCGTTAGGTTGAACGAATGCACTCGGCACAGACGTCCCTTTTAACCTGCTCATCGAGCAGCCAATAGGGATCGGCTCCATTACTTGCCACCCCCTGCACCCGTTGGCCACAAATTGCCTCTGTCCCAATCACAGCCATAGGAGAAATGTCAATAACCCAACATGCGATACAGTTCGGAGAGGGTAGTAGATAACTGGAATAGACTACCAGTGGAAGTGGAACAGCTGAGCAGAGTTGAGAAACCTTGAGTGTACACTTTGCATGATGGCAGAACTAGAGGGCCAGACGCTTCCAGAGTATGGAGTATGATTTTATTGGGGTAATAAATTTTATCAGAGAAAGCTTTGCTCTAAAAGCAGCTCCCGCCATTTCTTTCTAACAATAGAATGGCTCAGTCTTGATCGCCCAGCAGACTCTCTGACTAATAAGAGTGGAAGGGCGGACCTCCTTAGCATTGCCGTAAAGCATTATCAGTGTGGTGTTTGAATGTGGAAAGTCACAGGGGACCATGTTACCTGAGCTCTGTCTATCAGACAAGCACCCTGACTCCTTTTCATAACGCCTGTGGTGACTATAGAATGGCTCGGTCTTGATCGCCCATCTAGACTCTGACTAATGAAAGTCTATGGAGAGACAGACTTCCTTAGCACTGCCGTAAAGTGTCGTCTCAGTGTGGTGTTTGAGCCGGGAAAGAAACAGGGGACCCTCTGTGATCAGACCAACCCCCTGACTCCTTATCATACTGCCTCTGGGGAACAATAGAAAGGCTCAGTCTTGATTGCCCAGTCGGACTCTCTGACTAATGAAGGCCTATGGAGGGACGGACTTGGCATTGCCGTAAAGCATCAGCTCAGTGGTGTTGGATGGGTGAAGGTCAGAGTGGAGCCGCTGATGCTTTATCAGAGTATAATGCTGCTTAAAGCCCTTCCCGCACTCGCCGCAGGAGAACCACCGCCCCCCGGCGTCCGCTCCCCTGTGGAACAGCCGGTGGCGTTTGAGGGAGGAGTTGCAGACAAAGCGTTTCCCGCAGTCGGGGCAGGCGAAGGGCTTCTCACCCGTGTGAATCCGCTGGTGCTTAACCAGCGTGGACTTCTGCGAGAAGCTGTTGCCGCACTGGGGGCAGATGAAGGGCTTCTCCTGCGTGTGGACCTTCTGGTGCGTGACCAGCGTGGACCTCTGCGAGAAGCACTTGTGGCACTCGGGGCAGACGTAGGGCTTCTCGCCCGTGTGGATCCGCCGGTGGCGGACGAGGTCGGAATTGGTGATGAAGATTTTGCCGCAGTCGGGGCAGGAGAACTGCCTCTCCCCCGTGTGGTGCCGCAGGTGGATTATCAGCTCCGACTTGTTGGGCAACTGCACCCCGCACTCGGGGCAAATCAGCGAGCCGCTCAGGTGATCCGCTCCGTACAGGTTATTCCTTTTCTCATGGGGGGCGGCGGATTCCGCTTTGGACGGCGCCTGATCTCTGATAACGCCGTTCTGGAGCGAGACCGTTTCCTTCTGCGCACGGGGGGCCGCCTCGCTCTGCTGCTTCCTCTTCCGGTCGAGGCGCTCCGCCCCGGAGATTCTGACGGTGGATTTTTCTCCGGAACGTGAATCCGGAATCTTTCTGTCTCTCGATCTGCCCATTCCTTCGGGGATGAAAAAAAATATTGTGACTACAGGTGTTAATGAGCCGGACCTCATCTATGATTAACCCTTTCAGACCTTCTTGAAGCCGCTGATGAACAGCTCCTCCCCCCTGCAGGCTGATCACAGGAACTACAATGGAGCCCTGCTTACTGGTCAATGTGATCAGCAGCAATGGGGGGGGGATTAACGTGGAAAAAATACTTAAATTAATATTTATAAAAATTACAAATATATATATTAAAAAAAGCTTACAAAAATTAAACACTTAAAAAACTAAAATTAAATAAAATCAAACAAAAATCATAAAAAATTAAACAGACCCCGGTTATGTTATTATGACATCATAAGGGGTATTATATACAGTTCCAAGAGACCCTTGAGTTTTTTAAAGATGTCAAAATTTATAAAATTCTATTTATAAAAAATTAATCTATAGTAAAAATGGGAATGTTTTTTTTTTTTTTTAAACAGATGTAAAATAGGTGTGCAAATACACTGCGTCCCACCTACTGCAAATATTAAAAATCCAAAGTTCAAGAATTATATTAAAAAAAAACTATCCAAGTGGGGTATTATTCAGCTTGGGAGGTGCTGCTGATCATACATCTCCAGTCACTCCAGAGGGGTATTGAAGGGGTGAATCCAGTGTTTGGGATGTTCAAAAACAGTCATATTTTAGAGAAAAAAACACAACACGTGTAAGATTTAGTCACATGACTGCACGTGCAACCAAACCAGACGTCACACCTCCTCTTACCCGGAGAGCCGTGGGGCTGGTGGGTCTCCATCATCACGTCCCTGTAAAGCTCCTTGTGTCCTTCTAAATACTCCCACTCCTCCATGGAGAAATAGACGGTGACATCATCACACCTTACAGGAACCTGAGACACACAATGAGCCGTCACCATCCAGACACACGCCTCGGTGTTACTGTATAACGTCCCGTTCCCAGCAGCGCTCACCTCTCCAGTCAGCAGGGACATCATCTTGTTGGTCAGTTCCAGGATCTTCTGCTCGCGGTTCCTCTCGTGGGTCAGCGAGTGAGGTGGAGGCACCGGGCTGGGGCTCCGGGTCCCGGGGGGTCCGTCTGACACACGGGGGCCGTCGCTGGGTGGGACGCAGTCACTGGGCTTCCTCACAATCATATAATCCTGTATATCGGGAAAGATATTGAAATATCGATGAGCAAAGAAACATCTGAGCTGCAGTTTGTGGACATAACGACATCCATGTTCTGGCCCCAGAGACACCGGCCCCTCACCTCTCCGCTCAGCAGGGAGATGATCTCCAGGGTGAGCTCCAGGATCCTCTCAGACACCCGGTTCCCGTCCTTCATGGTCACTGAGCCGGTCAGACGCCTTCAGAAAGGACTCTTCTCCCACAGGAACAGACTCCCAGCAGAGACCACGGCGGTCCTGGGATCACAGAACAAAAATCCCTCATATTTATATCAGAGAGCAGTGAAGGAACCGGCGGGGAGAGGAACGGGCGCGGAGCAGGGAGGGTGGAGCAGGGAGGGTGGAGCAGGCGCGGAGCGAGTGAGGAGCAGACGCGGAGCCGGGGGAGGAGCGGGCGTGGAGCCGGTGCGGAGCGGGGGTGGGAGGAGCCGGTGCGGAGCGGGGGTGGGAGGAGCCGGTGCGGAGCGGGGGTGGGAGGAGCAGGTGCGGGCGTGGAGCGGCAGACTCCCACACGGAAACACCTGCTTAACCCTGTAATAAAAGGAACGGGGGACAGCTCTACCTGGCTTTAGAAGAACTACAACACCCAGAATGCTCTGCCAGACTCCTGAAGCATGAATATGGCTGGCTGGGCGCCATGGGGGTAGCAGCCTCACTCAATGGTGCCATGAAAAGATTGTCAGCAGCAATGAAACTACAACTCCCATGCTTCCCAGCCAGAGAGGATGATTGGAGATCAATATCTCACATGACTCACCTGCCTGCTTTTAGTAACACAGCTTTGTATCCACTACCTCTAGGCTCCGTTGGGTGTCACTGCCCTGTATACAATACCTATTGGTTTCCAAGGCAGATCGCTCCCTGTCAGTGCCGGAACCACCTCGCTGCGCGTGCGCGTAAACCGCAAACTGCTTATGCGGGGCAGAGCAGCCTGGGCGACAGAGCCGCCATTTTTCTTGAGGGTATGCCCTAACTTGTTCGGGAGGTGAGGGCGTGTTCTCTTTGAGGTAAAGGTGTGGGATGTGATCACATGAGACGAGAAGCGGCGAGAACCGGGGGTATAACGTCACAAACCCCGCAGCTCTGCCATTACTGAAAAGAGGATAGCCCTCATCCAACATGGCCTCCAAACATGGTAACGTTAGACAGCTTCCGTTTCCGCTCCAGAAACATGGCACCGCGGCCATGTTCCTGGAGCCGGAACTTAGCGCTCAGGGCTGTAGCCGTGTTTGTGACCTGTCTGTGACCCCTCACTCCGTGTGTGGGTGAAACAGGAGTTGTGAGGAGGAGTAGTGGGCACAGTGCTGGGTCACCTGGCATATGGGGCATTAAGTTGGTGCCATTCGTTATCAGGATACACAGTATAAATATGGAGTGGTTGCTGTAGAAACCAAAGGTCGTCCCTCATGCAGAAGCTACTTGCGCTGTAGGCTGCTGCGTTGCCACGGATGGGACAGATCTTACTGCACCACAGGGGTAATAATCAGACAGGTACAGACCCCGCGGTTGGTGAGGGGTGCATCTCTCGTCGCCGCCCTCGGGGCCCGTCTCTCGTCCGCCCCCACTCGGGGCCTGCCTCTCGTCCGACCCCTGGAGCCCATCTCTCGTCCTCCCCCTCGGGGCCCATCTCTTCTATTGCAGGAAACAACTTTGGCCAAAATGGACGCCCTGAACCCTCTGGTCACTCCATCAACACAGACGCCCAGTCTGCGACTGTCACCGAAAGAGACCGCTGAGGCCTGGCCGACGCTCTCGCTGGACTTTATCCAGAGAAACGTTCAGGAAGAAGTGTAGCGGGACCACTGGCAGGGGATGGATACGTCCGGTGATACTCCGTCTCCACAGAGAGTTACCCACAGAAGCACAAACAGGAAGGAGCGGGGAGAGCGTCTTCAGTCAGCGCGGGTCCGTCGCTCCCGGCCCCATCGCCTCGCTGCTCCTGGCTTCCCCATTGCTCTTTTCTCTGGTGGCCTCCAACTCAACCTCCCTGCCCTGTGCAGGCTTCCTGCTTCCCCAACTTCCCCCTGCTCATTCACTCTTCTTCCTCCCCTTATTACATCTGGCTGTTGTATACCGGCCCCCTTGGCCTGCACGCTGGACCTCTAATTTACCTGCCGCCCCTCTCTGACCTCCTCCCGTCTCAGCCTCCTGTTCAGCACTCCTTCGACAGTCTCTCTTAACGCCATCCCTGATCCAGTCCTCACGCTGCCCTCGTGTCCTTATCCATTCTCTCTATTCCCAAAAACCCCGACCCTCACCCCAAAAGCATTTCCTGCACCCCCCGTCCTCACACCACACTCGTCCGTGCGCTCTATGATTTACTTACTAAAGGGAGAGTGCCCCCCCCCGGCCCGGCTGACTGACTGGCTGGCCCTGCATAATGCATAGTCAAACGGTGAGAAGACTGTAGCCCCAGTTTATCTATTCATTATACGGGGCCGGTCAAGCATCTGTATTCACAGAGAGACAGTGAGACCGTTCAGTAACTGTCTATTATTTATAAATTATACACTCAGACCAAAAAACTCCCAGCACAGAACGCCCGCCGTGTCTCTCCGGATCTATACCCGGTCACGCTCTCTCTCCAGAGCGCAGGGGTCTTTATTTGGATGTAAACATTCGACCATCTCAGGCCGTCTCTTCACGTGTATATATTAAAGTCCAAAAGCTCCGTCGAGAGGAACGAGAGTTAATGTGCTTTCACATCCTCGAAATATAAAGTGCCCCCGCCGGACGCCAGCGACTCATCCCTCGTGCCCCCGCCGGACGCCAGCGCCTCATCCCTCGTGCCCCCGCCGGACGCCAGCGGCTCATCCCTCGTGCCCCCGCCCGGCACTCATCCCTCGTGCCCCCTCTTCCCTCACGTCTCTGAAAACACATTTTCCTCGTTGAGATCCGTGGAGCAGAGGCCGGCGTGCGAGATCACGTGAGCCTCCAGCGCGCAGCGATGCTTGTAGCACTTCCCGCACGTCGAGCAGCAGAAGGGCTTCTCCCCGATGTGGATCCGCAGATGTTTGCCCAGATTTCCCCGGCCCCTGAAGCACTTTCCGCATTCCGAGCAGGAGAAGGGCTTCTCGCCGGTGTGGATCCGCATGTGAATGATGAAATTGCCCCGGCCCGTGAAGCTCTTGCCGCACTCCCCGCAGGTGAACGGCTTCTCCCCTTTGTGGATGCGCTGGTGTTTGACGAGGGAGAACTTGCGAGTGAAGCGCTGTCCGCACTCGGGGCAGGAGAACGGCTTCTCCCCTGTGTGGAGCCGGCGATGCCGGATTAGATTGGAATTCGCCACAAACTTCTTCCCGCAGTCAGGACACGAAATCTGCTTCTCCCCAGTGTGGTTCCTCAGATGTATTATCAGCTGGGATTTGTTGGGTAACCGGAGCCCACATTCGGGGCAAATCTCCACGTTGGGCGCGATATGTCCGGACGCGGCGTAATCCGAGGCATATTCCTCCTTTATATGATCCATCGATGCAGAGAAGTCATCGGCTGGAGCTCCTCCATCCCCCAGCAGGACCAACATCTGCTCGTCCTCAGGAGACGTGTCTTCTGTCTGCTCCCGATCGGAGATTTCATACGGTGAATTCTGGATCTTCTCTGCTCCGTCCATCACGTCTCCTGCTGGAAAAACACGGTGATCACCGATAATCACAGCCGACCCACAAAGCCCACTCCGAACCTCCTCTTACCTGGAGAGCCGCGGGGCTGGTGGGTCTCCATCATCACGTCCCTGTAAAGCTCCTTGTGTCCTTCTAAATACTCCCACTCCTCCATGGAGAAATAGACGGTGACATCATCACACCTTACAGGAACCTGAGACACACAATGAGCCGTCACCATCCAGACACACGCCTCGGTGTTACTGTATAACGTCCCGTTCCCAGCAGCGCTCACCTCTCCAGTCAGCAGGGACATCATCTTGTTGGTCAGTTCCAGGATCTTCTGCTCGCGGTTCCTCTCGTTGGTCGGCGAGTGAGGTGGAGGCTTCGGGCTGGGGCTCCGGGTCCCGGGGGGTCTGTCTGACATAAGGTCACTCCTGCCAGGCTTCTTCACAATTGTATAATTCTGTATGTTGGGGAAAATGGATACCACTGGGGAGGGATAATAGGAGAGAAGTCTCTCGTTCTAGCCCTCTGTTACCCCCCCCTCTCCCCCATCATCCACACCCAACATAACTGTGACATCACGGCCGCCTCACCTCTCCGCTCAGCAGGGAGATGATCTCCAGGGTGAGCTCCAGGATCCTCTCAGACACCCGGTTCCTGTCCTTCATGGTCACCGAGCCGGTCAGACGCCTTCAGAATGGGATCTTCTCCCAGCTAACGGACTCCCTGCAGAGACCACGGCGGTCCTGGGATCAAAGAACAAACATATTTATAAATTAAATGGTTGATCCGGCTGTGAGGATAACGGTCAGGACAGGACCTGAGGATTATTTTAAGGCTCTCGCCCCTACCAGCCCACGTACGGCCCCTCTAGGGGTACATTCTGGACACTTACCCCTCCCTCGCTCGCTCAGAGTCCCTTCGGAACTCCTCCGGAGCTGATACTTTATGGCAATGCTAATGAAGTCCGTGTAGGGACAGGGTATGAAACCGCAGCAGTATTTACCCCAACCGGGTATTACCGGAATTCCCCCCCCTGAAACGTTTTGGGGGTCTTTAATATTTAACCTCTTCCTGTTGCGGGTACTGGGAGGTTAAGAAATACCCCCCCCGGGTGATACACTGGGTATGAAGTCACGATGGAGCCTTTGGCTCTCGGGACCTCACAGAGAGGCTGCTGGGTACAGGGGGCTTACAGTGTCAGACGAGGGGTCTGGGGGCCCCCGGCTGAGAATGATGGGAGGAGCCTAATGGCACCTGCTGGCAAATGAATCTTCAGCCATTAACATAAAGCAGCACGCCTGCAGCTGGCTGAGCAAACCCCCATCACCCTCAGACAGCATGTGCATTACCACTGAGGCTTTAACATTCCAGCTCTTGGTGTCACTTCCCTGTGTGCACTCCACCTCCTCACATACAGATCTAACGTTCAGCTAGAAACCCACAGAGCATCCCAGTCCTGTAAGCACCACCTCTGTGCAAACCCACAGCCTCTACGTTCCCCGTGCGTCCCAGCCCTGTACCCACCACCTCGGGGATCCCAAGATCAGTCCTCTTGCTCTGTGCCGGGATCTCCTCACTGCGCATGTGTAGACGCACGGAACACGGCGTCTTTGAGCTGGTCAAAGTCGCCATTTTTGTTGTGTGCATGTTTTATCGGAGATAAACGATCCCTACTGCCCTTATCAAAAATGGCTGCTCCATCAATCTTTTCCATCGAAATCACGAGTAACTTCCGGAGCCCAGCTTCTGCTACCGCCGTATTTCCGGAGTCCAGCATCCGCTGGCCCTTCTATGACCCCTTGCTCCTTAGCCAGTGTGTGTGAGTCACAACAAGAAGGGGGCAGTAGTGGGTGCAGTGTTAGGACGCCTGGCAGCTGTTGGAACATGGGGTTTGGCATGGTGTCTGCCACAGAATATTATTGGGATTGCGCATTATCATCAGGCTAATTGAGCGGTCACCATGGAAACCACACTGGCATCTCACCGGAATTGCCCTTTATACATAGCGAGCTCCCTTATAATAGGAGACATAGATTATGCTTCTTTCTGCCGATCCCAAGCTTTCTTAACCCTGGAAGTTCCATGTATCTACCACTCTTTCAGTAAGGGGTCGCAGATCCCGAGCACGGATAGGATGGTGTCACATTTGGATTTAGCGAAATAGACACATCGCTGTGATGATGTCATAAGAATATATGCCGCACGATGATGGCTCCTGGATGGGGGTAACTGGTCCTGACCCGCGCTGGTGTGGTACTGGCCTGTGCTGGCGAGTCACTAGGCTGCCCCCAACAAGGTACTAGGCTGCCCCCGATGAGGTACTAGGCTGCCCCCGACGAGGTACTAGGCTGCCCCCGACGAGGTACTAGGCTGCCCCCGACGAGGTACTAGGCTGCCCCCGACGGGGTACTAGGCTGCCCCTGATGAGGTACTAGGCTGCCCCTGATGAGGTACTAGGCTGCCCCTGATGAGGTACTAGGCTGTCCCGAGTGTCTGCGTGTCCGTGGGCACGTGTGAGTATCAGTGCGTGTGTTGGCGTGTGCGAGCGCGCTGGCGTGTAGACGGCACAATCTGGCTCTGCGAGAGGCTGGGGGGTCAGCTGCGTCTCCTGAGCCCACGCTGGGCCGACAGAAGGCTGCGGAGAGAGGGAGGGGCTGATGGGGGGAGGGGAGCTAATTTTTAAAAAATATATATTTAGTAAACAAATCTATGCATTCGCTGCCCACGGAGCCGGTGAAATTTCCTAAAAAATGTTTTTTTAGGAAAAAAACACATTTCTCTGTTAAATAAATTACTTTATCCCCCCCCCCAATTTCTGATATTCCAATATTTAAAATAAATAAAATCAGTTTATAAGCCGCTGGGAACCGGACGGAGTTTCAAGGAGATTTTTTGTGAATTTATTTTGAAGGAAATGTATAAATAACTGAAAGTCCGAGCTGTTAGGGGCCGCACTTCAGTATTAATAATAACTTAGAGCCAATAATTTACACAAACATTACGATAACACAGAATGTGGACGGCGACATCGTCTTTCGGGGGCCTGGAGGGCTCTTCTTCGGACGCAAGCCAAGAAGAACGGACAGCCGCTTAATAACCCCCCCCCCGCTTGGGAGCATCTCAGGTGTTAGCGCTCTTCTGCCATTACAGAGGAAAAAATCTCCGTCATCCTATCAGTCTGATCCCGTTACCCCACCTGGGGCAGTCCGACACAGCGTCACGGGGCAAACCGAGGAACAGACTTGTGAGGCCTTCTGGACGCGCTTATGTCTTAAAGATACAGCGACGCGTCAAAACGTTCATCCCGGATAAAAACACTTTAAGAACAGTCTGAGAGTTTTTCCTCCCCGGCGGTTAAAACAACTGGATGGCTTCCCTGACGTGCGAGATCTGGTGGCTGTGCAGGGTGGAGCGCTGTCTGAAGCACTTGCCGCACTTGGAGCAGGAGTAGGGCTTGTCTTCGTTGTGAATGCGCTGATGCGCCACGAGGTTCCCGCGGCCCCTGAAGCTCTTGCCGCACTCCCCGCAGGTGAACGGCTTCTCCCCGTTGTGGATGCGCTGGTGCGTGTCCAGCGAGAACTTGCGCGTGAAGCACTTCCCGCACTCGGGGCAGGAGAAGGGCTTCTCGCCGGTGTGGAGGCGCCGGTGGCGGACCAGGTCCGAGTTGGCGATGAAGTTCTTGCCGCAGTCGGGGCAGGAGATCTGCTTCTCCCCCGTGTGGTACCGCAGGTGGATGATCACCTCCGACTTGCTGGGTAACTGCACCCCGCAGCGGGGGCAGAGCAGCACGTTGGGGAGGTTCTGCCCCAACGCGTTATTCTCCCCCAGATTCCTTCTGTGGTGCGGGGCGGGCGCCTCGTTAAAGAGAGAGCATATGTATTCGTTCCGCGCATGTACCGCGGGGGCAGAATTATCGCTGCTGAAGGGGGCAACTTCGTACACTACCAATTCCTCCTTAACCTGGACATCCGGATACTCCTCCTCCTCGTAACGCCCAGTCCCCGGACCTCTCATCCGTAAGTTCTCGCAGGAACCGGATTGGCTC
This sequence comes from Spea bombifrons, assembly GCF_027358695.1. NCBI lineage: Eukaryota > Metazoa > Chordata > Amphibia > Anura > Pelobatidae > Spea > Spea bombifrons. The sequence goes on along the minus strand of NC_071097.1, from coordinate 214,015 downwards.
TGGATGGGGGTTCCAGACTCGCTCTGCTTTTCTCTTGGAGTATCCGGAACGTTTACTCCGGAGTCGCCCGGACTTTCAGAGGAATGCGAACACTGAACCTCTTCGGGTCCGGATTTCTCCTCCGTTCCTCCATCTGGAAAAAGATTAGCATCGATAACATGAAATAAAGAGACGCCCAACAACACCCTCCGCATCTCACCCCGTCATAACTTACCCGGAGAGCCGCGCGGCTGGTGGGTCTCCGTCATCACGTCCCTGTAAAGCTCCTTGTGTCCTTCTAAATACTCCCACTCCTCCATGGAGAAATAGACGGTGACATCATCACACCTTACAGGAACCTGAGACACACAATGAGCCGTCACCATCCAGACACACGCCTCGGTGTTACTGTATAACGTCCCGTTCCCAGCAGCGCTCACCTCTCCAGTCAGCAGGGACATCATCTTGTTGGTCAGTTCCAGGATCTTCTGCTCGCGGTTCCTCTCGTGGGTCGGCGAGTGAGGTGGAGGCACCGGGCTGGGGCTCCGGGTGCCGGGGGGTCCGTCTGATCCACCGTGTGGGCCGTGGCCGCCAGGCTTCCTCACGATCATGTAATCCTGTATGTTAGGAAAGTATTGGTGTTAAGAGGGAGCGGCGGAACCGTCTGATGGGGGTTCAGGGAATTTATAAGGTGGACGCAGGACGTTCCTGACGGGAGCTTCCATGTCAGTAGTGAGTATGTCCTCCCCGGCCTCCTGGACAGCCCTCTGTCTGATGACTCAGTTACTGTCAGACTCCACATCTTGCTCTACTCCTTGGAGATGTCTCAGGAAGACCTGCTGCTGTCTCTTTCTTGTCTCCATCTTCTAGAACCAGGACGCCATGTGACGCTCCGGGCCGGGCAACGAGTCACTCGGATGGAGTTTAATGTTATGCCTTAATGACCCCCCACCCCCATCAGGGGGTACAAAGAATACCCGAGCGTGCGACCGGTCAAGCCGGAGGCCGGTCTCCTCGACCCGGCGCGCTGCTGTCTGTGTCTGGGTCCTAGGAGGCTTTGGGGTCCAAATGGCCCATTTTGTGGGACAGGTTATGGTGGCCCCTTTGTCAGCATGGTGCAGAGCAGTATGAGGTGGTAGGAGGAGCACGGGGTGGGGCAATATTTCTGATAGGGCCCTTCATATAACAGCATTGGCCACGTTGTTTTGATCGAGGGCCGCTAAATGCTCTACATCACCCTCTACACGAGAAAGAGCCCTCACCTCTCCGGTCAGCAGGGAGATGATCTCCAGGGTGAGCTCCAGGATCCTCTCAGACACCCGGTTCCCGTCCTTCATGGTCACCGACGCCTTCAGAAAGGACTCTTCTCCCAGAGGAATGGACTCCCTGCAGAGACCACGGCGGTCCTGGGATCAAAGAGCAAACACTTTATATATAGAGAAGAGGAGCGGACGAGGAGCACGGTGGGGCAAGGGCTGTGAGAGGAGCGGGAGAAGAGCAGACGAGGAGAGTGGCGGGGAGAGAGAGGAGCAGACGAGTAGGGCTGAGAGAGGAGGGGACGAGGGGACGAGGAGACTGGCGGGGAGAGAGAGGAGCAGACGAGGACACCGATGGGGAGAGAGAGGGGCGGACGGAAAGCGAGATGGGGAGAGGAGCGGATGAGGGGAGCGGAGAGGAGCGGATGAGGAGTGGGCAAACAAGGAGCAGACGGGGAGAAGGGGGAGGAGCGGTTGAGGAGCACGGCGAGGAAAGAAGCGGGCAGGGAGAGAAGCGGACAAGGAATGAGGCGGGGAGAGGAGAGGTCAGGGAGTGCGGCGGGGAGAGGAGAGGTCAGGGAGTGCGGCAGGGAGAGGAGAGGTCGGGGAGGATCACATGCACTGATCACAACGTGCAATAATAACAATGAGTGGAGCACAAAAGGACCCAGCTGGGGAGTAAATGCTGCCTCACGTACCTCCTGCTGATATTAACCCCCTGGTGGCTGCAGGTTATTCACACAATCAGATCAGCCCAAGAGAGCCTTGCAGAGATATGGAGGGTACACCTCTACCACCTACAACGTGTCCAGCCCTGTACCCACTACGTCTGCTCACTCCAGTGTGCACCAACCCTATACCCGTTATATCGATCTCCAGGGTGTCAACGCCATGTACCCACTACCTTTGGGCGCCACGGAGAGTAAGCCCTGTACCCACTACCTCTCGCCTTCCCAGGGTGTCATAGCCAAATACCCACTACCTCTCGGCTCCCACTATCCACCATTCTGTCAGCGCCGGGGGAATCCCCTCAATGCGCATGCTCACGACGAGAGCACGCACTGCGCATGTGAGAACATATGGCACATTGGGTTTTGTTGCCAAACCATCTGTGGGCGGATCTGACGCCTTAGCGTCTTAGAAAGTAGAGAATCTGTTAATACGGCACTGCCCTCATCCAACATGGAAGCCCATAACCTCCGTTTCCGGTGTAAATACAAAGGCGGCCATTTTTCTGGAGCCCGACCTCCGCGTTATAGCTGCGTCGCTGAGCCGTGTGTGCCCCTGTGTGCGGGTGATGAGGAGTAGTAGGTGCAGTGCTTGGACACCTGGGTGCTTAATACATATCGTATGTACATGGTGCCTGCAGCAGGATATTATTGGGATTTGTCACTCAGACAGCCATACATTATGAAATCTGCATATGGATCTGTCACCATGGAAACCAGAGCTGTTGGCTGATCGCTCCACACTGCCCTTTGAGCATGCAACCGGCTTCTTTCCCGCCGCATTCGGAGCACCTGAGCATCTTCTCCCCGCCGCATTCCGAGCATGCAACCGGCTTCTCCCCGCCGCATTCCGAGCATGCAACTGTCTTCTCCCCGCCGCATTGCGAGCATGCAACCGGCTTCTCCCCGCCGCATTGCGAGCATCCAACCGGCTTCTCCCCACCGCATTCCGAGCATGCAACTGTCTTCTCCCCGCCGCATTGCGAGCACCCGAGCGTTTTCTCCCCGCCGCATTGCGAGCATGCAACCGGCTTCTCCCCGCCGCATTGGGAGCATGCAACCGGCTTCTCCCCGCCGCATTGCGAGCATCCAACCGGCTTCTCCCCACCGCATTCCGAGCATGCAACTGTCTTCTCCCCGCCGCATTGCGAGCACCCGAGCGTTTTCTCCCCGCCGCATTGCGAGCATGCAACCGGCTTCTCCCCGCCGCATTCCGAGCATGCAACCGGCTTCTCCCCGCCGCATTGCGAGCATGCAACCGGCTTCTCCCCACCGCATTCCGAGCACCCGAGCGTTTTCTCCCCGCCGCATTGCGAGCATGCAACCAGCTTCTCCCCGCCGCATCCCCAACACCCAAGCGTCTTCTCCCCACTGCATTCGGAGCATGCAACCGTCTTCTCCTCGCCGCATGCCCAACACCCAAGCACCTTCTCCCCACCGCATTCCCAGCACCCGAACTAGGGTGGTGGCACTGGTGAGGCGATGGCACCGGTGATGCCACAGACCGCACCTCTAGGATAAATAGCCGCACTTCACTGACTTTGTGGAGGCAGTTGCCGTCCCGTTCCCGTCACCCCTCCCCGTCCGCTCTCAGAGAATTACCCCCAATCTCATGCCGAAAGAGCTCCCTGGGGTGCCTCACGTTCCCCGGCAGACATATCGGGCTGCAGAGGACGTTTAACCCCTTCTTCAGTTGTGTTTACCCTTGTGTCAGGCGGACCCCTTTATTCCCCTTGCCCTGTACCGGGTCTGATGCTGAGAGGGTTAATTGCCCAAGTCTCGGGCAGGAGGTAAGGATCTGGCGGGGGTAGCCCGTCGGGGTGCAGGACGTCCCGACCAATGAACCGTAACAGGCTCCAGGCAGAAGTGGTAGAGGGGGTGGGTCCCTATATATACCGTATTGGCTCGGATATAGGCCGCCCCCGTATATAGGCCGCACCCTAAAAGTTTGGTGCTTTTTTAAAGAAAAAAGTTTTTTTCTTTAAAAAAGCACCAAAAAAACATGCTCCCACCCCCGAGATATGCTGCCACTGCCCCCCCCCGAGATATGCTGCCACTGTCCCCCCCCCGAGATATGCTGCCACTCTCCCCCCCCCCCCCGAGATATGCTGCCACTCTGCCCCCCCCGACTTACCGGAGCAGACTCCCGGGTGTCTTGCGGGGCCGGCGGGGGGCCTCTACGCAATACGCGTATACAAATTCTGGTGCCGGCACTCAGCGGATGTGCCGGCACCGCAAGTTGTATACGCGTATTGCGTAGATGTCCCCCGCCAGCCTCGCAAGACACCCGGGAGTCTGCTCCGGTAAGTCTTGGGGGCAGAGGTGAAACGCATCGTCCGGACGGTCACCGGCTGCGGCGATGCGGGTAAACAACCCGACACCCAACCCCCCCCATGGGAAGTGCTGGCAGGGGAGGCTGTCTGAGCGTATCAGACAGTAGGATACAGGTCCCCTGCACCGCTGCGGGTGATCTGTATCCTAACCCCGCTGCCTGCCCGGTGCCCGGGACTACATGTCCCGGGCGTCGGGCGCTAGACCCCGAATATAGGCCGCACCCCCACTTTAAAGACTTAAAGTGGGGGAAAAAAGTGCGGCCTATATTCGAGCCAATACGGTATATATAAAATCAGCCATTATAAACCCCTCCCCCCACCGAGAAGAAGAAAAAAGCTGATCCATTAAGTTAAAAAGGTTTATAAACAGGGACCAGTACAAAAACGTGAGATCAGGGAACACGGGAGGCGCGACGGGAGTCCGTACCGTCCTCACCCGCCAAGGAGAGGGGGGAGAGAGCGTTTCCATGGCCCGCCCCCGTCACGTGTGTATCCGCTGATGCTTGACCAGGTGTGAGCTCTGCGTGAAGCACTTCCCGCACGTGAAGCAGGAGAAGGGCTTCTCCCCCGTGTGGATCCGCTGGTGGATGACCAGGTGGGAGATCTGGCAGAAGCGCTTGCCGCAGTCGGCGCAGGAGAAGGGCTTCTCTCCGGTGTGGATGCGCTGGTGGACGACCAGGTGGGAGATGCGGGTGAAGTGCTTGCCGCACTCGGAGCACGGGATCTTCTTCGCCTTGTGGACGACCTGATGTCTGACGAGCTCCGCGCTGCTGGGGAAGCTCTCCTGACACGCGGAGCAGCGGAACGCGCCGTCCGTCAGGAGGGCTCTCTGCGCGGGCGCAGAGCCTGGTCTGCAGCTGGAGCTCCTCTTATGCTCTCCTCTCTTTGTCAGAGCCGTTCTCGCTTGATTAGTGCTCGCTCTGGGGCCCCCCGGCCGAGGCGCCGAGATGTATGAAACCTGCGAGTACACGGCTGTACCGGGAAGGTCACCCCCGCCGCCCGCCATCTTTATACGAGCCGATGTATAGTCCATGTGCATGAACTCCACTGGTGCGTAGACATCGCTGTATGAGAGACCACCTTCCTCCCAAGACCCCGGCTCCTCCTTGATATGTACAGAAGCGTAGTCCGCGTGCGGCTGGTCCGCCCCGGTAAAGATGTCGGGGTACGGTATATTCCCGTCGTTCCAGGTTGGGGGCTCCTCTTTAATATACGGCGACATATAATCCGCCGGGGGGTGTTTTGAGGAAGCGAAGACGTCTGCGCGTGACGGCGGTTCCTCCTCCTTGTGTGCAGACGTGTATTCTGCCTCTGCCGGGGGAAAGCCACCGGCGAGCTTTCCTCCTTCATGCGCAGCCGGTTCATCCTTAATGGTGGCCGGTGGGTATTGTACCGGGTCATAAACGTCAGGGGCCAGGAGGTGTCCTCCCTCAAACGCAGGGGATTCTTCCTTGATGTGAACAGATCCGTACGGCGCATGTTCTGGGGACGAGAAGGACGCATGTTCTGGGGACGAGAAGGACACATGTTCTGGGGGGGTGTTGGCTCTGGCCAAGGGCTCTCCCTCCGAGGCTGGTTCCTCCGCCAAGTTCCTCTGGGGTTTCCTCTGCGAGTTAGAGGGTCTGAAGGCCCTTTCCTTCCCACTGATTGGCCTCCCACTTTTGTCAGTCCTGTGGAGACCCCCAGGTGCATTTATACGCACGGGACCACCTGACCAAAACAAACACACCATTAGACAAAGTATGGAGAGCGGTGGGCGGGTGTGACGGATGGGTGGGGTCGGTGGGTGTGGTTTCAGTGAAGTGGTGGGTTTTGTGTTTTTTTTCTTGAATATTTAGAGGCAAGGTGAGAGATTAGGTGGAGCGAGGGGCAAATGGGGCCACCCAAGGGAAAAGAAGGGGTGAAAAGGAAAGCTTTAGCCCTAGCGAGGGGTATTTTGTTATAAGGGAAGAAATGTACGGGGGGGGGGTTTGCAGTCAGAGCCGTGGGGTTTGGCTTTTGTATGTTATTTACCCACCGAGCCTTTAAAGTGTAAGGGATCGTGAGCGCCGGGGACGTTAGCTGCTATCTATGTATTACCCCAAATCCCATCTGCCCGCCCTCCAATCTCTCTCTTACCGGGAGTGACGAGGGGCCGCCGACTCTCCTCACTCCTGTTATCCGCTTCTTCCACATCTTCCCACCCCTGTGACAAGAAACGAGAGACACGATGAGTCGCTCCCCACCCCTCCATGAAGAAACAGATAGTGACATCATCACACCGTACAGGAACCTGAGACACACAATGAGCCGTCACCATCCAGACACACGCCTCGGTGTTACTGTATAACGTCCCGTTCCCAGCAGCGCTCACCTCTCCAGTCAGCAGGGACATCATCTTGTTGGTCAGTTCCAGGATCTTCTGCTCACTATTCCTCTCGTGGGTCAGCGAGTGAGGTGGAGGCACCGGGCTGGGGCTCTGGGTCCCGCCGCTGTATGAGATGCACTCACCGGACTTCTTCACCACCAAACAATCCTACACGTTAAAATAGGGAGACTAAGCCAAGGAGAAGCAAACATGGTGGCCCACAGAACCTGCCGCAGACCTTCATCAGTCTACTTCTCCTCGTTTTCCAGTAAGGACTCTCAGAACCCACAAAGGGTGGGCCTTGAGGACTGGAGCCATGGGCTACTCGGGGGTCAACATAGTTGTCAACTCCTGGACAAAAAGCCTCAGGTACATGGTGAGGGCCATGGGGCCCAAAAGAGAGGCTACTTCACACTCTCCCTTATGATTGCGAGGAAAGGTTCTACCAAACGGAAAGCTTTAAACGTGAGCAACAAATGACCGGCAACCACAGCAGTCAGTCGGGGGGCAGGAAGGGCCCCGGCGCTGGTATTACTGCCTGAGACAGTCTAATACCCCCCCACCTCTCCGGTCAGAAGGGAGATGATCTCCAGGGTCAGGTCCAGAATCCTCCCAGCAACCCGGCTCCTGTCTTTGGTCATCATCACGGAGCCAATCCCGGGGGTCCTGAGATGTGACCTCACCAGTCAGCTCCAGGAGAATTCCGGTTCACAGCAAACTGGGAAAAAGAAACAGGAAGTCAGCCAGAGCGCCACCTTGTGAACCCCCCATCTACCCCACCCCCTGAAGCTCCTCCCACATCTACCCAATTCTCCCCCACGAAGCCCCTCCGCATCTATCACAGCACATGAAGACCTTAAACAACCCAGTTATCCATTCTTCTGCCCTGTAATAGTCCTGCTGCCCCCTCCCATTAGCCTGGTTTACAGCCCCCACAAGCACATCCACCAGTAGAGCCCCACTGACAACCCCCGCCAGTTACTGAGCCCAGTAAAGACCCCCCCCGCCAGTTACTGAGCCCAGTACAGCCCCACCGACCCCCCCGTTACTGAGCCCAGTACAGCCCCACCGACCCCCCCGTTACTGAGCCCAGTACAGCCCCACTGACCCCCCAGTTACTGAGCCCAGTACAGCCCCACCGACCCCCCAGTTACTGAGCCCAGTACAGCCCCACCGACCCCCCCGTTACTGAGCCCAGTACAGCCCCACCGACCCCCCAGTTACTGAACCCAGTACAGCCCCACCGACCCCCCAGTTACTGAGCCCAGTACAGCCCCACCGACCCCCCAGTTACTGAGTCCAGTACAGCCCCACCGACCCCCCAGTTACTGAGCCCAGTACAGCCCCACCGACCCCCCAGTTACTGAGCCCAGTACAGCCCCACCGACCCCCCAGTTACTGAGCCCAGTACAGCCCCACCGACTCCCCAGTTACTGAGCCCAGTACAGCCCCACCGACCCCCCAGTTACTGAGCCCAGTACAACCCCACCGACTCCCCAGTTACTGAGCCCAGTACAGCCCCACCGACTCCCCAGTTACTGAGCCCAGTACAGCCCCACCGACCCCCAGTTACTGACCCCAGGGGGGGTACGAACAGCAGTATAACCCGGTGACCCCAGTACCGGTCCCTCAGCTCGCCCTCTAATCTCATTCGGCCGCACCATGACGTCAACAGGCGCGGGAGGGGGGGGGCATGCAGGAGTCTATTCTCAGTATATTTCCCGAGATTCTCAGCGAAATGCAGCCTGGCAGGAGGCGGGGCAGTAATTAGGGGGTGGGACCTACTGACAACGGTACATACATCTTCCTTATGCGTTACCATGGTAACAGGTGGAGGCCTGCGGGGTCCCCAAAGCAGTCTTCCTGGCGGCCATGATTGTTTTTTTGGGGGAAAAAAAAGAAACGCTTCCAGGGTCCATGTGACCTATTCAGACCTGCAGCCAGTGATTGGTCGGTGTTCCGGTTGTTGCTCAGTTTCGCTTCCGGTGTCAATAGCTGGAGGGGTGAGCTCTATAGAGTAGGCAGATGTTGGGGAGAAATGGCGACTGTGGCCCCTAGGCAAGATGGGACAGGGGTTCTTATTGCTTCACTATGTGGCCCTATTACTGTATACAGCACCGGGGGTAATTATGTCACTGTTTTGGGGTATTTATAGGCTTGTGTCAGAAGATCTGCAAAGATGAATAAGGACCTGGACCAGGTGACCGAGAGGATCCTGGACCTCACCCTGGAGATCATCTCCCTGCTGACAGGAGAGGTGAGGGGTCTGTACGGGGGTTAGCATGGTGGGAGTTACCTTCCAATTAGACTAGGACACGGCGGTCTCTTTTCTCCTGTAGACATTTGATGTCTCCTCCATGGTGTTGGGCTTTGGTGTTTTGTTTGTTGTTGGCCACTTTTTATCGAAGGAGATAGCTTTTTTGGGCAAACACAAACGTTAAGTCACCCCGGCTTTTGAGACCTCGGAGGTCTTCTCCAGATGACCCGTCTCTGTAGAAAGCATAATTTTCCACATTGATAGAAGTTTATTCTTTTCTCAAAACGCAGGATTATGTGATTGTGAAGAAGTCCGGTGAGCGGGATTCCTTCGGCCGCAGCTCACGAGGGTTAGGGGGATGCCACGCAACCCAGATCCCCGGCTCGGAGTTCCCAGCGCTCTCTCAGTTACACGAGAAGAACATGGACAAGAAGATCCTAGAGCTGATCGACAAGATCATCCATCTCTTGACCGGAGTGGTGAGCTCTGCCGGGAACGGTTTCTTTTGGCCGGATGATGATATCACTTCCTAACGTCTGTCTCTTTATCCAGGATTGGCCGGATTTAGAAGAAACCAAAAAACCTTTCGGGGACGTGGTGATGGAATCCCACCACCTCTTCATCTCGCTGGGTGAGAGAAATGGTTGTGTGTTGAGCAGACGCCATCCGCATGTCTACAAGCCTCGTGTCACGGGGCCGCTTTTCCCAAGGGCCGTCTTAAAACCTCTTAAAGAGGTCATCTGGCCAATGGGTGAAGGACATTAGGATGGGTCACCAGTAAAGAAGGGTTGAGTCAGACGTGATCAGTGATGAAGACAATGACCCTGACAACTAGAGCTTTAAACCTCATGCTACAATGTTTATTTTCAACAGACGGGTCCGTGAGCAGAGGTCCTCCAGATGGTCGCCACATCACCGTCCTTCCACCACTTCCTGAAATTAAGCAGAAAACTGAGCACAAGGAGACATTGGGTGGATGTCGTATCTCCGAGAACACGGGAGAGGGATCTGCTTCCTCTGCTCCAGGTTACACCCCAACAGAGCGTAATGTGAAAGAGGAGCCAGCTTCACGTGTGGAAGGGTCCCCTGCGGACACTGAGGATCCTTCACCCATTCAGTTCAGGGAGGAACCTGCCACGCGTGAGAAGGGAGGCCCCACGGATGTGGACGTTAACACACAGAGAAGACATCCATCACCTCGCTTCCTGGAGGAAGAGGTAAACCTTGTGGGCAGAAGGTCTTCACCATCCACGGACCGTAGAGAAGTAAAACCAGGAGAATTGAGGACCTCCGATAAGGACGAAGAACCCGGCCAGAAACGGAAGAGGCTGACCTGCTTTGACTGTGGGAAGGAATTCGCTTACAAGTCGATGCTGGTGATACACGAGAGGGTCCACACGGAGGAGAGACCGTACCCCTGCCCCGAGTGCGGGAAGTGCTTCAGCAGGAAGTCCCATCTGGTTACCCACCAGAAGATCCACACCGGAGAGAAGGAGTTCAGCTGCTCGGAGTGCGGGAAGGGCTTCAACCAGGAGGCCAACCTTGTCGCCCATCAGAGGATCCACACGGGGGAGAAGCCCTTCTGCTGCCCGGACTGCGGGAGGTGCTTCAGTCGGAAGATCTATCTCAGTACCCACCAGAGGACGCACACGGGGGAGAAGCCATTCCTGTGCTCTGAGTGCGGGAAAAGCTTCAGCCAGAAGTCGGCTCTTAACACTCACCAGAGGACTCACAGCACGGAGAAACCATGTTCCTGCCCCGAGTGCGGGAAGTCCTTCAGTCAGAAGTCCTACCTGAACACACACAGGAGAGTCCACGCGGAGGAGAAGCCCTCATCTTGTTCCGAATGAGGAGTAACCGTTACTACCAGGGCAGCAGACTGCGCAGGAGAAGCCCTGCACCCTGCATTTTCTATACCAGGGACCTCTAGAGAACCCACAGAGCTGTAAAAATAAAGATTTTAGTGGGAAATCTACTCCTTTTATACTTTACTGAAAGGGTGGTAGATAGGTCGAACAGCCTCCCAGCAGAAGCCATCTTTGCGGTTCTGAGTTGCTGTGCATGCCGGAGGTTATCGTGCTGGTTCTAGGTTCCTGTGCATGCCGGCGGCAAGTGATGCTGATGATGTCATACCCGGCCCCCAACCTGTTATTTTCCCCAAATACATTTTTAGTTCTTAAATTCAGCATTTCTGAGGTGTGACTGTAAGGGTCAATAGTCACCCTGGCTGTATTAAAAAGATTGCGGGTCATAAAAAAGAAAAAAAACTTTAAATAAAAAGAAGTTTGAAAAAAAGAATGTTGGGGATGGCGTCGCTATGTGTGGCCGTGTGTTGCTTTGCCCGCCACAAATTTTTCACGGCTATATTGCTTTACTAGGGAGCTGAATCGGTGGGACTGAACCACATTTTAACCCTTTGATACTCTAAAGCCTTCTCTGGACTCCATTAATGAGGCACCTGTGCGGCAGGTGGGCTGCTGAGTGGTGGCGGGTTGGGCAGTGTGCGGCCGTGCAGTGTGACGGAATCACCAATATTTATGCTTCGGGTGTTTTTGGAATGGTAAAAATAAAAAGATTGCGGGTGAGGGGCAGCCGAGGGGCAGATGGTACAGGGACAACAGCCCAGGGGCAGATGGTACAGGGACAACAGCCCAGGGGCAGAGGGTACAGGGACAACAGCCCTGGGGCAGAGGGTACAGGGATAACTGGGAACAGGGGTAGTTGGTTAGAGGACTAGAAGAGCCCATGGGGATGGTTGGTTAAGAGGTCTGGGGAAGTCAAAACTTTACGCTCAATTGGGTGTTCATGCAAGTGACCCCCCCCACCTCTCTAACGGCGGAGGGGACCGCCGGCCTCTCTAACGGCGGAGGGGACCGCCGGCCTCTCTAACGGCGGAGGGGACCGCCGGCCTCTCTAACGGCGGAGGGGACCGCCGGCCTCTCTAACGGCGGAGGGGACCGCCGGCCTCTCTAACGGCGGAGGGGACCGCCGGCCTCTCTAACGGCGGAGGGGACCGCCGGCCTCTGTAACGGCGGAGGAGACCGCCGGCCTCTCTAACGGCGGAGGGGACCGCCGGCCTCTCTAACGGCGGAGGGGACCGCCGGCCTTTCTAACGGCGGAGGGGACCGCCGGCCTCTCTAACGGCGGAGGGGACCGCCGGCCTCTCTAACGGCGGAGGGGACCGCCGGCCTCTCTAACGGCGGAGGGGACCCCCGGTCTCTCTAACGGCGGGGGGGAACGCCGGCCTCTCTAACGGCGGAGGGGACCGCCGGCCTCTCTAACGTTAATCTCTTTGTTATTTATTGAGACGTCTCGCGGTCCCGTTAACCTCTGTTATTTATTGAGACGTCTCGCGGTCCCGTTAATCTCTGTGTTATTGAGACGTCTCGCGGTCCCGTTTATCTCTTTGTTATTTATTGAGACGTCTCGCGGTCCCGTTAATCTCTGTGTTATTGAGACGTCCCGCGGTCCCGTTAATCTCTTTGTTATTTATTGAGACGTCTCGCAGTCCCGTTAATCTCTGTGTTATTGAGACGTCTCGCGGTCCCGTTAATCTCTGTGTTATTGAGACATCTCGCGGTCCCGTTAATCTCTGTTATTTATTGAGACGTCTCGCTGTCCCGTTAATCTCTGTGTTATTGAGACATCTCGCGGTCCCGTTAATCTCTGTGTTATTGAGACATCTCGCGGTCCCGTTAATCTCTGTGTTATTTATTGAGACGTCTCGCGGTCCCGTTAATCTCTGTGTTATTTATTGAGACGTCTCGCGGTCCCGTTAATCTCTGTGTTATTGAGACGTCTCGCGGTTCCGTTAACCTGTTATTTATTGAGACGTCTCGCGGTCCCGTTAATCTCTGTGTTATTTATTGAGACGTCTCGCGGTCCCGTTAATCTCTGTGTTATTGAGACGTCTCGCTGTCCCGTTAATCTCTGTGTTATTGAGACGTCTCGCTGTCCCGTTAATCTCTGTGTTATTGAGACGTCCCGCGGTCCCGTTAATCTCTGTATTATTGAGACGTCTCGCGGTCCCGTTAATCTCTGTGTTATTGAGACGTCTCGCGGTTCCGTTAACCTGTTATTTTTTGAGACGTCTCGCGGTCCCGTTAATCTCTGTGTTATTGAGACGTCTCGCTGTCCCGTTAATCTCTGTGTTATTGAGACGTCCCGCGGTCCCGTTAATCTCTGTATTATTGAGACGTCTCGCGGTCCCGTTAATCTCTGTGTTATTGAGACGTCTCGCGGTCTTGTTAATCTCTGTGTTATTTATTGAGACGTCTCGCGGTCCCGTTAATCTCTTTGTTATTGAGACGTCTCGCGGTCCCGTTAATCTCTGTGTTATTGAGACGTCTCGCGGTCCCGTTAATCTCTGTGTTATTTATTGAGACGTCTCGCGGTCCCGTTAATCTCTTTGTTATTGAGACGTCTCGCGGTCCCGTTAATCTCTGTGTTATTGAGACGTCTCGCGGTCCCGTTAATCTCTGTGTTATTGAGACGTCTCGCGGTCCCGTTAATCTCTTTGTTATTGAGACGTCTCGCGGTCCCGTTAATCTCTGTGTTATTGAGACGTCTCGCGGTTCCGTTAACCTCTGTTATTTATTGAGACGTCTCGCGGTCCCGTTAATCTGTGTTATTGAGACGTCTCGCGGTCCCGTTAATCTCTGTGTTATTGAGACGTCTCGCGGTCCCGTTAACCTCTGTTATTTATTGAGACGTCTCGCGGTCCCGTTAATCTCTGTATTATTGAGACGTCTCGCGGTCCCGTTAATCTCTTTGTTATTGAGACATCTCGCGGTCCCGTTAACCTCTGTGTTATTTATTGAGACGTTTCATTTACTAAACCCACACCCGGAAGGGCTTTCTTCAGATACCATTATTCTTATCAAATCCCCTAATTTACTATAAAAATAAATTATAAAATGTGAATTTTATTTTTTTTAAAACACTGATTTTTATGTTTAAAAAATATTAAAAGAAATAAAAAGAAAAACCTGCGAAATACATTCTGATATCTGACCTGAGAGGGTGGAATGTTTTTCTATCGTGTGTTTTTGCATTTTCCCTCCAAGTTTTAGGGTGATAGGTACAAGTAGCGCATTCCTATGGGGAAAAAAAAATGTTTTTTCCAAATCTGGTCTTCCTGCCCCCACGTCCTATTTGGGAACTCTTTGAAGACGTTCAGTTGAAGTTACCCCCTCAGACCATATATATGTTTGAAAACTAGACACCCCCAGGGTATTTCAGATGCTGATATTTTAACCCTTTCCATGCACTGATTCAAATATACATTATACAGGGTTCAGCTCGCTGATTTAACTATACATTATACAGGGGGCCGGCTCACTGATTTAACTATACATTATACAGGGGGCCGGTCACTGATTTAACTATACATTATACAGGGGGCCGGGTCACTGATTTATCTATACATTATACAGGGGAACGGCTCACTCATTTAACTATACATTATACAGGGGTCGGGTCACTCATTTATCTATACATTATACAGGGGGCCGGTCACTCATTTAACTATACATTATACAGGGGGCCGGTCACTGATTTAACTATACATTATACAGGGGGCCGGTCACTGATTTAACTATACATTATACAGGGGGCCGGGTCACTCATTTATCTATACATTATACAGGGGGCCGGTCACTCATTTAACTATACATTATACAGGGGGCCGGTCACTGATTTAACTATACATTATACAGGGGGCCGGTCACTGATTTAACTATACATTATACAGGGGGCCGGGTCACTGATTTATCTATACATTATACAGGGGAACGGCTCACTCATTTAACTATACATTATACAGGGGCCGGGTCACTGATTTATCTATACATTATACAGGGGGCCGGTCACTCATTTAACTATACATTATACAGGGGGCCGGTCACTGATTTAACTATACATTATACAGGGGCCGGTCACTGATTTATCTATACATTATACAGGGGGCCGGTCACTGATTTAACTATACATTATACAGGGGGCCGGCTCACTCATTTAACTATACATTATACAGGGGTCGGGTCACTGATTTAGCTATACAGTATACAGGGGGCCGGTCACTGATTTATCTATACGTTATACAGGGGCTGGGTCACTGATTTATCTATACATTATACAGGGGGCCGGCTCACTGATTTAACTATACATTATACAGCTTGTTATAAGGACAGCCTAGATGGGCACAGACACTGCATGATGGGAGATAACGACGCTCGCCCCGGGCGCTTCGTCCTGCAACAATCTATTAGGCCCATGAGCTGGCACTCTACTCTGCTGTATCCAATAGCTGCTCGTTCCCCCCCTCCCGTAACACCATGCGCTACTGGCCAACCGCCTACCAACACAAAGCGTGGGTTTTATTGACACGTGCACCACAGCTTACAAGGGGTTAAAGCAACAACTCGATAGAAAAATAATGTACAGCCAATAGAAAGTTCCGGTAACCGTGGCAATCACGCAGACTGCTCGGCCTCACTGTGGCTCCTCTGGTGGCGCAGGAAGTCCGTGCTGCGGACGTAGCACTTGCCGCACTCCGCGCAGCAGAGGGGCTTCTCCTCGTGCATCTTCTGGTGCTTCAGCAGGTGCTCTTGGGGCAGGGAAGACTCTGGAGGCTGTCGTGGAACTTGTGGTGCTCGATGAGGTCCGGGTACGAGGAGAAGCCGACGCCGCACTGCGAGCAGATGAAGGTCTCCTGCACGGCGTGGATCTTCTGGTGGGCGTCGAGCTGGCCGCTGCTGCCGAAGCTCTTCCCACACGCCGAGCACGGGAACGGCTTCGCCGCGTGGCCCTTCTTGTGCGCCGCCAGCTGCGAGCCGTTGGCGAAGCTCTTGCCGCACTTGCAGCAGACGAAGGGCCGCTTCCCCCTGTGGGCCCGGCGGTGGTTGGACAGCCGCGAGCTGTCGCTGAAGCGCTTGCCGCACTCGGCGCAGACGAAGGGCTTCTCCGTCATGTGACTCTGCTGGTGGGAGAGATAGTTGGACTCACGGGAGAAGCGCTTGCCGCAGTCGGCGCAGACGAAAAGCTTTTCGCCGGTGTGCTGCCGGAGGTGCGCGAACAGGTCGGGCTTGCAGGAGAACTGCTTGCCGCACTCGTGGCACGCCACATTCGGCCGCTTGTGGGCCAGCTGGTGCTGAAGCAGATCCGAGCTGCTGCCGAAGTACCGGTTACACTCCGTGCAGAAATAGATGCGCGCCGGGGAGCCATCGAGGGGCCCCGCCGTCGATGTACAAATCAATGTTTTATCGGCAATCCTCTTATACTGCACCAGCGTGCGGCCCGTCGGAGGGTCAGGCTCGTTCCCCGCTCCAGAAGGGGCCGGTTCCTCCTTGATGAAGCCAGCTCCCGTCTTTGTGTTGCCCCTGGGGGTATAATTATAAGCACCCATCGGGTTTCCCCTCTCAGCAGGGGCGGGTTCCTCCTTGACGCAGACAGCTCCCGTCTTTGTGTTGCCCCTGGGGGTATAATTATAAGCGCCCATCGGGTTTCCCCCTTCAGCGGGGGCATATCCTGTCTTTGCGTTGCCCCTGGGGGTATTAGTACAGGCTCCTGTGGCTGGCTCCTTTATTGTCCGCACATGTTGGGTGTCGGCATGGCATCCCCCCTCCCCCAAAGCTGTGTTGTCTCCCGTATTAATCACGGGCTCCGCCATGTTCTCAGTTTAGTAACCCGCGGGGCTGCTCAGCTTCACGCCGACCTCTGACCCCCAAATGATTGGCCTTTGCACTCCACCACGTCCATGTCCTGGGACCACCTGAGTGAAGAGCAGGAAACACATTGAGAGCCACGTGGGGAGCATCTAGCAAGGCTAAATATACCAGGGGCAATAACACAGTGCTCACCCCCCCCCCCCAGTATATGAGGGGCAATAACGCCACGTTCAGCCCCCTCCACCAGCATATCAGGGGCAATAACGCCACGCTCAGCCCTAGCATACCCACCTGTGTATGAGGGTCATTAACATCACGCTCGCCCTGTGCCCGGGGTTATGGAGAACATTATTATAATATTGTTGTTGTTGTTGTTAATGCCGAGGACAGCCCCTCCACCGTTCATCGGAGCAGGAGAACCGAACAGTCCCATCCGCCAGCGAGAGACGCGGACCGCCTTTGTTTTAATCTACTTCCGGAGCCCGCATACCAGGGCACTTCCTGTCTGCGCGTTCCACGGCTACTGCCCGAACTGAGTCTCCAGTTGGACGCGTTAAAATGACACCAGAGAAAAAGCCACCACCCTTTTGTTGTGGCGAACGCTCCCGGATGCATTCTGGGAGTTGTAGTTTCTCAATAGAAGCCAGATACCATTAATATCTAATAGTAGTAATAACTGATTATTGGAATAGAATGTCGTGGTTTTAGTGACGGGCAGTTACTGTAATTACAGCCCTGCTATCTGTATAAGCTCCACCCACTGCCTGTCGAATACCCCCCCCGCCCTTCCTTCGTTGGGACAACAACTCCCAGAAGCCCCTCCTCCCAGCAAAGCGAGTTACTGCACTTTGAAAACGAGGCGTGAATCGCAAGAAGAGCCGAGTCCGGTGGAACGCAAGCGCATCCGGTCTGCAGCTTCCGGCCGCCGCTATCGTTGCTCAGAGAGGGAGCTGCAGGGTAGTTAGTGTCACCCGGTGGGGGCCATATAATGACAGAGCCCCCCCCAGCCTACCCTTCCTGCCCATGTGACCTTATGGCCCCATTAAAGGGACATGCACGCAATGACAGTGCTAACCCTTTACGTTTTTGTGAGCCCCCCTTGTAAATGTATGGTGGGGACTGTGCAGAATCCCCCCTCTCTCGCTTACCCAGCTATCTGTCGCTGAGGAGAGGCGTCTTCCCCGATCTCCGGAACGCGGTATACTCGCCTCGCGTCAGCTGCAGCGCAAGATCCATGTGCCTACCATCTGATTTCAGGCAGCCAATCGGTGGCTCACGGGGGAGACGGGCAGCTGCAGCTTCTACCTCAGGTGAAAAATGTGTCAAGTAATCATAAAGTAGTTTAATGAGCTCAGGTGAGGCTGCCTGGGGCAATAACCTATCCGTTTAATAGCTATTTGTGTAACTGAGGGGGGCATCATCATCAAGCCTGTTCCTGTCATACCCTCATACCCTGCAAACATTCTGACCTCCTAGAAAAGAGGGACATTAGGGGAGGAGAGAGGCATAACAGGAGAGAAGAAAGGGACATCGGGAGAAGAAAGGGACATCGGGAGGAGAGAGGGTCATCGGGAGGAGATAGGGATAACAGGAGAAAAGAAAGGGTCATTGGGAGGAGATAGGGATAACAGGAGAGGAGAAAGGAGCTCCAAGGGGAGGAGAGAGGAGGCATCTGGAGAGAAAAGGAGGGGCATCAGGGGAGAGGAGGAGGAGGACTGGTCACAATAAACAGGGAGGTTTGGCAGGTACGCAGTCCTCACATCTGTTTCCGTGTTAGCGCTGTGTAATGATAATATAATTATGAATCTAAGCTTCTCACCAGCTGCGGCCCCCGAGGCCGGTGAAGTCCATCCGTCCAGAAGCCCCATCTACCCCCGGAATATCTGTGTCTGAGGATGAGGGGCGGCGGGAAGGAGATCACGGAGCGCATCCTGGAGCTCACGCTGGAGATCATGTACCTGCTGACTGGGGAGGTGAGGGGTTCCGGGAACTGTCCAGCCCCGGCCACGTTAGTCTCTTTCTCTGAAAAGCTCATCTGCGTTTCTTTCATTATATAGGAGTACGTGGTGGTGAAGAACCTCGGGGAATCCTACTGCTACTGCCCTGAGGAACCTGACTCTACCAGAGGACGACCCCCTCACCCACCGACCCACGAGAGGAACCGCCAGCAGAAGATCCTGGAACTGACCAACAAGATGATGTCCCTGCTGACTGGAGAGGTGAGCGCTGCTGGGAACGGGACGTTATACAGTAACACCGAGGCGTGTGTCTGGATGGTGACGGCTCATTGTGTGTCTCAGGTTCCTGTAAGGTGTGATGACGTCACCGTCTATTTCTCCATGGAGGAGTGGGAGTATTTAGAAGGACACAAGGAGCTTTACAGGGACGTGATGATGGAGACCCACCAGCCCCGCGGCTCTCCGGGTAAGAGGAGGTTTCTTGGGGGTTTTGGGGAACACCTTTAACCAGGTCTTGTGTTATGTTTAGACATCCCCTTTATCTCTGAGGCCCTCAAACGCACCCGCAGCGTCAGCAAGAGTGGCTTCCATACATCCAGTGTCCTCGCTGTACAAGAACCAATGTCTCGTGACTGCTGACCGCGCGGGTCTCTGATGATCTCTTTTCTGTTGAGCAGGTAGAGCTGCACACGTACAGAACGGACGAGCCGACAAAGAGACACGTGGTGGAGAGGAATGTATGGTGACCAGGCTGAGGAGGACTTCCAGCAAAACCCCAAATACCGGAGAGACAAAGAAGACTGGGGAAGACTGTCTAAAAAAAGACAGTCAACCTACCGCAGGAGAAGACGGGGATCCCACCAAGCCAGAGATCTCCAGATCCACAGAACAGAGTGAAACATCGTATAATCAGCAAGAAGGAAACCTAGCGGACGCCGCCGTTTCTCACCTGAAGGACGCACCAACCCCACCTGAAGAAGGTGAGCGTCACGCACCCAAAGAGTATACGTCTGAAGAAGAGAGTGTCGCAGGGGCCGATATTTGGCCATTAGAGACAGAACACATGAGTGCTAATAGAGAGCAGTCGCTCTCTGCTGGAGAAGAAAACCCCCCGGACTCTGCTGATAGACCCACTGAGGAGGAGACATGTCTTTCAGCTGATCGGCTGAAGGAGGAATCCCTATTGGACGGCGTGGGAGATCTCACAGACGTTCCTATGGATCCCAGGCAGACAGAGCGGCCGTCAGATATACGAGACTCTGTTCGCGAGAAGCATCAGAGCTTTCACAGAGGGAAGAGAACAGCCTGTCCCGAATGCGGGAAACTCTTCTTGTACAAAGCAAACCTCGTCTCCCATCAGATGGTCCACACCGGGGAGAAGTCCTTCACCTGCTCCGACTGCGGGAAGAGCTTCATCTGGAGCTCCCACCTCGTCCGACATCAGAAGATCCACACGGGGGAGAAGCCCTTTCCGTGTCCCGTCTGCGGGAGGCGTTTTCTCAACCAATCGAGTCTCGTCAACCATCAGCGGATCCACACGGGAGAGAAGCCCTTCTCGTGTCCCGAATGCGGGAAGCGCTTCGCCCAGAGCTCCACTCTGATCACCCACCAGAGGACTCACACGGGGGAGAAGCCGTTTGTGTGCTCCGAGTGCGGGATCAGCTTTTCAAACTGCACGGGCCTCGTTAGACATAAGAAGAGACACGCGGCCCCTCGGGTTATGGCCTCTTCGGAATGATCTGTCCGGCTCGCTTCATGTGAGCGGCTCCTCACACTCGGCGTCCGCTACGGAATCTGGTGGTGCTATATAAATATCAATGATAATAAAAATGTCCCAAAAGCACTTAGAATGGGGCCAGACGCCGAGCGATGCCCCCCTCTGGGACAGGATACGGGGGCTGCAGGAGGACGGCTCTTGGTATCCTCCCCGACGTGCCCGGGTGCCCTCTGCCTGCTTACCCAGACGCTCAGCTTTAGCTGGCAGGGCATCTCGGGAGAGGTTTTGCCCACGAATAGGTAACGCAGCAGCGCAAATACAGCCCGGGGTCTGCCAGGGACCGGACTTATCTGCATTCGGCTGAAGCTTTCGAGAACCTCGTAAAAGCTTGCGGTACCGCGATGTGGCAGACGGTCGCACCTGCTAGGAAATCGGCATTAAAGATGGAGTTTAGAGAGTTGTTAATGTAAAATTCTCCTACTGGACAAAGGTGGTATGTGGGGCCCCCAGGGGTCTGTCCCGGGCCCCTGTGATTTAATGTGTTTATCAATGATCTTGCAGTGGGTATTAGGTAGGGTAATACAGTCAGAAGTAGAAGTTTCTTCCCTGCAGGGTGATTTGGGACCGGTCAGCCAAGCGGCAGATGAGATTTAACGTTGATAAATAAAAGGTTATGCATTTTTTTTTTGGGGGGGGGGTGTGTGAATTATATTTTAAATATAAGGTATATTAGGGAACTCCAAAACGTGTCTCTCTAACGCGCTTCTGCCTCGTACCGTCTGGAGGAAGCCAACACTTTACCTTAATCCGAGAAATGTTGCTCTGCTACTAAATGTCCATGTTACTAAGTAATAGCGTGCATACCCCCAGCGTGCATACCCCCAGCGAGCGGGAGCAGGTAGAGGCAACCCAAACACGGCAGCCGCCCCGATAATGGCCACTCCCTCCCTGGATTCAGTGAGGAAAGGTTGGCAATTATCTGATTGGTTATTTGGTGTGCCCTCCCCCAACACCCTATTGGTTAATATAAGCCCCTTTCTTCATTGGTCAGTTGTCAGAGAAACCAAGGCTTATGTTGTGCGTTTTGTGGATAACTTTGTTCGGCACGGTATAAACACGAATCCCCCATAACCCGGTCTTGGCTGGGCTTTAGGTGGGTTTTTAACTATTTGCAGAGCAGCAGCAGCGACAAGTCAGGGACCGGCGGCCCCACCTGGGTCAGGTGAGTGTGGTACCATCACACCTGCTGTTTACGAGGTTAGGTCCTCTTCTTCCCACCTAGTCTCCAGCAGCCGGGGACTGACTGGGTCAGGTGAGTGTGGTACCATCACACCTGCTGTTTATGAGGTTAGGTCCTCCTCTTCCCACCTAGTCTCCAGCAGCCGGGGACTAACTGGATCAGGTGAGTGTGGTACCATCACACCCGCTGTTTACGAGGTTAGGTCCTCCTCTTCCCACCTAGTCTCCAGCAGCCGGGGACTGACTGGATCAGGTGAGTGTGGTACCATCACACCTGCTGTTTACGAGGTTAGGTCCTCTTCTTCCCACCTAGTCTCCAGCAGCCGGGGACTGACTGGATCAGGTGAGTATGGTACCATCACACCTGCTGCCTATGAGGTATATATTATTATTATCTTTTATTTATATAGCGCCAACCATGTACGCAGCGCTTAATACAATCCATATATTCAAGGGTTATGACAAGACGAGAATTGACAGACCGATAAATTAGGTGGAGAGACCCGACTCTTATAGTGTCTCCAGCAGCCTTTCCATGCTGTCCATGTTTATATTAAGGTAATACAATGATGTTCCTGTACTGACACCCATCGAATGTATGTACATGTGATGTCATTAATTTATGCGGATACATGACGATGCTCAGAACATTCCCTTCCCGCCGCATTGCTCTCATCGTCGATCTCTTTAGTAAATATCATAGTGAGTTGGCCGTCCTGTTCATCAAGAGAAAACATTTCCTGCGGAGCGGTGACGGCTTCTCTGCCTGTGAATTACCATGTGATGTCATCAAATGGTCACGTGTCCCAATACAATCCACAACCACTGTATAAGACGCACTTAGTTTTTCGACCCCAAATTTTTTGAAATAAGGTGTGTCTCGTACATGGGGAAATACATATATATATGTATATAGGGAGAGTTATATAGATATAGGTGTTTTATGTATATATGTATTGATGTGTGTATATATATATATATATATATATATATATATATATATATAGGGAGAGTTATATAGATCTAGGTGTTATATGTATATATGTATTGATGTGTATATATATCTATATATAGTGAAAGTTATATAGATATAGGTGTTCTATGTATATATTGATATTATATGTATATATAGGGCGAGTATGATAGATATGTGTTATATGTATATATTTATTGATATATGTATATATAGTGAGTTATATAGATAGATGTGTCATATGTATATATTTATTGATATATGTATATATAGCGAGAGTTATATAGATAGGTGTTATATGTATATATTTATTGATATTTGTATATATAGTGAGCGTTATATAGATATGTGTTCTATGTATATATATTTATTGATATATGTATATATAGTGAGCGTTATATAGATATGTGTTCTATGTATATATTTATTGATATGTGTATATATATATATAGGGTGAGTATGATAGATATAGGTGTTCTATGCATATATATTTATTGATATTATATGTATATAGTGAGCGTTATATAGATATGTGTTATATGTATATATATATAGGGAGAGTATGATAGATGTTATATGTATATATTTATTGATATATGTGTATATATATATATATATATATATAATATAGGGTGAGTATGATAGATATGTGTTCTATGTATATATATTTATTGATATATGTATATATAGTGAGTGTTATATAGATATGTGTTTATATATATATATATATATATTTATTGATATGTATATATATAGGGTGAGTATGATAGATATAGGTGTTCTATGCAAATATATTTATTGATATTATATGTATATAGTGAGAGTTATATAGATGTGTTATATGTATATATATATATAGGGAGAGTATGATAGATGTTATATGTATATATTTATTGATATATGTATATATATGTATATATATATATATATATATATATATATATAGGGTGAGTATGATAGATGTGTTCTATGTATATATATTTATTGATATATGTATATATAGTGAGAGTTATATAGATATGTCTTATATGTATATATTTATTGATATTATATGTATATATATATATATATATATATATATATATATATATATATATATATATATATATATATATATATATATATAGGGAGAGTATGAAAGATATAGGTGTTATTCGAAGACGCGTTGATAGTCTTAGCCAGACCAGGGATGACGTGGCCGATTCGAAGTAAGTGCGGCCGACGGCTGGATATGAGGGGCTGGACGTCGGGATGTCCATAGAATCTGCTGGAGTGGCAGATTGGGTGCATATGGAAGGATGACGGCCAGCGTCCCACCACATGCGTGACCGGCGTGCCACATGGCCAGTCCGAGCCCGGCTGAGTTCAATTTACCCCAACACAACGCCCGCTCCATTGGGCTGCAGAATACGATGGCACTTCGGAGCTCCATATTGTAATAGACCCAGAAGACTGTCGGCCACCTCTGCGCTTGGTTGCCGGTTTTATTGGTCTTTAAAGAGCTGATAAATGAAGGAGAATGTGGTCAGTGACATCAGTAACCTTCAAGAACCCTTCCCAAGATGAATAAGCACTACGCCGATGGTGGGTTCCCCACCGAAGCTTCATCCCTCATATTGCGAACGCCATTTTGCTGTAGTTAGGTTTGGATAAAGGATTCTACGTTCAGGAATGTATGGGGTTAATGATCACGAGGATTCTTCGTGCCCCGTATTAAACACATCCGATCGGTTTTATAAACCAGGACCGAGAACATTCCCGTCCTCGATGTCGACCAATGTTTAGCAGAAGCCCGAAAAGAAACCGGAGGCCGCGTAGGCGGGAGCTTCCGGTCCTCCTTACCGGCTGGGACCTCCCGTACACATTGTCTGAACCCTACGGCACCTGCCTCTAAAACATGTCCTCGACACGGAGCATTTCTCTCCTAAACCCACCACTTTATTCCGCAGGAAGGTTCTGGAGTATTACTGCCCCGAGGACGCTGTCTGTGGAGCCTGGCCGGAGAGCACAGGGGACCCCACCAGGAGACTCAGCATAAGAAGAAAGTGAGAGGAGACACAGAAACGAGTCCAGAGTCTGCGGGAGAGAAGAAGCTGGTCTTCAGCTGCATGCGAGTCCTTACAGGGGCCACAGAGTATAAAGAGAAGGCTTTGAGCATTGGATCAAATGACTAGAGGTAGAGGAGGCTGGGTGGCCGTCTCACCTCTGAGGCCTGACAGAGAACCTGGTGTTCAGAGCATTAAATTGAGAAAACAATGGAAAAAGCCACGTCGGCCCAACAGCCATGAAGCCTTCAGCCAGAAAGAGACGGCAGCGAGAAGGAGAGAAGGGGCTCTGGGGGGTCACTTAGGGTTCCTAGCCTATTATAAGCTGGTACACGGGGCAGGGTTCTCGAGTTACACGTGTGTGGGGCGACTGATTGGTTTATTGACGAAACGTGAATTTAGCCCAGACACGTAATCAATGCTCCTCGGAACAGCCAACCCGGGCATGAGAAGGACCGCGCAGGAACCATAAAACACAGCGGGGCGATCACAGACCGAGAAACGTGACACGCGAGATTCCTTACCCACGGTGACACCGAAGAACAAGACGTCTCAAAATGCACGTTTGAGATGTGAAGGTTTATTTACTAAACGAAAAAAAAGGACGCTCTGGTGAGTCTGTGTCCGCCGCGGCCCCACTCAGTGTTTGGGCGCTCGCCTGCTAAACGTTCTGCGGCTTTTGTGGCGGTACGAAGACGTGAAAGTCCCCGTGAGTCTTCTTGTGCATAGCGAGGCCCGTGCTGTTCTTGAAGCCCTTCCCGCACGCCGGGCACACGTACGGCTTCTCCCCCGTGTGAGTCCTCTGGTGGGTGGTGAGGCTGGAGCTCTGCGTGAAGCGCTTCCCGCAGTCCGGACACGAGAAGGGCTTCTCGCCCGTGTGGATCCGCCGGTGGGTTACGAGGTGCGAGTGGCTGAGGAAGCACTTCCCGCACTCGGAACACGGAAAGGGCTTCTCCCCTGTGTGGATCTTCTGATGTCGGACGAGGTGGGAGTTCCAGATGAAGCTCTTCCCGCAGTCGGAGCAGGTGAAGGACTTGACCCGGTTGTGAACCCTCTGATGGGAGACGAGGTTTGCTTTGTAGGAAAAGAGTTTCCCGCACTTAGGGCAGGACAGTCTCTTTGTGTGAACGCTCTGATGCTTCACGAAATCAGATTTCTCGCATTCCGTGCAATCGTAGACTTTCTCCGCCGCCAGCGGCCCCGGCTGAGCCAAACTCCCGTTCCTTCCCCGCGCCGGGGAATCGATCCCTTCCCCCCTTCCTGTCCCATCTGTGACATCTCCCTCGTCCCCCGACAGGGATTCCTCTTTAACGTGGACGGTTATGTAAGCCATCTCCGGTTCCAACGCTCTATAAATGAGACTGTCCGAGGGGTCTCCTTCGTCGCCTGAGGCTGCCTCCTCCTTCACACGCAGAGACTTATACCCTAGGGGCGCGTGTTCCATGTAACTGTAAAGCTTACGATCCGCGAGGTCTCCCTCTGCAGCGGCGAAAGACTGCTCGCTATTGGCGCTCACGTGCTCTGATCTATAAACGTCACCCCCTGCAAGACGCTCTACATCAGGCGGGCCCTCGGGATCCCCGTCTTCTCCTGCGGAGAGTCTGTCTTTAATCCGAGTAAACGCTCTATCGCTCTGCGTCCCCTCCGTGACGCGTGGACATTCTCCGGCGTTTCTCTGCGCATGTCCTGCGGTAGGTTGACTGTCTTTTTTTAGACAGTCTTCCCCGCCGGTCTCTGTCTCTCCGGTATTCGGGGCTTTGCAGGAAGTCCTCCTCGGCCTGGTCGCCATACATTCCTCTCCACCACGTGTATCTTTGTCGGCTCGGCCGTTCTGTACGTGCGCAGCTCTACCTGCTCAACAGAAAAGAGATCATCAGAGACCCGCGCGGTCATCAGTTACGAGACACGATAATTAGACGGCTCCGGGAGGAGGCTGCGAGATTTAACCCGTTAAGGTCATGGAGGCTTCGACTGGTTTAGAGACGTCTTTTGGGGGGAGGTGGGGTGGGAGTTAAGGTCGGAGGTTAGATGGCAGTGGAGAGTAGTTGGTAGATTTGGGGGCCACCAGGGTGGGGGCTGTGGGTCTACTCTGAAAGACCAAAAGAAGAATTGAGGGGCAATGGGTTCGATGGAGCAGAGGCAGAGGCAGAAATCGTTACGGGGGGAGGTGGAAAGATCGAGCCCCACATCGCACACAGAGGGGAGAAACGGTACGGAGACTTTCAAAGAAACCGCCAGTGATAGGGAGGAGGGGGAGGACAGGGACAGGTAGGAATAAGAGGGGGCAGGGGGTGGGTTCAATGACCCGAGTATAGGATGAATATGGATAAGATGCGCGGGTGGGGTTTGTGGAGACGGTTGTCTCTTGAGTTTGATTGGTAGTAGTTAAGGTCTTATGGGAGAGAAGTTCTCATGGGGTAATTGGAGGTTGAGGAGTGGGGTTGTTACGAGGGGAGGGAAAAAAGAAGAGAAATAATAAGCAGGCTGTAGGTGAGATGAGAAGAATTTCTATTCCCGATCTCTGACCACTAAATGGCGCCATATTATAAATCACAAACCTCTTACCCGGAGAGCCGCGGGGCTGGTGGGTCTCCATCATCACGTCCCTGTAAAGCTCCTTGTGTCCTTCTAAATACTCCCACTCCTCCATGGAGAAATAGACGGTGACATCATCACACCTCACAGGAACCTGAGACACACAATGAGCCGTCACCATCCAGACACACGCCTCGGTGTTACTTTATAACGTCCCGTTCCCAGCAGCGCTCACCTCTCCAGTCAGCAGGGACATCATCTTGTTGGTCAGTTCCAGGATCTTCTGCTCGCGGTTCCTATCGTGGGTCAGCGAGTGAGGTGGAGGCACCGGGCTGGGGCTCCGGGTCCCGGGGGGTCCGTCTGACACAAGGGGGCCGTCGCTGGGTGGGACGCAGTCACTGGGCTTCCTCACAATCATATAATCCTGTATATCGGGAAAGATATTGAAATATCGATGAGCAAAGAAACATCTGAGCTGCAGTTTGTGGACATAACGACATCCATGTTCTGGCCCCAGAGACACCGGCCCCTCACCTCTCCGCTCAGCAGGGAGATGATCTCCAGGGTGAGGCTCCAGATCTTCTCAGCCACCGGATCCAAGTTCTTGGTCATCATCGAAGAGTCTCCGGATCGGTCCAGCTGCAGGGCGCCCCGCGGAGGGGGGAGGGGTTACATTTTGTTGGGTGTCGGGAGGGTTAATGAGGCGGGCGATGTACAGAAGTAGAGTTAACCCTATAGTGAGAGGGGCAGATTGTCAGCTGTGGGACCCTTCATCCCGAGCCCTCAGGTCTCTAAATCTGCCACACTGTTTCCCGTAACACCCCGACCCCAGCGTGACCCCTGCCCTGACCCCACCTGGGGACCCTGACCCAGCATGACCCTGACCCGAAACCCGCCCACTCCATGCTGGATTAGAAAGTGAGCAGGGGGTGGTGGACGGGCAGCCGCCTTAAGGAGTTGCTCAGGGGGCGGAAGACACCCCTATATAGGGTGGGGTATTTAATATAATTTAAACAACAAATGCCCCGGGCCCTACCCACCCCGCCTGACTCAGGGGTGCCACGCGGGCTCCTTGGCTGTCTTGCTGAGTTTCATCATTTTTTGTATATGAAGGCACCACCATAATGCGTAGCGCAGTACACATGGTCACACAACCCCCCCTCCCCTTCCCTTAGTAGTGTGTACTCAGATCGGGCTCCTCGATCCCTCTGCCTGCGCCTCTCCCTCATACCCACCTGCTTGCCCTTCCTTCCGCCCCCTCTAGGAGTCAGGGCACTGAAACTACTACTTCAGGAGCGCGTGCCTCTGGCTTAGCAGGATGGTGACGTAGAACACGGCGGCCGGGCAGGCTCTTTCCGCTGCAGTATCCTTCCTCTACGGCCAGGCGACGCGGGGTTACCATGGAGACGGGGAGACACCCCGGCTCATCCGGCGGCCATGATGAAAAAGGGCAGGCGAGGTCCGGGCAAAAAAACCAAACTGGTGGCGAGCAGTACCGGCATACAACGCGGCTACACTGACACCGAGGCCTGGAACGCATACCGCAGCACTAAAGGCAAGCTGTGGGTTTACTTCCGCATGGGCACTTCCGGGGGCGGGCTAAGTAACATCATGGGTTTGGGATGCGTCTTAGAGGCATTATCCGCTACCGCTTCTGCCGGCAGTCTGCTTTCTTATCTACTACCTTTTCCGCCCATGTCCCTCACTGTATTTCCCACTATCGCTTCTGGAGCAACTACCTATCCTGCGCATATCCCTCACTGTATTACCCTCTACCGCTTCTGCCGGGAAGCTGCTCCATCTACCTACTACATATCCCGTGCATGTCCCTCATTGTATTACCCTCTACCGGCCTAATGGCAGTGTTTTAACCCCTTAAGCAACCAGCGAGTTATTTCCCCGAAGGCCGGAACCCCCCCCCCCCGTGTATTATTACCCCGGAGCACCCCCCTTATTATCAGACGACCCCCCCCCCAATATTTGAAGATTAGTTTAGGGAAAAAAGAAAGAGCCTATAAGAAAAAAGGTTTTATTAGTAAATATTAATTCATAAAAACTATGATTTAGAAAAATGCATTTTTTGTTTTATTTGACAACCTGCCCCCCAGTTATCTACATCTGCCCCCAGAAATGCCTTTTAACCCCTATATGCCACTCTCTCTCCCTGATATTCCTTTTAACCTCCTATATGCCACTCTGCCTTCCTGATACTCCTTCGCACAGGCGTTCACCGGCTGCCGGAGAGGAGGATCCGGGTCCCTGCAGCGCTGCGGGGGATCTGGATCTTTGTCTTGGAGTCAGACATCTATCTGAGATCCGATTATAAGACGAGGAGCATTTGCTATGAAAAACCCTCATGTTATATTCGAGCGAATATGAAATTACCCCGGAGGGCCCCCCGTGTGTTATTACCCCAGAGCCCCCCCCCCCCGTGTATAAATGAAGCACAAAGGCTGATTTGGAATCTGTTTTATTCAGAGCTTTTTGTATACATGACCCTCGGCTGCTCGACCCCCCCCCCCCAATACAATCATTTCACATTTTCTATTGTTTTTTTTTTAACATTTGTATTTTATATTATTTTTTTAACCCTTTCTGCCCCCCAGCATAAATAAGGAAATTAACCCCAGCAAGGAGTCACAGATTTAACTCTCGGATCTCCAGATCGGACCCCTGATTACCCCCATATCGGACCCCTGCTTATATTTATCAGGATATTATCGCCCCCACCCCCTGCTATATATAAGGAAATTAACCCCGCGAGGAGTCACAGATTTAACCCTCGGATCTCCACATCGAACCCCTGATTACCCCCAGAGCCCCCTGCTTTTATATATCAGGATATTATCACCCCCCAGTGCCCCCCCAGTAGCCCCGGCACATGCATAGATGTATGACTGTGGATACAGTTCCCAGCAGTAGTGCCTTTTGTGCTGTCGTGGAGGGGGTATAGGATTCAGGGTGTAATTCTTCCCTTTTGTTTCTATCCCTGAGCCTCAGGTGTGTTGGCAGTCATACTTTCTCTCCCATCTATTGTCCTTATTCTATCTCTGCTTTCAAGGTCTCGGGGGTCTCTTCTTCAGATGTTAAAGAAGCTCCTGATGGTTATGGAGGAGTCATCCAGTACCCAGAAGGCAGCGTGAAGCGGCTCAGCGAAGGTGGTAGTGAAGGTGTGTAAGTGTCTGACGGGGTCTCGCAGCTCGTAGAAAGAGAGCCGGCCCGCCTCGTAGTCCAGCGAGACCCCCAGCCTCTGACAGGACGGGCCGTACGGAACCAGGACCCCATCGTTGCAGTGTATCGCGACGTATTGATTGTCGAACCTCTGCAGGACCCAGGACTCCTCGCTCTCCCCGATACACGAGCCGTGCCCTTTCCGCTCTATACTGGCATAGGCCACGCCCACCCGTATATGTGCCGTCTTTACGGTCTCCACCTCCCAGCAATGCCTCCCCGAGGAGAAGCTCTCCAAGCTGAGGACCTGCGGGGTGTACAGGCCAAACCTCGCGGGGGTTTCTGGGCGGCCCTGGGGCCTGGACGACCACAAGGCGCTTTTCAGGTTATCCGACACGATGACATCGTTGCTGGCCGTGTGCACGTCGAGCGTGAGGTCCGAAGCCGCGTAGCCTTCCAGGAACGCACCAGAGCGCATTTTTCCGCCGCCCGGAGTAGGTGGAACCTCCAGGAACGCGTCCGAGTCGTCGCTCCCATACAAAAAGAAGTCAGAGGCCTCCAGCACCTGCCCCCACTTCTCGATGGCGTCGCCGACAGCCAGTAAGCCTCTGTGCAAAGGGACAGACGCCAAACCCACTCCGCCGAGCTGTAACCCTTCCGGAGTATCTCCCTTCCTGCCCTGGTCCGTCTCGGAATTCCAGAGGTCAGCTCCGGCCGATTCACACCCGAGTATGACGGCCAGGGGGTCGCTGGTGCTGAGGAGCCCCTCGATGCGAAGAGTCTTCCCGCGCAGCTCCTCCTTCTTTTTTTCCAGGTGTCGGAGGAGATTGGAGGCGTGGAGGGAGAGCTGCTGCTCCCGCAGGGTGATGTCCTTCAGCACGTGCTGCTGCAGAGCCTCCAGCCTCTCTCTGACGTCCGCCAGCAGCTCGGCGAGTCTGTCTCTCTCGCACCCTGCTTTCCTCAGCAGTTTTCTTTGGCTGTCCTGCAGACTCTGGATGCTCTTCTCCACACCGTCCGACCGGGACGCGAGTCCCTCCAGGACGCCCCTCAGTCTCTCCTTCTTCTTGTCAGCCACCTCGGCAAGCGTCTCCACCCGGTGGCCCCCGTGCTCTCCGTCCAGCCTGCAGGACACACAGACGAAGACGGAGTCTTGGGGGCAGTAGTACTCCAGGAGCTTCTTGTGGACAGAGCACTTCCAGAGGCTGGGGGAGGCAGTGGGCTGGGTGAGGACATGATCCGCCGACCTGCTGTGGACCTCCAGGTGCTCCTCACACAGAGACGCCTCGCACAGTAGGCAGCTTTTGGCCGCAGGTACCCGCGACTGGATACAGTAAGTGCAGGAGACCCCGACCTCAGCTGTGTTGGTCGGCCTCCGATTTCCCCGGCGTGTCCTTCTCCTTCTAGGCGTCCGTCGGCATTGGGGACAGGGAGCCGTCTCCCCGCCACCCTGCGCCGTATCCAAGCAGAGCCGACAGAAGCCGTGTCCGCACGCGAGCGTTACGGGGTCCGCGGGGACGTTCTGGCAGACGGGGCAGGGGAGCTCCCCTCTCTGAGCTGCCGATGCCATCGATGATCACAGGTAACGAAACTGAGTGAGGAGTGGGGAGTGTCCTCCGACATCCACGTGTAGAGCGGAGGAGACTTTAACCCTTTATGTCCCTCCCTGCAGTAGCTTCCGGAAGCCGAATGAGGACATTTCTGTACTTTTCGTTAAAACCCCCAAAACTCACAAATAGGGCAGGAAACTCCCCAAATACTGAGGTTCAAACCTTCAGGGGTATTGGGGAGGGGGGAGTGTGGTGTGACGGAAGCTTCCATCCCTGGGGCTTATGGAGGGGACTGCTGGCTAGCCTCCTGCCTGCTGACAGTGGGCCCTGACGTTAGAAGGGGTTCTGTTCTTGGGGAAGTGGATACAGGGACCCCCTTTCTGGTGATTTCCCCTATTGTATGTTTTACAGCATTTCCCACACAGAGACTCAGAGCTGTAAATGCGGCCGGACATCCCGGTGTAAGAAGAAGGCGGATTATCTGGGGGTTCATGTGTCCGGTGCTAGGACTTTCCTGTCATGTCAGGATACACGCGTGTTTCAATTAACTTGCACCCCCACTCTTGCTGTATTAACCCGTCTCCTTATCTATAATGGCTGTTTAACAAAAGACTATCCCATGCATGTTTAAATTCCCTCAATGTATTACCCTCTACCGCTGCTGCTGGGCCACTGTTCCACTTATCCACCACCCTCTCCCACTAATAAAAATTCTTTACACTCCTGTACATAAACAGACTGGCCTTTTGGCTCAAAGTCCGGAACATTCCAGATAATTCATTTTACCTGAAACCGGTATTTCTTCTCCAGTTTCTATGGCGTTAGGCGACTGGCTGTTAGCTGAAACGCTTCCAAGATGTGGAATTTGCCCCGTAATAAACGCCGGCCTGAGAGTGTAAATACTCGGGGGTCCCGTCACTCTTCGGACCCTGAGCTCTCTGTTGGTACCCCGGGATTGACGTTGCTCCCTCAGGATCACCCCCGAAATAGTGACTCTTTGTTGGCATTGCTGGCCATAGAACTGCATGGAGGCGCCGGGATGGCTGGTAGTGATGGGATTATACTCCTGATCTGATTATGCTTCTGTATAAATATCTGCGCTGTTCCCAATAAAGTTCCTCAGCATTACTTCTGTCTGATGATTGGGGGCGGCCATGATAACTTATTGCCCTTCTCAGGGTAATATTAGTGCTGCGTAGCTACTCTCCAGCCAGCCACAGCGCCAGCGCGGCTCCACGAGATGGCTGCCCTGCCAATCGCTGAAGGGGTTAACCGCTGGCGTCTCGGCAGAAGCACGATTTGGCGGGAAGCGTGTTGCCGGAGCTGTAGTTAAAATGCGGTTTGGCCATCACTGGTGGCGAGAGTGAGGACTATGGCTCCCAAAACGCAGTGCAAAGCGATATGGTGGCCCAGATGTTCAGCGCTTGTGTTGTCTTTCAGTGAAAACTCTTGATGAGCATCATGGCTGCTGATTGGGTATTTACTCACTTGCATGGGGGATACTAATACTAAGAAGCTTGCACTTTCTCCTTCGCTCTGTGCCATAAGAAGGCAGGACCTCCTGGTCTCTCCTTTATGTCAGAAGGCTGGACCTCCTGGTCTCTGCTTAGCTGTGAGTCAGGAGAAGGCAGGACCTCCTGGTCTCTCCTCTGTACCAGGAGAAGGCAGGACCTCCTGGTCTCTCCTCTGTGCCAGGAGAAGGCAGGACCTCCTGGTCTTTGCTTAGCTGTGAGTCAGGAGAAGGCAGGACCTCCTGGTCTCTCCTTTATGACAGGAGAAGGCTGGACCTCCTGGTCTCTGCTTAGCTGTGAGTCAGGAGAAGGCAGAACCTCCTGGTCTCTCCTTAGCTGTGATTCAGGAGAAGGCAGGACCTCCTGGTCTCTCATCTGTGCCAGGAGAAGGCAGGACCTCCTGGTCTCTGCTTAGCTGTGAGTCAGGAGAAGGCAGGACCTCCTGGTCTCTCCTTTATGACAGGAGAAGGCTGGATCTCCTGGTCTCTGCTTAGCTGTGAGTCAGGAGAAGGCAGGACCTCCTGGTCTCTCCTTAGCTGTGAGTCAGGAGAAGGCAGGACCTCCGGGTCTCTCCTTTATGACAGGAGAAGGCTAGACCTCCTGGTCTCTCCTTTGTTGCACAAAATCTAAACACAATATACAGAGTAACAAAAATACACGTTTATTAAAGTGATTGTTAATGCAGGAAGCATCAGGAGATCAGATTATGAATAAATCAGCCGGATCGGGTCTTCATGTCAGCCGTTTCCCTGAAAAATGAAATCTTTTAAGGCAACCAAAAAATCGTACGTTTTTAATAACAAACCTAAGAGGCATATTCACTGTATTGTATGTACCCATCACACCTCCTTCTCTCCAGCAGCTTTAGATCCAGGTCAGGGGTATCTACAAGGATGATTGGGAGGCGTAGGTGTACGGGATTCAAAATAGAGATGAATCTAATGATTGTAAAAAAATACCAACATTTTACCCCCAAAAAACGAATTATTTTAAAATGACTTCTTTTACTTCCGAGTGAATCCTCAAATGTCTGCTCAGGCAGCTTTTTAAGACAAAAGATTTCCCGCATTCCAAACAGGAATACGACCTCTCCCCCTTCTTGATCTTCTCATGCGTGATGAGTTCCGACTTCTGGGTAAAGCGCCTCCCGCAGTCCGGACACTCGTACGGCTTCTCTCCCGTGTGAATTCTTCGATGGGCGACCAGAGTGGACTTGCGGCCGAAGCTCTTTCCGCAGTCGGCGCATGGGAACGGCCTCTCTCCCGTGTGACATCTCAGGTGAGCGACGAGGAGAGAGTTACTGGTGAAGCCCTTCCTGCAGAAGGAACACATGAAGGGGTTTTCGCTGGAGTGGACCTTCTGGTGGCCAACGAGGCCGGCGCGGTCAGAAAAACATTTTGCGCACTCAGGACACGGGAACTGAGTTTCCGAATGCAGCACCTTATGCTTGAGAAGACTTCTGTGGTCGATGTAACCCTTTCCGCATTCCGAACACACGAAGGGTTTCTGTCCTGAGTGGATCCTCTGGTGCTTGTCGAGGGCGGCCTTCTGGGCGAAGCCTTTCCCACAATCCGAGCACCGGTATGGCTTCTCCCCGGTGTGTACCCTCCGGTGGGTAATAAGGTGGGAGTTACTGATGAACCGTTTCCCGCAGTCGGAGCAAGCAAACTCTTTCTCACCCGAGTGGGACCGGTGGTGCACGGCCAGTTCTGATTTGTAGAGGAAGGGTTTGCCGCACTCGGCACACGCCAGCTTTTTCTCCTTGTGAACCTTCTGGTGTTTAACGAGATCGGCGTTGCTCGAGAAACCTTTGCCGCAGTCGGCGCAGGCGAAAGGCTTCTGGCCCGTGTGGCTGCTCTTATGAGCGGCGAGGAAGGAATTTCGAACGAAGCTCTTCCCGCATTCGGAACACGCGAAGGGTTTCTCCCCCGTGTGAGTTCTCTGGTGTATGAGGAGATCGGAGCGGTAGAAGAAGCGCTTGTCACAGTACGGGCAGACCAGCTTCTTCTCTCTGTGGCCTTTTTGGTGTTTCACGAACTCCAGGTTATCGGTGAAACTTCTGCCGCACGCAGGACATTCGAGCAGTTTGCCTCCCGTGTGGACGTTCTGGTGGGCGATGAGAAAGGAATTCTGGGAAAAGGCCCTCCCGCACTCTGAACACACAAACGGCTTCTCCCCCGTGTGCGTCCTCTCGTGGATGAGAAGCTCGGACTTGTAAAGGAAGCGCTTCCCGCACTTTGCGCACGCCAGCTTCTTTTCTTTGTGGCTCCTCTGGTGGCGGAATCGCGCCGACTTGTTGGTGAAGCCCTTGTGACACACGGAGCAGTTATAGACCTTCCGTGCGTCGTGGAGAGACTCGGTGGTCTTTTCTCCATTGCGCCTTCCGTGGTCCTTAACATGCGGAGACAGAAGGTCCGCTTCGGGGAGAGTTTCTTCTAGACACGATTCTGGTTCTTCCTTAACCCGCACAGACGTGTGCCCGGCGGTGACAGACGTGTGCCCAGCAGGGGCGCTGGTTCCTTCTTCCAATGGGTCTGGATCCTCCTTGGCGTGAGCCGCTGCGTATTCTGTCTGCGCATGTTCAGCCGATGGGCCGACGTCCGTCTCTTCCCGGGAAGCCGGTTCCTCTGTATTACGGGCCGCTGAGTATTCTGTCTGCGCATGTTCAGCCGATGGGCCGACGTCTGTCTCTTCCCGGGAAGCCGGTTCCTCTGTATTATGGGCCGCTGCGTATTCCGTCTGCGCATGTCCTCTGGGTGTCCAAATGTCTGCTGCTTGACTTGAGGTGGGTTCTTGCTTAATACCAGTAGGCATGCGGCCAGTCTGTGCATCGGCCACAGAGTCTTCTTCAGGTTCTTCCTTAATATTTGCCCCTGCGCTCCTACCCTGCATAGTTTCTGGGGCTGTACTCGCGCACGTCTCTGTGAGACCCCCATGTTCACATGGGATGGAGCCCACCTCAGTACGGCTGGATGTGGTTTCGGTCTCCGGATCCCCGCTGGGTGCAGAGATGTTGGCGTCGGTGGGATTCTGGACCGGGTCGGACTCCTCCATGATATTCACACTTTTAGATTTAGCGCCATAGTGATTGGATAAGGAAGTCCCGGCATTAAATCCGTCCCCAGAGCGCACGACGACCGACCCAGCTACAGGAAGTAAGAAAAAAAATTACATGAAAAGACTAAATACCTGCAGACCGTCTCATTATTACTGAGATAATAAAAAAAACATTTAGAAAGGACCGTTACGGGTCTCTTTAAACTGTGAAATCAGCTGAATTCTGTTAAATTGCCTGTATTATTATTATTGATTTTTATAGCGCCATCATATTCCACAGCGCTGTACAATTTTCTGCGTTACTGGGACTGCCCCAGGCGAAGGGCCGGTGCAGGGGGGGATTAATGGTGTCAGTGGAAAGGCCAGTGCAGGGAGGGGGCAACGGTGTCAGCCGAAGGGCCAGTTGGGGGGGTAATAGTGTCAGCCAGAGGGCCAGTTGGTAGGGGTGTAATACTGTCAGCCAGAGGACCAGTTGGGAGGGGTGTAATAGTGTCAGCCAGAGGGCCAGTTGGGGGGGGGTAATAGTGCCAGCGAGAGGGCCAGTTGGGGGGGGTGTAATAGTGTTAGCCAGAGGGCCAGTTGGGGGGGGGTGTAATAGTGTTAGCCAGAGGGCTAGCTGGGAGGGGGATATATCATATTACTATACTTAATATTTCATTAATTATTATTAATACCAATGAATATCATTTAGGAGGCAGCAGGTGTTGGAAAGCTGCCCCACGCTGTTTGCCCCGGCGCCAGACCCTGAGCATACGATGTCAGTGGCTGACTGACATAGCATTCCACTTCCGGTTCTGCTGCACCGGGACCACTGGGTATAGAATAATTTATTCACCAACCAACCCAGAACCCACCGTCATAAGCTCCTATCTTCCGGGTACCATAAGGGAAAGCGGACCGGAAGTTCCTGGCCGGAAAAAGCGCCGTGCGTGTCACCGGGCTCCAGGCTTGCGTTCCAAACCATCACAACAAACCAGCGATTAGCTATTTCCGCTCTGTGTTCCAAAGATATCTGGGAGTTGCAGTCCTTCCGGTCTGGCCGCAACAGAAGAGCCAATGGTTTTCCGGGACTTGTAGTTTAACTCGCTGTCCCTTATGCCTGAAGGAGAGGAATGACTACATCTCCCATGATGCCCTTCGCTCTACCTGCAGCTTCAGTCCCACTGAACGTTATAAAACTTTTTAGCAAACTTGCAAGGAACTGAACC
Organism: Spea bombifrons; assembly: GCF_027358695.1. Classification (NCBI taxonomy): domain Eukaryota; kingdom Metazoa; phylum Chordata; class Amphibia; order Anura; family Pelobatidae; genus Spea; species Spea bombifrons. Next base: position 176,487 of record NC_071097.1, on the reverse strand, counting down.
TGTTATTACGTCATATTTTTTTATCTACACACTGCCTGCTGATGGGGATAAGTATTTGATCTATATAGTGACTGCTGACGGAGATATATATTTGATCTATACAATGCCTGCTGATGGGGATAGATCTTTGATCTATACACCGCCAGCTGATGGGGATAGATATTGGATCTATAGAATGCCTGTCGATGGAGATATATTTGATCTATACACTGCCTGCTGATGGGGATAGATATTTGATCTATACACTGCCTGCTGAGGGAGATATATATTTGATCTATACAATGCTGATGGGGATAGATCTTTGATCTATACACTGCCTGCTGATGGGGATAGATCTTTGATCTATACACCGCCTGCTGATGGGGATAGATCTTTGATCCATAGAATGTCTACTAATGGGGATATATATATATATGATCTATACACCGCCTGCTGATGGGGATAGATATTTGATCCATAGAATGTCTGCTAATGGGGATATATATATGATCTATACACTGCCTGCTGATGGGTATATATATATTTAATCTATACAATGCCTGCTGATGGGGATATATATTTGATCTATATAATGCTGATGGGTACAGATATTCTGAGTCAGCTGCTGATCAGGACGACACTTCATTGTAACTCCAGAGAGTGAACTAGGTAACAGAACTGATGACAGAATGATCCCCGATAACAACCGTTCCTTCTCTATTAACCCACCGAGACCTAACCCATGTGCCTCTCCAATAGAAACACTTATAGCTCTATGGCTGTCTATTAACCTCCAGGATATCACACATCACTCACGCCTCCCACTTATCCTCCATACTCCCATCATACCTATCACACCTTTACGTCTCACAATTATCACTCACGTCACACCTCACTCCCTGACATGTATCACCCTCATACCTATTACATAAAACACCTCACTATCGCACCTATTAGACGTCACTCTCATCACACCTCACTCCCTCATACTTTTAAGCGAGAGCAGGGAGGCTGGGCCTAATACACCAGTACCATAGAGATTAGCAAAAGAAGCAATTTGTATCTGTCTACCCGGAATCACCTGCTTTGCCCTTCAAAACCCCTTTTCCCTTCCCATAAAGAATCTTCATTGTGGCATCTACATCCTGTGTCGCAACTCTGGTGGTTCCTCGGGTGATCCTTTTCCTGGAGCGGCATCCTTACTCCCAGAACTGGAGCAGCTACCCACCTATAGCGGGGTCAGTGGTGGCGGAAGATGGCGACGTGCGGGGACTTCACACCGACCCCAGCGGTTCCAGGACGTTCCATTGGATCAGTGTGCCCTCAGCCTAATTGACACCTTTCGGTTCCTCACTCCAGATGTTCTGGGACTTGCAATCAGGTGTCCAGGCTCTTTAACCAATTAGGATCGTGAGGTTCAAGGATGTATGATTGGGTCACTGAGCTTGCTTTGGGGCATAACTTTGGCCTCATTACATAAGCCTCCAGGACCTCAGAGGTCCTGCCTCTATGCGATGGAGGGATCTTGGAGGTCCCGAAAGCTCTAGATCTTGTCAAGGTGGCCCAGCAACACTATCAACTTGGACTAAAGACGCCATCTTCCCTCGTGTCTAGTTACCTGCCATATTCCACAAACGGGTCAACGATAAACACGTCTAGCGAATAACGCAGGAGATTTATTTGGAAAGTAGACAGAGATCTCCATAACACAGAGCGCAGACATTTTATACAGACTTCATCGGTTTTACATAACGAGGGTGAGGTATATCACACAGAAGAGAAGTCGCGCATCTCGCTGCCTCCGGCAAACGCAGTCGGCCTTCGTATTGCAAAGTAAGGCTTATAAAAAACCTAACTATTAATGTGATCAGCTTAGAGAAATACAGAACCCTCGCTGGCCCCTAATGCATCTCCTTCTTACCCCCGGGGCTTCTGGTGTAGGGTAGTAAGGTAGAACCGCACTAAGCCAGGTGGCCACGGCCCCGACAACGCCCGACGTTCTCCTATATTCCCTTTTTGAAATCAAAGAAGTTAACTTGGTCCCAACTGTATCAGCCTGGAGGGACGGGTTTGGAAGCCCTTTTTACTGCTTGCTTTGGACATTATGGGCGTCACAACCTGTCCCAGAGCGGGCAAAACACTTTATGACCCATGGAGGTGTAGTGTCAATGTTCAGACCCGGGGACCTGCTGCACTGTGTGTGTGGATTCGCTGTGAACTTGGCCCCGGGCAGAGCTGTACAGCAGACATTCCCCAGCACTCTGGAAGACACCTGCACCCGCTGCCCGTTAACTGCCCCTATAAACCTGCCTCCTCCTCAGAACTGCTGCCTCTCGACTACTCTGACCGGTGGCTTTGGGATCCCGATATACATTCTTTTTAAGCCTTTGGACTCTGCGCCGGATCGGCCCCTGCGATGGGGTGTAATCTCTTAAAAGATCTGTTCTCTATATCACCTCCTCAGTCAGTAGCGCATCTCCCTGCTCCTAGGCTCCAGAACAACAAACAAAGCGGGCCCCTCGGTCCCCTTTAACAAACATGTTGCAGTTCTCATATGGTTGATGAAATCAGGGACCGTGAAACATACATGTAACTTTGGCTCCCAGAATAAACCGAGACGATAAACCTGAAATAACCTTTCTACTTATTACATCTCAGCAAAGTTGGCTCTTCTGTCCAAACTGTGGAGACCCCATTATAGCTGTACTGGACCCACGGCAAAGGTTACTACTTTACATGAGAAGAGACCTCCGAGGCTCTGGGAGTTCATGTAACTTTACATCTTCTACGGTGGCCCAACGGAAAGTATCGAGTTCGACTAAATACCCTACAAAAAGTATTAATAGCAGTTTCTACGCTATTGAAACATTCGTCGTATCGGGAGCGGCAGGTTCTACCTTTTGTGAGTTTTTAGATGCTTATCGAAAGCAGACTTGCGGATAAAGTCTTTCCCGCAGGCGTGGCACGTGAGCGGGGGCTTCTTGGCGTGAATTTTCTTGTGCGCTCGCAGATCGGAGTCTTGGGGGAAACACTTTCCGCAATCGGTACACACAGAAGGCTTCCGGTCTACGTGGATGTGCTCGTGTTCTGCAAGGTCGGACTTGTCAGCGAAGCTCTCCCCGCATTCGGGACACAGGAAGGGTTTCTGGTCGACGTGAATCTTCTGATGTAAGTTAAGTTCAGACTTACTGCTGAAACCTTTTTCACAAACGGGGCAGGAGAGCGGTTTCTCCCCCGCGTGAACCGCGCGATGTAGGTCGCAGTCCGCCCGGCTCGTAAAGCATTTCTCACAATCGGGACAAGGAAAGGGTTTGATGTCTGCGTGGGTTTCCTGATGAGCGACAAACTCGGACTTTGAAGTAAAGCATTGGGTACACTGAGAGCAGACAAACGGTTTCTGGTCCACGTGAATCATCTGATGGAGCCTGAGAGTGGAAACGTTAGCGAACCACTTCCCGCACTCCAGACACACGAAGGGCTTGCTGCCTTTGTGAACTTTTTGATGGGCCACGCAGCCGGACTTTTGACTGAAGCGTTTGCCGCATTCGGAACACGCGAAGGGCTTCTCTCCTGTGTGGATCCTCCGATGGGCCACGTACCCCGATTTCTGAGTGAAACATTTCCCACAATCCGAACACGCAAACGGTTTCACCCCCGTGTGGATCCTCTGATGATTTCCGAAACCCGAGATACTGCTGAAGCTCTTGCCGCAGTCGGAGCAGGCGAACGGTTTCTCCCCGGTGTGGATCCTCTGGTGAGCCACATAGCTCGATTTTTGGCTGAAGCATTTCCCGCACTCGGAACATCCGAATGGCTTCTCACCGGTGTGGACCCTCCGGTGGGCCATGTAAATGGACTTCTGCGTAAAGCACTTCCCGCATTCGGAGCAGCCGAAGGGTTTCTCCCCCGTGTGGATTCTCTGATGAGCACTGAGATACGACGAGTTGGCGAAACGCTTTCCACATTCGGTGCACGAGAAGGGCTTCTCTCCCGTGTGGATCCGCCGGTGGGCGATATAACCGCTCTTCTGGGTAAAACGTTTCCCGCATTCAGAACACGAGAACGGCCGCTCACCCGTGTGGATTCTTTGATGCGCCACGAAAACGGATTTCTGGGTGAAACACTTCCCACAGTCGTAGCATTCGAACGGCTTCTCCCCCGTGTGGATCCTCTGATGCGCGATGTAACCCGACTTCTGGGTGAAGCACTTGCCGCAGTCGGGACACTCGTACGGCTTCACCCCTGAGTGGATCCTCTGGTGGTTGATGAAACCGGAGATGCTGCTGAAGCACTTTCCGCACGCCTGACACACAAAGGGTTTCTCCCCCGTGTGAATTCTTCTATGGGCAATAAAGCTGGATTTTTGGCTAAAACATTTCCCACATTCCCCGCACGAAAACGGCTTCTCCCCGGTGTGAGTTCTGTAGTGCGCCACGAAGCCGGACTTCTGCGTGAAACACTTGCCGCAATCCGAACACACAAACGGTTTCTCGCCCGTGTGAGTCCGCTGGTGGGTGATGAAGCCGGAGATGCTGCTGAAGCATTTCCCGCACTGGGAACACGGGAAGGGCTTCTCTCCCGTGTGGATCCTCTGGTGCGCCATGTAACTTGACTTCTGAGTAAAGCACTTCCCGCACTCGGTACACGCGAAGGGTTTCTCTCCGGTGTGAATCCGTTTGTGCGCCATGTATATAGATTTCTGCGTAAAGCACTTCCCGCATTCAGCGCACGGAAAGGGCTTTTCACCCGAGTGGATCCTGAGATGGGCGTTCAGGTACGAAGGGTTGGCGAAACGTTTCCCGCACTCGGAACACGAAAAGGGCTTCTCTCCCGTGTGCGTCCGCTGATGGGCGATATACACGGACTTCTGGGTGAAGCGCTTCCCGCAGTCAGAGCACTGGAACGGCTTCTCCCCTGTGTGGATCCGCCGGTGAGCGACGTACACGGACTTCTGGGTGAAGCGCTTCCCGCAATCAGAACACGCGAAAGGCTTCTCCCCAGTGTGAATTCTCCGATGCGCCACGTACCCCGACTTCTGTGTGAAACGCTTCCCGCAATCGGCACAGGAGAACGGCTTGACGCCCGTGTGGATCTTCTGATGCGTGAGAAAGCCGGAGATGCTGCCAAAACGCTTCCCGCACACGGGACATACAAACGGCTTCTCCCCCGTGTGGACCCGCTGGTGCGTGATGAAACTTGCCTTCTGGCTGAAACGCTTTCCGCACTCAGAACATACAAACGGCTTCTCCCCCGTGTGGATCCTTCTGTGCGCGATGTACCCCGATTTCTGGGTGAAGCGCTTGCCGCACTCGGAACAGGCGTACGGCTTCTCCCCCGTGTGGATCCTGTGATGGTTAATAAAACCCGATATACTGCTGAAGCGTTTCCCGCATTCGTAACACGCAAAGGGCTTCTCCCCCGTGTGGATTCTTCCGTGTGCTATGTAGCTTGACTTCTGGCTGAAGCGTTTGCCGCACTCGGAACACGCGAACGGTTTCTCGCCCGTGTGGATCCTCTGATGGGCGTCGTAACCCGATTTCTGGGTAAAGGACTTCCCGCAGTCAGGACACTTGAACGGCCTGTAGCCCGTGTGGATCCGCCGATGCACGAAAAGGTTGGAGTTGCTGGCAAAGCCTTTGCCGCAATCGAAACACGTGAACGGCTTCTTGCCCGAGTGGACCTTTTGATGTCGGACCAGTTCTGAGCGGTAAGGAAACTGCTTTCCGCACTCGGCGCAGGGGAACGCGCTGCCTTCGCTAAGACCCTTAATCTGGGCTTCGGGGTCTCGCTTCAGCGCAAACATAAGGGATTGGGAGAATTTCTGCTCCTCGCGCGGGTCCTCGCTCTTTATGTTCACAGCTTCCTGCGGGCTCTCGCTCGGAACGTTAACTATGACGTCATCCGCTCTCTGACAACTTTGGGCGAGAGTCAAGAGGCCGAGGTCTTCCAGCAGCCATGCTGTTGAGCTCATTGGGATGGAGTCTCGGCCAAATGGTTCCTCTGCAGGGAAAAACAACAAAACTTCCTTCATTTCCATCCACACAAGGGAGAGAAGCATTTGCCCCGGAGTATGTATGTTTAATCACATATTAACCCTGACATTAGAGACAGTTACACCATGCGGTGGCATATAGCAGGGCCAATCACAGGACACGCAGCACAGTCCATGATTATATGGTCCACAGAAGCTCTGAGGTCACGGCTGCTTCCACCTTTGCAACGGGAAGGAAAAAATGGCGGCTGTCCATGCCATGAGCTACCAGAGGGGTTGGCAGGACCTCATGACCTGCCTGGACATAATATTTTAAAGATATGACCTCATTTGGACGGTGATCATGATGTCATCCCCGCTCCAGTCTCCCATTGTTTCATCCTCTGTACTCTTTGTTACTAACCTGTGAGAGTCACTACGGGCCCCGCTCTCTCGTCAGGCTGACGCGGCACGAAGGGCTCTCCCCCGCTCTCTATCACAGACACGACAGGAGGCGTCAGCTGGATCTTTCCTGTGGAAATCGAGAATCACGTAAAGAAGGCTTCCCGGTGTAACCCAATGTACTGCGCCGCGGAATATGATGGCACTATATAAAACGGGGTGGCCCCGCCAGTGGGAGATCCTCACCCAGAGAGCTGAGGGTCCGGAAATTCTCCATCATCACCTCCCTGTAAAGCTCCTTCTCTTCTCCCGTTAGACATCGCCACTCCTCCTCAGAGAAGTAAACGGCAACCTCCTCGAACTCGCACGACTCCTGGAGGAACACTGCAAATATTACCCCAGGACACACCCCTTGGGGCAGAATGACACGGGCTCCATATTATACTACTAGACCATTGGGAATAGATGGATAGTGCTGGGGGAGGGGTAAATCTGTCACGTCTTTTTACCCCAGTGATTAAAGAACCCCTCGTCACTCTGCATTCAGTAACATGCGCTGGAGGGGGCTTTAAGACATTTGGGCCCCTCCAGCAACCTTTACCCCACTCGTAGACCGCCTCTTCACACACGTCCTACCCGTCCATTCAGCTGGTAGATCATCTCCAAGACGGGATCCAGGACCCCAACGACGTCTTCTGCTCTCTCCTCTTTCATCTTCCAATGGTCCCACCAGTGGGGAGCACTCCAGTGGAGATGGCAGCTCCAGCCGCGCGGGGGTTGGTGTGTGTGTTAATATGACAGGGCAGTCCGAGACCGGCCCAGGAAGACAAATTCCTATAATACAAAACCCAGCAGGAGTTAGGAGTGGAGACACCATCGTCTGCTAAGGCGGAGTCTCTGGCCCAATGTGCAGCGCAGGGGCAATTTCTGGGGGTAATAGAGAGAACGGGAGAAGATCAGATGCCCGGCAATACAGGGCAATTCGTAGCGTAGGCTCTGTCGTGTTGTGTAGTTATGGGGATGTCTGTAAAGAGTGTGGTGTTGTGTAGTTATGGGGATGTCTGTAGAGAGTGTGGTGTTGTATAGTTATGGAGATATCTTTAGAGAGTGTGGTGTTGTGTAGTTATGAGGATGTGTGTAGAGAGTGTGGTGTTGTGTAGTTATGGGGATGTCTGTAGAGAGTGTGGTGTTGTGTAGTTATGGGGATGTCTGTAGAGAGTGTGGTGTTGTGTAGTTATGAGGATGTGTGTAGAGAGTGTTGTGTTGTGTAGTTATGGAGATATCTGTAGAGAGTGTCGTGATGTGTAGTTATGGAGATATCTGTAGAGAGTGTCGTGTTGTGTAGTTATGGGGATGTCTGTAGAGAGTGTGGTGTTGTGTAGTTATGGAGATATCTGTAGAGAGTGTGGTGTTGTGTAGTTATGGAGATGTCTGTAGAGAGTGTCGTGTTGTGTAGTTATGGAGATATCTGTAGAGAATGTGGTGTTGTATAGTTATGGGGATGTCTGTAAAGAGTGTGGTGTTGTGTAGTTATGGAGATGTCTGTAGAGAGTGTCGTGTTGTGTAGTTATGGAGATATCTGTAGAGAGTGTGGTGTTGTATAGTTATGGGGATATCTGTAGAGAGTGTTGTGTTGTGTAGTTATGGGGATGTCTGTAGAGAGTGTGGTGTTGTATAGTTATGGGGATGTGTGTAGAGAGTGTGGTGTTGTGTAGTTATGGGGATGTCTGTAGAGAGTGTGGTGTTGTGTAGTTATGGAGATATCTGTAGAGAGTGTTGTGTTGTATAGTTATGGGGATGTGTGTAGAGTGTGGTGTTGTATAGTTATGGGGATGTCTGTAGGGAGTGTCGTGTTGTATAGTTACGGAGATATCTGTAGAGAGTGTGGTGTTGTGTAGTTATGGGGATGTCTGTAGAGAGTGTGGTGTTGTGTAGTTATGGAGATGTGTGTAGAGAGTGTCGTGTTGTATAGTTATGGGGATGTCTGTAGAGAGTGTGGTGTTGTGTAGTTATGGGGATGTCTGTAGAGAGTGTGGTGTTGTGTAGTTATGGGGATGTCTGTAGAGAATGTTGTGTTGTGTAGTTATGGAGATATCTGTAGAGAGTGTCGTGTTGTGTGGTTATGGAGATGTCTGTAGAGAGTGTTGTGTTGTGTAGTTATGGAGATGTCTGTAGAGAGTGTCGTGTTGTGTAGTTATGGGGATGTCTGTAGAGAGTCTTGTGTAGTTATGGGGGTGTCTGTAGAAAGTGTTGTGTTGTGTAGTAATGGAGATGTCTGTAGAGAGTGTCGTGTTGTGTAGTTATGGAGATGTCTGTAGAGAGTGTCGTGTTGTGTAGTTATGGGGATGTCTGTAGAGAGTGTTGTGTAGTTATGGGGGTGTCTGTAGAAAGTGTTGTGTTGTGTAGTAATGGAGATGTCTGTAGAGAGTGTCGTGTTGTGTAGTTATGGAGATATCTGTAGAGAGTGTCGTGTTGTGTAGTTATGGAGATGTCTGTAGAGAGTGTCGTGTTGTGTAGTTATGGAGATGTCTGTAGAGAGTGTTGTGTTGTGTAGTAATGGAGATGTCTGTAGAGAGTGTGGTGTTGTGTAGTTATGGAGATATCTGTAGAGAGTGTTGTGTTGTGTAGTTATGGAGATATCTGTAGAGAGTGTCGTGTTGTGTAGTTATGGAGATGTCTGTAGAGAGTGTCGTGTTGTGTAGTTATGGAGATGTCTGTAGAGAGTGTTGTGTTGTGTAGTTATGGAGATGTCTGTAGAGAGTGTCGTGTTGTGTAGTTATGGAGATGTCTGTAGAGAGTGTTGTGTTGTGTAGTAATGGAGATGTCCGTAGAGAGTGTGGTGTTGTGTAGTTATGAGGATGTCTGTAGAGAATGTCGTGTTGTGTAGTTATGGGGATGTATGTAGAGAGTGTTGTGTTGTGTAGTTATGGAGATGTCTGTAGAGAGTGCTGTGTTGTGTAGTTATGTAGATGTGTGTAGAGAGTGTGGTGTTGTGTAGGTATGGGGATGTCTGTAGAGAGTGTCGTGTTGTGTAGTTATGGAGATGTCTGTAGAGAGTGTCGTGTTGTGTAGTTATGGAGATGTCTGTAGAGAGTGTGGTGTTGTGTAGTTATGGGGATGTCTGTAGAGAGTGTTGTGTTTTGTAGTTATGGAGATGTGTGTAGAGAGTGCTGTGTTGTGTAGTTATGTAGATGTGTGTAGAGAGTGTGGTGTTGTGTAGGTATGGGGATGTCTGTAGAGAGTGTCGTGTTGTGTAGTTATGGAGATGTCTGTAGAGAGTGTCGTGTTGTGTAGTTATGGAGATGTCTGTAGAGAGTGTCGTGTTGTATAGTTATGGAGATGTCTGTAGAGAGTGTGGTGTTGTGTAGTTATGGGGATGTCTGTAGAGAGTGTTGTGTTGTGTAGTTATGGAGATGTCTGTAGAGAGTGTGGTGTTGTGTAGTTATGGAGATGTCTGTAGAGAGTGTGGTGTTGTGTAGCTATGGAGATGTCCGTAGAGAGTGTGGTGTTGTGTAGTTATGGAGATGTCTGTAGAGAGTGTTGTGTTGTGTAGTTATGGAGATGTCTGTAGAGAGTGTGGTGTTGTATAGTTATGGGGATGTCTGTACAGAGTGCCGTGTTGTGTAGTTATGGGGATATCTGTAGAGAGTGTGGTGTTCTGTAGTTATGGAGATGTGTGTAGAGAGTGTGGTGTTGTGTAGTTATGGAGATGTCTGTAGAGAGTGTGGTGTTGTGTAGTTATGGAGATGTCTGTAGAGAGTGTGGTGTTGTGTAGTTATGGAGATGTCTGTAGAGAGTGTTGTGTTGTGTAGTTATGGAGATGTCTGTAGAGAGTGTGGTGTTGTGTAGTTATGGGGATATCTGTAGAGAGTGTCGTGTTGTGTAGTTATGGGGATGTCTGTAGAGAGTGTGGTGTTGTGTAGTTATGGAGATGTCTGTAGAGAGTGTCGTGTTGTGTAGTTATGGAGATGTCTGTAGAGAGTGTTGTGTTGTGTAGTTATGGAGATGTCTGTAGAGAGTGTGGTGTTGTGTAGTTATGGGGATATCTGTAGAGAGTGTCGTGTTGTGTAGTTATGGGGATGTCTGTAGAGAGTGTGGTGTTGTGTAGTTATGGAGATGTCTGTAGAGAGTGTGGTGTTGTGTAGTTATGGAGATGTCTGTAGAGAGTGTCGTGTTGTGTAGTTATGGAGATGTCTGTAGAGAGTGTTGTGTTGTGTAGTTATGGAGATGTCTGTAGAGAGTGTGGTGTTGTGTAGTTATGGGGATATCTGTAGAGAGTGTTGTGTTGTGTAGTTATGGAGATGTCTGTAGAGAGTGTGGTGTTGTGTAGTTATGGGGATATCTGTAGAGAGTGTCGTGTTGTGTAGTTATGGAGATGTCTGTAGAGAGTGTTGTGTTGTGTAGTTATGGAGATGTCTGTAGAGAGTGTGGTGTTGTGTAGTTATGGGGATATCTGTAGAGAGTGTCGTGTTGTGTAGTTATGGGGATGTCTGTAGAGAGTGTGGTGTTGTGTAGTTATGGAGATGTGTGTAGAGAGTGTGGTGTTGTGTAGTTATGGAGATGTCTGTAGAGAGTGTGGTGTTGTGTAGTTATGGAGATGTCTGTAGAGAGTGTCGTGTTGTGTAGTTATGGAGATGTCTGTAGAGAGTGTGGTGTTGTGTAGTTATGGGGATATCTGTAGAGAGTGTCGTGTTGTGTAGTTATGGGGATGTCTGTAGAGAGTGTGGTGTTGTGTAGTTATGGAGATGTCTGTAGAGAGTGTGGTGTTGTGTAGTTATGGAGATGTCTGTAGAGAGTGTCGTGTTGTGTAGTTATGGAGATGTCTGTAGAGAGTGTTGTGTAGTTATGGAGATAAATTTATTGTGTTAATACCCATGCTGGGGCAGTACAGCACTCTGCAGGAGGAGGGGGGGTCTGCCACTGAGGGGGTATCAAAGTCCTGGTAGGGGTTAATGTTTGGGCTGGGGGCACTGGGCAGGGTATTTGCCCCCCATGGGGTATCAGAATATTGGTAGGGGTCAATATCTGGGCTGGGGGCACTGGGCAGGGTATTTGCCCCCCATTGGGTATCAGAATACTGGTAGGGGCTAATGTTTGGGCTGCGGGCACTGGACAGGGTATTTGCCCCCATGGGGTATCAGAATACTGGTAGGGGTTAATATCTGGGCTGGGGGCACTGGGCAGGGTATTTGGGCCCCCTATGGAGCAGCCCAGGCAGTAAGTGCCCCACACCCATACATACCCGGCCGTCTGCTCCTAGATGCCCGGCTCCGCCTCCACTACCCCTGCCCTCACTGTCACAAAGAGCCAGATTCACGTCAAAGGGCCGAGCCGGGGTGGGAGTGGGGGGTCACGGGAGGTGTAGTCCTTCCTGCCGCGCATGCGCACCCGCGCTTTCAACGGCTCCGCGCGCAGACTAACGCTTGCGTTACCATGGAGATGGATCAGCGCCAATATATATATAGAGAGGGTCGTAAGGGTAGCAAGGAGAAAGTATGCGGCGGCCATGATTACTGTGGGCAAAACAGCTCTCGTCTCCTTACGAAGTAAGGGCAGAGCCCTGGAAATAAATGAAACTCATATAGAGAGGCATTAATGTACTGGGAGTATACGGGAACCCAGTGTGTAGATCTACCGGGAGTATACAGGAACCCAGTGTGTAGATCTACCGGGAGTATACAGGAACCCAGTGTGTAGCTCTACCGGGAGTATACGGGAACCCATTGTGTAGCTCTACCGGGAGTATACGGGAACCCAGTGTGTGGATCTACCGGGAGTATACCAGAACCCAGTGTGTAGATCTACCGGGAGTATACCGGAACCCAGTGTGTAGCTCTACCGGGAGTATACGGGAACCCAGTGTGTGGATCTACCGGGAGTATACGGGAACCCAGTGTGTAGATCTACCGGGAGTATACCGGAACCCAGTGTGTGGATCTACCGGGAGTATACCGGAACCCAGTGTGTAGCTCTACCGGGAGTATACGGGAACCCAGTGTGTGGATCTACCGGGAGTATACGGGAACCCAGTGTGTGGATCTACCGGGAGTATACGGGAACCCAGTGTGTAGATCTACCGGGAGTATACCGGAACCCAGTGTGTGGATCTGCCGGGAGTATACCGGAACTCAGTGTGTGGATCTACCGGGAGTATACCGGAACTCAGTGTGTGGATCTACCGGGAGTATACCGGAACCCAGTGTGTAGATCTACCGGGAGTATACCGGGACCCAGTGTGTAGATCTACCGGGAGTATACCGGAACCCAGTGTGTGGATCTACCGGGACTATACCAGGACCCAGTGTGTGGGTCTACCGGGAGTATACCGGAACCCAGTGTGTGGATCTAGCGGGAGTATACGGGAACCCAGTGTGTAGATCTACCGGGAGTATACCGGAACCCAGTGTGTGGATCTGCCGGGACTATACCGGAACCCAGTGTGTGGATCTACCGGGAGTATACCGGGACCCAGTGTGTGGATCTACCGGGAGTATACCGGGACCCAGTGTGTGGATCTACCGGGAGTATACCGGCACCCAGTGTGTGGATCTACCGGGAGTATACCGGGACCCAGTGTGTGGATCTACCGGGAGTATACCAGAACCCACTGTGTGGATCTACCGGGAGTATACCGGGACCCAGTGTGTGGATCTACCGGGAGTATACCGGGACCCAGTGTGTGGATCTACCGGGAGTATACCGGGACCCAGTGTGTGGATCTACCGGGACCCAGTCTGTGGATCTACCGGGAGTATACCAGAACCCACTGTGTGGATCTACCGGGAGTATACCGGGACCCAATGTGTGGATCTACCGAGAGTATACCGGAACCCAGTGTGTGGATCTACCGGGAGTATACCCGGACCCAGTGTGTGGATCTACCGGGAGTATACCGGAACCCAGTGTGTGGATCTACCGGGAGTATACCGGAACCCAGTGTGTGGATCTAGCGGGAGTATACCGGGACCCAGTGTGTGGATCTAGCGGGAGTATACCGGGACCCAGTGTGTAGATCTACCGGGAGTATACCGGGACCCAGTGTGTGGATCTACCGGGAGTATACCGGGACCCAGTGTGTGGATCTACCGGGAGTATACCGGGACCCAGTGTGTGGATCTAAGGGGAATATACCGGAACCCAGTGTGTGGATCTACCGGGAGTATACCGGGACCCAGTGTGTGGATCTACCGGGAGTATACCGGAACCCAGTGTGTAGATCTACCGGGAGTATACCGGAACCCAGTGTGTAGATCTACAGGGAGTATACCGGAACCCAGTGTGTGGATCTACCGGGAGTATACCGGGACCCAGTGTGTGGATCTACCGGGAGTATACCGGAACCCAGTGTGTGGATCTACCGGGAGTATACACTGTATATATGCGTGTTAGTATATAGTGTCGGCATGAGTGTGTGTGTTAGTATATATTGTTAGAGTGAGTGTGTGTGTTATATAGTGTGTGTGTGTTAGTATATAGTGTGTGTGTGTGTGTGTGTTAGTATAGTGTGTGTGTTAGTATATAGTGTGTGTGTGTTAGTATATAGTGTTTGTGTGTTATTATATAGTGTGAGTGTGTGTGTTAGTATATAGTGTGTGTGTGTGTTAGTATATAGTGTGTGTTATTATATAGTGTGTGTGTGTGTGTGTTAGTATATAGTGTTAGTATATAGTGTGAGTGTGTGTGTTAGTATATAGTGTTAGAGTGAGTGTGTGTGTTAGTGTATAGTGTGTGTGTGTGTGTGTGTGTGTGTTAGTGTATAGTGTGTGTGTGTTAGTGTATAGTGTGTGTGTGTGTGTGTTAGTATATAGTGTGTGTTAGTATATAGTGTTGGTCACTAAAGGCTGCCCTGGGGGTATTTGGTGACTTCTCTGTGGGGTATTATATCATTAACAGTGGCTGCCCCAGGGGTATTACCTACCTCCAATAGCCCAACTCTGCATCCACTACACCCCCTGGAAAGGTGAGGAAAAGAGCCAATGGTCAGAGGAGATACAGTCACGTGGGGAGGGGAAGACTTGGTTACCATAGAGACGAAAAGCTAAGTGACTGCTTTAAAGGGCGGCGGCCATCTTTGTTTTGGGCTCATAAACCCCCTCGGTGTAGATAGATGGGGTAAACACATTAATTCGGGGTCACTATCCGCTGCAACTCTCGACTACAACTCCCATCAGCCTCCTCATCTCCATTCCTATAGAGACAGTTCCTGAAAAATAACGCCATCGCGTGGAACGCACAACCAGGAAGTGCCGTGAGACGCAAAGGCCATCTTCCGCCTCCTAAGCTTCCTGTTTAAAAAAAAAACAAAAAACAGTACAGTGGCCGGTGGGGTATTTGGGGCAAGCTGGACCTGGTCTGATTCTTATGGTTGGGGTTATGGGGCAGGGAGGGCACGGTGTGGGGCAATTATTATGAACTGCCCTGGCTCCTGAGGTAGGTAACCTTAGCAGGCAAAGCAATGGGGGCAACTCTCAGCACCCTCAGCAGGTTTAGTCAGGGCCATTAGCCTGTGATTTGTCTCGTTACAGAGCGACGACTTAAAGCTCCCTTCCCGCCGACCATGAAGCGATCCGGAGACGCGATGGGCGAGAGAGTCCTGGAGCTCGCCCTGCAGATCGTCTCGCTGCTGAGCGGAGAGGTGAGGGCTCCGTCCGCCCGCATTACACCTACGTCCGCATGAGTGATCCTTATCCGCTTCTCCCGACATACAGGATTATATGATCGTCAGGAAGCCCGGTGACCCCATCCCCCGTGTGTCAGACGGACCCCCCAGGACCCGGAGCCCCAGCCCGGTGCCTCCGCCTCACTCGCTGACCCACGAGAGGAACCGCGAGCAGAAGATCCTGGAACTGACCAACAAGATGATGTCCCTGCTGACTGGAGAGGTGAGCGCTGCTGGGAACGGGACGTTATACAGTAACACCGAGACGTGTGTCTGGATGGTGACGGCTCATTGTGTGTCTCAGGTTCCTGTAAGGTGTGATGATGTCACCGTCTATTTCTCCATGGAGGAGTGGGAGTATTTAGAAGGACACAAGGAGCTTTACAGAGACGTGATGATGGAGACCCGCGGCTCTCCGGGTAAGAGGAGGTCACGTAGTATCAACATCCACCTCACCCCAATGTATATATATGATTATCTCGGGACGATGACATGATTTGTCTGCATGTTTTTGGAGCAGTTGGGTTAGGTGTCGGGCAGCAGGTGGAAATAAGTTTAATAACGGTGGGCTTTATCTTCAGCAGATTGCGCGGCTGAAGAGAAGAGTAACGACAGCGGCCACCGAGCGGCAAAACGCCCAAGGAAACAAAAGCGCAGGAAGAGACGAGGCAAGAAGGCGACAAAGACAACAGAGATCCTGCCCAGAGACCGTGACCCGAGCAGGGGCGTCAGTACATCCCCCGAACACCCTCAGCCGGAAGATACGCGCTCCACGATTAAGGAGGAACCGGCGTTCTGTAAGGAAGAGACCCTCCGAGACACAGATGAGAAGCCTCCTCGGACGGTCTACACATCAGCGCGCGTCAAGGAGGAAGCACCTCCACGGGAAGACGTTTATGCCCACCGAGAGCGGACGTGGACGGCGGTCCCGTCACACCGTCTCACCGAGTCGCGCTGGCTCGCTGGGCAGGACCTCCCTGACGCGTATACGTCTCCCGGCTACGTGTACAGCGCTCTGAGGGAGGAGATGGGTCTCTACGATGGCGGGAATCTCTTTGAGATGCATACCCCAGCAGGACACTCTTCTGCTCTGATGGCCGAGGACTCTTGGGAAGAGAGGGGTCCTCAGTCAGTGCACCCGGTTGCTCGCATTAAGGGGGGGCGTATGGATGTCTCTACCCCCGTAAGACTCACGCCGACAGGGCGCACGTCTCCTCGAGTAAAGGAGGAAGCTTTGTCTCCCGTAGATTCGGAGCGCTCTACGCCCATGGCTTACTTCAGGGGCTATCACAGAATGAACAGCGCTCTGCAGAAGAGAGCCAAGACGTTCCTGTCTGCGAAGGGGCAGGATCACCCCAGAAGGGGCAGTAGGTCGGCCGGCCCTCAGGAGATACCCCGGCCGGCGGACAGGACGTATAAGTGCCCGGCGTGCGAGAAGCGCTTCACGAGCAGCTCGGGGCTGGACAAGCATCAGACCGTCCACGGGGGGAAGAAGTTCTCGTGCCCAGCGTGCGCAAAGCTCTTCTTCTACAAGTCGAGCCTGGCCATCCACCAGCGGCTCCACACGGGGGAGAAGCTCTTCGCGTGTCCCGTGTGCGGCAAGTGCTTCACCAACAACTCCAACCTGGTCGTCCACCAGCGCATCCACACCGGCGAGAAGCCCTACTCCTGCCCCGAGTGCGGCAAGCGCTTTGGCCACAAGGGCCACCTCAACCGGCACGCCAGGATCCACGCTGGCGAGAGGCGCTATCTCCACGACGACGGCGGCCTGATGAGTGACTGGAGGCCGCGCAACGCGGGCTGCTGGTCTCAAAAGCTCCAGGATGTTAACCCTTTCTGCTCGGCCGACAGGAGCCTCTAACCTTGAGAAAGGACACGTCAGATTAAATCGGGGAGGAAAAAAAAAAAAAAAACTCTTTTTCCAGCTAATTTATTGAAATGTACGACCGTATCATTTTATATATTAAATGATGTCATCCGTTTTATTTCTACCCATTTTAATGGCTGATTTATTTGATAACACTAATAACAACATTTGATTTATTAATAATAGCAGTAATAATAATTAAGTTAACCCTATTAGCCTATAGCCGCACAGGTACGTCCTGAGGAGTTGTAGGAAGATCACTGATACGGGGTCCCGGGAAGTCCAGGGGAACCATTGCCATCCGGTAGACGTCGCCGACGACACCCAATGGAGGGTCGCTGTAGGACAAATTCCGTGAACAATACGGTGAGCCCAGTGATGTCACTATGACATCACTGCCATAGATAAGATGTATCTCGAAATGATCTCCATCCGTATGTAACAGTACTCAAAACAATAATAACCCCCCCTTCTGTTTACTGCCCCCAAGCCGGAACTATTAACATACTGCCCTATCGGGTGCTGTGTGGGGGACCGATGTGGCCTCTGTCTCTAACCCGTGGATGTTGGGAACATAAATCAGGGCGTCGATCAGCAGCAGTCCGGGGCGAGAAATTCTCAGAAAATTGCAAAAAAGAAACATATTATTAATTTAGTTTTTTTTTTTTTACACACCCGCGCTCACAATGATTGTTTCTGTGCGTTTCTATGGTTTCAAATAAAAGCCGTATTTGTTTGTCAGAAGAAGGAAGTGTAATTTGTGCGGGTTCATCCAACACAGAAATGGGGGAAATATCTGAATTTAACCCAATAATGGTAAAAATAGCAAAAAAAAAAGAACCACAAGCCTCACGAGCCCGTTTCCCAGTAGACCCCACCCACAGTGCCCCTCCCCGTTGACGCTCCTCGTGGGTGGCGCCCATGAAGTGTCTCGTTACTCTGTCTCTTCTTCTTCATCCTTGTGAATCTTCTGATGCCGCTGGAGGCTCGAGCTGCAGGAATAGCTCTTTGTGCACCTCAGACACGGGAAGAGCTTCTCTCCGCGGTGGACGCTCTCGTGCTTCGCAAGATCCGACTTGTGGGCAAATTTCTTCTCGCACGTGGAGCAGGCGAACGGCTTCTCCTGCGTGTGGATCCTCTGGTGAACGACCAGGTTAGACATGTGTATGAAGCACTTCCCGCAGACCGCGCATGCATACTGAGTCCTCCCCCTGTGAGCGCTTCGATGTATGGCCAGCTCGGCCTTGGCAGCGAAGCGGTGGCCGCAGTCCCGGCAGCGGTAGGTCCTCACGGCGGCGTGGCTCTTCTGGTGCCGGGCGAGGTGGGCGCTCTGTTTGTAGGACTTGCCGCAGTCGGCGCAGGCGTACGGTCTCTCGCCGGTGTGGACCCGCTGGTGTCGGAGGAGGTTAGAGTATCTGTCGAAGAACCTCCCGCATTCGGTGCAGATGAAGGACCTCTCTTCACGGTGGGACCTCTGATGCTGCTCAAGATCGGACTTGCAGAAGAAGGCCTGGCCGCACTCCTGGCAGTCCCAGAGTTGGTTTCCAGCTGTGTGGCTGTAGGAAAAACATTCAAAATGGCCACCATAACCATAGGATCCCCCCATGGATTTCTCCGCAACCTCGTGGCAGCTCGGTGGCAGCTCTGCGCTGTCCTCAATAGTCTCCTCCTTAATACAAACGGTCGAGTACTCGATCACACACTCGTCTTGGCCGGTACACGCCACGGGGTCTGGGGCATCTTCATCCTCCACCTTTACGGTCACTGACTCTTCCAGATGGTGGGGGGTAATGCTGGCACTTTCCATCCTGCCCCAGGTGGGGTAAGTACTCGGCCTATCGGATTACTGCCTGATGAGGGGTATTTCTTCTCAGGAAGGCATCTGTTGGAACAGGAAATTTGGGGATTTCTCAGACTCTTTAGCCAAGAAATAGTTAATTAATTCCTCCCCAGCCCCGGCTGAGACTTACATGACCCCAGCAAGCCCTTAATGTATTACAGGCTTTTACCCCCTCATACCCCAATATTACACGCTTTTACCCCTCATACCCCAATATAACAGGCTTTTACCCCCTCATACCCCAATATAACAGGCTTTTACCCCCTCATACCCCAATATTACAGGCTTTTACCCCCTCATACCCCAATATTACAGGCTTTTACCCCCTCATACCCCAATATTACAGGCTTTTACCCCCTCATACCCCAGTATAACAGGGTTTTACCCCCTCATACCCCAGCATTCCAGGACTTCACCCCCCTCATACCCCGCTATAACAGTGTTTTACCCCCTCATATCCCGCTATAACAGGGTTTCCCCCATCATACCCCAGTGTATCAGGGCTTAACCCTCTCATACCCCAGTATAACAGGGTTTTACCCCCTCATACCCCAGCCTACCAGGACTTCACCCCCCTCATACCCCGCTATAACAGGGTTTTACCCCCTCATACCCCGCTATAACAGGGTTTCCCCCATCATACCCCAGTGTATCAGGGCTTAACCCTCTCATACCCCAGCATTCCAGGCTTTTACCCCCCGTATAGCACACTGGATGGTGGGATTTAGAGGAATAGAGGGCATTCAGACTACAGCTCCTATCACCCTCAGCCCCACCTGGAGATTGTGAGGTGATGTCCCTGCACCCCGGGCACAGCCCTGGGCCCTCAACGACACAGTCAGCTCCCCTCTGGCGTCATTCACAGTCCCATGACGTCACTAGCGCAGTACGAACACTCCATTATCATAAATACGGGTCTGCAGCACGTCAGGCTCCTCCTCTCATCAGTCCTAAATCCCGCCCCCTAAACGGCACTCTACGACGTTAACTCGTCTCACAGTCGCAGGCCATTTGCCCTCCTCCAATATGGCGCCGTGCAGTCTGCTTTGTCCCGTGAGGTCACATCCGCCTCCGACGGCATTACTGACAGTCTGACTGGCAGAAGTCAATGACCTCACAGTATCTGCATCATTGGGTGTAACTGACTGACTTCTGCTTTCTACATTTTCACTTACAGAGTCTGTAGCGCAGTACAATGGACCCTCACTCCCCCCCAGAGCTTAAAGTCTAGAGGGGCCGGGGTGCTGAACGCTGGCTGTTAATTATTAACCCCTTTATTATAGGCGACAGGTGGTATGGTCCAGACACCTGGTGCGTGCGTGGGGGGTAATAGTGATTGCCCTCTATCAGGGTCCGGGGCACGGAACGGTCAGGCTGCGGCGCATGCTGCTTAGGGCTGGGCTGTGTAAGAGGCGCGCTCCCAGTCCGTGCCACCGCTGGTGATGTCAGGGGTGTCTCTACAACGCAGTGGTGGACCCTCCGCTCTCTGGGGGAGGATCTCCCACCCGCGGGGCAGGAAACACCCCGGGGTAATAAAGCTCATTAAATACCTCTCGTTATACCCAGGACTGGTCAGGGGGACCCCTCCGATTATCTTCGGCATCGAGAGGGGCCACCAGCAGCCCGAGGAGAAGGATAGGCCGGGTATATATATACAGGACAGTTATAAATGCGGCGGTATCAGTGACTTTATACCCCATGGGGCGGGGCTATAAAGTGGAGTAATATGTCTGAGATTGGGTAAATTATGTGTTAAATTATTTTCTACCGTAAATGGTGCGGCGTAACGGGCCCTCCGCTCCTCACTCCTGCCGAGGGAGCCAATCACGGTGTAGGAAGTACGCCAAATGTACACAGGGTGTCTTTTTAGAGAAAATCTTGCGGGAGAGAGAGTGCTGGAACTGCATGTGTCTCCTGCTAGAGAGAGGAGCGGGGGGTGGGGGGTTAATTATACAGAGAGGATCCCAGAACCCCCTGACTAGGGTAACACCTTCTAACCCGTTCAGTCCCCTTAGGACGTATAGGTACGTCATAGCGGCAGGGAGATGCCAACTATCTCTTCCGTAACTGGTCGCTGCTGACACCCACCCTGCTGGCTGATTGCTATTATTGCGATCTGTGGGCCCTTGCTCGCTGATCGGACCCCTGCTCGCTGAGCCCCTTAACCCTGTCACTATAAATAAATAAAAAAAATCACTACCCCATGGGGTATTAAAAAATGTGTGATATGGGGTAATATGTAAAGCAGATCGCTGTTCTTTATGTATGGGGTTAACTTTCTGTTTATTTGCTGCGAGGGTTCTGATTGAATCAAAATAGTGTGGCATTGAGAGGGTTAATGAAGCAGACCAAAGCCGCTGCTGTGTTGCCATGGTAACACGCAGAGAACACCTGATGCTGGTGTTACTTTACCGCGAATGCTGCACTTTCCATACCGTTCACGCGTTACCATGGTAACCGCCGATTCCCCGTGTAAACTGTTACACGGCATACGTTCCTGCCCTCATCCAACATGGCGCCGAGCGGGCGCTCCCATCCAGTGACGTCGCATCCGCACTCAACAGCGGGGCTCGGGTTCTGCGCGCCCGTCTCTATGACGACTGAACACAGCGACGGCCGCAGAAAAGGAGTAGTGGAGACGGGGCCGAAGCGCGGAGGTTAGTGGCCTTCTGCTATACAGCTGACGTCACTGGCTGATTTCCTTCAGGGGCCGGATGGGCCCGGGAACGAGCAGTAAATATATAACTAATAAACGAGCTAATGTCTCCACTGCAGGCTGTCTCGCAGTGCGCACGGGAATACAGATATAAGTGCTCTGCTCCCAAGAGCTTACGCTCTAGCCATATGACCTGATAGACACTCAGGGTGCACTTAGAGCCCGTTACTGGTGTCCGCAGGGGGCCCCAGGCGGACAGTAGGGGCACCTGTCTGCGGGAGGGGATCAGTGTGATGTCTGTGACCGGCAGCCACCTCGCACGTCGGGTACCGTGCCGGGCCAGTGATGTCTGTTACCGGCAGTCGCCTCATACGCCGGGTACCATGTTGTGTCGGTGATGTCTGTCACCGGCAGCCACCTCACACGCCGGGTACGGTGTCGTGTTGGTGATGTCTGTCACCGGCAGCCGCCAAACACGCTGGGTACCATGTCGGTGATGTCTGTCACCGGCAGCCGCCACACATGCCGGGTACCATGTCGGTGATGTCTGACACCGGCAGCCGCCTCGCACGCCGCGTACCATGCTGCTGAGTGAGACATCTCCGCGTTTACCCCAGTGTGATGCATACCTGTGATGCGTACGTGTGATGCGCTGACGTTATTTGGGGTAATAACCGCTGGTTACAACACGCAGGGCCCGACGATGAGACGCCTCCAGCCATGTCTGCGTTAGAGCGAGGAGAAGAGCTGCACGCTAGAGACCACCAGGCAGCGGAGAGCCCGACGGATACCTGCGTAGGTCAGTAGCAAACCCTCTCACTACACACCTCCTCTGGGAGACAATTCTCTATACCAACTACACCTCAGGGAACAAGATGCTTACGTAGAAACCCAGAAACTGCTGGACATTCGGCCCCATCCGGCCCATCTAGACAGACATTGGTCTCATCTTAGATTCAGGAGCCGTATGTCTATGCCATACATGTTTAATACCCGCACTGTATCACCATCTACCACTTCTGCCAGGAGGCTGTTCCACTTATCTACCACCCTCTCAGTAAAGTAAAACTTCTGTCCATTCCATCTCAGCCTCTGACCCTCTAATGTTAGATTCTGGCCACTGGTTTCTTATTCCTCCACGTACGCAGCGTAGAGCGTAGTGGAGGTAATCTGGAGCGTGACGTAAGGGATTTAACGCTCGGACATTGTCTTTCAGATGCCTCCGGAGGGATGTATGACGGACATCACGTGATGCAGGACGTGGAATGTGTGGTGATAAAGGCAGAGGAATCGGATATAGAGGAGGAGGAGTCCCCTGGAGTCCCTCCCCCGCGGATCCCCTCCCCCGAGAAGCCGTTCTCGTGTAGCGACTGCAGGAAGCGCTTCATCATGGAGTCGCGGTTCCGTAGACACCGGTGCCAGGCGGAGAAGGCCTTCGCGTGTCCGGCGTGCGGGAAGCGCTTCATCACCGAGTCGCGGTTCCTCGGCCACCGGTGCGTCCCCCCCGGAGAGAGGCCCTTCTCCTGCCCCGAGTGCGGCAAGCGCTTTGTCAAACATTCGCACTTCCTGCGACACCAGTCGATCCACACGGGGGAGAAGCCCTTCGTGTGTTTCATCTGCGGGAAGAGCTTCCGCACAAAGAGTTACCTGGTCACGCACCAGCGCACACACACGGGCGAGAAGCCCTTCGCATGTCCCGAGTGCGGGAAGAGCTTCCGCGCCAAGTGCTACCTCATCATCCACCAGCGGATCCACAGCGGGGAGAAGCCCTTCCCCTGCCGCGTCTGCGCCAAGTCCTTCGTCAGCACGTCGGACTTCGTCAGGCACCAGCGGGTCCACACCGGGGAGAGGCCGTTCGCCTGCGTGGAGTGCGGGAAACGCTTCGCCACCAAGTCCAACCTGGCCAAACACGAGCGGGTCCACACCGGGGAGAAGCCCTTCTCGTGTTCCGAGTGCGGCAAGTTCTTCACGTGCAGCACCAACCTGGTGATCCACCGCAAGATCCACGCGCGGGAGAAGGACAGGAGTCTCGCTTCCCACCAGAAAGCTCACGCCAAGAGACGGCTCATCTCCGACAGTCCTGGGGGGGAAGGACCGGGCCACGATCCGGACGGGGACAGCGGCGTGACGCCTCGGACCGGCCAACGGGAGCCTGGCGAGAACCCGGACGCAACTAGCCTCGTGGTGAAGGAGGAAGACCTCGGCCACTCGTCAGGCCCTGCCGTGGATACCAAAGATAATCGGAGTCCGTGGGCCGCCGATACGACGGAGACCGGCGACAGTCAGAGCCTCACAAACGCCAGAACCCTCCCGGAAGAGACGTCCTTCCTGTGCTCCGACTGCGGCAAAAGTTTCAAGTATCACGGAAGTCTCATTTTACACCAGAGGTCTCACGAGGAGTACCGGCGCGCCCGTGGTTTGCGTGTGGGGGGCTCGTTAGCAGGGGGCGGGATAGGCGCGGGAGGCCCGGAGAGGGAGGTCCACCCGTGTTCCGTGTGCGGAAAAGGCTTCAAGTACAAAGCCAACTGTGTTCGGCATCAGATGACTCACGCCGTAGTGAAGCATTTCGCCTGCGCCGAGTGCGGCGCGTGTTTCGGCGAGAAGCTGCACCTCCTTCGCCACCAGAGGAGCCACGCCGGGGCCAAACCGTTCTCGTGCCCCGACTGTGGCAAATGTTTCAAGTTCAGCGCCAGTCTTCTGAAACACCAGAAGCTTCACGCCGGGGAGAAGGCCTTCCCCTGCCCCACGTGCGGCAAATGCTTCTTTAAGAGATCCAACCTTCTCCGGCACAAAAAAAAACATGGGGGGGAGGAGCCGCTGCCCTGTGCGGGGGAGGAGCCGCTGCCCTGTGCGGGCAGCAGCTCCTCCCCACTTAGTCAAAAAACCCAATCTGGAGACTGACCAGCATATTTTTGCCCGGGGGAGGAGCGCTGCGATGCGAGCGAGAGCCGTCTCTGATGGTAGGGCCCGGAGTGCTTCCTGTACCCCCCCACCCCGGGTGTTTGACACTGTAACATGTCATGCGCTTATTACATCATCAATCGACGTGACGGGGATGGAGCTCCAGCATAGAAGATGCTTTTCAGGGACTTTCAGTTGACTTTTTTCAAAGTCCCCCGATTATATATTAAATAATCATGACATCATGTTTCTGGATTCTATTTATTTGACATCATAACCACACCGAGTGCTTCCTAATACCCAACACCTGCCCTGTATAATATATAGTTCAATGGGCGGGGAGACTGATTTATCTATACATTATACAGGGTTCCCGGCTCGCTGATTTATCTATACATTATACAGGGGGCCGGTCACTGATTTATATATACATTATACAGGGGGCCGGTCATTGATTTATCTATACATTATACAGGGGCCGGCTCGCTGATTTATCAATACATTATACGGGGGGCCGGTCACTGATTTATATATACATTATACAGGGGCCGGTCACTGATTTATCTATACATTATACAGGTGCGGCTTGCTGATTTAACTATAAATTATACGGGGGGGGAGGTCACTGATTTATCTATACATTATACAGGGGGCGGCTCACTGATTTATCTATACATTATACAGGGGGCCGGTCACTGATTTATCTATACATTATACAGGGGGCGGCTTGCTGATTTATCTATACATTATACAAGGGTATACATTATACAGGGGGGGGGCTCGCTGATTTATCTATACATTAAACCGGGGGTGGCTTGCTGATTTATCTATACATTATACAGGGGTATAGATTATACAGGGGGCCAGCTCGCTGATTTATCTATACATTATACAGGGACCGGCTCACTGATTTATCTATACATTATACAGGGGCCAGTCACTGACTTATCTATACATTATACAGTGGGCCGGTCACTGATTTAGCTATACATTATACAAGGGCCGGTCACTGATTTATCTATACATTATACAGGGGCCAGTCACTGACTTATCTATACATTATACAGTGGGCCGGTCACTGATTTATCTATACATTATACAGGGGGCCGGTCACTGATTTATCTATACATTATACAGGGGCCGGCTCGCTGATTTATCTATACATTATACAGGGGGCGGGTCACTGATTTATCTATACATTATACAGGGGGCCGGTCACTGATTTATCTATACATTATACAAGGGCCGGTCACTGATTTATCTATACATTATACAGGGGCCGGCTCGCTAATTTATCTATACGTTATACAGGGGGCGGGTCACTGATTTATCTATACATTATACAGGGGGCCGGCTCACTGATTTATCTATACATTATACAGGGGGCCGCTCACTGATTTATCTATACATTATACAGGGGTATACATTATACAGTGGGGGGGCTCGCTGATTAATCTATACATTATACAGGGGTATACATTATACAGGGGCCAGCTCGCTGATTTATCTATACATTATACATGGACCGGCTCACTGATTTATCTATTCATTATGCAGGGGCCAGTCACTGACTTATCTATACATTATACAGGGGGCCGGCTCACTGATTTATCTATACATTACACAGGGGGCCGGTCACTGATTTATCTATACATTATACGGGGGGGGAGGTCACTGATTTATCTATACATTATACAGGGGGCGGTCACTGATTTATCTATACATTATACAAGGGCTGTCACTGATTGATCTCCCCTGGCAGCAACCCCTTTACCATCTGAGAGTGACTCCCTTACCGTTCATTCTTTAAAATGCCCTCCTCCTCCGTGGTCTGACGATTCTTGCCACTGATTGGCTGCTTGGCGCTCTGGATGCTGAGTGGGGATGAGTAGATCACGTGAGTGTGATGAGTTCTGCTGGCGTGTGTCGGTTAATTTAAAGGGACGTCGCAGCTATTGTATGCATGAGATTTACCTTTAACAGGTTATGCATTGTGTGTCGTGGGAAGGATGGAGCAGGACCACCAAGATTATAAAATATATATAAAACTATGTTTCCTGTCAACTTGTGGCTCAAGGGGTGGGGGTGGGGACCCTGACCATGGGGCATGAGGGGACGACTGACTGCATAAGCTGACCTTCAACTTCTTTGACTCAACAAAACCTGCCACCAAGACCATGTCTCTGCTCATTGGTGGATCAGGAGGCGTTCACCGTAACCCGCCACCAAGACCACGTCTCGGCTCATTGGTGGATCAGGAGGAGTTCACCGTAACCCGCCACCAAGACCACGTCTCGGCTCATTGGTGGATCAGGAGGAGTTCACCGTAACACGTCACCAAGACCACGTCTCGGCTCATTGGTGGATCAGGAGGAGTTCACCGTAACCCGCCACCAAGACCACGTCTCGGCTCGTGAGTAGACAGGGAGGAGTTCACCGTAACGCGCTGCATGACTCAGTTCGTCAGAGGATGGCGACCTATCCACCCATGTCTCTGCTGCTTGGTGGATAGGAAGGAGTTCACCATAACCCACTGTCCACATGCAGAGCAGTTTTTTTCCCTGTAACTTTATTTATAAGAGACGGACGTACAATACTAGGAGCAGCAGAAAGACACACGTGGGGAGGCCACACCGACGACGACGGCAAAGCGAGCCACATAAATTCTTCTTATTACAATTGTTATTACAGGAAAGACATGAGGAGGATGCGGAGGAGTCCACGGGGCACAGACACAGATAAATAAGACATAAAGTAACTTCCTCCAGAACCGGACATGCAGCTGGCGTAAAAGTGATCGTGGGGACCCACTAACCAAAGCCATAAAATCCTGTAGGGGCCACGCTGCTCACATGACCCCGGCTCATCCAGTGGCCCTGGATCTGTCTGTTCCATACACATATTGGACCACACAAAGAACAGCGATAACAATACGGCTGCTCCGAGGCCACCCCACGGGGCTCACGCGATATGGACGTCCACCATGTTTCTCCTTTGATCGGATCATTTCTGATCAGTATACGAGGACGTACTTCCCTTCGGCGTGAAGCCGCGCGTGCTTAGAGAGCAGCGAGTTGGTAACGAAGCACTTCCCGCATTGCGGACACGCGAACGGCTTCTCCCCCGTGTGGCTCCTCTGGTGGCGGAGCAGCTTGGAGACGTAGCTGAAGCCTTTCCCGCACTCGATGCACATGAAGCGTTTCTGCTCCTCGTGGAACTGCTTGTGCGAGGCGAGACTGGCGTGGCACTTAAAGCACTTTCCGCACTCGGGACACGAGAAGGGCTTGGGCCCCGCGTGGAGCCTCATGTGCGTGACGAGGTTGGAGTTCCGGGTAAAGCATCTACCGCACTCGGGGCAGGAAAACGGCTTCTCCCCCGTGTGGATCTTCTGGTGCGTGACCAGGTTGGAGTTGCGGCTGAAGCATTTGCCGCACTCGGGACACGGGAAGGGCTTCTCCCCCGCGTGGCTCTTCTGATGCGTGACGAGCTCCGCGCTGCAGCTGAAGCACCTGCCGCACTCCGAACACGTGAACGGCATCCCTGCCCGGTGGATTTTGCGATGCGTGACGAGGTTGGCCTTCTGGCTGAAGCTCTTCCCGCACTCTGAACACGCGAACGGCTTCTCCCCGGTGTGGATCTTCTGATGGGCCACCAGGTTGGTGTGCTGGGTGAAGCACTTCCCGCACTCCACGCAGGAGTACGGACTCTCCCCAGAGTGGACCTTCTGATGGGAGAGGAGATTGGCCTTCCGGCTGAAGCACTTCCCGCATTCGGGGCAGGGGAAGGGCTTCTGGCCCGCGTGGGCCCCCTGATGCGCCACCAGTTTAAAGCTGCACCGAAAGGCTTTGCCGCATTCCAGGCAGGGAAAGGATTTCCGCATGGCGCACGCTTTTCCGTTTCCTGTTTTCTCTCTGATCGCCTCACTTTGGTTCCGGATGATTCCTTCCCCTCCAGCCGCGAATCCGCCGATGACATCATCTGAAAGCAGATTGGTTGGAAGTTACACGGAAGCCAAAAACCCAGGCATCAGCCCTATCAACCCCCTTCACTAATAGGTATAATATATGGACATATTACCCCACCATAAAGCCCCGCCCCCTGGGGTATAACCCTCTGCGTGCCCCGGATTTATTACTGACCTGCGAATATATACCCCGGCCTCTCCTTCTCCTCGGGCTGCCGGTGGCCCCTTGCGTACGGCTCTTCCCCCCTCTCGATGCCGGAGATGATCGGAGGGGTCCCCCTGACCAGTCCTGGGTATAAAGAGAGGTATTTAATGAGCTTTATTACCCCGGAGTATAAACACCAAAGTATTTCCTGCCCCGCCGGTGGGAGATCCTCACCCAGAGAGCTGAGGGTCCGGAAATTCTCCATCATCACCTCCCTGTAAAGCTCCTTCTCTTCTCCCGTTAGACATCCCCACTCCTCCTCGGAGAAGTAAACGGCAACCTCCTCGAACTCGCACCGGCCCTAAATGGAGAGGAGCAATTAAGAGCCTGTGTATGGGGTAAAGGGGGGGCATGCAGGGCAAAGGGAGGCAGTGAATTCTCGGGGCATCATACAATATGCTTTGGGAGGGGTATAAACATGGCGTATGGATGGTGTAATGAGTGAGGACAGGGGGTATTTTCCTGTTACCTGCCCCCTCGCGGTGTCGTCCATCTCTGCGGGGCGGCCCCAGGTTTTCCCAATCATCCTCTCCGTGCTATCGTGAGATCGACTCGGGGCCCCTCCGAATACCGGCCCCTTGCAGGAAACGCATCAGGGCAGGCTGCTGCCTCATACAGGAGAAATGCCCCATAGACGCAGCTCTGCTGGGGTAAGAGACATCAACACACACAATACACAATGGGGGCAGGTAGTGGCATAAATGGGCAACTCAGAAGAATTTGGGGGCGGGGCGACACAAATTACATGATCGAGGAGAGCTCCGGGTTATACTGCCAGCCGATTGGTTGAATGGTTGAACATACTACCCTGCCCTTCTCCCCGTCCATCCCTCTTTACACGGCCCCTCTCCCCCGCCCACTCCTATTTACCCTGCCCTTCTCCCCCTCCCCACTCCTATTTATCCTGCCCTTCTTTCCCTCCCCACTCCTATTTACCCTGCCCCTCTCTCCATCCACTCCTATTTACCCTGCCCTTCTCCCCCTCCCCACTCCTATTTATCCTGCCCTTATATCCCTCCCCACTCCTATTTACCCTGCCCCTCTCTCCATCCACTCCTATTTACCCTGCCCTTCTCCCCGTCCACTCCTATTTACCCTGCCCCCCCACTCCTATTTTCCCTGCCCTTCTTTCCCTCCCCACTCCTATTTACCCTGCCCTTCTCTCCATTCACTCCTATTTACCCTACCAATCTCCCCATCCACTCCTATTTACCCTGCCCTTCTCCCCCACACTATTTACACTACCTTCTTCCCCCACTCCTATTTACCCTGCCCTTCTCCCCCACACTATTTACACTACCTTCTTCCCCCACTCCTATTTACCCTTTCCTTCCCCCCCACACACTTCTTTTTACCCTACTTTTCTGCCTCCATCCACTCCTATTTACCCTGCCCTTCTCCCCATCCACTATTTACCCCACCCACTCCTATTTACCCTGCCTTTCTGCCCCGCCCACTCCTAGTTACTCCGCCCACTTCTAGTTACCCTGCCCTTCGATCCACCCTCTCCTGCCCCCCCCGAACACCATTAGAGAACTCCCATCACTCTCAACCAACATGGCCAGCGATTATCATATCGCACATCATTTCAATGACCTCATTAGTAGCGGACTGTGACGTCACCCAAAAGCACCGAGTGATTACTGGTCACAGTTTGCCACTTCCATAATAAACCAGAATATTAACTGTCCCCTAATTACCCCAGCGACCAGTGCCCCTAAACTCCTCTTACCCTCCTATGCTGGAGGCTTCGCTCCGTCTTCACCAACACTTCTATAGCCGGGGGCGGCGCTCTGCGATGACGCCAGTGAAGTCGCGGTGATGGAAGCCGGAAGTATTAGAAGTGAAGTAACATGGAGCGCATGCTCATCGGCGCCATTTTGGATGAGGGCAAACCGCCAGTGGCTAAATCAGAAGAGCAAAAGGGGGCATAAAAGGACGTGTAACCATGGCAACGTGGGATTATTATGGGAAATGGAGCAGAGGTTTTCTGTAATGATAGCATACTTGCCAAGTATCCCTGTTTATCCTTTCCAGTCCCACCATCTGCCAAGACTTCCCATTCAGGTTGGGCAGTCTCACCATACATGCAGAGTGTCCCTTTAATGTGTGAAGTCCCTCTCTCAAAGCCCTGAGTCTCTTTCCACCCTCCGATACCCCTCTTTCCTCCCCTGCTGCCGCTCCCCTTGTGGCCCCATCAGCACCGCTCCCGAACAGCTCTCCATTAATATTAATCGAGAAACTGTTACCATGGCAGTGCTGGCCATTAACCCTTTATAACCCGCCCAGAGAACAGGGCATTTAGTTTCACTTTTTCAGGACTGGAGGGGTCTTACACCGATTACAGGGATACCCCACATACCTCCTCGACAGGGTCACATCTACCCCTCGCTGTATTCTTTTCATACCTCCCCACTTGCCCAGAGCAGCCCCGATTTTCCCTCTGCGGGGGAGGGTCTAACGAGACATACCGGGCGGGTTTCATACACTAAATATCAGGGGCATTAGAAGAATATGACATCACACACACCAGTGTGATGCCACCATGCAGCTCCGCCCCTGTGGTAAAGGGCAATGCAGTATGCTCTGCCCACAGGAGTGCAGCCTGTGAGACGCTGTCGGCCGGACGCTCCACCCCCGGAGACGCCTTCATTCACGACGCCCGCAGGGCAGCAAAACTATTACAAATGTGCAAAATCCTAAGTATTTGAAAGAAATTTTTTTTATTAAAAATCCTAATTTTCAGTTTCTCCGGGTGATTTATTAACGTTAAGGAATCCCACCTCCTTCTTTTAAGAACGCCCCCCTTAAATACGTCGCTATATGTCGCCTTCATTTGCGGGCTCCTGTAGCCCAAGCAATTTCTCATTGGGTTCTCTGACTTGTGACATCATCAGCGGCCTCTAGAACGTGCTGCGGACATTTCACTAGATAGGAGAGAGAGAGACTAACGTGTCCATCAGGCTAAAGTCCATCTCTTTCGTACATACGGAGATGTCTCGGAGTGAGAGGGAGCATGCAGGGAGAAGCACCGTGGCTGGAGGTTCTAGAGCCAGAGATCAGGAGTGAGTATCCCGTCGGGGGGTGGGGGTGTATTTGAGGCGACGGGGTAGGGGTAAAATTGGCGGAACAGCGCCTCGCTAGAAAGTAGCAGGGTGTCTGCCTTCCATGAGGTGAAGTCTCCTTGCCTGTCTATATATGGGCCTGGAGAGGCTTCTCCGATGTCCACTTGTGATCCCAGCTTCACGCAACAAGGCCCCCCAGCCACAGTACAGTCACCCAAAGTGGTGCACCTTCAGCCGGTCGGTTTCATCCAGGACCCAGTAGATGGGGCAATTAGGAAAGGCCGGGGGGGGGGGGTTGGCTTGCGACCTGCTTTCCGCGCCGGCGGTTATTTCTCCCCGGGCTCCTTGTGGATCTGCTGATGTTCCAGGAGATCTGCGTAGCGCGTGAAGCACTTCCCGCACACGGAGCAGATGAAGGACTTCTCCCCGCTGTGGGTCGCTTGGTGGGCGTCCAGGTCGGGTTTCTGGGCGAAGCGTTTGCCGCATTCAGAACACACGAACGGCTTCTCCGCCAGGTGGATCTTCCGGTGGGACACGAGACAGGAGCTCTGGGTGAAGCATTTCCCGCACTCCAAACATGAGAACGGCTTCTCTCCCGTGTGGATCCGCTCGTGCGCCACCAGGTCGGATTTGCGCGTGAAGCACCTCCCGCACACCGAGCAGCCGTACGGCTTCTCTCCCGAGTGGACTCTCATGTGGGCCACCAGGATGGTGTTACTGATGAAACATTTCCCGCATTCCGAGCAGGCAAAGGGCTTCTCCCCCGTGTGCACCCGCTGGTGGATCACCAGATGGGAGTTACACACGAAGCGCTTGGCGCACACGGAACACGCGAAGGGCTTGTCGCCGGTGTGGATCCGCTGGTGTATGGCCAGGTTGGAGCTCTGGCTGAAGCATTTGCCGCAGTCCGGGCACGGAAATGGCTTCTCCCCGGTGTGGAGTCTCTGGTGTCGGACCAGGTGGGAGTTGCAGAAAAAGCCCTTCCCGCACTCGGGACACGCGAATGGCTTCTCCCCCGTGTGGTTCTTCTGGTGGGAAATCAGACGGGACTTGCTGACAAAGCACTTTCCGCATTCCGGACACGCGAAAGGCCGGTCCTGCCCGGATTTTGTCTTCTGGGGGCCGACGCGAGACTTCCTGGTACGAGGAGACTCTCCCGGTGCTCGAGAACCTTGTCTTCCCGCGTTCTCACGCGTTTGGCTACCTGGAAGGAAACGAGAGAGCCATGATGGGAGAGGGTCCCCTAATTCCTGATGGGATGTCTAGAGAGTCTTCCCTCACCTGTGCCGATGTCCATCGGGATCTCCTCCTCCTTCACCTGGACTATCAGGAGCATCTCCTCGTCCTTCGACGCAACCTTACCTTCCTGCTTTATCTCCGACTGAATGGGAAACCAATGAGAGTTAAGAGCCCCGGAGAAGCCGGATAAACCCGTGGCTCACATCAAATACAGCCAATGCCGCCACATTCACGGCCCCACTATGCAGGGGTGGGGCGATGTGGGGGAGGGCAGTACTTCTGCTGGGAGGGGAGGTCTCCTTTTTACCCCACCGCTAAGCAGGACAATAAGGTGTTAAGGTGGGTTAAATTGTTGGCCATTTGCCCCGCCTGACATCATCAGGATTATTGCCTGTTATTGGACTAGCAGAAAGTACGATGTTACATCATCACCCGTAGACTCCTCCCCCGAGGGGTTGCCGTTTACCTCGCTTTGTCTCTCGTCCTCCGTTTCAGAATGCCGCTCCTTCCGTTTGCTTCCTGAAAAGTAAAAGGTTCTGTAAGAGATCCCAAGTCCGGAGTTGACGCGATAAACCCTGGAACCGGGAACATGGCGGCTCCTGATAGGGACCCCCGGTCACCAGATACCCTTCCCATGGCATGCCCCTCGCTAATGCATGGAGGGGATTGTCCAGAACCTTTCTCCACCCCCCAGCAATTGGTTGTCCAAGAGACGAGTTTGCAAGGGGGATGTCTCCATGTGAAACCGTCCGGGGGGGGGGGGGTCTCCCTGAGGGTCTCACCCAGGAGCCCAATGTTAACCCTTTCATATGAAAGCTTCTACGGCTCCCGGACACCCTGAGGTTTTCACCTGAGCTGATACGCGTGGGAAGCTCCACCGGCGGCTTCCCGCTGGGCGGCGGATCCTCTGCGTCTTCTGCCTAAACCACACAAAAAAAAAGTCGCTGAAATCGGGGCTGCAGGGATACGTGGCCCCGACACGGGCAGCTCTCCGGTGTTACCCTGCGATGCACGCGGCGGTAGAGGTCATACGAGCCGAGACAGCAGGGAACGGCAGAGAGACCCGGGGCCTCTGAGAAGAGACAGACCCGGGGCCTCTGAGAAGAGACAGCCCTGGAAATGCACAGTATGGGTCCCCTCATCTGAGTGCAGCGAGACACGTGGGCCTGACCGGGAGCGGTCTCTTCCAAAACACTGTCCCCGAGCAACGTGTCCGTGCCTCTACACCCTCAATCATGCTTTAGAAAAGTGGAACAGCCTCCCAGCGGACGTGGTAGAGGGTAATACAGTGAGGGTATTAAACATACATGGGAAAGGCACATGGCTCCTGAATCTAAGACGAGACCAACCAAGGGGGGGCGGTCTACTGGCAGGTTCTGGGTTACTACGAATTGGTTGGCCTTCGGGGCCACTCTCTATGGTTATTTACTGTGGGAACGCATTGCGTTACCTGATCGCCGGGTGCATCGCTGTCATCTTCGTCCGAGGACGCGGGGCCCCGCGCTTCTTTCTGAGGGCCCGGCCTGTCTATAGGAACCAAAAGTGGGAATAATCAGGAAAACGCGTGAGCAGATTCCATATTACATCTTGCGGCCAATCACAGACTGCCCCTGCCCCATGTGAGCGGGGCCCTCAGGAGCCCACCATTCTGGCCAGGAACGCTGTATAAATTCACATTCGGCTAGATCGTCAGCTCAAAGGCCGACTCTTCACCTCCTGCTGCATTTATGAACCCCCACAATTAATTCAATCATCCCCCCCTAGATGGGACAGGACGGGCCACCGGGCCGTGTACGCACTACTGACCCGAACAGCGACGCGCGTGGCTTCTATTGGTCGTGGAGTCTTCGCCGTCGGAGCTGCTCTGCTCTGATTCGCTCTCCTTACCCTCTGATCGAACAGGAAACGACAGGTTAATATTAATCAAATTACCCGAAAGGGGCGTGAAGTGACGCGTCGGGGTAACCCAGGAACGGCCTCTAATGCTCCCGGAGACGCGCTGCCATCAGAGACACCGTGAAGGAGAATGACTGCAGGTGGCCCCTGGGAGCCACTCGCTCACCCAGGGGTCACAACCGACATCCCCGCCCCCGATTACTCGTTAATGGCCTCCTAATACCATCAGGGCAGAAACGTAAGGATCGTCGGCCAACCGCCACCCGAGTACCGTTACCTGGTGTACTGAGCGGCAGCTCCTCATCCTCTACCTTGACCACATTGAGAAAGTCTTTGTCATCATCCAAACTCTGCCATTCCTACAGACAAACAATGACATCATCACCACCACAAAAGAACCTGAGCAACGGCATCATCACGCGGGAGCCTGAGCGACAGTCACCACCACCCCACAGGAACCTGATCAATGACATCATCACATGGGAACCGGAACAATGACGTCATCACCACATGAGAACCTGAGCAATGACGTCATCACACCTGAGACACACAATGAGCCGTCGCCATCCAGACACACGCCTCGGTGTTACTGTATAACGTCCCGTTCCCGGCAGCGCTCACCTCTCCAGTCAGCAGGGACATCATCTTGTTGGTCAGTTCCAGGATCTTCTGCTCGCGGTTCCTCTGAGAGGTCCTCTGAGAGGTCCTCTGGCGGGTCCGGGGGGTCGGGCTTGGGCTCCGCGTCTTGCGTCCGTCCGGGTTCTTCACAACGATGTAATCCTGAATAATGATTAGGAGGAGAAGCTGATAAGCATCACTGGTGGAACAGACCGGGTCACCGCTTCGCGCAGGTCCCGCTCAGACCAAAGCAATCCATCCCTAAACCCCACGAGCCGCTGGCTGGTCGGCAGGCGGAGACACTCGCCTCTCCCGTCAGCAGGTAGACGATCTCCAGCATGAGGTTCAGGATCTCCTCAGCCATGCGGCTCCTGTCCAGCTGGGCCGGGGAAGGCGGAAGACCGGAGGCGGACGTCTTAGAAGTCATGATTTGCTGCATTCAGAAAGAGAAAAAGATACTTAGGAGACCCAGGGCACGGACGAGCCGTCACTGGAGACATCTCCCGGGGCAGATCTTCACGGAACCCCCTGGAGGGTAATAACTAGAAGACGTTTATATGGGGCGTGCGGGGCGGCTTCACCCATCTAATCGTTACGGATCAGAAACATAATGGTGCCACTTTTAACCCTTTATAGTCATTTCCACTGCGCTGCTCCTGGATTACCCCCTGCCTGCCCCCCTGGCACTCTTGAAGGGACAGTCACATAAATGCCCCAGGCACCAGCTGGGGAAAATGGAACCCATACAAATCATATGTTAATTAGATTAATTAATGAGGATAATAGAATAGCAGCAGAGCTTCATCTCCATGCATCATGCCAATCAACAATGACGTCATCGTGTACTGCTCTGAGACCAACCACCTCAGGGGCTGACTATAGAGCGGTACTGAGTATAACCTGTCTTACTACAGCTCCTGCACACACCTGGCAATCTTCTCCCGGTGGCAGAACCCTGCCTCCACTCCTCTAGCTCGAGAGAATGTAGAGCCGAGTCCCGGCGAGCGTAAGAAAACGAGGCCTAGAGAGCCAAGAGCTAACGGCTTCACGCATGCGCGGCTCTGGTTGGCTGCCCTTTGGAGGATGCGCGGACCTGGTTGGCAGCACACTGCGCATGTGGCCGACGGAAGACTTTTACTATAGAAACGAAGGAAGCACTTACATGTCACCGGAATCGGATGCTGTGTCCGCCATCTTGGATAATGGCAAATCTCCTGTAATTATGCCGACAATATAAAGGCAGGGCTAGGAGATATAGGCCACCACCGACCGTGCAGCGCTGACCCTGACCGGGAATGCGAGGCCATCCATAGTGGCTGCCTCCGGGCCTCGTTATGTGGCATATGAGTTATTAACAGCCATTGTACCACAACAAATAATTGCCCCGGGGCAGATGCATCGGCGTACTGCTTAGTTAACATGTGTTTCTGAATATTGCGTTTTATCTCAAGGAAGCTGCAGCTGGGGCCGCAAAAATGTAACTCTCAGACGGCCGCATTCACGTCATCAGGAGGCTGCTGGCCTTAAAGGGACAGGAGCAACTCGCCATCGTCCATCCAGCCCTCGGGGGAGAAGCCAGGAAATTAAAGTGAGAGGCAAAGGGACAATTAGACAGGGGAGAGGGGCAACAACAGCAAAGAATATTAAATACGTTAATGTGAAAAATCTGCCACTCACGGGCTGGAGCGAACCATCATCAGGGGTTAAACAATAAAGATTTGTTCCAGCCTTCTGTGCTCATATTTGCCGATTCTAGCTCCACACTTGCTCACCCTAACCCTCCTTAGTAAAGGCCTGAATGACATCTGTGCCCCCAAACAGCTTGTTTGTATCATCAGTGCCCTAAAATAGCTGTTCTGTGCCATCTTTGTCCCTAATTGTTTCTGTGTCACCTTTCTCTGCAAATGGCTTGCCTGTGCCCCAACAGCTTGCCTGTACCATCTTTGTCCCCAAATAGCTTGTCTGTGCCCCAACAGCTTGCCTGTACCATCTTTGTCCCCAAATAGCTTGTCTGTGCCCCAACAGCTTGCCTGTACCATCCTTTTTCCCCTAAGTTTGCCTGCGCCATACATAACCCCCAAAGTGCTTGCCTGTGCCCCAACAGCTTGCCTGTGCCATCTTTGTTCCCAAACAGCTTCTCTGTGCCCCAACAGCTTGCCTGTGCCATCCCTTTTCCCGTTTGCCTGCGCCATGCATAACCCCCAAAGTGCTTGTCTGTGCACCCAACAGCTTGCCTGTACCATCCTTTTTCCCCTAAGTTTGCCTGCGCCATACATAACCCCCAAAGTGCTTGTCTGTGCCCCCAACAGCTTGCCTGTACCATCCTTGTCCCCAAACAGCTTGTCTGTACCATACATGCCCCCAAACAGCTATGCCATCTTTGCCCTCAACTACTTGTTTGCCCCCAAACCGCTTGTCTGTGCCATCTTGGTGTTGTGGAGGGGGGATCTATAAAGGCCCGAGGTGAATGGTTTGGGAATGAGGTGTGACAGCGTGTTAGGCCGGCTATAATAACATCATATAGTCACCTCGCACACTGATTATTATTACACGGGCAGAATGGCGTCCATATTACGCACAGTGCGTCCTAAAGCATTACAGAAGAACTCACATTATGGAGCGTTCGGCATATGGGAAGAAGGGTAGCGGGGAAACGGATGATGGGAATTGTAGTCCTTGACGGTTAATTAGCTATGGCAGCGCCTACACATAACAGCGGAACGGAAACCGGGCGAAACCGTTCGAGCGCAAGCTGTGAGGTGAAGTGAAACACTGGTTCGGGAAGTGACGTAACTGGAACGCATCGTAACCTGTACAGTGTGGAATGCAAACTCCGGAAGCGCTCTGAAACGCATGCCCTGTGCTGTTGTACCGGGGAGAATAGAGAGGGATTCTGCCACCGGGGTAGAGGGGATGTCTGTCAGCTGGCCGTGGGGTGTAACTGGGGGATGGATGCGAATTGGGTGTGGGGTAACTAGGGAGTGACTGCCTCGGAGTGTGTAGGGGATTCTGCCTCCTGGGTGTGGGGTAACTAGGGAATGACTGCAGCAGAGAGTCTAGGATATTCTGTCCCTGGGTCTGGGGGGGTTCTGTGACCCAGGTGTTGGATAGCTGGGGTTTTTGTGACCTGCGTATAGGCTAACTGTGGGTTCTGTGACTCTGGTATAGGGTAACTGTGGGTTCTGTGACTCGGGTATAGGGTAACTGCGGGTTCTGTGACCCGGGTATAGGGTAACTGAGGAGTTTACCACCTGGATATAGGAGGTCTAACTGGGCGATGTTGTTTTCTCTTTAGGTTGATGTTGCTGTGAACAGACAACATGATGGTCATGGAAAGCCACCCAAACACCAGCCATTTTTCCAAAGATGTAGATCCTGTTGCTGAGAAGATGTTAACCCTCGCCGTGGAGATTATCTGCCTGCTGACTGGGGAGGTGAGGGGTCAGGGCAAAATAGCACATTTAACCCAGGGAGGGGAACCGGTGACAGGCTGAGATAATTTGGCATACGGAGGGCCCTATAAGAAGATGTCATTTAAGAATTAAGAATGAGGCACTAGACATTGGGCTCATTCTTCTTTGCATTGAGATATTTATTTTTACAAACAGGATTATATGATTGTGAGGAAGCCCGGTAACCACGTTGCCCGGGGACCCCCCAGGACCCGGAGCCCCAGCCCAGTGCCTCCACCTCACTCGCTGACCCACGAGAGGAGCCGCGAGCAGAAGATCCTGGAACTGACCAACAAGATGATGTCCCTGCTGACTGGAGAGGTGAGCGCTGCTGGGAACGGGACGTTATACAGTAACACCGAGGCATGTGTCTGGATGGTGACGGCTCATTGTGTGTCTCAGGTTCCTGTGAGGTGTGATGATGTCACCGTCTATTTCTCCATGGAGGAGTGGGAGTATTTAGAAGGACACAAGGAGCTTTACAGGGACATGATGATGGAGACCCACCAGCTCCGCGGCTCTCCGGGTAAGAGGTTTAATCCCTGCGGTCTGTGTGTAGATATTAAGGCATCGTCACTGTAACAAATAACATGTAAAATGTGAGGTCCGTATAATAAATACTCGGCAATAAGGCAACCGCGAGAGATCTCAGGAGCTGGGGCCGCTGTTACCCAACAACATGTGAGAGTCACGCCGGGGAGACAGCGGGGAGCGAGTTTATGATCATGAGAACTGTCACTGATTAAAGCAGATCTGCCCCTTTCCTCAAATCCTCCATGTTTAATCTCTATCCGCTAAACCCACGTAATCCACAGATTACAATGAGAAATAAGACATTTTTTATTTCTACTATCAGATTACATAATAAAGTAATTTAGGTTGAAAAAAGATCTATTTCCACCAAGTAAAAAAACAAAAACCCAACCACCGATTCTTTCAGTTTTTAATCCAATTTAGCCATTTTTCTGATTTTTTTTTTTCCTCCCCTCTCAGGGGGTAAAAAATCCCTTCCTTTGCTGTGTATGAAATCTTCACTCTTCCCATCTCTGAGGACGACCTCTCGATCTATGTGCATTTCTGTCAATGTCATTTGGGAGGTATTTATATCGGCCCAGCATTTATACAGCGTTATAATATTCCCTCTAAGACGCCATTTTTTTCTAGCTTATACAGATGCTGCTTTTTTAGTCTCTCTTAACAACAAACCTCTTACAAACCCCTTATTCATTTTGTGGCCCTCCTTTGCACCAGTTCCATAATGTCCTTTTGAACGACCAGTGCCCAGAACTGCACGGCATATTCGAGATGAGGTCTTTCTATGCAAAGATGGTATCCTCCTCCCGTGAATCAATTCCTCGTTTTATGCATTCCAATGCCTTATTGGACGTTGCAGCTGCTGACTGGCATTGTGCACCGTTTCCAAGTCTGTCATCTACTATTATTCCTAAATCCTTCTGTCAGGGAGATACCATTTAAAGTATATGATGTGTTATTATTCCCATAATGTATAACTTTACGTTTGTCTGTATCGGACTTTGTTTTCCATGTGCCTGCCCAGCCCCCCACCACGTGCCTGCCCAAATCAACTTGTTTGGGAAAGCGGCTGCTTCACTTAATTTGATCATTTCTCTCCGACAGACGCATCCGAGGTCAGTGATCGAGCCCCTAATTCTCTGCTGCACTGTAAGACGTCTCATTCTATTAACGATGACGGATCCCCCTCAGACGGAAATGCCTCAGCCACAGAGCACGACGGGGGGGATAATACGTCTGTCCACGTAAAGGAGGAATCTGCTTCCAATGAAGATTATTGGATCCCAACCGAACACAAGGAATCTACTTCTACTGATAAAACCCAAACCAGTAACACACATTTTCGGCGTGAAACACCC
The DNA here is from genome assembly GCF_027358695.1 of Spea bombifrons. Lineage (NCBI taxonomy): Eukaryota > Metazoa > Chordata > Amphibia > Anura > Pelobatidae > Spea > Spea bombifrons. The sequence continues at coordinate 135,881 of NC_071097.1, read as the reverse complement.
CCCGATGAGGGTACATATAGCTGCCCCGAGTGTCAGGAACGGTTTACCAGTGACTCTGATCTTATTCAACATCAGACCATCCATAATAGATCAGCGGCCTCCTCTCTGGACTGCGGTGAAAGTTTTACTTCCAAATCCGAACTCTTGTTGCACCATCAAATTCAAACCTGGTTGAAGCCTTTTTCCTGTGCAGAGTGCGGGAAGTCTTTTAGCAGGAACGCTCACCTTGTCCGACACTTTAGAACTCACACCGGGGAGAAGCCCTTTTCCTGCGCCGAATGCGGGAAATGCTTTAACAGGAACACACACCTTGTTCAGCACTTCAGAATTCACACCAAAGAGAAGCCATATTCCTGTCCCAACTGCGGGAAACACTTTAACAGGAACTGTCACCTTGCTCGACATCTCAAAAGTCACATCAGGGAAAAGCCTTGTTCGTGTTCCGAGTGCGGGAAGTCTTTTAACAATAAGTCGTACCTCACTCAACATCTTAGAGTTCACTCTCGGGAAAAGCCTCATTCCTGTTCCCAGTGCGGGAAATCTTTTAACAGGAAATCACATCTTGTCCGTCATGTCAGTATTCACACCGGGGAGAAGCCTTATTCCTGTTCTCAATGCGGGAAATGCTTCAACAGGAACTCAAACCTCCTTCAACATCTCAAACTTCACACCGGGGTGAAGCCGTACGAGTGCGCGGCGTGCGGGAAATGTTTCGCTAAAAAATCAAACCTCGTTAGTCACCAGAGAACACACACGGGGTAGAAACTCTTTCTCGTGTAATGAACGTGAAAGGCGTGTTACCCAGAAATCAGATCTCATTAGACATTAGTGGGTTCGTGTCGTAGACAAATCGTATCCAAGTTGTACATCATTAAAAGGAAGAAAGAATAATAGAGATGGGTTATGGGCTTGAACATCAACACTTCACCTTACAGAAACAAGTGATTTTATGGTCTGGCTCACACAGGCAGGTTTTGTTTCTGATTTGAACCGATTACATAAAAAAAGGAATTAAGAGCCTTTTTTGCCAATTGAAGAAAAAAAAAACGAGTTGCAAAGTGAAAAAACTGCTGTGCGTAAAAGAACTTGCTGTTATAAGGTATTTTCCATTAGATCTGTGTTCTAATTTCAGAGAAATTGTTCAAGCCTATAAAATAAAAACATTCAATATGTCAGGGAAGCCTCTGGGCTCCTGGAGGGCCAGCCTCCTCCCTACAGACTATGGGCCCTGGCCTTGGAAGGGGTTCTGTTTTTGGGATGGTGGGTACAGGTATTAGGACTACTTCTTCCCCCTGGTACAGAATGCCACGTTTCCCCAAGTACAAGAGACTCTGGAGAGGGCGGAGCTCGGACATTTGGGGTACCTGCGTTTTGGGAGGGGGTTTATGTCCTGACCTTCATCAGGGGCGCAATACAAATGTGGGACGATGTACGATTTATATCAATGGATATCGCCTGTATTCCCATAAGGCTTGCGCTCACATTCTACAGAGTCTTCAAAACGGTGCATATGGATTAGAAATCCCAAACCGGATGAGGGACGCTAACAGAAAGAACACAAAGAGGGAGACCGGACATGGCGTAAAAGAAAATATCATAACACCTTTACTATCATACTGCGCGTGGTCAGCCCTAGAACACTTCAGTCTTAATCACCCAGCCAGACGTAAGTCTATGGAGGAACAGACTTCATTTACATTGCCATAAAGCATCAGCTCAGTGTGGTGTTTCAGCCAGGATATATCACGTGATTGACAGCAATGGTGGTCTGCAGATAGAGGATGCTCCTTTTTGTGGTCACATGTTGCAGTCAGTAAGAGACAGCTGACTCTATTCTTGTAAGGAAAAATTCAAGGTTCAGAGTTAATGTGTCAGGATCCACAGCCTGCAGTCACGGGAGCAGAGATATCCTGCAGGCAGAAGCTGGGATCTGTTTATGGCAGTGTGTACGTGTATGCGTGTGTATGTGGGGATATCTGTGTATGAGTGCATGCAGTGGTGCCTATTAAGTGTGAAGTCATTTTTCAGATTAAATGGTTAATTAATCGGCTCTGGTGTTTCTTCTCCAATACAGACTGACTCCTCTGAACGCGTCACCAAAGGGTTAATCATAAATGTCTAACATTACTAAGGGGTATGATAAGAGTGTGATTATGGTTAACAAACGTGCTGAAACCTGGCTAGCTGCCCGCCTTAAGTATTCATGCTGCCAGCAGTATGGAGTCTACACATCTCTTGCACATCCATGCTATCACACCCATTAATTCCCTTATTCACAAACATTCATTGCCTCGTTCACAGGTACTCATTTACTCCCTCATTCACAGATACCTATCATTCACATATACTCATTCATTCCATCAATCAGATACTAATCATTATTCCCCCATTCACAGTTACTAATTCACACATACACATTCATTCCCTCAATCACAGATACTAATCATCTATTCCCTCATTCACAGATATCAATCATTCAGATACTCATTCATTCCCTCAGATACTAATTCATTCCATCATTCAGATATTCATTCTCCCATTCACAGATACTAATCATTTATTCCCTCATTCAGATACCAATCATTGATTCCTGCATTCAGATCCTCATTAATTCACATTGATTAATTCCTACACAGAAAGAAAGGTTGGAATGCAGCACTCAGTAGTGAGATGGTGCAGAAGCCAGGGTACCACCAAGTCCTTCAATAAATCCAAAATAAAGAAGCAGAGGCTCAGCACTCAAATGATAAGGTGAGTTTATTTCACGCAGGCAACGTTTCGACACACAGGTCTTTCTCAAGCGAATGTATTTGGATAAGAGGAACAGTGGTAAAGAAAGCTTAGTCTGTCCGTGGTGTTGAGGATCAGTGAATGGCAGGAGACGGTTAGTAGGGTTTGGGTTAGGAGGAAATTGCAATTATCCAGGCGGGAATTCACAAGGGGAGCGGGTTACCTCAATAACAAGACAGGACTCGTAGTGAGGTAAAACAGGGACTCCTTATTTGGGAAACACACAAGCATATATACAGGTTAGGTGAGAAACAAACCGTAAATCATGTCCACATCTTCCCGCCCAGCCAGTCCGGCGCCACACTCAGGCCACGAGCCCCGCAATGTCCATACAGCTTTGAACCGTCGTTTTAAGGCTGATCCCGGGTTACTGATGGAGCTCGGGGGTCCTGATGATTTCCTAACCCCGAGTGGCAGCCGTTCAAAGTTCCACCGGGACGAACCGCAAGGTAGCCATGGGCGAGTTCCGTAACTGCGCCGGCTAACCACCGCTCTCCTGGAAGTCCCGTCAGCAGGGAATCTACAGCCGGCTCTCTCCCCGGGCCACCCCTGGTCGGCACCCCCACCACCCGTGGGTATAAATATATATGCTTGTACGCAATACAATCAGAGATCTTATTATACAAACACGCCTGTCTGCGTGTCTGATTTCTCTCAAGCCGCTCGATAAAGATATCATATAATTTGGAACCCCACGGTATAGAAGTACTCGGAAATTCCTCGGCAGTAAATTGGTGCTGAAACCAGGGACCTGGTGATATCCACGGCATCCGGACCTCGAGGAGGGAGAACAGGAAAGGAGGATGATTTTTTTTCTCCATACAATTTAAAATATCATTTTAAGTTTCTTTCTTCCACTTGCTTTTCCCCCCCTTCCCGAATATATAAACATTCAATAATCCTTCACAGAAATTCTTGATACTACTTCATATATTTAGACCAATAGCTTTTTCCAACTTCTAGCCACCCCGTGTCAGTTTTTTCATTTGACCATAGTTTGTCAGATACCTGATTTAAAGCATTCATACAAGACTCGGCCTCGTCTTGACACTCTCTGCCAAACATTCGTCTTTGATTCCAGACCATGGTCTCTCAGCCAACTCTTATTGTTTCAATTGAACTTTTTCCAAATAATAATAGTTGACAGGACCCAGCCTTTTTAACCAAACACTCACCTGAACTGAAGGTAAACTCCCAGTGAGGGCAAAACAAAGCGGAGTAAGAATAAAGTCTCTTACTGTGCTGCAGCTGATTCCCCGTCACTGCTAAAGGCAATCCAATGTGTGGAGAAAATAACAAGGGGAAACATAGAAAATCAGTAGAAATAAATAATTTTCAAGAAAAAAGGCTCGGCCAGTGAGTCAGGAGCAGGAACAATTCAGCTGAGAGCAAAAAAATAAAATATATCAGCATTTCCCACACTCTGAACAGGAGGCTTCTCAAATTCTGAGATATATAATGAGGCCTTTCCTACTGCTAATAACGTTTTCCACACATGTCCAAACTCACAGAAATGATTTCTCTCCCCTATGAGTCCGCTGGTGGGCTACAAAATGTGACTTTTGTTTGAAACATTTCCCGCACTGGGAACATGAAAAAGGCTTCTCCCCGGTGTGAATTCTGAGATGTTGAACAAGATGCCACTCACTGTTAAAAGATTTCCTGCACTCAGAACATAGAAACTGTTTCTCTCCTGTGTGAGACCGCTGGTGGAGGGCAAAACTCGAAGAGTGTGCGAAGGATTTCCCGCACTCGGAACAGGAATAAGGCTTCACCTCGCTGTGAATTCCGACGTGTCGACCAAGGCTTGACTTACTGCTAAAACATTTCCCACACTCAGAACATGGAAACGGTTTCTCTCCAGTGTGAGTTCGCTGGTGGTAGGTGAAACTCGAGTAATGTTTGAAACGTTTCCCGCACTCGGAGCAGGAATAAGGCTTCTCCCCGGTGTGAGTTCTGACATGTTGAACAAGTTCCCAGTTACTGTTGAAACGTTTCCCACACTCTGAACAAGGAAATGGTTTTTCACCTGTGTGAGTCCGCTGATGGCGTACAAAATGTAACTTTTGCTTGAAACATTTCCCGCACTCAGAACACGAGAAAGGTTCCTCTCCAGTGTGAGTTCTAAGATGTTGAACACGATGCCAGTTACTGCTAAAACGTTTCCCGCACTCAGAACAGGAATAAGGCTTCTCATCTCTGTGAATACGCTGACAAGTTTTCCCACTGTCCAGAGAGGAGACCGCTGATCTATCATGGATGGTCTGATGTAGAAGAAGATCAGAGTCACTGGTAAACCGTTCCTGACACTTTGGGCAGCTATATGTACCCTCATCAGGGGGTGTTTCACACTGAAAATGTGTGTTACTGGTTTGGGTTTTATCAGTAGAAGTAGATTCCTTGTGTTCGGTTGGGATCCAATAATCTTCATTGGAAGCGGATTCCTCCTTTACGTGGACAGACGTATTATCCCCCCCGTCGTGCTCTGTGTGTGTATCGGGGGCTGAAACATTTCCGTCTTCATCTGAGGGGGATCCGTCCTCATTACGAGTCGATGTGAGCTCTGTCTGTGGAGACTCCGCCGGGTCACAAATGTCTGTCTCTTCACATGAGGCGGATAACTCCTTAATAAAATGAGACGTCTTACAGTCCAGCGGAGAATTAGGGGCTCGATCTCTGACCTCGGATGCGTCTGTCGGAGAGAAATGATCAAATTAAGTGAAGCTGCCTTATCGCCGAGTATTTATTATACGGACCTCACATTTTACATGTTATTTGTTACAGTGAAGATGCCTTAATATCTACACACAGACCGCAGGGATTAAACCTCTTACCCGGAGAGCCGCGGGGCTGGTGGGTCTCCATCATCACGTCCCTGTAAAGCTCCTTGTGTCCTTCTAAATACTCCCACTCCTCCATGGAGAAATAGACGGTGACATCATCACACCTTACAGGAACCTGAGACACACAATGAGCCGTCACCATCCAGACACACGCCTCGGTGTTACTGTATAACGTCCCGTTCCCAGCAGCGCTCACCTCTCCAGTCAGCAGGGACATCATCTTGTTGGTCAGTTCCAGGATCTTCTGCTCGCGGTTCCTCTCGTGGGTCAGCGAGTGAGGTGGAGGAACCGGGCTGGGGCTCCGGGTCCCGGGGGGTCCGTCTGACACACGGGGGCCGTCGCTGGGTGGGACACAGTCACTGGGCTTCCTCACGATCATATAATCCTGTATATCAGGAAAGATATTAAAATATCGATGAGCAAAGAAACATCTGAGCTGCAGTTTGTGGACATAACGCCATCCATGTTCCGGCCCCAGAGACACCGACCCCTCACCTCTCCGCTCAGCAGGGAGATGATCTCCAGGGTGAGGCTCAAGATCTTCTCAGCCACCGGATCCTTGTCCATGTTCAGTCCTAAACCGGACTCTTTCCTGGGACACCGTGTTTGGCGCTCAGACGCCTCCCTGTACCACAAATTCTAATAACGTGACGGCAAAAAGACAAAACCCCCAAAGAGAGGGCAGCAGCCGTCACATCACCCGGCACAGGGTCACTGTATAGGACTGCCCCTCCCCCAGCATTTACCTGCGCAGACCTGCCAGGGGTTACAAGGAGAGTGTCAGCTCCTGGGGCAGGCTGACCACCCTCCTGTCAGGATTGCTGGGATTGGAGTCAATATAGGGGTTGTATCTGTGTCCACCCACTCGGATAATGGGCATTAGAGTCATTGTTTAATTAGTGATTATCATTGGCTGTCAGAGCCCAGTACATGATGGGAGGCAGACAAAGGGGCACCTGGATGATAAGGATTGCACTCTTAATTTTTCTTTTGTGTGAAAGGAGACCGTTGTGTGATGTGAGTTGCAGTTACTTTGTGTATTATGAGGTAGAAGCTGGGTGTGTGTGGATTATAATGGGGTGGTGAGGATTATAGGAGTTGTATTTCTCTTTCTACAGCAGTCATGTGACATCTCCAGACCCTAAGCTATTTGTGCAAATCAGACACTTGGGTCCAATCCACCTTCACCCATTACGCAAGGACTCCAATTACCACTATCCTAACGATTGGACAAAGAGACAACTCCCATCACTCCTACAACCGCTTCACCTAACAACCAACAGGCCAACAATACCTCCAATCGGGGGGATCGTCACGGGAGAACATACGGTGATTACGGTCTGCAACTTCTCGATGCACAGGAAATACAGCACGCGTTTGCAACGCAACTGGAACGCAAACCCGGAAGTTGTCTGAAACGCGGAAGTAACGTAAAACACTAAAGACCGTAGCAACGCATCCTGTGGAAGTTACCAACTCGCTTCCGGTTGTCGGCGCTTCTGGAGCTGCGTAACCGCAGGAGCTGACGCTTTCCCTGTAGCCCCTGGTAGGTCTGCGCAGGTTAATGCTGGGGGAGGGGCAGTCCTATACAGTGACCCTGTGCCGGGTGATGTGACGGCTGCTGCACTCTCTTTGGGGGTTTCTCTTTTTGCTGTCACTTTATTAGAATTTGTGGTTCAGGGAGGCGTCTGAGCGCCAAATGCGGTGACCCAGGAAAGAGTCCGGTTTAGGACTGAACATGGACAAGGATCCGGTGGCTGAGAAGATCTTGAGCCTCACCCTGGAGATCATCTCCCTGCTGAGCAGAGAGGTGAGGGGCCGGTGTCTCTGGGGCCAGAACATGGATGGCGTTATGTCCACAAACTGCAGCTCAGATGTTTCTTTGCTCATCGATATTTCAATATCTTTCCCGATATACAGGATTATATGATTGTGAGGAAGCCCAGTGACTGCGTCCCACCCAGCGACGGCCCCCGTGTGTCAGACGGACCCCCCGGGACCCGGAGCCCCAGCCCGGTGCCTCCACCTCACTCGCTGACCCACGAGAGGAGCCGCGAGCAGAAGATCCTGGAACTGACCAACAAGATGATGTCCCTGCTGACTGGAGAGGTGAGCGCTGCTGGGAACGGGACGTTATACAGTAACACCGAGGCGTGTGTCTGGATGGTGACGGCTCATTGTGTGTCTCAGGTTCCTGTGAGGTGTGATGATGTCACCGTCTATTTCTCCATGGAGGAGTGGGAGTATTTAGAAGGACACAAGGAGCATTACAGGGACATGATGATGGAGACCAACCAGCCCCGCAGCTCTCCGGGTAAGAGGTTTAATCCCTGCGGTCTGTGTGTAGATATTAAGGCATCTTCTCTGTAACAAATAACATGTAAAATGTGAGGTCCGTATAATAAATACTCGGCAAGAAGGCAGCCGCGAGAGATCTGAAATCTGCTTGTTTGGGAAAGCGGCTGCTTCACTTAATTTGATCGTTTCTCTCCGACAGACGCATCCGAGGTCAGAGATCGAGCCCCTAATTCTCCGCTGGACTGTAAGACGTCTCATTTTATTAAGGAGGAATCCGCCTCATGTGAAGAGACAGACATTTGTGACCCGGCGGGGTCTCCACAGACAGAGCTCACATCGACTCGTAATGAGGACGGATCCCCCTCAGATGAAGACGGAAATGTCTCAGCCCCCGATACACACACAGAGCACGACGGGGGGGATAATACGTCTGTCCAGGTAAAGGAGGAATCCGCTTCCAATGAAGATTATTGGATCCCAACCGAACACAAGGGATCTACTTCTACTGATAAAACCCAAACCAGTAACACACATTTTCATTTCTGTTCCGAGTGCGGGAAATGTTTCAACAGGAAGTCAAACTTTGCTCAGCATCTCAGAACTCACACTGGGGAGAAGCCTTATTCCTGTACCGAGTGCGGGAAATGTTTTAACAGGAAGGCACACCTTCTTCGACATCTCAAAACTCACACGGATGAAAAAGCTTATTCTTGTACCGAGTGCGGGAAATATTTTAAGGACAACACAAATCTTGTTAAACATCTCAGATATCACAGCGGGGAGAAGCCTTTTTCCTGTTCAGTGTGCGGGAAACGGTTTACTGTAAATTCAAGCCTTGTGCAACACCTCAGAATTCATTCTGGAGAGAAGCCGTATTCCTGCTTGGACTGCGGAAAGTGTTTTAGGTTTAGTTCGCAGCTTCGTCGGCACCGAAGAATTCACACCAGCGAGGAGCCGTAACCGTGTGCGGACTGCGGCAAATGTTTTACCAAAGAGTCACATCTGATTTGGCTCCGGATCTCACAGGGGGTAGAAATGGTCTCATGCTATGAATGTGAAAAGTTTTAGCCAAAAATCAGACCTCATTAACCTCTTGAGGACCAGACCTATTTTCCTTAAATTGTTGGTTAACGAGAAGAGCTCTTTTTGACATTTCTGGTCTGTGTGTGTTTAACTTTAACTTCCCTCTTTCTCGTTTAGTTCACAAATCATATATTGTTTCTCCAAGGAGAAGTTAGGCTTTCTTTTGATACCATGATTTCTTTTTATTTTTTAAGAACTATTTTTATACCCAGAATTTTCTCCTCACCCATTTAGTGTACCCACACATGTTATACATTGTTTTTTTTCAGGGCAAGATGGGCTTTCTTCAGATACCATATGTTTTGATCATATCATCTTATTTACTATAAAAAAATAATAAAACATGGTGAAAATTTGAAAAAAACACCTTTTATGACTTTTCTTTGAAAAATCTTTTACTCACCTACAAAAGGAAGTAAAAAAACTAGCTAAATAGATTCTACTACTTGTCCTGAGTTTAGAAATACCCAATGTTTTATTGTTTTTTTGCTGTTTTTTGTAAGTTATAGGGCAATAAGTACAAGCAGCGTTTTATGATTTCCAAACCTTTTTTTTTCCAAATCTGGTCGTTCTGCCTCCATCTCCTCTTTGGAACAACTTTGAAGCCGGTTAACTCAATTAATCCCCATCAAACCATATATTTTTGAAAAAAAGACACCCCAGGGAATTTCAAATGCTGGTATTTTAACCCTTTCTATGCACTAATTATACAACCACACTTTGTCAAACTTTGTAATAGTAATTTTTTTTTATTTTTTTTTTCACACGAATTGTAATTTAGTTATAAATATAAAGGTCCTGGTATATGTCACTGTCAAACACCCCAATATGTGTTCAGCAACATCTCCTGAGTACAGCGATACCCAACATGTATAGGTTTGTCAGATTGTTTGGCTGGTAAAAGGCTACTTTTGGGGCATGCGTAATTCTGGTAGTCATTTGGTCATTCTGCCTCTATCTCCTCTTTGGAACATCTTTGAAGCCGACTACTTCAATTTACCCCATCAAACCATATATTTTTGAAAACTAGACACCACAAAGTATTTCAAATGCTGGTATTTTAACCCTTTTATGCATGAGATGCATAAAAGGATCCTGCCTTTCCCAAAATTAAATTTTGTATTTTTTTCCACACAAATTGTGCTTCAGGAATGAATGCATAGCTCCTGGTATCCATCACTATCAAACAACCCCCTAATGTGTGTTCAGGAACATCTCCCGAGTGCAGTGATACCCCACACGCATGGGTTTGTCGGGTTGTTTGAGATTTAAAATCCCACATTTGGGAAGTGTGCTTTTTTTCTCTATTTTGGTCAGTCTGTACCTACGCCCTATCTTTGAGCCCGGCCACTTGGTTATTTGAAGTGCTTTTATTTTAACTCTTTCTATGTTGAGATTTTTTTTTAGAAATTTTAGCACTTGCTCAAAATAATAAGCTTTTTTTTAATTATTTTTTATTTATTTATTTTACACATTTTGATGGTACTGGATGGTTCCTCTGGTGACATCACTGCATAATTATTTTTAAATGTTAGCACATTTTTTTTCTGTGCTTTTTTTTAAAATATTTTACTAATCACATTGTGATTAGAAAGCTCGGCTCCATTGACTTGCATGGTTGAATGCAGTACCTTTATTCAACCTGCAAGTGGAGCCAGAGTTCTCTAGAGGGTCTGGAGACCATCTAGCGAACTTTTTCAACTTTATTATTTTTTTTCACATGGCGGCCGCCATCTATTCCAATCTATATCTGGGTAATTAAAATCTCCCGTGATTAAAACTTCATTCCTATTTGCAGTCTTTTCAATGTGAAGTAGCATAGACCAGGGGGAGAGCATTCCAGATGATAGGGGCAGCCCTGGAGAAATCTTGTAAGCGGGCATGAGAGCTAGAAATCAGAGGAGAGGATAGAAGGAGATCATTGGATGAGCGGAGAGACCGGTTAGGAGTGTATTTAGTGATGAATGAGGAGAGCGGTTAGGGGTGTAGTTAGAGATGAGTGAGGAGAGACCGGTGAGGAGAGTATTTAGAGATGAGTGAGGAGATGTAGGGAGGGGAACCGCTGTGAAGGGCTTTGAAAGCAAGTGTGAGGATTTTTATATGAGTCCTGAAGCGCACAGGCAGCCAGTGAAGAGACTGACTGAGGGGAGAGACGTTAGTAAAGCGATGTGAGAGGAAGATAAGTCTGGCTGCAGCATTCATGGTGGATTGTAGATTACTCTGTCCCTTCTAAAACCCTGTAACCTTGTAAATTAACTGACTGGTCGTAGGTATCATCCCACCACGTTTCTGAGATACCGATCAAGTCGTATTGTTCGTCATTTACCAATATTTCCAGCTCCACCCAATTTCTTTGCCAAGCTTCTCGCATTTGCTAAAAGTCATTTAAGGTTACTACCCATTTTTGGTTTATCGGTTGACAAATATTTAATGACAGCAGGTTTTGTACTATGCAGCTCCGTATTGTTTATGCTAACCCCACCACTGTTCTCACTCCCTTTTCCCATAGTTAGACCCCCTTCCCAGTCTACTCCAGCTAGCACTTAATTTCTATGTTTACCGCCCCCCCAGAACCTAGTTTAAAAGATCATCGACACCTCTAGCCATCCTCTCCCCTAGCACTGCAGTCACCTCTTCATTGAGGTGCCGTCCATTCCTGCTGTAGAGTCTGTAGCCGACTGCAAAGTTCTCCAAAAACCCAAACCCCTCTTTCTTACACCACGCTCTTAGCCACGCATTGATCTCCCTAAGCTCCCGCCGTCTCCCTGATGTAGCGTGTGGTACCGGTAATCTTCCAGAGAACATTACCTTGGAGTTCCTTTGCCTAAGTTTCTGACCTAGTGCCCTAAAATCATTTTTAAGGACCCCCCACCTGCCCTTAAGTTTGTCATTAACAGCCCCTCCCAACAATCTGTCTACCCGGTCTGCACTATATTTAACCCGAGCACCCGGGAGACAGATAAAATGACATCACAATAATATGCTGGGGGCGGAAACACCTTTCTCATCATATAGGATACATATAACATAACAATACGCTGGGGAGCGGAGACACCTTTCTCACCATGCAAACCCACACAGAATACTAATTATGACATCACAATAATACGTGGGGGAACGCGGGTTTCTGGGTGATTACGGCACCCCCCCCGGATCCCGCCAAGGCTCTGCGCAGAATGCAGTGTCAACCTGTGTAACCCCCGTTATACCCTGTAGCTCAGCGGTGTCCAGTTCTGGCCCCGAGGGCCGCAGACAGAGCTGGGTTTTTAGTGATTTCATTAAATGATATTAATTATTTGGATGGCGCTGCCTGTGAATGATCTGCAATCCCCACTGTAAATATGAAATTTAAATTAACACCATTTTGTATTAAATATACATGTTGTTGTAGACGCTTTTGCCAATGTAGACAAGTCTTGTTAATGATTTCTTTCTCATCCTTAAGTAACGAGATAACATATGTTTACCTGTCTGTATGCTAGGACGATATTTACTCTGTGTAAATAAGAACTTTTCACCTTAGTCTGTGTTTGATGTGGATTAGTTGTACCCGCTATATGCTGCGTGTTACATTTTTCTTTGTGAATGGTTTTGTAGCAGTCTACCTGAAATAGTATTTAAACGGCTCGCAACAATGAATAAATTGAGAAGTGACTGAGAACGAACACCTTGTGTATGTCTGAATGATTTACTTCTCCCAGATATCTGCGCTGCCACTCTGAAGGGTCTGCAGATTTACTCAAGAGCTCCCGGGAGGCTTTCGGCTCAAGAGAGGTGTCCCCCATAAGAGGAGGGGCGAAACATTTTCACCCACAATCCCTATCTGTGCAGCTCAGGGCCTGGAGATGTCACATGACTGCTTTATAAATAGAACTACAACTCCTATAATCCTCAGCACCCCTTTATAATCCACACACACCCAGCTTCTGCCTCACAATACACACAAGGTCTGCAACTCCCATCACACACCGGTCTCCTCTCACATAAAAAAGGGAAAATTAGTGCAATTCCTAACATCCAGATAAGCCTCCACTTGTCTCCCATCATGCAGTGGGCTGTGACAGCCATCAACAAGGACTCCAACTCCCACTATCCGTGTAGCTGGACAGAGAGACAACTCATTCCGCCAACAATGACTCAAATCCCAGTAATCCTCTCAGAAGAGCAGCCGGTCTGCAGCTTCTCAAGACACAGGAAGTATTGCAGGGGCTTGGAACGCAAACCCGGAAGTTAACTGGAACACAAAACCGGAAGTAATGTACTACATTGATGCTTGTTGAAACGCAGGCTGGGGAACCTAAAATAATTCTCTAACTTACTTCCGCTGGATTTGGGCGGCAGCAGCCTGACCCCGGGAGCTGACACTCGACCTGTAACCAGTGGCAGGTCTTTATGCGGGTAAATGCAGGGGGTGGGGCAGTCTAGGCCCAGGAGCTGACACTCTCCCTGTAACCCCTGGCAGATCTGTGTGCTGACAAATGCTGGGGGAGGGGCAGTCTGGGCCCAGGAGCTGACACTCTCCCTGTAACCCCTGGCAGGTGTGTGTGCAGGTAAATGCTGGGGTTCTGGTTATACTCAGCTTTGTAACCATACTCAGTAGTGATCTCCGGTGTGGCCACTTTCTCCTTGATTTCTCTGTTTCCCTCATTCCGGGGCAGGATATAGCGGCCGGAGCTCCGTCTGAGGTCTCTGTTTTCTTCCAGTTAGACCCGGCCAGTCCCAGAGGCAGCTGCCGAGGGCCCTGATCTTGTCGAGGGGCCAACACTCCATCCTCAGTAACCCGGAAGCTGATAGGTGAGTGTCAGTCACGGAGGAGACCGTCCTATACAGTGACCCTGTGCCGGGTGATGTGACGGCTGCTGCGCTCTCTTTGGAGGTTTGTCTTTTTGCCATCACGTTATTAGAATTTGTGGTACAGGGAGGCGTCTGAGCGCCAAACGCGGTGACCCAGGAAAGAGTCCGGTTTAGGACTGAACATGGACAAGGATCCGGTGGCTGAGAAGATCTTGAGCCTCACCCTGGAGATCATCTCCCTGCTGAGCGGAGAGGTGAGGGGCCGGTGTCTCTGGGGCCAGAACATGGATGGCGTTATGTCCACAAACTGCAGCTCAGATGTTTCTTTGCTCATCGATATTTCAATATCTTTCCCGATATACAGGATTATATGATTGTGAGGAAGCCCAGTGACTGCGTCCCACCCAACGACGGCCCCCGTGTGTCAGACGGACCCCTCGGGACCCGGAGCCCCAGCCCGGTGCCTCCACCTCACTCGCTGACCCACGAGCAGAAGATCCTGGAACTGACCAACAAGATGATGTCCCTGCTGACTGGAGAGGTGAGCGCTGCTGGGAACGGGACGTTATACGGTAACACCGAGGCGTGTGTCTGGATGGTGACGGCTCATTGTGTGTCTCAGGTTCCTGTGAGGTGTGATGATGTCACTGTCTATTTCTCCATGGAGGAGTGGGAGTATTTAGAAGGACACAAGGAGCTTTACAGGGACGTGATGATGGAGACCCACCAGCCCCGCGGCTCTCCGGGTAAGAGGTTTAATCCCTGCGGTCTGTGTGTAGATATTAAGGCATCTTCACTGTAACAAATAACATGTAAAATGTGAGGTCCGTATAATAAATACTCGGCAGTAAGGCAGCGCGAGAGATCTCAGGTGCCAGCCTGGACTCTCTGCTTTTGGCAGAACCCAAAATCGCTTGCATTTTGGCGAGCAGTTGTGTGCAATGGCATTCAGTATAACAAACAGAGTTATACAAGGAATGCCCTATTACGCAATCCGGTATTCCCTTCCTGTAGGTGTCAGTGTTGACACATCCCGGAAGTTTCTTGAAACAAAGGAGGCATTCTGCTGGGCGTTCCCATTGCTCCCCCGGCTGGCTGATCACACGTATTGCAATCAGCAAAGCAGGGTTTTGGAGCTGTGCTTACTGACCAGGAGGAGAAGTGATGTCACCCAAAGGGTAAAAACAATTAAAAAGATAAATTAATAATACTAATATTTAATAATAATAAAAAGGTATGTATAAATAGGACATATCTAAAGGATGGATGTGCCCCCCCCCCCAAAAAAAATCTCTATGTGGGGTGTGACTGTAATAAGATGTTGCTGGATATAAATCAGGTCTTTGTTCAACTGCTGCGCCCACAGTATAGAAGATTTTTTTTTTTTTTTTTTTTTTACGCAAAATTGAAAGAAAATTCTTTTAGTACATTTTTGTGTATTATTACTAATAATTTCCCACTTCTCCCGAACAGAATGATGTGTGATCTGTGCAGGTTCTTTAAATATGGAGAATGGGAATTATAGATTAACAAACATATGGTAAAAATGAGAAAAAGTGACCCTGGTTCTTCTGGTTATGAAATCCCCACTACTGATTGGGTTTGTTTTAACCCAGGACTGTGCACGCCTGTGTGGGCAGGCAGGGGTCATCCGATCCAAGGATACAGAAAAGACACTTTCAGTCAATGGATGATATCATGCATATATCATTGGTTAATTAACCAATCAAAATACATGCATAATAACCAGCAATAAAATAATCTGCTTACCTTGTGCCAGCGATGTCATCAACTACAACACTGGGCTGTTTATTTATAGGTTCCTTTTTTGTTGTAAGGAGGAGAAGCTTTATTTCCTCCTCCCTCTGATCTGTCTGTACTGATCACACCGTCATCAACCAGCAGGCCTCCTTAGAATTGCATTGCTAATCGCAATATGTGTAATCGGCCACCAGGGGGAGTAATTGTAAATGCCAGCAGGGTCTGTTCTCTCCTTTCGTCCAGTGACCTTCTGGTGGGTATCGGCTTTGACACCTACTGGAAGGAAATGTCCAATGACATGATTGAGGATTCTACAGGCTCTTGTGTCAAGTACCACTCTTACACGATGGCTTCTGCCAACAAGTCACTTGACAGCCTGATCTGATGTGACAGTCAAGAAGTACTGGTATGTCCTAAAGAGAATCCTGCACCTGCCTTGTGGATGTACCTGTACTTCCATAGGGGATAGAGAGGGTTAAAAGCATTTGTTGCTTTTCTGAAATCCTCTTGTTAAATCTCTGTACGCTAAACCCACATAATCCACAAGTTGAAGTAGCAAACATATATATATATGCGTATGTGTGTGTGGGTGTATGCATTATATAGGAAACCCCTTGTGACGGAACCCTCCATCACTGGGGCCCCTGGAGAGGCCTGACAGCCAGCCTCCTCCCTTTTGACTATGGGCCCTGACTTTGTGAAGACTTCTGTGGCTACTCCAGCAGTATCATCTCATCACTAGCTGAGGGAATTATCACCAGCAGACAGCCAGGATCTGCAACCAGGGAGTGACCGCCATTGTTTTAGTTTAATGTTGTATAAGTCAGTCTCACCCCCCCCCCCCCAGTTCCATCACCACAGACATTTACCCCGGCCATTCCTGGAACTGATTTCGGCCTTTATCTGAAAGAGACTCTGAAATCTACTTGTTTGGGAAAGCGGCTGCTTCACTTAATTTGATCATTTCTCTCCGACAGACGCGTCCGAGGTCAGAGATCGAGCCCCTAATTCTCCGCTGGACTGTAAGACGTCTCATTTTATTAAGGAGGAATCCGCCTCATGTGAAGAGACAGACATTTGTGACCCGGCGGAGTCTCCACAGACAGAGCTCACATCGACTCGTAATGAGGACGGATCCCCCTCAGATGAAGACGGAAATGTCTCAGCCCCCGATACACACACAGAGCACGACGGGGGGGATAACACGTCTGTCCACGTAAAGGAGGAATCCGCTTCCAATGAAGATTGTTGGATCCCAACCGAACACAAGGGATCTACTTCTACTGATAAAACCCAAACCAGTAACACACATTTTCAGTGTGAAACACCCCCCGATGAGGGTACATATAGCTGCCCCGAGTGTCAGGAACGGTTTACCAGTGACTCTGATCTTCTTCAGCATCAGAACATCCATAAAATAACGGTGGTCTCCTCTCGGGCCTCAGGGAAAACTTCTTATTTTAATCCTATGCCCATTAAGCATCCACCTATTCACATCGGGGAGAAGTCTCATTCCTGTCCCAAGTGTAGGAAATGTTTCAACACTAACTTGCAGCTTGTTCAGCATCTTAGAATTCATGTAGCAGAGAAGCCTTATACCTGTGTTGTGTGTGGGAAATTCTTTAATTCTAGCTTGAACCTTGATCAACATCTCATAAATCACATGCGCGTGAAACCTTATTCCTGTACAGAGTGTGGGAAATGTTTCACCAGTAACTGGAACCTCGTGCAGCACCTCAGAATTCACACCGGCGAGAAGCCTTATTCCTGTTACGAGTGCGGGAAACGTTTTACCGTGAACTCAAACCTCGTAAGACATTTCAGAATTCACACCCACGGGAAGCCTTATCCCTGTCCGGAGTGCGGGAAATTATTTAACTGTAACCCACAGCTTGTTCAGCATCTCAGAACTCACACTGGGGAGAAGCTGTAAGAGTGCTCGGACTGCATCAGATATATATATTACAAAAATAAAATCGCAGGTGACTCAGCAGCAGAGAACACGCAGGGCAGAAAACCTCTTGGGTTTCAGTGAAGCACCGCTTCTCCGGGTCGCGGGTGCGCTCACCATCACCGGCGGGTGCGCTCACCATCACTGGCGGGAGCGCTCACCGAGGTCAGTGGGCAGTTGCGGCCGCATCCCACAAGGGAAGGCTCCAGGCAGCCGGAGCGCAGATGTTCCCAGGTTCGATAACGAGGATCATTAAGGTTCTGGTTAAACTAGAATTTTCCAAATAAATCACATCAATCTAATCAAATCCTCACCCAAACAGCCTCTCCTACTGTCTCATTTCCCTCTCAACTTATTAATAGACTGTACGCACCCAGAGTGGGACTGTTTGTGATTTATTATCCTTCTTTCTTTTTCTTCGTTATTAGTATTAGGTTAAAAAAAAAATTCAAAAAATATTGCACAGTTTTCTAATATGAAACCAGCTTGGCTTTTTGCTCTATTTTTATGAAGGTTGCGGTGAGTATTTGACGGCATTGCAGGGGGCAGGGTCTAGACCACGCGTAGAGGGGCGCATCCTTTGCACAGTTCTTTGAACTTCCTCTAGAAACATAGAAAGTGACGGCAGATAAGAACCATTCGGCCCATCCAGCCTGCCCAACAATATCATCTATATTATCTCTCTATGTACGTGTAATACCATACATGCGGGGAATCTGCTTCTGGTGTGTAACCGACTGCCCTGCTGTGAGAGAGGCTCGCATAGTGGAGATCTTGTCTGTGAAAAGTCGGGGATACGCATGCATGCGGGTTTACCTGACTGGCTACAACCCCTGGCTGCTTCCTTCTCCCCCTATGGCCACCAGGAATGCAGACCCCCTATGGCCACCAGGAATGAGGTGAAAATAGTGTTGAAGACAGCAGGGAGCTCGTGACGCTGTAACACAGCAATACAGAGCTTTACAGTCCTGACAAGGACAGCACTGAGACTCACCCCGATAACAAGACAGAACTCGCATTGAGATATAATAATCGTATCAGGAGTATAATCCCATCAGCTAGCGGACAGCCCGGCGCCTCCTCCAAGGAAACCCTTCTCCTGAGCCAAACAATGGAGGAAGTATTGGAGAGGGGAAAGATTAATTAACGGCAGGCCACTAAAGGTCTAAGCATGGTGCACTTTATGCCCCGCCCATCACGATTACCATGGTAACCGTGCATTTTGCTTTAGGGTGTAAACTTTGTGGAGTTTAGTAAATTAAAATAAAAAGGTTTAAGAATTTAGGGTGAGCTCCAAGGAGGAAATTTTGAAATATCTTGTCCTGGATGAGAGATGGGAGTAAATGGACTGGATTGGGTCAGCGCTCCTCATAAGGGTCAACGTCCAAAATGTTTTAATCTCACGGGGGGTCGGAGGGGTGCCAGGCCTGACCTTTGCCCCCTTGGTCAGCTGCCTCACGCAGGGCAGCATAAAGGTTAGTTTGAGCTGCTCAATAAAGTAATCTAGGAAAAAGCATAAAATGATCGGCTCACTGGCATAGGAGTCGCAGTAAAAGGGGGGTTTCTGGGTCTGACATATTTGGGGGCTCCCAGCATTAGTCGGGTTCCTTATGTTAGCAGGTGAGACCTGGGCATCGTCATCCGTCACCGCACACTATGCCCGACCTCTCGCCTCCAGATCACAAACATGGAGGAGAAAGGCAGAACATCTCAGCAGTGTCCAGTTCTGGCCCCGAGGGCCGCAGACAGAGCGGGATTTTAGTGATTTCATTAAATGATAAGAATTATTTGTTATTATTACTCCTTTATAATCCCCACACACCCATCTTCTGCCTCATAAAACACACAAGGACTACAACTCCCATCACACACTCGTCTGCTTTCACATAAAGCAAAGGAAGAGTTTAATTCCTATCATCCAGATAACTCTTCACCTGCCTATCATGCACTGGGCTCTGACAGACATTAACCGCCAAACATGAAGCACTAAATACTCCAACTCCCACTATCCGCGATTCTAGTAAAACAGACAACTCCCATCATCCGTATGCCAGTTTGGGCTGAAAACCAAACGGCCACCAATGACTCTAATCCCAGTAATCCTCACAGGAGAGCAGCCGGTCTGCAGAGTCTCGACACACAGGAAGTACTGCAGGGGCTTGGAACGCAAACCGGAAGTTAACTGAACCGCATACCCGGAAGTAACGTAAACTCTGGCGACTGCGGCATCGCATCATGGGGAAGCTCCAGGAAGTTTCCAACTTACATCTGGTATCGCAGCTTAAGGAGGAATCTGTTCCCAGGAGCTGACACTCTCCGTGTAACCCCTGGCAGGTCTGTGTGCAGGTAAATGCTGGGGGAGGGGCAGTCTGGGCCCAGCAGCTGACACTTTTCCTGTAACCACTGGCAGGTCTGTGTGCAGGTAAATGCTGGGGGAGGGGCGGTCCTATACAGTGACCCTGTGCCGGGTGATGTGACGGCGGCTGCACTCTCTTTGGGGGTTTTGTCTTTTTGCCGTCACGTTATTAGAATTTGTGGTACAGGGAGGCGTCTGAGCGCCAAACGCGGTGACCCAGGAAAGAGTCCGGTTTAGGACTGAACATGGACAAGGATCCGGTGGCTGAGAAGATCTTGAGCCTCACCCTGGAGATCATCTCCCTGCTGAGCGGAGAGGTGAGGGGCCGGTGTCTCTGGGGCCAGAACATGGATGGCGTTATGTCCACAAACTGCAGCTCGGATGTTTCTTTGCTCATCGATATTTCAATATCTTTCCCCATATACAGGATTATATGATTGTGAGGAAGCCCCGTGACTGCGTCCCACCCAGCGACGGCCCCCGTGTGTCAGACGGACCCCCTGGGACCCGGAGCCCCAGCCCGGTGCCTCCACCTCACTCGCTGACCCTCGAGAGGAACCGCGAGCAGAAGATCCTGGAACTGACCAACAAGATGATGTCCCTGCTGACTGGAGAGGTGAGCGCTGCTGGGAACGGGACGTTATACAGTAACACCGAGGCATGTGTCTGGATGGTGACGGCTCATTGTGCGTCTCAGGTTCCTGTAAGGTGTGATGATGTCACCGTCTATTTCTCCATGGAGGAGTGGGAGTATTTAGAAGGACACAAGGAGCTTTACAGGGACGTGATGATGGAGACCCACCAGCCCCGCGGCTCTGCGGGTAAGAGGTTTAATCCCTGCGGTCTGTGTGTAGATATTAAGGCATCTTCACTGTAACAAATAACATGTAAAATGTGAGGTCCGTATAATAAATACTCGGCGATAAGGCAGCCGCGAGAGATCTCCGGAGCCGGAGCCGCTGTTACCCAACAACATGTGAGAGCCGGGGAGACAGCGGGGAGCAAGTTTATACTCATGAGAACTGTCGCTGATTAAAGCAGATCTGCCTCTTTTCTCAGGTCCTCCATGTTGAATCTCTATACGCTAAACCCACATAATCCACAGATTAAAGGAAGCAATATATATATATGTAAAGAAACCCCTCTTACACGTAGACTATAGGAGCGGCCATCTTAACTTAATGAGGAGGAATAATAATAATGCAGTTGTTAAAGAGAAACTTTGTAACTTAGTGTTAGGAGAATGTAGACCTCATCAAAACAGGGAATTTACATCACACAAGCTGTAGGCAGTTTACTTATTGATATTAGTAACGCATAAAAGCGGTGATGGCCGCCGTTCTCTACGACAATCTGAAAATATTAGTATAACAGAGAAGCAGATTCTGCCAGACGGGGAGCGTTTAGAAATGGCGGCGTCTCCGCAGGTAGAAGACTTTTATCTGAAAGAGACTCTGAAATCTACTTGTTTGGGAAAGCGGCTGCTTCACTTAATTTGATCATTTCTCTCCGACAGACGCGTCCGAGGTCAGAGATCGAGCCCCTAATTCTCCGCTGGACTGTAAGACGTCTCATTTTATTAAGGAGGAATCCGCCTCATGTGAAGAGACAGACATTTGTGACCCGGCGGAGTCTCCACAGACAGAGCTCACATCGACTCGTAATGAGGACGGATCCCCCTCGGATGAAGACGGAAATGTCTCAGCCCCCGATACACACACAGAGCACG
Source organism: Spea bombifrons (assembly GCF_027358695.1). Taxonomy (NCBI): domain Eukaryota; kingdom Metazoa; phylum Chordata; class Amphibia; order Anura; family Pelobatidae; genus Spea; species Spea bombifrons. The sequence continues at coordinate 114,276 of NC_071097.1, read as the reverse complement.
ACGGGGGGGATAATACGTCTGTCCACGTAAAGGAGGAATCCGCCTCCAATGAAGATTATTGGATCCCAACCGAACACAAGGGATCTACTTCTACTGATAAAACCCAAACCAGTAACACACATTTTCAGTGTGAAACACCCCCCGATGAGGGTACATATAGCTGCCCCGAGTGTCAGGAACGGTTTACCAGTGACTCTGATCTTCTACATCAGACCATCCATAATAGATCGGCGGCCTCCTCTCTGGCCTCAAGGAAAAGTTTTCGATCTAAATCTAAGCGCATGAGGCATCAGCGTATTCACAAAGGTGAGAAGCCTTATTCATGTTCCGAGTGCGGGAAATGTTTCACTAGCAACTCACAGCTTACTCGACATGTGAAAATTCACACCGGGGAGAAGCCTTTTTTGTGTTCTGAGTGTGGAAAATGTTTTAACAGGAACTCAAACCTTCTAAAACATCTAATTATTCACACCGGGGAGAAGCCTTATTCCTGCTCGGAGTGCGGGAAATGTTTTAACACAAACTCAAACCTTGTAAAACATCTCAGAATTCACACCGGGGAGAAGCCTTATTCCTGTTCTGAATGTGGGAAATGTTTTAACCAGAACTGGAACCTTGTTCAGCATCTCAGAATTCACGCTCAGGAGAAGCCTTATTCCTGTCCCAAGTGTGGGAAGTGTTTTGCTGTTACCTCACACCTTGTTCAGCATCTCAGAACACACACCGGGGAGAAGCCTTATTCCTGTTCCAAGTGCGGGAAACGTTTTAACAGGAACGCAATCCTTGTTCGACATCTCAAAATTCACACTGGGGTGAAGCCATAAGACTGTATGGACTGCGGCAAATGTTTCAACACAAAATCCCATCTGATTAGGCACCACATCACACCCAGGGCAGAAACTCCATGTGTTATAAGGGCTGATATGTGTTACCCAACAATAGCTAAGTCATGTTCTTGTATCATCTACTTAACACACAGATGAGATACGAGATACTATAGGATAACCAGCGATGGAGGTAATTGGTAGTAATTTCAGGTTGGTTTTCGATTACAGTTCAGACAAGTGGCCACAAACATTGTAAGAAACGTGTGGACTCTTTTACCTAGGAGACAGCCTTTCTGTCTCTTCTGGTTTTAATTAATATTTATTAAAGATTGTTTATCATTAAATGAAAGAAAACCAATACCTATTACTCTGTCGGCTTGAACATCAACATTTCACCTTACAGAAAAAAAACTGAATGGATAAGATGTGATTTTGTCGTGTTGCTCTCGTTTTAGATAAGAACGTCCACCCCATGGGGTTAGCTCTGTACCGGAGTCCGCTCTGGTGTAATAAATGAGAGCATATTCCGTGAATTTAGCTAAAAACGGAGCACGCAGATGATGTTTTAATGAGGCTGCAGGTAATTTCCCGTAACCCTGCCCACTTTTTTTGCCAAAGTGAACTGTATATTTGTGACTCATTAAGGTTCTGGTTTCCAGATAAATCACATCAATCTAATCAAATCCTCACCTCCTACTGTCTCATTTGCTTCTTAACCTCCTAACAGACTATACGCACCCAGGAGTGGGACTCTCTTAGCCTTCGTAATTTATTATTAGTAACCTAAAAGGAACTACGAGATTTTCTTCATTATTAGTATCAGATGGAAGTAGTTATTTTATTTACCCCAGTCGTCGTATTTGCCCCATTATATAATGTTTTCAGGCAGCTGCATATCAACCATTTGTTCTCTATGATCTGAACCCCAATCTATTAGACAAACCCCCCGACTCCTTATACGTAGCATTACCATAAAGCATCCACTCAGTGTGGTGTTTGACCAGGGAAGATCACCCAAGACTACCACAAAAGGGTAGTCTCCAGTAATCTGATTTATTGAGACACAACAAGCTAAATCCAGATGGGGAAAAAGGTTTTCTAAAGCCCTTTCTAAATACTTGGAGCAGCTGAACCACGTTACGCAGTGGGAGTGTTTCACAATGAAAATATCAGGCCACTGAGGGCTAAACTCAGGTATGTGTATAATGCTGGAGTCAGTCTGCGAGTAAGTGTGTATAGTGCTGAGGTCAGTGTGTATGTGTATATGTATAGTGTTGGAGTCGGTATGTGTGTGTACTGTAGTGTCAGTGTGTATGTGTATATGTATAGTGTTGGAGTCGGTATGTGTATAGTGCTGAGGTTAGTGTGTATGTGTATATGTATAGTGTTGGAGTCGGTATGTGTATAGTGCTGAGGTCAGTGTGTATGTGTATAGGTATAGTGTTGGAGTCGGTATGTGTATAGTGCTGAGGTCAGTGTGTATGTGTATATGTATAGTGTTGGAGTCGGTATGTGTGTGTACTGTAGTGTCAGTGTGTATGTGTATACGTATAGTGTTGGAGTCGGTATGTGTGTGTACTGTAGTGTCAGTGTGTATGTGTATATGTATAGTGTTGGAGTCGGTATGTGTGTACTGTAGTGTCAGTGTGTATGTGTATATGTATAGTGTTGGAGTCGGTATGTGTGTGTACTGTAGTGTCAGTGTGTATGTGTATATGTATAGTGTTGGAGTCGGTATGTGTGTGTACTGTAGTGTCAGTGTGTATGTGTATATGTATAGTGTTGGAGTCGGTATGTGTGTGTAGTGTCAGTGTGTATGTGTATATGTATAGTGTTGGAGTCGGTATGTGTGTGTACTGTAGTGTCAGTGTGTATGTGTATATGTATAGTGTTGGAGTCGGTATGTGTGTGTACTGTAGTGTCAGTGTGTATGTGTATATGTATAGTGTTGGAGTCGGTATGTGTGTACTGTAGTGTCAGTGTGTATGTGTATATGTATAGTGTTGGAGTCGGTATGTGTGTGTACTGTAGTGTCAGTGTGTATGTGTATATGTATAGTGTTGGAGTCGGTATGTGTATAGTGCTGAGGTTAGTGTGTATGTGTATAGTGCTGAGGTCAGTGTGTATGTGTATACGTATAGTGTTGGAGTCGGTATGTGTGTGTACTGTAGTGTCAGTGTGTATGTGTATATGTATAGTGTTGGAGTCGGTATGTGTGTACTGTAGTGTCAGTGTGTATGTGTATATGTATAGTGTTGGAGTCGGTATGTGTGTGTACTGTAGTGTCAGTGTGTATGTGTATATGTATAGTGTTGGAGTCGGTATGTGTGTGTACTGTAGTGTCAGTGTGTATGTGTATATGTATAGTGTTGGAGTCGGTATGTGTGTGTACTGTAGTGTCAGTGTGTATGTGTATATGTATAGTGTTGGAGTCGGTATGTGTGTGTAGTGTCAGTGTGTATGTGTATATGTATAGTGTTGGAGTCGGTATGTGTGTGTACTGTAGTGTCAGTGTGTATGTGTATATGTATAGTGTTGGAGTCGGTATGTGTGTGTACTGTAGTGTCAGTGTGTATGTGTATATGTATAGTGTTGGAGTCGGTATGTGTGTACTGTAGTGTCAGTGTGTATGTGTATATGTATAGTGTTGGAGTCGGTATGTGTGTGTACTGTAGTGTCAGTGTGTATGTGTATATGTATAGTGTTGGAGTCGGTATGTGTGTATAGTGCTGAGGTCAGTGTGTATGTGTATATGTATAGTGTTGGAGTCGGTATGTGTGTGTACTGTAGTGTCAGTATGTATGTGTATATGTATAGTGTTGGAGTCGGTATGTGTGTGTACTGTAGTGTCAGTGTGTATGTGTATATGTATAGTGTTGGAGTCGGTATGTGTGTGTACTGTAGTGTCAGTGTGTATGTGTATATGTATAGTGTTGGAGTCGGTATCTGTATAGTGCTGAGGTCAGTGTGTATGTGTATATGTATAGTGTTGGAGTCGGTATGTGTGTGTATATGTATAGTGTTGGAGTCGGTATGTGTGTATATTGTAGGGTCACAGTCAGTGAGTACATGTCTACACGTATAATGCTAGAGTCAGTCTTAGAGTGTGTGTGTGTATACCATAGTGTTAGTGCGTAAATATATAGTCCTCGAGTCGGTGTGTGTGTGTAAATGTGCTATCAGAATAATACGCTGGGGGCGGAGATACCTTTCTCATCATATAAACCCATATAGATACATGTAATGACATCACAATAATACATGGGGGTAGCAGGTTTCTGGCCCCCGGAACCCGCAAAGGCGCTGCGCAGACTGCAGGGTCACTCTGTGTAACCCCCTGTAGCTCAAGTGGTGTCCGTTTATGGCCCCGAGGGCCGCAGACAGAGCGGGGTTTTAGTGATTTCATTAAATGATAAGAATTATTTGGATGGAGTTGCCTGTGAATGATCTGCAATCCCCACAATCCCTATCTGTGCAGCTGAGGGCCTGGAGATGTCACATGACTGCTTTATAAAGAGAACTACAACTCCTATAATCCTCAGCACCCCATTGTAATCCACACACACCCAACTCCTGCCTCATAACACACAAGGACTACAACTCCCATCACACACTCGTCTGCTTTCACATAAGGCAAAGGAAGAGTTTAATTCCTATCATTCCTCGTTTGGGCTGAAAACCAAAAGGCCACCAATGACTCTAATCCCAGTAATCCTCACAGGAGACCAGCCGCCCTGCAGCGTCTCGATACACAGGAAGTACTGCAGGAGCTTGGAACGCAAACCGGAAGTTAACTGAATCGCATACCCGGAAGTAACGTAAACACTGGCGACTGCGACAACGCATCCTGGGGAAGCTCCAGGAAGTTTGCAATTTACGTCTGGTATCGCAGCTTGAGGAGAAATCTGTTCCTAGGAGCTGACACTCTCCCTGTAACCCCTGGCAGGTCTGTGTGCAGGTAAATGCTGGGGGAGGGACAGTCTGGGCCCAGGAGCTGACACTCTCCCTGTAACCCCTGGCAGGTGTGTGTGCAGGTAAATGCTGGGGTTTCTGGTTATACTCAGCTTTGTAACCATACTCAGTACCGATCTCCGGTGTGGCCGTTTTCTCCTTGATTTCCCTCATTCCGGGGCAGAATATCGCGACCGGAGCTCCGTCTGAGGTCTCTGTTTTCTTCCAGTTAGACCCGGACAGTCCCAGAGGCAGCTCTGATCTGGTCGAGGGGCCAACACTCCATCCTCAGTAACCCAGAAGCTGGTAGGTGAGTGTCAGTCACGGAACAGACCGTCCTATACAGTGACCCTGTGCCGGGTGATGTGACGGCTGCTGCGCTCTCTTTGGGGTTTTGTCTTTTTGCCGTCATGTAATTAGAATTTGTGGTACAGGGAGGCGTCTGAGAGCCAAACGCGGTGACCCAGGAAAGAGTCCGGTTTAGGACTGAACATGAACAAGGATCTGGTGGCTGAGAAGATCTTGAGCCTCACCCTGGAGATCATCTCCCTGCTGAGCGGAGAGGTGAGGGGTCGGTGTCTCTGGGGCCAGAACATGGATGGCGTTATGTCCACAAACTGCAGCTCAGATGTTTCTTTGTTCATCAATATTTCAATATCTTTCCTGACATACAGGATTATATGATTGTGAGGAAGCCCAGTGACTGCGTCCCACCCAGCGACGGCCCCCGTGTGTCAGACGGACCTCCCGGGACCCGGAGCCCCAGCCCGGTGCCTCCACCTCACTCGCTGACCCTGGAGAGGAACCGCGAGCAGAAGATCCTGGAACTGACCAACAAGATGATGTCCCTGCTGACTGGAGAGGTGAGCGCTGCTGGGAACGGGACGTTATACAGTAACACCGAGGCGTGTGTCTGGATGGTGACAGCTCATTGTGTGTCTCAGGTTCCTGTAAGGTGTGATGATGTCACCGTCTATTTCTCCATGGAGGAGTGGGAGTATTTAGAAGGACACAAGGAGCTTTACAGGGACGTGATGATGGAGACCCACCAGCCCCGCGGCTCTCCGGGTAAGAGGCTTAATCCCTGCGGTCTGTGTGTAGATATTAAGGCATCTTCACTGTAACAAATAACATGTAAAATGTGAGGTCCGTATAATAAATACTCGGCAATAAGGCAGCCACGAGAGGTCTCAGGAGCCGGGGCTGCTGTTACCCAACAACATGTGAGAGTCACGCCGGGGAGACAGCGGGGAGCGAGTTTATGCTCATGAGAACTGAAGATCCGTCCCTTTCCTCAGATCCTCCATGTTGAATCGCTATACGCTAAACCCACGTAATCCACAGATTAAAATAACCAATATATATGTAAAGAAACCCCTCTTACACGTAGACTATAGGAGCGGCCATCTTAACTTAATGAGGAGGAGTAATAATGCAGATCATCGTGTTGTACCGTTTCCTGCTGCTTGGTGTTGGAGGAGAATGTAGAAAACTTCAGGACAGGGAATCGATCAAATCATGCTGGTTCTGCCACAGGCTGCCACTGATCTTCACTGAGCTGAACCTTAAATATCTCCAAGAGGAAGACATCACACAAGCTGTAGGCAGTTCGCTAACTGATATTAGTAACACATAGAAGCGGTGATGTCTGCCATTCTCTTCTAAGACAATCTGAAAATATTAGTATAACAGAGAAACAGATCCTGCCAGACAGGGAGCGTTTAGAAATGGCGGCATCTCCGCAGGTAGAAGACATTTATCTGAAAGAGACTCTGAAATCTACTTGTTTGGGAAAGCGGCTGCTTCACTTAATTTGATCGTTTCTCTCCGACAGACGCGTCCGAGGTCAGAGATCGAGTCCCTAATTCTCCGCTGGACTGTAAGACGTCTCATTTTATTAAGGAGGAATCCGCCTCATGTGAAGAGACAGACATTTGTGACCCGGCGGAGTCTCCACAGACAGAGCTCACATCGACTCGTAATGAGGACGGATCCCCCTCAGATGAAGACGGAAATGTCTCAGCCCCCGATACACACACAGAGCACGACGGGGGGGATAATACGTCTGTCCACGTAAAGGAGGAATCCGCTTCCAATGAAGATTATTGGATCCCAACCGAACACAAGGGATCTACTTCTACTGATAAAACCCAAACCAGTAACACACATTTTCAGTGTGAAACACCCCCCGATGAGGGTACATATAGCTGCCCCGAGTGTCAGGAACGGTTTACCAGTGACTCTGATCTTCTTCTACATCAGACCATCCATGATAGATCGGCGGTCTCCTCTCTGGACTGCGAGGAAAGTTCTAACTTTAAATCCGAGTGCATGAGTCACCAACATCTTAACACAGGAAGGAAGCCTTATTCCTGTTCTGAGTGCGGGAAATGTTTTAACAGGAAGTCAATCCTTGATCGACATCTCAAAATTCACACGGGTGAGAGAGCTTATTTCTGTCCCGAGTGCGGGAAACGTTTTAAGGAGAACACACATCTTGTTCAACACCTCAGATATCACTCTGGGGAGAAGCCTTATTCGTGTTCCGAGTGCGGGAAACGTTTTAAACGTAACGCGCACCTTGCTGAACATTTTAGAACTCACACTGGGGAGAAGCCTTTTTCCTGTCCCGAATGTGGGAAATGCTTTCGAGTTAGTGCACAACTAGATGTACATCTCAGAACTCACACCGGGGCGAAGCCTTATTCCTGTTCCAAGTGCGGGAAATGTTTTACTGTAAACTCAGCCCTTGTGCAACACCTCAGAATTCACTCTGGAGAGAAGCCTTATTCCTGTTCCGAGTGCGGGAGATGTTTTAGCAGGAACTCTCACCTTATTCGACATCTCGAAATTCATGCAGGTGAGAAACCTTATTATTGTCCCGAGTGTGGAAAACATTTTAGGGAGAACACAGAACTTGTTCACCATCTCAGAATTCACAGCGGGGAGAAGCCTTTTTCCTGTTCAGTGTGCGAGAAACGGTTTACTGTAAACTCAAGCCTTGTGAAACACCTCAAAATTCATTCTGGAGAGAAGCCGTATTCCTGCTTGGACTGCGGAAAGTGTTTTCGATGTAACGTGCAGCTTCGTCGCCATCAGAGAATTCACATCAGGGAGAAACCGTAAACGTGTGCTGACTGCGGCAAATGTTTTTGACATGTTAGACCTCATTAACCCCTTGCTGACCAGACCTATTTTCCTTAAATTGTTGCTCTTTTTGACATTTGTGGTCCTTGTGTGTTTAATAATAACCTCCCTCTTTCTCGTTTAGTGCACCCACACAAATCATATATTGATTCTTCAGGGACAAGTAAGGTATCTTTTGATACCATAATTTAAAAAAAGAATATTTAAGACTTTATTCTATTTTTATTTTTTATAATCAAGTCAGAGATAAAGAGTGAAAACCCAGGACTGACACAGTATTTATTCGGTCATATTTTTATATATACCGTATTTGCTTGATTATAAGACGACCCCCCCAAAATCTGAATATTAATTTAGGAAAAAAGAAAAAGCCTGAATATAAGACGATACTATAGGAAAAAAGTTTTACTAGTAAATGTTAATTCATATAAACTATGTAAACTATTTTTTTTAAAATAAAAGCTATGATTTAGAAAAAAAAATTTTTGTTTTTATTTCCTTTTATTTTCCAACCTGCCCCCCAGTTATGCACATATGCCCCCAGGCTTGCCACTCTGCCCCAGAAATGCCTTATACCCCTATATGCCACTCTGGTATTTAGGGGGTTAAAAGGCATATTATGGGGCAGAGTGGCATATAGGGAGGTATAAGGCATTTCAGGAGGCAGAGTGGCGTATAGAGGGTTAAAAGGCATTTCTGGAGGCAGAGTGGCATTTAGGGGGTTAAAAGGCATATCATAGAGCACTCTGCCTACATAAATGCCTTATGCCCCCACTTAACAACCCCCCCCCTAAACTCACCGGTGCTTCTGACTCCCCGGTGTTTTGTCCGGGCAGCAGAGAGACGTCTACGCAATTTGCGTAGGCGACTTCCACTGCAGCCGAAAAGAGGTGCGGTTAGCAGCAGGGGTTGTCTGCGTCCATCGCGCAGACCTTCCCCGGCTGTCAGAGAGACTCTGCCGGTGCGGGGAACTCTGCTCTTTGACAGGCGGGGAAGGTCTGCGCGATGCACGCAGACAACCCCCGCTGCTAACCGCACCTCCTTTCGTCTGCAGTGGAAGTTGCCTACACAAATCGCGTAGACGTCTCTCCGCTGCCCGGACAACACACCGGGGAGTCAGAAGCACTGGTAAGTTTTGGAGGCGAAGTTACCAGACAGGAGGATCCAGGTCCCCTGCAGCGCTGCGGGGGATCTGGATCTTAGTCTCATAGTCAGACCTCTATTTGAAGTCTGATTATAAGGCGACCCCGATTTATAAGACGAGGGGCATTTTTCAGAGCATTTGCGGTATATATTATATTTTTTTTCATACCCCCTAACACTTAAACCTGCCTACCCACTGAGAAACCCACCACCCATGTGATTATGTCTATCAAGTATATTTGTGTACACCGATCAGCCGTAACATTATGAGCACCAGCTCAATTTTGTGTAATATTTTACACCCGTTGCGGCATGGACCCCATGAAGCCCCTAAAGCTGTGCTGTGGAATCCAGCACTAAGATGTTGGCAACAGATCCTTTAAGTCCTGTATGTTGCAAGGTGTGGCCTCCATGGATGCATCCCAGTGCTGCTTTTTCTCCAGGTAAGTGACGCAACCGGCCATCCTCGCGATGTAAAAGAGTAACAGGATTCATGAGACCGGCCACCTTCTTCCATTGCTCCGCGGTCCAGTTGTTATGCTCACATGTCCAATGTAGGTGCTTTAGGCAACAAACTGCGATGCTCTGCGTCTTCCGACTCCTTTCTATCAGAACCAGCAGTCATTTTCAGCAGCGTGAGCTACAGCAGCTCGTCAGTTGGATTTGACTCCACGGGTCGGCCTTTGCTCCCCACGTGCATCATTGAGAGTTGGCCATCCATGGCCCTGTCGCCAGGTCACAGCTTTTCGTTCCCTGGATCCCTTTTGATAGATACCGACCCCAGCAGACCTGGAACCCCCAGAAGAGCTGCAGTTTTGGAGATTCTCTGATCCAGTCTTGCAGTTACAATTTGGCCCTTGTCAAAGCCGCTCAGATCCTTACACTGCCCACTCTTTTTGCGTCTAACACATCAACTTTGAAGAGGAAATTGTTCAGTGTAGGACTCGCCTAAGAGGTTTGCCATGACGTGGCAAGTGAACTTCCACTTTAAATGGCCATTGGAGTGGAACTAAAAACCTCCATTTGTCTAAATAAGCATAGGGATTTAGGATAGTGCGCAGGTAACTATTTTTTGGTGTTTTTTCTATGTATTTTGGGCTGATGAATACTATAGCCGTTGCTGCTGCCCAAGATGGGAGTTTGAGCGCAGGGCTTTCTTCTATGTGTTTACATATGACATCAAAATGCATGGAGAAAGCTGGGTTCTGGGTGATTACAGCGGCCCCAGAAACCCACCAAGGTTCTGTGCAGACTGCAGGGTCACCCTGTGTAACCCCCACTATACCCTGTGCCTCAGTGGTGTCCATTTCTGGCACTGAGTGCCGCAGACAGCGGGATTTTAGTGATTTCATTAAATGATAAGAATTATTTGGATGGTGCTGCCTGTGAATGATCTACAATCCCCACAATCCCTGTCTGTGCAGGTCAGCAGGGTCTGGAGATGTCACACAACTGCTTTATAAAGAAAACAACAACTACTGTAATACTCGGCACCTAGGGTGACCACATGTCCCACATTGCCTATGACAGTCCTGCACTGGGGCTTTAAGTCGTGGAGGAGAGAGAGGGGCGTCATGCAACCGCTCGGCTTCCCTCAGTCTGCTCCGAGAGGCCTCTAGGTCCTGGTGCTGGCATTTTGTTCTGAGCGCAGGAATATGAAGCGTTCAGCAGTGAAGCAGCGCGCACCTCGGCAGAGCAGCGAGACAGAGGCCTTGTGCTCCCCTCTACAAGGTAAGTGAACCACAAAGGGGGATGAGGGGGTATAAGGTGAGAAGGGGTGGAGCTAGGGGAAGAAGGTGAGAAAGGGGTAAATAGTGAGAAAGGGGGAAGAGGGGGGTAGATAGCGAGAAAAGGTAGGAGAGGGTAGATAGTGAGAAGGAGGTTAGTAAGAATAATGACATAAATAAAGAGTGAGAATGAGTGAGAGAATTGATGAATTAATATGTGGATGCGTTGTGTGAATGAGTGAGAATAAACGATTGTGTGAATGGATTATGTGAATGAAAGTGTGAATAAGTGAGTGACTGTAAAAGTTTTGTGTGTATCATAGATATAGACCGTATTTGCTCGATTATAAGACAAGGTTTTTTTCAGAGCAAATGCTCTGAAAAATACCCCTCGTCTTCTAATCGGGGTCGTCTTCTAATCAGACCTCAAATAGAGGTCTGATTATGAGACTAAGATCCAGATCCCCCGAACCGCTGCAGGGGACCTGGATTCTCCTGTCTCACCCCCCCCCACACACACACACACTTACCGGTGCTTCCTGCTGTATTGCCGGGACAGCGGGTTGACGTCTACGTGATCCGCGTAGACAACGTCCGCTGCAGCCGGGAGGAGGTGTGGCTAGCAGCGGGGGTTGTCTGCGTCCGTCGCGCATACCTTCCCCGACTGTCAGAGATCAGAGTTCCCCGCCCATTTTTCTTTTAAATTGGGGTGTTTCCCCGCTGCCAACAGCGGGAACTCCCCCGATGTCAGTGGGACCGCCCACCGACATCAGCGTGCAGTCCTGGCCGCGTTCCGCAAGAGAAGGCAGAAGTTCCCAGATGACTGCATGCTAGGGAGCGTGGCCCAAGGAGATGCTTGCGTAGGGTCTAATTTTTTCAATATAAAATGTATTAGCAGCATGATCTAATATTTAGGTATATTGGCAGCATCATCTCATATATATATAGTGAAGGAATATATGATAAATGTTTTGCCCTTTTGGGTGTCTCAGATATGCAGGACTACAGTGTTCCAGATAAAACCAGTTTAGCTAAAACTAGGTAAAAATATATTGCACAAGTAACTACAGATGTCTGTTGCCCATCCTTCATTCCTGTTACACTGCAACCATTTTGCCTTATAGGGACATATTGTTATTTTACGTAAAATGATTGGGTTAGAATTTCCCTTTTTCTACTATGAGTTTATATATATATATATATATATATATATATCCATAATGCACCGGAATAAACAGAAATCTTATTACACATACACCCCTCACTCTGTGTCTGATTTCTCTCGAGCCGCTCGATTAAGATATCTATATAATTTATATATAATGGAAGCAGGGTATAATATTAATATATATCGGCAGCAGTGGCTAATAATATATATCCGAAGCAGTTGTCTAATATTAATATATATCCGCAGCAGGGTCTTGTATTAATATATATCCGCAGCAGGGTATAATATTTATATATATCCGCATCAAGGTGTGATAATATATATCTGCAGCAGGGGGTAATATTTATATATATCCGCAGCAGGGTCTAATATTAATATATATCGGCAGCAGGGGCTAATAATATATATCCGCAGCAGTTGTCTAATATTAATATATATCCGCAGCAGGGTCTAATATTAATATATATCCGCAGTAGGGGCTAATAATATATAATCGCAGCAGTTGTCTAGTATTAATATATATCCGCAGCAGGGTCTGATATTTATATATATCCGCAGCAGGGTCTAATATTTATATATATCGGCAGCAGGGTCTAATATTTATATATATGCGCAGCAGGGTCTAATATTAATATATATGCGCAGCAGGGTCTAATATTAATATATATCGGCAGCAGGGTGTAATATTAAAGAAACTAGTTCAGCTGTTATTTTGAAATCATATTTCAATCACAGTCTTTACTTCAAAGAGATAAGTATATATTATATAGTTAAAAATGCATGTCTAGCGCATATATATATATATATATATAATATATATTATAAATCCACCTGTGTGTGTAATGCACTTCATAGTGTGTCCTGGAATGGCAGAAATAAAATGTGGTCACCCTATCAGCACCCCATTATAATCCACTCCCCCCCCCGCTTCTGCCTCATAACACACACAAGGACTGCAACTCCCATAACACACCCGTCTCCCATCATGCACTGGGCTCTGACAGCCATCAACCCTCACTCATTAAACAAGGACTCACTATCCGTGTAGCTGGACAGAGAGACAACTCCCATCATCCCTATGCCCGCAAATAATGACTCAAATCCCAGTAATCCTCTCAAGAGAGCAGCCAGTCTGCAGCTTCTCAATTTACAGGAAGTACTGTAGGGGCTTGGAACGCAAATGGAACGCAAACCCGGAAGTTAACTGGTACGCAAAACCGGAAGTTAACTGGTACGCAAAACCGGAAGTAATGTACTACATTGATGCTTGTTGAAACGCGGGCTGGGCAACCTAAAAGATTTCTCCAACTTACTTCCGGTGTCTGGATTTTGGCGGTACCTGATCCCGGGAGCTGACACTCTTCCTATAACCCCTGGCAGGTCTGTGTGCAGGTAAATACTGGGGGAGGGGGAGTCTGGGTCCAGGAGCTGACACTCTCCCTGTTACTCCTGAAAGGTCTTTATGCGGGTAAATGCTGGGGGAGGGGGAGTCTGGGCCCAGGAGCTGACACTCTCCCTGTAACCCCTGGCAGGTCTGTGTGCAGGTAAATGCTGGGGTTTCTGGTTATACTCAGCTTTGTAACCATACTCAGTACTGATCTCTGGTGTGGCCGCTTTCTCCTTGATTTCTCTGTTTCCCTCATTCCGGGGCAGGATATCGCGGCCGGAGCTCCGTCTGAGGTCTCTGTTTTCTTCCAGTTAGACCCGGACAGTCCCAGAGGCAGCTGCCGAGGGCCCTGATCTGGTCGAGGGGCCAACACTCCATCCTCAGTAACCCGGAAGCTGATAGGTGAGTGTCAGTCACGGAGGAGACCGTCCTATACAGTGACCCTGTGCCGGGTGATGTGACGGCTGCTGCGCTCTCTTTAGGGGTTTGTCTTTTTGACGTTATTAGAATTTGTGGTACAGGGAGGCGTCTGAGCGCCAAACGCGGTGACCCAGGAAAGAGTCCGGTTTAGGACTGAACATGGACAAGGATCCGGTGGCTGAGAAGATCTTGAGCCTCACCCTGGAGATCATCTCCCTGCTGAGCGGAGAGGTGAGGGGTCGGTGTCTCTGGGGCCAGAACATGGATGTCGTTATGTCCACAAACTGCAGCTCAGATGTTTCTTTGCTCATCGATATTTCAATATCTTTCCCGATATACAGGATTATATGATTGTGAGGAAGCCCAGTGACTGCGTCCCACCCAACGACGGCCCCCGTGTGTCAGACGGACCCCCCGGGACCCGGAGCCCCAGCCCGGTGCCTCCGCCTCACTCGCTGACCCACGAGAGGAACCGCGAGCAGAAGATCCTGGAACTGACCAACAAGATAATGTCCCTGCTGACTGGAGAGGTGAGCGCTGCTGGGAACGGGACGTTATACAGTAACACCGAGGCCTGTGTCTGGATGGTGACGGCTCATTGTGTGTCTCAGGTTCCTGTAAGGTGTGATGATGTCACCGTCTATTTCTCCATGGAGGAGTGGGAGTATTTAGAAGGACACAAGGAGCTTTACAGGGACGTGATGATGGAGACCCACCAGCCCCGCGGCTCTCCGGGTAAGAGGCTTAATCCGTGCGATCTGTGTGTAGATATTAAGGCATCTTCACTGTAACAAACAACATGTAAAATGCGAGGTCCGTATAATAAATACTCGGCAATAAGGCAGCCGCGAGAGATCTGAAATCTACTTGTTTGGGAAAGCGGCTGCTTCACTTAATTTGATCATTTTTCTCTGACAGACGCATCCGAGGTCAGAGATCGAGCCCCTAATTCTCCGCTGGACTGTAAGACGTCTCATTTTATTAAGGAGGAATCCGCCTCATGTGAAGAGACAGACATTAGTGACCCGGCGGAGTCTCCACAGACAGAGCTCACATCGACTCGTAATAAGGGCGGATCCCCCTCAGTCCCCGATACACACACAGAGCACGACGGGGGGGATAATACGTCTGTCCACATAAAGGAAGAATCCGCTTCCAATGAAGATTATTGGATCCTAACCGAACACAAGGGATCTACTTCTACTGATACCGGCGATTATGATAAAACCCATGAGGGTACATATAGCTGCCCTGAATGTCAGGAACGGTTTACCAGTGACTCTGATCTTCTTCAACATCAGACCATCCATAATAGCTCGTCGGTCTCCTCTCTGGACTGCGGAAGAAGTTCTAACTTTAAATCTGAGTGCATGAGTCACCAACATCTTAACACAGAAAGGAAGCCTTATTCCTGTTCTGAGTGCGGGAAATGTTTTAACAGGAAGTCAATCCTTGTTCGACACTTAAGAGTTCACGCCGGCAAGAAAGATTATTCCTGTCCCGAGTGCGGGAAACATTTTAAGGAGAACACACATCTTGTTCAACATCTCAGATATCACTCTGGGGAGAAGCCTTTTTCCTGTTCAGAGTGCGGGAAACGTTTTAAACGTCACGCACATCTTGTTGAACATTTTAGAACTCACACCGGGGAGAAGCCTTATCCCTGTTCTGAATGTGGGAAAAGCTTTCGATGTAGCGCACACCTAGATGTACATCTCAGAACTCACACCGGGGAGAAGCCTTATTCCTGTTCTGAGTGCGGGAAATGTTTTACTGTAAACTCGAACCTCGTGCGTCACCTCAGAAGTCACTCTGGAGAGAAGCCTTATTCCTGCTTGAAATGTGCAAAGCGTTTTCGATGTAATGTGCAGCTTCGTCAGCATCAGAGAATTCACATCGGGGAGAAGCCGTAAACGGATGCTGAATGTGGCAAATGTTTTATCAAAGAGCCACACTGGGTAGAAAGCACAGGGCACAGGGAGGCTGAGAGTAATGTGCATGTGTTGGCACTTGTGCATGATAGGAGTGTGATTGCTATATTAAATATACATGATTGCTAACAGCAATAACACTCCTATCATGCCCAGGCATTCCCAGATTCCAGCACAGCTAACATCACATTCATCCTGGAACCTGGGCAAGATAGAAGCATAATTAAGGTGTGTCTTATACATGGGAGCGTCTGTCAGGGTCCACTTTTTCGCTGCCTGAACCATGTGGTATATCAATCTGCTACCACTAGTGGCCACCCTCTGCCCTCTGGAGCACTCAGAACTCAATTACCAGGATCAGGTGTACCTTATTACCTAACTTGAGCCGTAATCATTCCATCCAGCTGCGCCTTGTTTCCGGGATTGAATCCTGGCTACTTCATCCAGCTCTGCCCTTCAGTCAGGGCCTTTGTATTGAAGTCTGTGGGCCTGTACTGTTCCTGGTTTTGTGTCCTTATCAAGTGGACTCCCTGCCTTTTCGTGCCCTTCCAAGTGGGCTCCCTGCCAAAAGACTTATTACTGGTATTTATTTATCCTGCCATACGTCCAGTTTCCTTCTTACAGACTGTATAACCCTTATTTGCTTGTGCTGTCAAATGCATACAATACATTGCATTACCAGATTTCTGCTTGTGGTGTCTTTGTATAATCATGCATCGTGGGTTACAGACCGAACCCCAAGTATCCCCTGCACATGGGCTCCTACCCAACCTGATTACCCGAGTCCTGACAGTGTCTTATACATGGGGAAATACGGTAATTGGTGGTAATTTCAGCTTGGTTTTCGCTTACAGTTCATACAAGTAGCCACAAACATTTTAAGAAAAGTAGCCTCTTACCATCTCTTCTGGTTTAAATTAATTTCCTGGACCTTTAAATACTTCACACCAAAGCCCGTATATGTACGAGCGTCTATTAAATACTGCAATCGGCTTTGCAGCATCCACAGAAGCCTTATGAGTGAAGCTAGACATCGATATCGGAAGGAAAGCTCCCCAAAAATATCCACGCCCAAACCTCAACAAAGAGCTTATGAAGTTGCAGAAAATTGCTTCTTTAGCATTCAGCAACACAACCCCCTACGCCAATTGCCTTGTGCCCCAAAGAGCAACCTGCAGGTTGAATACAAGTACTGTATTTAATCATGCAAGTCAATGGAGCCCAGCTCACTAATCACAATGTGATTAGTTACATTTTTTTTTAAAACATTTGGTAACATGTAAAAATAATTCCCCACTGGTGTCATAATCAAGGAAGCCACCAGTTCCAACACATTTAACCCCTTTAATCCCCTATAGACGTACCGGGACGTCCAAAAAACGCCTATTAAGAAACCCCTATGGACGTCCCGGTACGTCAAGCCCTTCGTGCAGCATCAGGGACACATCCCTGCCGCTGCACGGGAGACCAGGCTGTCGTTTGACAGCCTGGACTCCCCACTGACAGCAGAAGCCGGCATTGTCGGCTTTCTGCTGTCCGATCTCCTGTAACAGCTTCCGGCATGAAAGCCGGTAAGCTGTTACACTGTAAACTGCCCAATCGCACAGTTTCAAACGCTCGATCGGGCATTCCCTTCCGGGTTGCGTCACTGCTGACGTAACCCGGAAGGTCATCGGAGGAAAGGATATCCCCTGCGGGGATATCCTGCCCTCTGCTGAGGCACAGAGACGCTGCGATCTCTATGCAGGTCTGTGAGGACCTGCATAGAGATCACAGTGTGATCGGTGCAGGGGGATCGCGGGGAGGGGAGTGAGAGACCATGTCTCTCACTCCCCTTCCCGTCCTGAAAGAGAAAAGCTGGAAAAAAAAAATTCATTCATTTAAAAAATAATATTAAATAAATCATTAAAATAATAATATAAATAATACTAACAAAAATTATAATGTGAGCTGTGATGTCATTGTGACATCACTGGCATGTTCAGGAGGTCCCTAACCATTTCTGTGTAAAAATAATATATAAAAAATACAAAAAAAAATGTTAAAAAATTAAAATAAAAAAAGATAATAAAAAAATTATTTAAAAAACCTTACTTCCCATTGCCCTAGCATAACATCTAGCCAGTATAACCCTCCTGCCCCCGTTCATAACCCTCAAACCCCCAAAAATTATACAAAATTGTACACCTTATAGTATGCTCCCTGGTGCTGGGAAAGTCTGGAAAATCTATATAAATTAGGTATTTCTGAAATCAGGACACCTGAATTGATAAACTTGGAGGGGATTTTCCATCACTTTACCTAATTTTGTGAGGATTCAGAGGGAAAATGTAAAAAAAAATTAGTTTATTTTTCTAATCTTCGCTAGTTTTTACTAAATTTCTCATTCTAAATTCTCAGCTAATCATCCAACTATGGTATCAAACGAAAGCGCTATCTCTCCTTGAAAAAACAATATATGGTTTACATGGGTACACTATTCACAGGAAAGGAGAATCTTAAAAGTGAGAATTTTTTAAAAGAAAAATAAAATCATATTTTATAATTTTGTATAGTAAAAGTAAATGACATGATACGATAAAAATAATAGTATCTAAAGAAAGGCTTTCCTTTGTGGATGCACTAAATGAGAGAATAAAATTACAGCAACACTGCAAAGGTGTTACAACAGCCTTTGTCCTAATGTGTACTACAAGTCATTAAGGGGTTAATATTAAAGATTTAGCAAACATTCAAGCCAAATTCATATCTGTTATACTTTTCTCCTTTTAATTATTTCAATTAATTTCCTTCTCATCAAATCCTCGCCCAAACAGCCTCCTGCTGCTTCTTAACCCTTTGTAGTCCAATACATTTTCACTAAGTACGCCAAGCAAGTCTAATTTAGTTTTCAATAAAAAAAAAAACATTTTTAAATTTTATACAACATAGTTATATTTTCTTATAACTACAAAGCAATTAATAAACACTATTCTCAAATCATAGTTTATGTTAGTCTTGATATCTTTATATAATCATCTTTATCACTAAAATCACATTCAGAATCATTCTATTCTAATAGTCTGGCTACCTCTTCAGAATCCTCTTTTGTGCAATGCATGGTATAATAGCGACATCTAGTGGTCATCAGGAAATCCAACATTGGCCCACAATCGGTAAAATATATATATTCCACAAAGGATTAATAGACTTTTTTTCTTCAGTTGAGGTTTTGCCCCAAATATATTTTCAGGCTGCTGCATATTAGCTCTGTTGTCTGAGCCCAATTTACTAGACAAACTCCCCGACTGGATACACCCGTCAGCTGTCTGCGATGAAGGGATCGGGAACAGACTCTGTATCCTTGATGTACGAACACTGTAGCCCGCCGAGACGCAGCCAATACAGCGCTGTAATTGTCCTGCAAAGGACAATGTGTGATATAGCCGGTACCTCAAACATTAGATGAGACTAATACATGCAGGGCCGGCCTTAGGTGTTCAGGCACCCTGTGCAGACTAGTTAATTAGGGAATAAATCTAGTTATTTAGAGATTATTTATGTGCAAGTGCAAACAAGCACAATAATATATAACCGGTAACAATAATGTACCTTTAATACATTAAATATAAGAAAAAAGACAGCTAACAGTGCAATCTTTGTAACAAAAACATTTTCCCATTAAATATTGAAAAAATTGGACTCAAGGCAATTATTTCCTTTGCACCCCCTCCACACACCCTAGCATGCAATCACTCCCTCCGCTCCCACACCAAAAAAAAAAATGTCCACGCTGACTCAGTCTTCCCTCCTGACTCTACTGTGACTAATATTAATATATATCGGCAGCAGGGTCTAATATTAATATATATATATATATATATATATATATATATATATATATATATATATATATATATCGGCAGCAGGGTCTAATATTAATTTATATCGGCAGTGGGGGCTAATATTAATATATATTGGCAGCAGGGTCTATTATTAATATATATTTCGGCAGCAGGGTCTAATATAATATATATCGGCAGCAGGAGCTAATATTAATATATATCGGCAGCGGGGTATAATTTTAATATATATAAGCAGCAGGGGCTAATAGTAATATATATCAGAAGCAGGGTATAATATTAATATATATCGGCAGCAGGGTCTTATATTAATATATATTGGCAGCAGGGTATAATATTAATATATATAGGTAGCAGGGTCTAATATTAATATATATCGGCAGCAGGGTATAACATTAATATATATCGGCAGCGGGGTCTAATATTAATATATATCGGCAGCAGAGTATAATATTAATATATATCGACAGCAGGGTCTAGTATTAATATATATATATATATATATATATCGGCAGCAGGGTCTAATATTAATATATATCGGCAGTGGGGGCTAATATTAATATATATTGGCAGCAGGGTCTATTATTAATATATATTTCGGCAGCAGGGTCTAATATAATATATATCGGCAGCGGGGTATAATTTTAATATATATAAGCAGCAGGGGCTAATATTAATATATATATCGGCAGCAGGGGCTAATAGTAATATATATCAGAAGCAGGGTATAATATTAATATATATCGGCAGCAGGGTCTTATATTAATATATATTGGCAGCAGGGTATAATATTAATATATATAGGTAGCAGGGTCTAATATTAATATATATCGGCAGCAGGGTATAACATTAATATATATCGGCAGCGGGGTCTAATATTAATATATATCGGCAGCAGAGTATAATATTAATATATATCGACAGCAGGGTCTAGTATTAATATATATATATATATATATATATATATATATATATATATCGGCAGCAGGGTCTAATATTAATATATATCGGCAGTGGGGGCTAATATTAATATATATTGGCAGCAGGGTCTATTATTAATATATATTTCGGCAGCAGGGTCTAATATAATATATATCGGCAGCGGGGTATAATTTTAATATATATAAGCAGCAGGGGCTAATATTAATATATATCGGCAGCAGGGGCTAATAGTAATATATATCAGAAGCAGGGTATAATATTAATATATATCGGCAGCAGGGTCTTATATTAATATATATTGGCAGCAGGGTATAATATTAATATATATAGGTAGCAGGGTCTAATATTAATATATATCGGCAGCAGAGTATAATATTAATATATATCGGCAGCAGGCTCTTATATTAATATATATTGGCAGCAGGGTCTAATATTAATATTGGCAGCAGGGTGTAATATTAATATATATATGGGCAGCGGGGTATAATATTACTATATATCGGCAGCAGGGGCAAATAATATATATCTGCATCATGGGCTAATATTTATATATATCGGCAGCACGGGCTAATATTTATATATATCGGCAGCAGGGGCAAATAATATATATATATATATATATATATATATATATATATTATAAATCCACCTGTGTGCGTGTAATGCACTTCATATCATAGTGTGTCCTGGAATGGCAGAAATAAAATGTGGTCATTAGCACCCCATTATAATCCACCACCCCCCCCTGCTTCTGCCTCATAACACACAAGGACTGCAACTCCCATAACACACCCGTCTCCCATCATGCACTGGGCTCTGACAGCCATCAACCCTCACTCATTAAACAAGGACTCACTATCCGTGTAGTTGGACAGAGAGACAACTCCCATCATCCCTATGCCCGCAAATAATGACTCAAATCCCAGTAATCCTCTCAGGAGTGCAGCCAGTCTGCAGCTTCTCAATTTACAGGAAGTACTGTAGGGGCTTGGAACGCAAACCCGGAAGTTAACTGGAACACAAAACCGGAAGTAATGTACTACATTGATGCTTGTTGAAACGCAGGCTGGGCAACCGAAAAGATTTCTCCAACTTACTTCCGGTGTCTGGATTTTTGGCGGTACCTGATCCCAGGAGCTGACACTCTCCCTATAACCCCTGGCAGGTCTGTGTGCAGGTAAATGCTGGGGGAGGGGCAGTCTGGGCCCAGGAGCTGACTCTCTCCCTGTAACCCCTGGCAGGTCTGTGTGCAGGTAAATGCTGGGGTTTCTGGTTATACTCAGCTTTGTAACCATACTCAGTAGTGATCTCCGCTGTGGCCGCTTTCTCCTTGATTTCTCCGTTTCCCTCATTCCGGGGCAGGATATCGCGGCCGGAGCTCCGTCTGAGGTCTCTGGTTTTTTTCCAGTTAGACCCGGACAGTCCCAGAGGCAGCTGCCGAGGGCCCTGATCTGGTCGAGGGGGCCAATGCTCCATCCTCAGTAACCTGGAAGCTGATAGGTGAGTGTCAGTCACGGAGGAGACCGTCCTATACAGTGACCCTGTGCCGGGTGATGTGACGGCTGCTGCGCTCTCTTTGGGGGTTTTGTCTTTTTGCCGTCACGTTATTAGAATTTGTGGTACAGGGAGGCGTCTGAGCGCACAACGCGGTGACCCAGGAAAGAGTCCGGTTTAGGGCTGAACATGGACAAGGATCCGGTGGCTGAGAAGATCTTGAGCCTCACCTTGGAGATCATCTCCCTGCTGAGCGGAGAGGTGAGGGGCCGGTGTCTCTGGGGCCAGAACATGGATGTCGTTATGTCCACACACTGCAGCTCAGATGTTTCTTTGCTCATCGATATTTCAATATCTTTCCCGATATACAGGATTATATGATTGTGAGGAAGCCTAGTGACTGCGTCCCACCCGACGGCCCCCGTGTGTCAGAAGGACCCCCCGGGTCCCGGAGCCCGGTGCCTCCACCTCACTCGCTGACCCACGAGAGGAACCGCGATCAGAAGATCCTGGAACTGACCAACAAGATGATGTCGCTGCTGACTGGAGAGGTGAGCGCTGCTGGGAACGGGACGTTATACAGTAACACCGAGGCGGTTGTCTGGATGGTGACGGCTCATTGTGTGTCTCAGGTTCCTGTAAGGTGTGATGATGTCACCGTCTATTTCTCCATGGAGGAGTGGGAGTATTTAGAAGGACACAAGGAGCTTTACAGGGACGTGATGATGGAGACCCACCAGCCCCGTGGTTCTCCGGGTAAGAGGTTTAATCCCTGCGTTCTGTGTGTAGATATTAAGGCATCTTCACTGTAACAAATAACATGTAAAATGTGAGGTCCGTATAATAAATACTCGGCGATAAGGCAGCCGTGAGAGATCTCAGGAGCCGGGGCCGCTGTTACCCAACAACATGTGAGAGCCGGGGAGACAGCGAGGAGCGAGTTTGTTTACAAAAACTGTTTAACCCTTTGTGGACCGGGGATTATTCATGCCCTAGTTCTGTAGTTTTTTATTTTGTGCTTATGGGCAGGTGTGTAGGAGGTCCTGGGAGGAGGTTAACATTAGCCTTTTTTAATCTCTGTTGCTATGGACTACTCTTCCAATGATGCTCAGCCAGCATTATGGTGGACACCTTGCTGGCTGAGCATCATGGAAATTGTAGTTCATAGCTAGTATCTGCAGCTTTAATGCTGCACTTCCCATTATGTGATTGAGGATTCTACAGGCTCTCGTGTCAAGCACCACTTTTACATGATGGCCAGCAGGTCATTTAAGAGACTGATCTGATGTGACAAAGTACCGGTATGTCATAAAGAGATCTGTCCCTTTTTTCAAATCCTCCATGTTGAATCTATATGCTAAACCCACGTAAACCACAAATTAAAGTAACCAATATATATGTGTGTGTGTACATACATTTAATATATATATATATATATATATATATATAATTTCAAAAGTATTGTGACACTTCCTGTTGCTTGATGTTGTTTGGTTGAGGTGGCCTTTGTAACGGTGGGGAAGTAATGTGTAGAATTTGCGGGGTCTCCGCAGGTAGAAGACATTTATCTGAAAGAGACTCTGAAATCGACTTGTTTGGGAAAGCGGCTGCTTCACTTAATTTGATCATTTCTCTCCGACAGACGCATCCGAGGCCAGAGATCGAGCCGCTAATTCTCCGCTGGACTGTAAGACGTCTCATTTTATTAAGGAGGAATCCGCCTCATGTGAAGAGACAGACATTTGTGACCCGGCGGAGTCTCCACAGACAGAGCTCACATCGACTCGTAATGAGGACGGATCCCCCTCAGATGAAGACGGAAATGTCTCAGCCCCCGATACACACACAGAGCACGACGGGGGGGATAATACGTCTGTCCACGTAAAGGAGGAATCCGCTTCCAATGAAGATTATTGGATTCCAACCGAACACAAGGAATCTACTTCTACTTATAAAACCCAAACCAGTAACACACATTTTCAGTGTGAAACACCCCCTGATGAGGTTACATATAGCTGCCCCGAGTGTCAGGAACGGTTAACCAGCGACTCTGATCTTCTTCTACATCAGACCATCCATGATAGATCTGCGGTCTCCTCTCTGGGCTGTGGGACAAATTCTCACTCTGAGCACATTGTTCATCAGCGTATTCACACGGGTGAGAAGCCTTATACTTGTTTACAGTGCGGGAAATGTTTCAAAAGGAACGCCAACCTTCTTCGACATGTCAGAATTCACACCGGGAAGAAGTGTTATTCCTGTGCAGAGTGCGGGAAATGTTTTGCAGAATCCTCAGGGTTTGCCCTCCACCAGCGGACTCACACAGGAGAGAAACCATTTTCGTGTTCTGTGTGTGGGAAATGCTTCACTTGTAACTCGAACCTTCTTACGCATCTCAGAATTCACACCGGGGAGAAGCCTTTTTCATGTTCCGAGTGTGGGAAATGTTTTAAGAGTAATTCACACCTTGTTAAACATGTTAGAATTCACACCGGGGAGAAGCCTTTTTCGTGTTCTGAGTGCGGGAAACGTTTTAAAGAATACTGGAGCTTCATCTACCATCAACGGACTCACACAGGAGAGAAACCATTTCCCTGTTCTGTGTGTGGAAAATGTTTTAGCTGCAAATCAAACCTTAGTCGACATGTCAGAGTTCACACCGGGGAGAAGCCTTTTTGCTGCTCAGAATGCGGGAAATGTTTCACACAGTCCTCGAGTTTTACCGTCCACCAGCGGACTCACACAGGAGAGAAACCGTTTCCGTGTTCTGCGTGTGGGAAATGTTTTACCAGTAACGCAAGCCTTGTTCAGCATCTCAGAGTTCACACCGGGGAGAAACCTTACAAGTGTTTGGACTGTGGCAAATGTTTTAGCACTAAAGCAAATCTCAGTAAGCACCAGAGCGCGCACACGGGTTAGAAGTGTGAAAGAATTGTGTGTAATGGGACGGGGTCTTGTTAATATGGAGGCTTCTATTATTAAATATTCCTTTACTAATTCTTAGCAGCTGAAACACAAAGCTTATGGAGCATATAGAGTTAACAATATAACTCAACAACACAGGTAATAAATCGTTTGATCCCCGACAACAGTCCTCTTTCTTTGCGTCTCCCGGGAACAGATAGGGGACAGGTTTTTGTTACTAATAGCTGTGATTACATATCTCTCAGTTATATTTATATTCCGTGTGCTGCTTGGTCTTCTTTCTGTGTCATTTTGGGCCGACCATGTCTATTTCCGTTGTGGTTTGGGAGAGAAACGCCTGTATCAGCCGCCATCTTCCCGGCTGGTGTGCGCTGTGTTTCTATTATTCCTGCCCTCAGCTCAGTCCTGCTCCTGGCAGTCTTTGACCCCTTAAGGACAGAGCTGGGTTTTTTTTCTTTTTGACCAAGGCTGTTTTAACATTTTTGCAATGTTGCTATTTAGCGGCCATTTTCTTCTCTCATTTACTGAACCCACACAAGATATATATATATATAAAATATTGGGTTTGTTTCAGGCCAATAAGGGCTTTCTTGAGATGGTATGATCAAAATAATTGTATCTAATCTACTATAATATATATATAAACTCTCACTCATCTACAAAAGCTGCTAAATTGATTCTCCTATTTGTCCCGAGTTTAGAATACTCAATATTTTTATGTTTTGTTTTCCAATTTTTGGGGCAATGAGTAGTGTTGTGAAGAAAAAAAATGGTTTTGAAATAGTACATCTGGTTATTTTGCTCCCATGTGCTATTTGGGAAATCTTTGAAGCCGGTCAGTTAAGTTTTCCCTATCAAACCAAATAGCGTATTTGCCCATGTTAAAATCAGACCTAAGACCTATTTGACTATGAGACTAAGATCTAGATCCCCCGCAGTGCTGCAGGTGACCTGGATCATCCTGTCTGGTAACCTCCCCCCAAAACTTACCGGTGCTTCTGACTCCCTGGTGTGTAGTCGGGGCAGCGGGTAGCCCTCTACGCGATTCGCATAGGCAACTTCTGCTGCAGCTGGGAGGAGGTGCTGTTAGCAGCGGGGGTTGTCTGCGTCCATCTCGCAGACCTTCCCCTACTGTCAGAGAGGAGAGTTCGCTGCACGATGGACACAACCCTGCCTGTGGGCTTCCCAACGCCGCGTGCCCTGCCTGTGGGCTTCCAAGCCATGCCCCTACCTCCTCCCTTGCCTGTGCGCTTCCAGTTTCCTGTCTGTACTGAGCTTGACACCCCAAGTTTATATCCTGAATGATCTCCAAACACCTATAGATGGCCTAAAGAGGAGAGCAGCCCTGAATTTAATACATCATCAGCCTGCCAAGGGCCATCTAAACCTGCTCCTGCATCGAGACTCCTGCCTGATCCGGCACCCACAGACATCACAATAATACGCTGGGGGCGGAGACCCCTTTCTCACCCATATAGAATACATATAATGACATGAGGGGGGGCTGGGGTATTATGGGGACCTGTGTAACCCCGTTATCCCCTGTAGCTCAGCGGTGTCCAACTCTGGTCCTGAGGGCCGCAGACAGAGCGGGATTTTTGTGATTTCATTAAATAAGAATTATTTGGATGGCACTGCCTGTGAATGATCTGCAATCCCCACAAAATTTATCTGTGCAGCTCAGGGCCTGGAGATGTCACGTGACTGCTTTATAAAGAGAACTACAACTCCTATAATCCTTAACACCCCATTAGAATCCACACCCAACTTCTGCCTCATAACCCACACAAGGACTACAACTCCCATCACACACTTGTGTGCTTTCACATAAAGCAAATGAAGAGTTTAATTCCTATCATCCAGATAACTCTCCGCCTGCCTCCCATCATGCACTGGGCTCTAACAGCGATAAACCATCAATCTTAAAGCACCAAAGACTCCAACTCCCACTATCCGCGATTCTAGTAACACAGACAACTCCCATCATCCGTATGCCAGTTTTGGCTGAAAACCAAAAGGCCACCAATGACTCTAATCCCAGTAATCCTCACAGGAGAGCGGCCGCCCTGCAGCGTCTCGATACACAGGAAGTACTGCAGGGGCTTGAAACGCAAACCGGAAGTTAATTGAACCGCATACCCGGAAGTAACGTAAACACTGGCGACTGCGGCAACGCATCATGGGGAAGCTCCAGGAAGTTTGCAACTTACATCTGGTATCGCAGGAGAAATCTGTTCCTAGGAGCTGACACTCTCCCTGTAACCCCTGGCAGGTGTGCCTGCAGGTAGATGCTGGGGGAGGGGCAGTCTGGGCCCAGGAGCTGACACTCTCCCTGTAACCCCTGGCAGGTGTGCCTGCAGGTAAATGCTGGGGGAGGGGCAGTCTGGACCCAGGAGCTGACACTCTCCCTGTAACCCCTGGCAGGTCTATGCGCAGGTAAATGCTGGGGGAGGGGCAGTCTGGGCCCAGGAGCTGACACTCTCCCTGTAACCCCTGGCAGGTGTGTCTGCAGGTAAATGCTGGGGGAGGGGCAGTCTGGGCCTAGGAGCTGACACTCTCCCTGTAACCCCTGGCAGGTCTACGTGCAGGTAAATGGTGGAGGAGGGGCAGTCTGGGCCCAGGAGCTGACACTCTCCCTGTAACCCCTGGCAGGTCTATGTGCAGGTAAATGCTGGGGGAGGGGCAGTCTAGGCCCAGGAGCTGACACTCTCCCTGTAACCCCTGGCAGGTGTGTGTGCAGGTAAATGCTGGGGGTTCTGGTTATACTCAGCTTTGTAACCATACTCAGTACTGATCTCCGGTGTGGCCGCTTTCTCCTTGATTTCTCCGTTTCCCTCATTCCGGGGCAGGATATCGCGGCCGGAGCTCCGTCTGAGGTCTCTGTTTTCTTCCAGTTAAACCCGGACAGTCCCAGAGGCAGCTGCCGAGGGCCCTGATCTGGTCGAGGGGCCAACACTCCATCCTCAGTAACCCGGAAGCTGATAGGTGAGTGTCAGTCACGGAGGAGACCGTCCTATACAGTGACCCTGTGCCGGGTGATGTGACGGCTGCTGCGCTCTCTTTGGGGGTTTGTCTTTTTTGTCTTTTTTTTTTTTTGTCACGTTATTAGAATTTGTGGTTCAGGGAGGCGTCTGAGCGCCAAACGCGGAGACACAGGAAAGAATCCGGTTTAGGACTGAACATGGACAAGGATCCGATGACTGAGAAGATCTTGAGCCTCACCCTGGAGATCATCTCCCTGCTGAGCGGAGAGGTGAGGGGTCGGTGCCTCTGGGGCCGGAACATGGATGTCGTTATGTCCACAAACTGCAGCTCAGATGTTTCTTTGCTCATCGATATTTCAATATCTTTCCCGATATACAGGATTATATAATTGTGAGGAAGCCCAGTGACTGCGTCCCACCCAGCGACGGCCCCCGTGTGTCAGACGGGCCCCCCGGGACCCGGAGCCCCAGCCCGGTGCCTCCACCTCACTCGCTGACCCACGAGAGGAACCGCGAGCAGAAGATCCTGGAACTGACCAACAAGATGATGTCCCTGCTGACTGGAGAGGTGAGCGCTGCTGGGAACGGGACGTTATACAGTAACACCGAGGCGTGTGTCTGGATGGTGACGGCTCATTGTGTGTCTCAGGTTCCTGTGAGGTGTGATGATGTCACCGTCTACTTCTCCATGGAGGAGTGGGAGTATTTAGAAGGACACAAGGAGCTTTACAGGGACGTGATGATGGAGACCCACCAGCTCCGCGGCTCTCCGGGTAAGAGGTTTAATCCCTGCGGTCTGTGTGTAGATATTAAGGCAGCTTCACTGTAACAAATAACATGTAAAATGTGAGGTCCGTATAATAAATACTCGGCAATAAGGCAGCCGGAGAGATCTCAGGAGCCGGGGCCGCTGTTACCCAACAACATGTGAGAGCCGGGGAGACAGCGGGGAGCGAGTTTATGCTCATGAGAGCTGTCACTGATTAAAGCAGATCTGCCCCTTTTCTCAGATCCTCCATGTGGAATCTCTATCTGATAAACCCGCGTAATCCGCAGATGAAAGGAACCAATATATATGTAAAGAAACCCCTCTTACACGTAGACTATAGGAGCGGCCATCTTAACTTAATGAGGAGGAATAATAATAATGCAGTTCAAGAGAACATATGTTCTCTCGTCCCTATTGTTAATTCTAATCTAATGTACCGTTTCCTGCTGCTTGGTGTTGATTGGCTACAGCGGCCTTTGTAAGGGTTGGGGAGGAGAATGTGGAGAACTTAAGGACAGGGAATTGATCAGATCATGCTGACTTTGCCACAGGCTGCCACTGATCTTCACTGAGCTGAACCTTAAATATCTCCAAGAGGAAGACATCACACAAGCTGTAGGCAGTTTACTTAATGATATAGAAGCGGTGATGGCCCCGTTCTCTGAAAATCTGAAAATATTAGTATAATAGAGAAACAGATTCTGCCAGACCGGGAGCGTTTAGAAATGGCGGCGTCTCCGCAGGTAGAAGACTTTCATCTGAAAGAGACTCTGAAATCTACTTGTTTGGGAAAGCGGCTGCTTCACTTAATTTGATCATTTCTCTCCGACAGACGCATCCGAGGTCAGAGATCGAGCCGCTAATTCTCCGCTGGACTGTAAGACGTCTCATTTTATTAAGGAGGAATCCGCCTCATGTGAAGAGACAGACATTTGTGACACGGCGGAGTCTCCACAGACAGAGCTCACATCGACTCGTAATGAGGACGGATCCCCCTCAGATGAAGACGGAAATGTCTCAGCCCCCGATACACACACAGAGCACGACGGGGGGGATAATACGTCTGTCCACGTAAAGGAGGAATCCGCTTCCAATGAGCATTATTGGATCCCAACCGAACACAAGGAATCTACTTCTACTGATAAAACCCAAACCAGTAACACACATTTTCAGTGTGAAACACCCCCTGATGAGGGTACATATAGCTGCCCAAAGTGTCAGGAACGGTTTACCAGTGACTCTGATCTTCTTCTACGTCAGACCATCCATGATAGAGCGGCGGTCTCCTCTCTGGACTGCGAGGAAAGTTCTAACTTTAAATCTGAGTGCATGAGGCATCAGCGTATTCTAAAAGGTGAAAATCGCTATTCCTGTTCTGTATGTGGGATATGTTTTAAGAGGAACTCGCAGCTTGCTCGACACTTTAGAATTCACACTGGAGAGAAGCCTTATTCCTGTTCTGAATGCGGGAAATGTTTTAACAGTAATTCAAACCTTGTAAAACATCTTATAATTCACACCCAGGAGAAGCCTTATTCTTGTTCTGCATGTGGGAAATGTTTTAACAGGAACTCCAACCTAATTCAGCATCTTAGAACCCACACCGGTGAGAAGCGCTATTCTTGTCCCAAGTGCAGGAAATGTTTCAACAGTAACTTGCAGCTTCTTGAACATCTTAGAACTCACACAGTCGAGAAGCCTTATACATGTATTGTCTGTGCGAAATTATTTAAATGTAGCTCGGACCTTGATCAACATCTCATAATTCACACCCAGGAGAAACCTTATTCCTGTTCCGAGTGTGGGAAATGTTTTAACAGGAACTGGAACCTTGTTCAGCATCTCAGAATTCACACTCAGGAGAAGCCTTATTCCTGTCCCAAGTGTGGGAAGTGTTTTGCTGTTACCTCAAACCTTGTTCGGCATCTCAGAATTCACACCGGGGAGAAGCCTTATTCTTGTTCTGACTGCGGGAAATGTTTTAACTGGAACTCGAGCCTTGTTCATCACCTCAGAGTTCACGCTAGGGTGAAGCCGTAAGAGCGTGAGGACTGCGGCAAATGCTTCAACAAAAAATCACATCTGATTAGGCACCACATCACACCCAGGGCAGAAACTCTTTGTGTTATAAGTGCTGATGTGTGTTACCCAGCAATCAGACCTCGTTAAACATCAGTGGGTTAACGTCGTAGACGAGTCGTATCCATGTTCTCTATGGAAAATGTTATGGACAGAAGAGCTCCCGATACCAGCATTTTGGATTCGCTTTGCACCAAACTAGTTTA
Source organism: Spea bombifrons (assembly GCF_027358695.1). Classification (NCBI taxonomy): domain Eukaryota; kingdom Metazoa; phylum Chordata; class Amphibia; order Anura; family Pelobatidae; genus Spea; species Spea bombifrons. The sequence continues at coordinate 83,334 of NC_071097.1, read as the reverse complement.
TTTTCTTTAAGTTTATGTCCATAAGTTTATGCTGGCCCTCAATGACCAACAATGTATGGTGTACCAAGCAGCAGCTTATTTCCCACACTGGCTTTTATTTACTAAAAATGATGCACTGCGTGGGAGAAGACCTTCCCTCATGCAGCAGGGCAGCTGTATGAGGGAAGGTCTTCCCAAAGGTGCTTCCAGGTCAGTAGGGTCATGATGATCAGACTACTCCTGACCAACATAAATTATCTGATGGTTATGACATTGGATAACCCCCTCTAACACATCAGTGAAGATGAAAAAGAAGAGAAGAGGGGTCGTCCAGATCAAAAGAATAATCTTTAAAAAAAAAAAAAATAAACATTGTTAACCAATAACTACCTGATCACGGAGGTTGAAAATAGATGAAACCACTTTGCACTTTGATCTCACCTCATGGAGTTTCAGTGGCAGCTAGTCACCAAGAAAACAATTTGTAAGACACTACGCCGTGAAATCCCGCAAGGTCCCCCTGAAGTCCCCGTCTGAAGTCTGCCAATGAACATCTGAATAATTCAAAAGAGAACTGGGTGAAAGTGTTGTGGTCGGAAGAGACTATTTGGCATCAACTCAACTCGCCGTGTTTGGCGGAATGCAGCCTATGACCCCAAGAACACCATCCCCACTGTCAAACATGGAGTTGGAAACATGCTTTCCTTTTTCAACTTCACCGCATCAAAGGGAGGATGGATAGAGCCATGTATCGTCAAATGTTGGATGAGAAGCTCCTTCCCTCTGCCAGGGCATTGAAAATGGGTTGTGGATGGGTATTCCAGCATAATGACCCAAAACACACGGCCAACTCAACAAAAGAGCGGCTCAATAAGAAGCAGATTAAGGTCCTGGAGTGGCTTAGCCAGTCTCCAGACCTTAATCCCATAGAAAATTTGTGGAGGGAGCTGAAGGTTCGAGTTGCCAAATGTTAGCCTCAAAGCCTTAATGACTTGGAGAGGATCTGCAAAGAGGAGTGGGACAAGATCCCTCCTGAGATGTGTGCAAACCTAGTAGCCAAGTTCAAGAACCTCTGATTGCCAACAAGAGTTTTGCCACCAAGTAATAAGTCATGTTTTGCAAAGGGGTCAAATACTTATTTTATTGAGTAAAATGCAAATCAATTTATAACTTATTTGAAATGCGTTATTCTGGATTTTTTTTTGTTGCTATGCTGTCTCTCACTGTTCAAATAAACCTACGATTAAAATTATAGACTGGTCATGCCTTTGTCAGTGGGCAAACAAACAAAATCAGTAAGGGATCAAATACTTTTTTTCCCTTTACTGTAAGAAAGGAGTAGGCAGGCAGGTAAGGAGTCTCCTCAGAAATCCACCAGTGCTACCCCTCCCAAACTTAAACATGAGTCCTCAGCCTTAAAGGGTTACTGTGACATTTCTCCCCCTTTGCAAGGAGACTAACTCAAGAGGAGACCCCAAATGGGTTGACTCCGAAGTTAGTCAGTCCATCCAGTCCCAATTGGTCCCCTTGCCCAATTGACCCTAAAAGGGTGATGTTCACCAGACCATCCTCTGCCTCTCCTGATGAACATACCTGCCGCTGGAGAGAAGTGCCGACTGACCCTTCTCCCTGTAGTACACTCAGCCTTTGGGGAGTGATGCTGCCTACATCCCCTCCCTGGTGCTCCGGCTGCTGCAGGGGAGGTGGACTGGCTGCACCATCTTCCGGGTTCTCATCCACCCGCTGGGGAGTGATGCTGCCTGCATCCCCTCCCTGGTGCTGCAGCTGGAGAGATTGGCCGGCTGTGCCATCTCCCGAGACCTCACTCAGCTGCTGGGGAGTGATGCGGCCTGCATCCTCTTCCTGGTGGAGATGAGCTGGTTGCGTCATCTCCCAGATGAAGAGGACAGAGGCTAGCGGCACTCTGCCCGGATGCCAGCATTTCTGCTGATGCTGTAATATCCTCTGGTTCTGGGGCAGCCTGCCAAACGTGGTCTAGCAGCTCTTGGTATCCCCTTTCCAGCTGCCGCTCTTTCATGACCAGATAGTCCAGATCAGGTCTCTAAAACACTGGCCCCGGAGTATAACAGCCTCTGGGAGTGCCACCTCCCATAGTGACCCTTGAATCTGTTGCCATTTCCATGTATTGTTCCATTGGCAGAGCAGTGGTGTAGCAGGAGAGGATGACCCGCAGCAGCCCCTGGAACTCTGCTGTCCATGTCCCTGTCTAGGCAACGATAGTCCTGTCAGTCAATTTCATTAGAAAGCGTCCCAAAGCTTGAGCTTCTAAAATCCTTTCCATCCGCTGTGACTCATCCAAGGATGAGGAAGGTATCCCAGTGGTGGTTTGAATATCCCACCGCTGCCACCAAATGTGACGGGAGACCCGTACTCGGACTAAATAGCTCCCCCGTAGAGATCAAGGGATTAACCCTTCATATTCCCCCCAAGCACTAGTCAAGATTTAATGTAGGGGTAAAACAGAACTCTCTTTATTGAGGACAGCACAGTCATATATATATATATATATATATATATATACAGCAAACATGATGGGATTATACCTTTAATCCTATCAACCACCAGACAGCCTGGCGCCACCATACAGTTCTATGGCCAGCAATGCCCACCTGAAAAAGAGTCACTATTTCAGGGGGTTCCCATCAATCCCCGGGTACCAATGGAGAGCTCAGAGTCAGAAGATGTTATGATCCAAAATGTGACACAATCCGACGTCGGGACCCTGAGCGACAGCGCCAGAAACATCCCCGGGAATAGTCCACGCAGTAGCCGGGACAGAGTTCCAGAGCCGCGGTCGGTAATCCCTGGTCTTAAAGATGGGTAATAAGACCAGGGTTCCTGAACGAGCGCCATCCCCTTAACCACCACCGAGTGTTGTCCAACACAAGCTTAACTTATCCTCAGAAGAATGACGTAATGTGGCAAAGGGCGTCCGTAGTGACGTTGTTCCAATTGTCGTCAGGCAATGCTGCGGTTCCTAGCCGACGCACAGTTCCATGAATTTGTGGCTAGGTCTCGGTCAGGCGCATCGAGCGTTTCCTGGTTTGTAGAGCCCCCGTAGCTGGCTAGTCCATGAGACTCTGGTACCGGCAGACCAGACAGGGTTTCCCGGTCACCTTGTGCCCCACAATGAGCACAGGGTGACTTTGACATAAGCAGACTGGTACTGGGCGGGCAGGTAAGGAGTCTCCCCAGAAATCCACCAGTGACCCCCTCCCAAACTCAGACATACCCCCATAAGTCCTTAGCCTTAAAGGGTTACCGTGACAAAAAACAATCCTGATTGCTGTACTCACAAAGCTTCAAAACTTTTTTTCTACAATTTCAGATATCATCCTTCATCTTCACCCGCCTCGTTCATTGAAATCCCTGTTCCTGCTGCTGACCATTATGTTTCTCAATTGCCACCTATAAGGGCCCAATTCAGCAAACATTGTCAAAAGCTTCCATGCAAACTACATCAATCGTCATCATCTACTGCCACCTTCCTATTCCAGGTTACCCACCAAAAATATCAAGGTCCCATCAATGAAGCTTCATCCTCATAGGTCCTTTCTGAGTCCTTTGTTGTATCATTTTTTTTTTCCATGATAGCAGAATAGTAGCTTAATTAGGGGTTTTTTTGCCATTTTTTGGATCAAGAGTAGGAAGGTTAGGTAGAAGTGTTGAACTTGATGGACTTAGGTCTTTTTTTAACCTTATGTACTATGTAACTACGTAATCCTGTGAGTTACTTCTCCCCTCCAACATCCCTATCCCTGGGGTATTTTGGCCGGCCTCAAGAAAGTAATTTCACACTCAGAAGCCCCACTTGTGGCAGCCACCTAAGGGCCTGCCAGAGCAAGGTCTCCTCTAACAGCTTGCCTACCCGATGAGCAAATCAGGAGACGCACCTGTGATTCACACTAGAGGGCGCGTCCACAACATACGGCAGAGGGCGGGGCAGGATCTGGGCCAAAATTGCAGCATACAGACATCCTATTGCGGCCCTATCTTATCTCAAGTTTTCTTGTTCTTACAGCGCGCCCTGCCATAATGCCAGTTATACAGCTGGGCAGATGGTGTACTCCTTGGGATCCTTCATCACTGGAGAGACGTCCTTTCTGCTCCTGTGGTCTGGCTTTGCTTCAGGTTGGGGCAAGATGCCATGGGGCTACAGGTAGGCGGGAGCAAAGATTAGTGGCTTGTGTCATAACTTGGGCTAGGATCCCAGAGGAATAGTCTCCATCGCACGTCCTTTTGAACCTCCATTTCCTCAGAGCTTCCTGCTGATGAGGTGCTCGATCAATCGCTCTCTATGAGCTCGGAGGTGATAGCAGATCCAAGGAAGTCTTATTGCTGGCCCTCAAGTGCTCCACTTTAATAGCGGGTACTGCTGCTCCATTCACCGATTTCCACTCCGGGACGTCTGTTAAGGGTGATCATCCCATCACTGCCACTAGCTATGGCGGACCTCCAACACTGGACCAGAGTATCTCTGCCAAAGTCCCTCTCTTTGAAGGCTGAAAACTATTATTTAGTTGCAGTGTAGACATTTATACACACAGACCTCATTGAAATACAATATCCTCCACTCCCCCTGTCCTGCCCAGAGTAAATATTCTGGCCGTCTTTGCGGAATACGAAGGTGCTATAAAAATCAATAATATCTGTCTTCAACATTTGTCACAATTGATTGTTTTTAGATTAATTTGCTTGGAATAAACGTATTTGCTTGGCATACAGTTGAGAGCCATGTAATATCTCTTTAGAATATAATTTTAATGTATGTATATTTAAAGTTGCAACCTATTTGTGTGTGGGTGTGAGCATGGATGTGTAATAAACATGTGCATTATTTTTCGTACAAACTTTATTTTTACTGAAGATTGCCTGTTTCGTGCATTCGTATTAATCAACAATAACGATGGCGATCTCCAACAAAACGGACAAAAATGAATTGCAAAAGTGCTGAAAATTTGTCTTGATTTGTCCTTTCGTCTGCATGCCCAGGCCTAGTGCTCTACTACTGCTGCTGCTGCTGTCCTTAAGGGGAAACCTTTTTTAAAAAAATGTCTATAATATTGGGGAAATAAAGTCCTGCTCCACGGGGCTGCGTGAACCTATGATGTGCCAGTGTTTTCTGCCCAGTGCTCAACTACTACTGCTGCTGCTGCACCTCTTTGATCGTCCTGGTCTGGGGGAAACTCCAAAATGCATCCAAAACAAACAGCCGTAAAAAAGTAACTCGTTGCCCGAAAACGAACGTGGAAAAAAAGAAAATTTAGTCCGAAGCGATTCTGCTCACCGTCCACAACTAATGTTTGTGTGTGTGAGCATGGATGTGTAAGTAGGATTAAATGGAGTGTGTGTGTTAGAATAAATGTTTACGTGAGTATGAGTAAGACTGTTTACATATGTGTACCAGGGTGTATGTTGGAAGGGGGGCAAGGGGCAAAGATGGCACAGCTTAGCTGTTTGGGGCAAAGATCGCACAGACCATATAAAACCATATAGGATACAAATAATGACATCACAATAATACGCTGGGGGCGGAGATACCTTTCTCACCATATATAGCCATATAGAATACATATAATTACATCACAGTAATACATGGGGGAAGCGGGTTTCTGGATGATTACGGAGCCCCCCAGAACCCGCCAAGGCTCTGTGCAGACTGCAGGGTCACTCTGTGTAACCCCGTTATACCCTGAAGCTCAGCGGTGTCCAGTTCTGGCCCTGAGGGCGGTATTTTAGTGATTTCATTAAATGATAAGAATTATTTGGATGGCGCTGCCTGTGAATGATCTGCAATCCCCACAATCCCTATCTGTGCAGCTCAGGGCCTGGAGATGTCACATGACTGCTTTATAAAGAGAACTACAACTCCTATAATCCTCAGCACCCCATTACAATCCACACACACCCAGCTTCTGCCTCATAACACACACAAGGACTCCTACTCCCATCACACACCGGTCTCCTCTCACACAAAATAAATGAAGACTTCAATTTCTATCATCCAGACATTAACCGCCAAACATGAAGCACTAAACACTTAAACACTCCTACTATACGCATTCTTAGTAAGACAGACAATTCCCATTATCCAGATACCCCTTCGCCTGCCTCCCATCATGCAATGGGTTCTGACGGCGACTAGCCGATAACCAGAACGTAACACAGATTCCCAGTCCAACTATCCATGTAAATGAGACAACTCCCATCATCCGTATGACTCCAATCCCAACAATCCTCACAGGAGAGCGGTCAGTCTGCAGCTTCTCGATACACAGGAAGTACTGCAGGAGCTTGGAACGCAAATGGAACGCAAACCGGAAGGAACACCGAAAAGCGTAGCAAAGGATCCTGGGAAAGCCCAAGGAAGTTTCATCTCATTTCCGGTATCGCTGTTTGAGCGTTGACGTGACCCCAGGAGCTGACACTCTCCCTGTAACCCCTGGCAGGTCTGTGTGCAGGTAAATGCTGGGGGAGGGGCAGTCTGGGCCCAGGAGCTGACACTCTCCCTGTAACCCCTGGCAGGTGTGTGCAGGTAAATGCTGGGGGTTCTGGTTATACTCCGCTTTGTAACCATACTCAGTACTGATCTCCGGTGTGGCCGCTTTCTCCTTGATTTCTCTGTTTCCTTCGTTCCGGGGCAGGATATCGCGGCCAGAGCCGGGGCCAGTCCCAGAGGCGGCTGCCGAGGGCCCTGACCTGGTCGAGGGGCCAACGCTCCATCCTCAGTAACCTGGAAGCTGATAGGTGAGTATCAGTCACGGAGGAGACCATCCTATACAGTGACCCTGTGCCGGGTGATGTGACGGCTGCTGTGCTTTCTTTGGGGGTTTTGTCTTTTTGCCGTCACGTTATTAGAATTTGTGGTTCAGGGAGGCGTCTGAGCGCCAAACGCGGTGACCCAGGAAAGAGTCCGGTTTGGGACTGAACATGGACAAGGATCCGGTGGCTGAGAAAATCTTGAGCCTCACCCTGGAGATCATCTCCCTGCTGAGCGGAGAGGTGAGGGGCCGGTGTCTCTGGGGCCAGAACATGGATGGCGTTATGTCCACAAACTGCAGCTCAGATGTTTCTTTGCTCATCGATATTTCAATATCTTTCCCGATATACAGGATTATATGATTGTGAGGAAGCCCAGTGACTGCGTCCCACCCAGCGACGGCCCCCGTGTGTCAGACGGACCCCCCGGGACCCGGAGCCCCAGCCCGGTGCTTCCACCTCACTCGCTGACCCACGAGAGGAACCGCGAGCAGAAGATCCTGGAACTGACCAACAAGATGATGTCCCTGCTGACTGGAGAGGTGAGCGCTGCTGGGAACGGGACGTTATACAGTAACACCGAGGCGTGTGTCTGGATGGTGACGGCTCATTGTGTGTCTCAGGTTCCTGTAAGGTGTGATGATGTCACCGTCTATTTCTCCATGGAGGAGTGGGAGTATTTAGAAGGACACAAGGAGCTTTACAGGGACGTGATGATGGAGACCCACCAGCCCCGCGGCTCTCTGGGTAAGAGGTTTAATCCCTGCGGTCTGTGTGTAGATATTAAGGCATCTTCACTGTAACAAATAACATGTAAAATGCGAGGTCCGTATAATAAATACTCGGCGATAATGCAGCTGGAGAGATCTCAGGAGCTGGGGCCGCTGTTACCCAACAACATGTGAGAGCCGGGGAGACAGCGGGGAGCGAGTTTATACTCATGAGAACTGTCACTGACAGATCTTCCATGTTGAATTTCTATCTGCTAAACCCACGTAATCCACATATTAAATAAGGGGAAACTTTTTTATATATATATATATAACTCCTCCCTTACATGTATACCATAGGAGGAGCCATTTTATCTCCTTTTTCAGGATGTGTGTGTGATTATTCCTCTCCATGATGTTATATCTCCTTTATTTTTAACCCTTTGTAACGAGTGATATACCTGTTATGTGATGGGTGAAAATGTCTCCACGATTGATTGGGGGAGTGCTGCTGCCTGCCTGCCTGAAAATCTGGCCAGACCAGGATTATTAAGGTAGAGCCCAAAGGAGCAATGATGGTGGCTCGACCCCACTATTGACAGGTTACTGGTAATTTAATTCCAACTTCCATAGGTGGCTTCAGGGATGGGGTGGACGGCTGCTTCGTTCCACACATAAGTTTCAACCGGCTTTGACCATCTCCTAATGCTTTGAAAAATGTTAAAAACAAATAAATTTAAGCAAACAATCCAGCATTTACCTACAAGTCATAGGGCCTTCCAGGTCAGTTGCTGTTAGTGAAGGCTCTGCTGCAGTTTAAACTGCTGCAGAGCCAATCATGATCAGTAATGATGATCAGATTACTTCTAACCAGTAGGAGTTATCTCATTGTTATGACAGCCTCTTGATCACCCCTCTCCTTCCTATCAGTGTAAGATGTCCTAGACAGAGAGAGGCCATCCAATGATGAACAAAAAAGTAAAAAATACATAGAATTTTTTTAGAGCTGCATCAACTAATCGATAATGGAAATCGTTGTGAACGAATTTCATTATCCATTAGTTGAATCGATTTTATCGAATATAAGATGAAGGTTTTTTCAGATCAAATGCTCTGAAAAATACCCTTCGTCTTATAATCTTACCTCAAACAGAGGTTGGATAATAACACTAAGATCCAGATCCCCCGCAGCGCTGCAGGGGACCCGGATCCTCCTCTCTGACATCCGGCGGGTGTCTGTATGATGCGCCCAGACAGCCTCAGCTACTGTCCTCGACTTCTGCTGGGGCTTCTGTGATGGAGCACCAGCGTGACATGACCTTCCGGTGCTCCACCATAGAAGCCCAGGCGGAAGTACCGGCCAGCAGCGGGGGAGGTTGTCTGGGGGGGGGGTGCAGAGTGACATATTAGGGGGCAGAGTTGCATATTTCTCAGTTCTTTTTATTCTGTTCTTGTTTTTAACATCCAGTTTGTTTAATTATTTTAAGTAAACGAAAAATTTATTTATTTTTATCCGATTAATCGAAAAAATAATCGGCCAACTAATCGATTATGAAAATAATCGTTAGTTGCAGCCTCAGAATTTTTTTATAAGAAATTTAACTTTCACATTTAATACATGATTATTACTACCTGATTGCTTATCAGTGACACTTTAGGTCACTGATTATTGCTTTAACTCACTGATCAATGTCAGTGGCCTAAGCCAGTAACAAGTGATCTGATACATTTTTTTTATTGTACAATATTTAATTTTGAACCTAATAAAATTATATTAGTAACACATAAAAGCGGTGATGGCCGCCATTCTCTTCTAAAATAATCTGAAAATATTAGTATAACAGAGAAACAGATTTTGACAGACGGGGAGCATTTAGAAATGGCGGCGTCTCCGCAGGTAGAAGACATTTATCTGAAAGAGACTCTGAAATCTACTTGTTTGGGAAAGCGGCTGCTTCACTTAATTTGATCATTTCTCTCCGACAGACGCATCCGAGGTCAGAGATCGAGCCCCTAATTCTCCGCTGGACTGTAAGACGTCTCATTTTATTAAGGAGGAATCCGCCTCGTGTGAAGAGACAGACATTTGTGACCCGGCGGAGTCTCCACAGACAGAGCTCACATCGACTCGTAATGAGGACGGATCCCCCTCAGATGAAGACGGAAATGTCTCAGCCCCCGATACACACACAGAGCACGACGGGGGGGATAATACGTCTGTCCACGTAAAGGAGGAATCCGCTTCCAATGAAGATTATTGGATCCCAACCGAACACAAGGGATCTACTTCTACTGATAAAACCCAAACCAGTAACACACATTTTCAGCGTGAAACACCCCCCGATGAGGGTACATATAGCTGCCCCGAGTGTCAGGAACGGTTTACCAGTGACTCTGATCTTCTTCTACATCAGAACATCCATAATAGATCGGCGGTCTCCTCTCTGGACAGCGAGGAAACTTCTGACTTTAAATCTGAGCTCATTAGCCATCAGCGTATTCTAAAAGGTGAGAAGCCTTATTCCTGTTGCGAGTGCGGGAAATGTTTCAAGCGAAAGTCACATTTCGTAGTCCACCTGCGCACTCACACTGGTGAAAAACCATTTCGATGTTCCAAGTGTGGCAAATGTTTTGCGTGCACCACGACCCTCAATAAACATCTCAAAATTCACACCGGGGAGAAGCCTTATTCCTGTTCCGAATGCGGGAAGTGTTTCGTTCATTACTCTAATTTCACTGTCCACCTGCGGACTCACACAGGAGAGAAACCGTTTCCGTGTTCTGTGTGTGGAAAATGTTTTGGCAGTAACTCTGGCCTTGCTAAACATCTCGGAATTCACAGCGAGGAGAAATCTTTTTCTTGTTCCGTGTGCGGGAAATGTTTCAAACAGTACTCGTATTTAACCCACCACCTGCGGACTCACACAGGAGTTAAACCATTTAAGTGTTCTGAATGTGGGAAATGTTTTAACTGTAAGGCAAGCCTTGCTCGGCATCTCCGCGTTCACACCGGGGAGAAGCCTTATTCCTGTTCCCAGTGCGGGAAACGTTTCTCACACTTTTCAGGTTTTGCCGCCCACCGGAGAACTTACACAGGAGAGAAACCGTTTATGTGCTCTGTGTGTGGGAAACGTTTTAGTGGTAACTCAGGCCTTGTTCAACATCTTCGAATTCACACCGGGGAGAAGCCTTATTCCTGTTCCGTGTGCGGGAAATCGTTCACGCAGTCTTCCGGTTTTGTCCTCCACCAGCGGTCTCACACAGGAGAAAAACCATTTCCGTGTTCAGAGTGCGGGAAATGTTTTATCAGCAACTCAAACCTTGTTCGACATCTCCGAACCCACACCGGTGAGAAGCTGTTTTCATGTTCCGAATGTGGGAAAACTTTCAAAGAAAAGTCACATTTTGTAATCCATCAGCAGACTCACACGGGAGAAAAAACATCTCTGTGAGTTTAGAAAACGTTAACATATTGTTTGGTTATGTTTATATCCCGTGTGCTTCTTGGCTCTCTTTCTGCATCACTTGCCGCAGGCCTTGTCGTTTTCCAGTTTGGTTGTAGTGGGAGAGCCTCCACCTCTATCGGCTGCCATCTTCCCAACTTGTGTGAGCTGTGTTTCTTTGTTCCTGCGCTCATCTGAATTGTTCCAGCACCTGACTCACCGGCGTATTTCCTACTGATTTTCTTCATATTTTCCCCTCACATTCGATTGTCTTTAACTCTTTCTGTACTGGGATATGTTTGAATTCAGGTGTTTTTTTTCCTCACTTGTTTACCTTGTGTAATTAAAATTTGGGCAAATGTTCGATATTATAAATATTACTAATTCATTCCTGATGTCCTGTTAAAAATGAATTCTGTTAACTCACACTTCTCTAGGTAAGCCTTTGGACAGAAGTAACCGCCTAAGCAGTCCTAAGACACGTATTCCTCCAATTTTGGGAGGCAATGTAAAGGAATGCATTAAATCCAGTAAAACGTCGAGTCATCTAGTAAATCCAAGCATTGTGACATTTATTACCGATATTGTAGAGAACAAGGTTTCCAATTCAACCATTACCAAGACCCCTATAACCTACTGCCAGAGACAGACAAGCAATGCTATACACTCACTGGCCCCTTTATTAGGTACACGTTGCTAGTACCGGGTTGGATCCCCTTTTGCCTTCACTCTTCGTGGCAGACTTTCTACAAGGTGCTAGAAACATTCCTCAGATATTTTGCTCCATACGGACATGATGACTTCATGCAGTTGCTGCAGATTTGTCGGCTGCATGTCCATGATGCGAATCTCGTGACTGCGGAGGCCATTGGAGTTCAGTGACCTCATTGTAATGTTCAAGAAACCAGTTTGAGATGAGCTTTTGTGACATGGTGCATTATCCTGCTGGAAGCAGCCATCAGAAGATGAGTACACTGTGGTCATAAAGGGATGGACATGGTTAGCAACAATACTCAGGCTGTTGAAAAGTTTAAACAATGCTCAATTGGTACTAAGGGGCGGAAAGTGTGCCAAGAAAATGTCCCCTCGCACCATTACACCACCACCGGCCTGGACCGTTGATACAAGGCACGATGGATCCATGTTGTTTTCTGAATGTCGCAGCTTGAATCAAGACTCATCAGACCCAGCAACTTTCTTCCAGTCTTCCATTGTCCAATTTTGGTGATGCTGTGAGAATTGTAGCCTCAGTTTCCTGTTCTTAGCTGACATGAGCGGCACTTGGTGGGGTCTTCTGCTGCTGTAGCCGATCGGCTTCAAGGTTCGACGTGTTGTGCATTCAGAGATGGCATTCTGCATACTTTGGTTGTAACGCAGAGTTATTTGAGTTACTGTCGCCTTTCTGTCATCTCGAACCAGAAGGCCCGTTCTCCTCTGACACCAACAAGGCATTTCCATCACACAGTTGCCACTCCCTGGATATTTTTTCTTTTTCGGACCATTCCCTGGAAACCCTAGAGATGGTTTGGGTGAAAATCCCAGCACATCAGCAGTTTTTGAAATACGCAGACCAGTCCGTCTGGCACCAACAACCAACATGCCACGTTCAAAGTCACAGAAATCCCCTTTCTGCCCCATTCTGAACTTAAGCAAATTGTCTTGACCACGTCTCCATGCCTAAATGCTGCCATGCGATTGGCTATTTGTGAACCTAATAAAGTGGCCAGTGAGTGTATATGCTTCTCGATCACAGTGTAGGAGGCCAGAGGGGGAGGAGTTAGGACTGTAGAAGGTCAGAGGGGGAGGAGTTAGGACTGTAGAAGGTCAGAGGGGGAGGAGTTAGGTCTGTAGATGGTCAGAGGGGGAGGGATCTAGTGCAAAGGAATATGCATTTGAAAACAGTTGCACAAAATACTTTGCTAATGAAGCTTTGATCGTTTTCATCCCCGTCGTACGTGTATCCTCACCAGCCCGACATACTGAACACGTTCTCACCATACTGCAACCGGGCGACCCTACACATCAACCGCTGCAGACACTGAACGCTCGAGTGCCGCACACGAAATTTTTAACTTTTTTCTTGTTGTATCTGACTTTATATTTCATTCCCCGGTACGGACGTTTCCATAACCCGATTGCTGCTACTTTCATGAATTTTTCTACTTCTGTTTCCAAAGCCTTCCAAAGAGAGAAAGCATTTAGCTGCGGGTCACCCTGTGTAACCCCGTTATACCCTGTATCTCAGCGGTGTCCAGTTCTGGCCCCGAGGGGCGCAGACAGAGCGGGATCTGCAGATCTGCAATCCCCACAATCCCTATCTGTGCAGCTCAGGGCCTGGAGATGTCACATGACTGCTTTATAAAGAGAACTACAACTCCTATAATCCTCAGCACCCCATTACAATCCACACACACACCCAGTTTCTGCCTCATTATACACACAAGGACTGCAACTCCCATCACACACCGGTCTCCTTTCACATAAAGCAAACAAATCGAGTGCAATGCCTATCATCCAGATAACCCTTCCTCCTGCCTCCCATCATGCACTGGGCACCAAAGACTCCCACTCCCATTATCTGTCTGGCAAGAAAAAGAGACAACTCCCATCATCCGTATGTTAGTTTGGTCTTAAAACCAAAAGGCCTCCAATCCCAGTAATCCTCACAACAGAGAAGCCGCTTTGCAGCTTCTCAATGCACAGGAAGTACTGCAGCGGCTTGGAACGCAAACCGGAAGTTAACTGGAACGCAAACCGGAAGTAATGTATAACACAACACTGTAGAAACGCATTCTGGGGAAATCAAAGGAAGTTTCCGATTCGGTTCCGGTATCTCGGTTTGAGAAACAGCGTCACTACAGGAGCTGACTCTCTCCCTGTAACCCCTGGCTGGTCTGTGTGCAGGTAAATGCTGAGGGGAGGGGCAGTCTGGGCCCAGGAGCTGACACTCTCCCTGTAACCCCCGGCAGGTGTGTGTGCAGGTAAATGCTGGGGGTTCTGGTTTTACTCAGCTTTGTAACCATACTCAGTACTGATCTCCGCTCTGGCCGCTTTCTCCTTGATTTCTCCATTTCCCTCATTCCGGGGCAGGATATCGCGGCCGGAACTCCGTCTGAGGTCTCTGTTTTCTTCCAGTTAGACCCGGACAGTCCCAGAGGCGGCTGCCGAGGGCCCTGATCTGGTCGAGGGGCCAATGCTCCTTCCTCAGTAACCTGGAAGCTGATAGGTGAGTGTCAGTCACGGAGGAGACCGTCCTATACAGTGACCCTGTGCCGGGTGATGTGATGGCTGCTGCGCTCTCTTTGGGGGTTTGTCTTTTTTGCCGTCACGTTATTAGAATTTGTGGTACAGGGAGGCGTCTGAGCGCCAAACGCGGTGACCCAGGAAAGAGTCCGGTTTAGGACTGAACATGGACAAGGATCCGGTGGCTGAGAAGATCTTGAGCCTCACCCTGGAGATCATCTCCCTGCTGAGCGGAGAGGTGAGGGGCCGGTGTCTCTGGGGCCAGAACATGGATGTCGTTCTGTCCACAAACTGCAGCTCAGATGTTTCTTTGCTCATCGATATTTCAATATCTTTCCCGATATACAGGATTATATAATTGTGAGGAAGCCCAGTGACTGCGTCCCACCCAGCGACGGCCCCCGTGTGTCAGACGGACCCCCCGGGACCCGGAGCCCCAGCCCGGTGCCTCCACCTCACTCGCTGACCCACGACAGGAACCGCGAGCAGAAGATCCTGGAACTGACCAACAAGATGATGTCCCTGCTGACTGGAGAGGTGAGCGCTGCTGGGAACGGGACGTTATACAGTAACACCGAGGCGTGTGTCTGGATGGTGACGGCTCATTGTTTGTCTCAGGTTCCTGTAAGGTGTGATGATGTCACCGTCTATTTCTCCATGGAGGAGTGGGAGTATTTAGAAGGACACAAGGAGCTTTACAGGGACGTGATGATGGAGACCCACCAGCCCCGCGGCTCTCCGGGTAAGAGGTTTAATCCCTGCGGTCTGTGTGTAGATATTAAGGCATCTTCACTGTAACAAATAACATGTAAAATGTGAGGTCCGTATAATAAATACTCGGCAATAAGGCAGCCGCAAGAGATCTCAGGAGCCGGCGCCGCTGTTAAGAAATCTGCTTGTTTGGGAAAGCGGCCGCTTCACTTAATTTGATCATTTCTCTCCGACAGACGCATCCGAGGTCAGAGATCGAGACCCTAATTTTCCGCTGGACTGTAAGACGTCTCATTTTATTAAGGAGGAATCCGCCTCATGTGAAGAGACAGACATTTGTGACCCGGCTGAGTCTCCACAGACAGAGCTCACATCGACTCGTAATGAGGACGGATCCCCCTCAGATGAAGACGGAAATGTCTCAGCCCCCGATACACACACAGAGCACGACGGGGGGGATAATACGTCTGTCCACGTAAAGGAGGAATCAGCTTCCAATGAAGATTATTGGATCCCAACCGAACACAAGGGATCTACTTCTACTGATAAAACCCAAACCAGTAACACACATTTTCAGTGTGAAACACCCCCCGATGAGGGTACATATAGCTGCCACGAGTGTCAGGAACGGTTTACCAGTGACTCTGATCTTCTTCTACATCAGACCATCCATAATAGATCGGCGGTCTCCTCTCTGGACTGTGGGAAAAGTTCTCACTCTAACTCTCCAATAGTTAAGCGCCAGCATATTCACAAAGGTGAGAAGCCTTATTCCTGTCCTGAATGCGGGAAATGTTTTAACAGGAACACACACCTTGTTGAACACCTTAGAATTCACACTGGGGAGAAACCATATTCTTGTTCCGTGTGTGGAAAATGTTTTATTAGTAGCTCATACCTTTTTCAGCATTTCAGAATTCACACCCAGGAGAAACCTTTTTCTTGTTCTGAGTGCGGGAAATGTTTTCATAGGAACGCGCATCTTGTTCGACATCACAAAATTCACACAGAGGAGAAGCCTTATTCCTGTTCTGAGTGCGGGAAATGTTTTAAGCTAAACGCTCATTTTGTCCTCCACCAGCGCACTCACACAGGAGAAAAACCATTCCCATGTTCCGTGTGTGAGAAGTGTTTTAGCAGTAAATCAAGCCTTGTTCGACATAGCAGAATCCACACTGGAGAGAAGCCTTATTCCTGTTCAGACTGCGGGAAATGTTTCAGACAGTCTTCGGATTTTGCCCTTCACAAGCGGACTCACACAGGAGAAAAAGCATTTCCGTGTTCCGAGTGCGGAAAGCGCTTTAACCGTAAATGGCACCTTATTCAACATGTCAGAATTCACACCGGGGAGAAGCCGTATTCCTGTTCTGAGTGTGGGAAGTGTTTCACGCGATACTCACATTTTGCCATCCACCAGCGAACTCACACAGGAGAAAAAGCATTTCCATGTTCTGAGTGCGGAAAGTGTTTTAACCGTAAATGGCACCTTATTCAACATGTCAGAATTCACACCGGGGAGAAGCCGTATTCGTGTTCGGAGTGCGGGAAATGTTTCAAGCGATACTCACATTTTGTAGTCCACCAGCGAACTCACACAGGAGAAAAGGCTTTTCCGTGTTCTGAGTGCGGAAAGTGTTTTACTCGTAAATGGCACCTTGTTCGACATGTCAGAATTCACACTGAGGAGAAGCCTTATTCCTGTTCCGAGTGCGGGAAATGTTTCACACAGTCCTCAGATTTTACCCTCCACCAGCGCAGTCACACAGGAGAGAAACCATTTCCGTGTTCTGAGTAAATTGTTCGAAGCCATAAAGTGTTTGGACTATGGCTTTAACAACAAAGCAAATCTCAGTAAGCACCAGAGCGCACACAGGTTACAAACTGTTTCTTGTTTTAAGAGCATAAAAGGTGTCTTACATAGAAATCAAACCTCATGAGACATCAGTTGGTTCATAGCATAGAGAAGGCATATGCTTGTTAAGGACAAGCATGTTTTTTATCTGCTAAACATGCAGATGGGCTAAAAGGTACTATAGGATGACGGGCAATGAAGAGGATTCCAGGTCAGTGTTCCTTTGCTGTTAGAAGAATAGACAGAAGCAACATGATAGAAAGATGGGTTGTGGTCTTTATGTAGCGTCTTGGTTGGGAAGATTGTTTACATGTGTCCTGTGTGGCCCTTCTGTCTGGCTCACACACGCAGATTACGTTTCGGATTCATGCTGCTTGAGGAGATCCACCACGCGGTTCAGAAAATTTAGCCTATTTTGCAATTTTTTGTATCGTTCTTGTTTATAGGAACAATTGTCTATGGACAAGTTGAACTAATTTCAGTCGTGGTTAATCTCTACCGCATGTGGTTACCTTTTGGCTTTTGAACCTCAGTTTTTAGTTGTTTGTCTGAATTAGAAGAAGCTAAACAGGTAATATTGTAATGATGCGGCAAGTGCAGCTTTTGAAATCATAGAATGGGGGAGTGTGTAGGCCAGGCCCTTTACACTCCTAATGAGCTGGGTCGTAGGACCCACAATATTAATTTAAAGAGAACCTATATTTTATCTCTGATCCTAAATTCTTTCAGATCGCACCCACAACGATCGCACCCACAACGATAATCAATCAAGATATTATTTATTTATTATTTATTGTAAAAACAAAGTGTACAAAATATTGCTATGATCTGTCCAGTGCAAAAAAAAAAAACTGAAAAAAAAATCTACAAAACATGTAAAAATATACCATTATACAAATGTATTATCAATCAGTTATCTGGTATCAACTACTGTTTTGTGGATCAAACACATACAATAATGTAACAGATGAACCATCCCACATTGCATAAATATTCAAGATTTATCAGAACGATATCATTTAAGAGAAACAGCATGTTGATATTATCCAAGATTTCCACAATGGCACCCAACCAGTTAACTTGTTCCAATCCACTCAGCAACAACGCAAAAGCAGAATGCAAGAATTAGGGGGATAACTAAAGAAACCACAATTTCCCACTGTATGTGTCTGATTCAATATCACTGATAAAAAGAAACGGACAAGTACTACGATAAAGCTGGAAATCAACAGCTACCACAGGTTATTAGTGAAATTATAATCCTGATAAATCCAGGTTAATTTGAAAATTACATTTAGCCAGGAGAAGATAAATGTAGAGATTATTAAGTAATCAAAGTAATTTTTTAGGTGCCCTAAATTATCTCCGTATACTCTTCTTTTGTCTAAACAAAAAATGCTTATGGATTTAAATCTTCCAATCGGAATTATGGATTTTTCTTATCTAATTAGGAACTTGTTGTGCTTTTTTGCACATTTGCAAGAATGTGTTTCCGTTATTTACCTCTAAGAGACGCTGTGGTCTAAGGAATAGATTATATAAAATTTGGTGGCAATCCTTGACCACATAATGTGTCTCTAGAAGACAACACCTTCTCACTTATTAATCACATTCCGTGATCTAGCGACCTGTGAAATTCACATTCCTTTAAATTTCTCATACCGTGGTAACTAACCACATACGTAATCAGAAAATACTTGTTGAATCAGCTCCTTCATCAAATCGCCTTTTGGTTTCTTGCTTTTTTAAATCAGGCAGCTCTGACTCCGTTTTGTGTTTGCGTGAATATAACATACATGTTTTCCAGCTCGATGTATTTTGACGTTACATTGAGAACAAGAACCTGAACAATGGAAATTAGAAGTCTTTTGTTCTCTACAACAACCTGGATAGTGGGAGTAGGAGTTGGCTACTTCCACAACAAGAGCCTGAATACAAGGACAACAATATGGTAGTCGAGGGGGTTGTATTCTGTGGCCACCAATTTAGAGTCAGAAGTTTATATATACTGGCTGTTCAAAACCACGAGGGACAGACCTTCCCTATGGGGGGGGGGAGACCAGGCAGTACCAAGCCTCCAGGATGACCAGCAGTCCCTGTTCTCAATAGACAAGACCCCAGCTCTAACAAGACTTAAGGGGGAAATCTGTGTAAGGTCTCTGAGTGGCGGAAGAGCGTTACAGGAGAAAATCCAGATACCAATCCGGGAAGCCGTATAGGACATCCTAACAACTGCTGCCCATACAGAGGAGCCTAAAGGACGCAATCAGCACAGAGATGTCCATAAAGGATCGCAGTTACTGTTGAACTCATTCTCGGAGTCACAGGTGCCAAATGTTTTAAATGCACAGTCCTTTCCTTTTTATCTTATTGTTATGAGGATGGAAAAGTAGTTTATTGTAAGTATTTGTGTTGTATAAACTTGTGTTGTTTGTGTTTCTTTCCTCATCTCCCCGATTAATATTTAGAAATAGGTTTTTTTCTACGTGGAGCAGGAAGCTTTTCTCCTTCTGTGCCCATATTATTAGAAGCATTCGGCCCATCCGGTCTGGCCAACCTCTGAATACGTTCCTTAGTCCCGGCCTTTTCTTATATTTAGCTTAGCCTTATGCCTGTCCCATGTTTGCTTAAATGTCTTCACTGTATTAACATCTACCACTTCTGCTGGAATGCTATTCCATGCATCTTCTAGCTTAAGACTATGTCCTCTTGTTGCGGTAGGGTTTCTCCTTTTAAATAAACTTTCTTCCTTTATCCAAATGTTTCTATCGTATGCCCCGTCTGTCTCGTCTTCCAGGCTATATATATATATATATATATATATATAGCACAGTGTATATATAAATATATGTTAAGATCCTTTAACGTTTCCTGGTAAGTTTTTTTCCTGTAATCCATGAAGCAGTTTAGTAGCCCTTCTCTGAACTTTCTCTAACATATCTATATCCTTCTGGAGATCCGCTCTCTGGTACTGTACACAATACTACAAGCGAGGTCTCAATGGCATGAGCACTGCCCTCTCTCTACCGCTAATACCTCTCCTTATACAGCCCAGCATTCTGCTAGCATCCCCTGCTGCTCTATTACATTGTCTTCCTACCTTTAATTCCCTGAAATAATTACCCCTAAACCCCTCTCCTCAGGGGTTGAGGATAGGACAGTACCAAATATTCTTTACTCTGCCCTCGGGGGTATTTATGACCTAGACACGTTACTTTGCATTTATCCAGATTAAATCATTTGCCTTTTGGCGTCTCCCTCCAGGAACATCAACCCGGCTGCAAATCTCTGAGCCATCAGCAACAAGACAGACCTAGCCAGCAAGAACTTCTAATATCACTAATAAAAATATTAAGGAGATCGGGTCCAGATAGAGACCGCCGAGCTTCCCGACGTAAAACCCAGGGCCTTAGAAAGGGTGCAGCTGCGAGGGGGCGCACAGCCGCCCGATCAGCAGCTGCAGCCTCCAGGACTGGTTGGGCAGATGACAGATCTCTCTAACCAGCCCAACGTTAAGGTTGCCATCCAAACACATTGGGCAAACTGTGTAGTTGCCCAGGGAACCAGCATTCTAGGGGACTTGTGGTGAATCACACTGCTGCCAGCAATGTGATTCACCATGATGCCCCTAAAAAAAAACCCTGGGCCCGGTCTTTAGGGGACTGCCGAGGCAGCTGCACAAGTGGGCTTTCCCCAGTGCGCACCCAGACACCATCAGCGCTGGTCTGGGGAGGTGGTGTCCCATGAGCAGGGCTGGATGGGGAGATCACAATTCCCCTCTAACAGGCCCAACATTAGGGAGCGCGAGGTCTGTCAATTCAGACCTCGGCTTCCGCACTCCCTAATCACTACGTGCCGCCACTCTGCATCAATAGCCGACCCATAGTGATGAGGGAGCACTATAGCAGAGGCCTGGAGTGACAGACCTCACGCTCCCACCACAGGATGGAAGATGGGAAAAGTAAGAGATGGGGAGAAAGGGGTGTAAGCGCAGTGTATGTGTATGTGGAAGAGCAGTGTAGGTATTTATGAAAAAAAGAATCAAAAATGACTTACCGTTGCCGCCTGACTACATATGTGAGATATGTCAGTGTTACCTGGTCATGAGAGATGCTGTCAGGTGTGTAGGGTTGGAGCACAGCGCAGAGAGACACCAGGCAAACGGCACATGCAAAGTCCGTATAAGCAATGGTTTATTCCACTGAGCAGTGAGAAAAAGGTATAAACATATCAGCAAAGTCCATGAACAAGCCAAGGTCAAAGGCCAGAGAATCCAAAAAACGATTATCAGCTATAAGGAAAATACAGGAGGGGATTTGAACAATCAAGTGATAATGCATGAGTGCTGGGGGTTTAAATAGTCTGCCAATACAATGCTCCTCCCACCAGCTCCTAGAGATCCTTCCCTCACCTATAGGCACTAGTGACCTGTCAGTCACCTGGTCAGGGGGTGCAGGACACGCCCCCGCCATCACCTCATGCTCGCCGCACTAGAGGCCGGGGATGCGGCCTAACATAGGCCTGAGCGGTCAGCGACCGTGTGGTTCATGGACGAATCTGTGGACACCCGACGGTCTTCCTGCTGGGTGGAGACCCCCGCGGACGACGGGGGCATGAGGTAAGACCCTGACAGACGGCCAAATCATTCTTTGTGTATAGGTATGCATTTATAGCTGCTTGTATACGTCACAAACAAAACCGCAATGTGTGTTCAACAATGTGTTTGTGAGGTTATTTGGGGGGCTAAAAGGCCACATTTGGGACATGCGCTGTTCGGATTTTTTAACATCTGGTCCTTCTGTCCCCATGTCCTATTTGGGACATCTTTGAAGCTGGCCAATTAAATTTACCCCATCAAACCATGTATATTTAAAACTAGACATTCCAATGTATTTCAAATGGTGGTATTTCAACTCTTTCCACCCACTAATTCTACCACTAGCTTTTATCATTTGTGGTAGTCATTTTTTGAGGGTTTTTTTCCTCCTAGGTAAGAAGCTACACATTTATGACGATGCTAGTGGCCACTTGTACGAACTTTAAGAGAAAACCAACCTGAAATTACCACCAATTACCTCCATCGCTGGTCGTCCTATAGTATCTTGTATCTCATCTGTGTGTTTAGATATGAAAACCATTTTATTAAAGAAAATAAACTGGTTTGGTCTAAAGTGAATCCCAAAATGCTGTTATAGGGAGGTCCGTTCAAAATATTTCCTTCAGAGAACATGGACACGACTTGTCTACGACACGAACCAACTGATGTCTAATGAGGTCTGATTTTTGGGTAACACGCCTTTCACGTTTCACGTACAAGAAAGAGTTTATACCCCGTGTGTTCTCTGGACACAGATGCTTTTTTTTAAACTATAAAATCTGCTGCAGTCCTCACACTCTTATAGCTTCTCCCCGGTGTGAATTTTGAGATGTTGACCAAGGTTTGAGTTACTTTTAAAACATTTTCCACAGTCAGCACAGGAATAAGGCTTCTCCCCAGTATGAATTCTGAAATGCTGAACAAGGTGTGTGTTACATCTAAAACATTTCCCGCACTGAGAACAGCAATAAGGCTTCTCCCCGGTGTGAATTCTGAAATGTCGAGCAAGGTTCGAGTTTACAGTAAAACATTTCCCGCACTCGGAACAGGAATAAGGCTTTTCCTGAGTGTGAATTCTGAGATGTCGAACAAGGTATGAGTTCCTGTTAAAACTCTTCCCGCACTGGTGACAGGAATAAGGTTTCTCCTGTGTGTGAATTTTGAGATGTTGAACAAGGTGTGAGTTACTTTTAAAACATTTCCCACACTCTGAACAGGAATAAGGCTTCTCCCCAGTGTGAATTCTGAGATGTTGAATATGCTGATGCCTAATGAGCTGAGATTCAGAATGAGAAGTTCTCCAGCAGTCCAGAGAGGAGGCCACCGATCTATTATGGATGGTCTGATGTAGAAGAAGATCAGAGTCGCTGGTAAACCGTTCCTGACACTCGGGGCAGCTATATGTACCCTCATCGGGGGGTGTTTCACACTGAAAATGTGTGTTACTGGTTTGGGTTTTATCAGTAGAAGTAGATCCCTTGTGTTCGGTTGGGATCCAATAATCTTCATTGGAAGCGGATTCCTCCTTTACGTGGACAGACGTATTATCCCCCCCGTCGTGCTCTGTGTGTGTATCGGGGGCTGAGACATTTCCGTCTTCATCTGAGGGGGATCCGTCCTCATTACGAGTCGATGTGAGCTCTGTCTGTGGAGACTCCGCCGGGTCACAAATGTCTGTCTCTTCACATGAGGCGGATTCCTCCTTAATAAAATGAGACGTCTTACAGTCCAGCGGAGAATTAGGGACTCGATCTCTGACCTCGGATGCGTCTGTCGGAGAGAAACGATCAAATTAAGTGAAGAAGCCCAAACAAGTATATTTCAGTCTCTTTTAGATAAATGTCTTCTACCTGCGGAGACGCCGCCATTTCTAAACACTCCCGGTCTGGCAGGATCTGTTTCTCTGTTATACTAATATTTTCAGATTCAGATAAAAGAGAACGACGGCCATCACCGCTTTTATGCGTTACTAATATCAGTTAGTGAACTGCCTACAGCTTGTGTGATGTCTTCCTCTTGGAGATATTTAAGGATCACATTGGGGAACATTAGTGGCAGCCTGTGGCAGAACCAGCATGATCTGATCAATTCCCCTTCCCGAAGATTTCTACATTCTCCTCCCCAACCCTTACAAAGGCTGCCAGAACCAATCAACATCAAGTAGCAGGAAACAGTACAATACGTTAGGAAGTTTCCCTTTAACAATAGGGGAGAGAGAACTTTTGTTCCCATGATCTGCATTATTATTCCTCCTCATTACATTAAAATGGCCGCTCCTATAGTCTACGGTTTCTTTACATATATATTGGTTCCATCTGTGGATTACATAGGTTTAGTGTATAGAGGTTGAACATGGAGGATCTGAGAAAAGGGGCAGATCTGCTTTAATCAGTGACAGTTCTCAAGGTGGCCTTATTGCCGAGTATTTATTATATGGACCTCACATTTTACATGTTTAATATCTACACACAGACCGCAGGGATTAAACCTCTTACCCGGAGAGCCGCGGGGCTGGTGGGTCTCCATCATCACGTCCCTGTAAAGCTCCTTGTGTCCTTCTAAATACTCCCACTCTTCCATGGAGAAATAGACGGTGACATCGTCACACCTTACAGGAACCTGAGACACACAATGAGCCGTCACCATCCAGACACACGCCTCGGTGTTACTGTATAACGTCCCGTTCCCAGCAGCGCTCACCTCTCCAGTCAGCAGGGACATCATCTTGTTGGTCAGTTCCAGGATCTTCTGATCGCGGTTCCTCTCGAGGGTCAGCGAGTGAGGTGGAAGCACCGGGCTGGGGCTCCGGGTCCCGGGGGGTCCGTCTGACACACGGGGGCCGTCGCTGGGTGGGACGCAGTCACTGGGCTTCCTCACAATCATATAATCCTGTATATCGGGAAAGATATTGAAATATCGATGAGCAAAGAAACATCTGAGCTGCAGTTTGTGGACATAACGACATCCACGTTCTGGCCCCAGAGACACCGGCCCCTCACCTCTCCGCTCAGCAGGGAGATGATCTCCAGGGTGAGGCTCAAGATCTTCTCAGCCACCGGATCCTTGTCCATGTTCAGTCCTAAACCGGACTCTTTCCTGGGTCACCGCGTTTGGCTCTCAGACGCCTCCCTGTACCACAAATTCTAATAACGTGACGGCAAAAAGACAAACCCCCAAAGAGAGTGCAGCAGCCGTCACATCACCCGGCACAGGGTCACTGTATAGGATGGTCTCCTCACTCTGACACTCACCTATCAGCTTCCTGCTACATATCCTGCCCTGGAATGAGGGAAACGGGGAAATGAAGGAGAAAGCGGACACACCGTTGATCAGTACTGAGTCCATACAAAGCTGAGTATAACCCGAACCCCAGCATTTACCTGCACACAGACCTGCCAGGGGTTACAGGGAGAGTGTCAGCTCCTGGGCCCAAACTGCCCCTTCCCCCAGCATTTACCTGCACACACACCTGCCAGGGGTTACAGGAAGAGTGTCAGCTCCTGGGCCCACACTGCGACCGGAAGTAAATTGGAAACATTCTTTGGCTTACGCAGGATGCATCGCTACAGGCTTCAGTATTATACGTTACTTCCGGTTTTGCGTTCCAGTTAACTTCCGGTTTGCGTTCCAAGCCCCAGCAGTACTTCCTGTGTATTGAGAAGCTGCAGACCGGCTTCTCTTCTGTGAGGATTGCTGGGATTGGAGTCATCGGTGGCCTTTTGTTTTTAATTTTAAAATCACATAGGGATGATGGGAATTGTCTATTTTCCTTGCCACACGGATAGTGGGAGTTGGAGTCTTTGTTTAAAGTGATTGTTGATTCCTTTCAGAGCCCAGTGCTTGATAGGAGGCAGGCGAAGGGGCATCTGGATGATAGGAATTAAACTCTTCCTTTGATTTATGTGAGGGGAGACAGGTGTGTGGTGGGAGTTGCGGTCCTTGTATGTTTTATGAGGCAGATGCTGAGTGTGTGTGTGGATTATACGAGCTCATATTATAAAACAGTCTCCGCCCCCAGCGGTATGTATTCTATATGGGATTATATGGTGGGAAAGGTGTCTCCGCCCCCAGCATATTATTGTTATGTCATTATATGTATTCTGTATGGGTTTATATGGTGCGAAAGGTGTCTCCGCCCCCAGCGTATTTATTTGATGTCATTATACGTTTTCTATATGGGTTTATATGGTGGGAAAGGTGTCTCCGCCCCCAGCGTATTTATTTGATGTCATTATACGTTTTCTATATGGGATTATATGGTGGGAAAGGTGTCTCCGCCCCCAGCGTATTTATTTGATGTCATTATACGTTTTCTATATGGGTTTATATGGTGAGAAAGGTGTCTCTGCCCCCAGCATATTACTGTGATGTCATTATATGTATCTATATGGGTTTATATGGTGGGAAAGGTGTCTCCGCCCCCAGCGTATTTATTTGATGTCATTATACGTTTTCTATATGGGTTTATATGGTGAGAAAGGCCCCCAGCGCCGTGTCGTTGTTTCCTGGAGTTTGTGTTTGCTGCTTTTGTTATATTTGTCTTTTGACCTTCAGCCTGTTTTACTCGACCTAGAACCTTAGCTGTTAGTCCTGACCTCTGCTACCATTTGATAACGCCTTTTGCGTCTCCCTCTTGTACTCCACCTTTAGATTTATTCACTTGTGCACCCATTCACTGTCTCCAAAGTTGTTCCCATCACAAACTTGCAAGCTTTTAACTGTGTTTTTGTTTGCGCGTTTGCGGTGTTATCTCCCACTTCTGGACTCTATAACTGAACTGAAATGTGAGGCAAATGTCACTACACGAGTGAAGCAACAACCACAGATTTACATTTCGGCCTTCGCTGTCCTCGTCAGCGGTGTATGGTTGGTATTACTCTAGGCACAATAGTGCAAGGAGGTCTGTGTCTGGATTCACATTTTACACTTGGGGTGAACCCCAAGAGATCTCCAAAGGGTAAAATATCATACAAAACAAATTTAAGATCCTAAAAGTAATAGAAATAAACTGACCAGGACCTTCTATGAGACCTGTACCATGGATCCTACCATGGTTACATATTTAGGGGAGACCAAGAGAGATCTCAGGAAAGGTCTAAAAAAAGATCTGTACATAGTTGCCAAGATAAGCTATTAGATACTATAGGTCCTCTGACAAAGATTTTCAAAATGGCAGACAATACCAGGATGAATAATGGCACTATTGATCATATATTATGGTCCTTTTGGGAAACACCAACTCCGCTTTGGTCACTGAAAGGAGGCGATTCCTGCTATATCACTTATTGTCCTTTTCAGGACAATCATTGCACTGCATGTGGCTACGCCTCGGCGAGCTGCTGTGCTACAACGCTAAGGACACTGGGCCAGTTCCTGAGCCCTTCCTCGCTAGTATCATCTACCGCTGGAAGTGGTTAACCACTGAGGTCCCGGGAGGAAGCAACTGAGAACTGACTGGTGTATCCAGCCCGTGTACCGGAGGCCCGTCACAGGCAGCGTTCAGATTTTCCACTGCCAGTTCAAGAAGGGGAACCTCCGGCAATGAATTCATTTTCATCTAGTTCAGGCGCCAGTGAGGGAACACGTTTATCAGTACACAACCTGGCTCTCTCAGGGCCAACCTGAGCTCAAAAGGTGAGAGGAAGCATTGGAAGCATTGGCATGGTGTGCTCCAGCTTTCCTCGGTGATCCCAAGTGGACTCTTGATAAGTGGGCAGTTAAGAGTTACACTGGACTATCCAGACATCCATCCCTGGTTTTCATGCTTTCATCTAACTACTCCTCTGGCAATCACGGATGTCTGCCATATCTCCTTCTCTTACAAGTGTGACTATCACACCTTTCACCTGAACCTCTCATTTCTTGCTGTTACCCCTGTTTTCCACCCGGTATATCTTTATCCTGCTGCTCTCAAAGGATTACATTCATTCAGACGCAAGCGAATTTCCTGGTCCATGCGCATGATGAAACAAATAGGCAGGAAACCAGGACAACGGCACCGAATCGTAAGGCCAAATCAAAGTCCAAGTACAAGCCGGGTCAAAGCCGCACAAGAACGTCTAAAACAGAATCAAGATGGAAATTGAGGTCAGGGTCAAACCGAATGAAGCTAGGAGCCAAAAACGAGGTTAAAAACCACAATAAAGCTGGGCACAATTACTGAAGGGCATACGCCAATCAAGGGTAACTGAAAAAGTGGAAATAGGTCATAGGGTTTTCTGCCATATTGATCATGGGTCTTAAATTCTAAGTCTTAAGAAAGAAAGAAAAAACTAAAATACCACAAAGTACAACATGCTAAAAGCGATGAGCAATGTGTATCTCACATCATGCCTCTCATCTTGGATTATATAAATCTAAAATCGAACATTCTGGTTGTACAAGCGATGGTTTCATTTGTCAAATTCTGTTACTCCATACAAAGAAACAAATCTCATAACAGAATTGTTTGTTGTATGATCTTGTCTACAAAGACATGTGAAGACATATTATACATCAAATACTTTCAAAAAATGTGTTGAAAGTAAATTCTAATAAGAACAACCAAATAATGAGCATAAGAAATATACGTGAGGAAAAGGTTTTTGGATTAAAAATGAAAATCCTCTACAGAAGGGATTAAAGGCAATCAAATGTGTGAGGAGAAAAGAAAATCAGTAGAAACCAGGATCTTTTAAGAGAAAACGCTCTGTCGGTGAGTCAGGAGCAGGAACGATTTAGCTGAGAGCGAGAAAAAAGAAACACATCGCACAGAAGTTGGGAAGATGGCGGCCGAAGTGGAGACAAGGTCAGTGGAAAACAATGCAGGAAGGCAACCAAGCAGCACACGGAATATAAATATAACTGAACGATATGTAATCACAGCTAATGGTAACTTAAACCTGTCCCCTATCTGTTCCCGGGAGACACAAAGAAAGAACGGTTGTTGGGGGATCAAATGATTTATTACCTCGGATGTTCGCTGATTGGTTGATTAAGGGGGGGGGGTGTTACTAAATATCCTGTTAACTCTATATGCTCCACAACCTTTGGGTTTCAGCTGCTAAGAATTAGTAAAGGAATATTTAACAATAATCAAAGCCTCCATATTAACAAGACCCCATCGCGTTACACACAATTCTTTCACATTTATAACCCGTGTGTGCGCTCTGGTGCTTACTGAGATTTGCTTTAGTTCTAAAACATTTGTCACAGTCCAAACACTTGTAAGGCTTCTCCCCAGTGTGAATTTTGAGATGTTAAGAACTTGAGTGTCTCTGGCAGTAGGTCATAGGGTCATTGGGTGGAGTTGAAAATCTTGTTCTCTGCCATATTGATCACGTGTGAGTTACAGGTGAAGCATTTCCCTCACAGAACACGGAAATGGTTTCACTCCTGTGTGAGTCCGCTGTGGACTGTAAAATCTGAGAAGGGTGTAAAATATTTCCTGCGCTCAGAAGAGGAATAAGGCTTCTCCCCGTATGAATTCCGAGATCAATGGTTCAACAAGGCCATTGCTACAGCTAAAATATTTCCGACACTCAAAACATGGAAATGGTTTTAACCTGTGTGAGTCCGCTGGTGGCGTGCAAAATGTGTCTTCTGTTTGAAACATTTCCCGCACTCGGAACATGAAAAGGGTTTTTCCCCGGTGTGAGTTCGGAGATGTCGAACGAGGTTTGAGTTATTAGTAAAACGTTTCCCGCAATCAGAACAAGGAAATGTTTTTTCTCCTGTGTGAGTCCGCTGATGGAAGACAAAATCTGAGGACCTTGTAAAACATTTTCTGCACTCAGAACAGGAATAAGGCTCCTCACCTCTGTGAATTCTGAGATGATGAACAAGGTGCCGGTTACCGCTAAAACATTTCCCACACTCTGGACAGGAATACGGTTGTTCTCTGGTGTGAATTGTGAGATGTCGAATAAGGCATGTGTTTCTATTAAAACATTTCCCGCACTCGGGACAGGAATAAGGTTTCTCCCCGGTGTGAGTTCTGAAATGTTGATCAAGGTTTGAATGACTGTTAAAACATTTCCCGCACTCGGAGCAGGAATAAGGCTTCTCCCCGGTGTGTATTCTGAGATGTTGAACAAGGATTGAGTTCCTGTTAAAACATTTCCCGCACTCGGAGCAGGAATAAGGCTTCTCCCCGGTGTGTATTCTGAGATGTTGAACAAGGTGCCGGTCACTGCTAAAACATTTCATGCACTCAGTACAGGAATAAGGCTTCTCCCCGGTGTGAATTCTGAGATGTTGAACAAGGTGCTGGTTATTTCTAAAACCTTTCCCGCACTCAGGACAAGAATATGGCGTCTCGCTTGTGTGAATACGCTGATGCCTCCTGCGCTCAGAGTTACAGTGAAAACTTTCGGTGCTGTCCAGAGAGGAGACCACCGACAAACGATTAGAGTCAAGCGTAAAATGTTCCTGACGCTCGGGGCAGCTATATGTAACCTCATTGGGGGGTGTTTCACACTGAAAATGTGTGTTACTGGTTCGGGTTTTATCAGTAGAAGTAGATCCCTTGTGTTCGGTTGGGATCCAATAATCTTCATTGGAAGCGGATTCCTCCTTTACGTGGACAGACGTATTATCCCCCCCGTCGTGCTGTGTGTGTGTATCGGGGGCTGAGACATTTCCGTCTTCATCTGAGGGGGATCCGTCCTCATTACGAGTCGATGTGAGCTCTGTCTGTGGAGACCCCGCCGGGTCACAAATGTCTGTCTCTTCACATGAGGCGGATTCCTCCTTAATAAAATGAGACGTCTTACAGTCCAGCGGAGAATTAGGGACTCGATCTCTGACCTCGGATGCGTCTGTCGGAGAGAAATAATCAAATTAAGTGAAGCAGCCGCTTTCCCAAACAAGCAGATTTCAGAGTCTCTTTCAGATAAATGTCTTCCACCTGCGGAGACGCCGCCATTTCTAAACGCTCCCCGTCTGGCAGAATCTGTTTCTCTGTTATAGTAATGTTTTCATATTGTCTTAAAAGAGAACGGCAGCCATCACCGCTTTTATGTATTCCTAATATCAACAAATGAGAAGGATTTGGGAATTCTTATAGACCACAAACCAGGAAACAATGTGTGTCGTCAGTCAGCAGCCGCTAAGGCCAGTAATGTATTGTCGTGTATAAAAAGACATCGATTCGCGGGATAAAAATATAATTTTGCCTCTGTATAAATCAACGGTAAGGCCGCACCTTGAATATGCTGTGCAATATTGGGCACCTGTTCTAAAGAAGGATACAAAATGAATAAAACGAATGGAGCACTATAGTTATGAAGAAAGGTTAATTAATTTAAATCTGTTTGGTTTAGAAAAACGGCGCCTCAGAGGGGATATGATAGCATTATATAAATATATTCTGGGCCGATATACATCATATAAATATATGTGGGGAGGATATACATTATATAAATATATTCTGGGCCGATATACATTATATAAATATATGCCGGGCCGTTTTACATTATATAAATATATTCTGGGCCGATATACATTATATAAATATATTCGGGGCCGATATACGTTATATAAATATATTTGGGGCCAATATACATGATATAAATATATTCGGGGCCGATACAAACCATTGCGTGGAAATCTGTTCATAAACAGGAATATGCACAGGACACGTGGTCACGCGTTTACACCGGAAGAAAGGAGATTTAAGGCAGAGGAAAGGGTTTTTTACAGTAGGGACAATAAGGATGTAAAATTCTCTGCCTGCAGAGGTAGTTTTATCGGACTCCGTACAGACATTTAACCCCTTCAATTCCAGGGGTTTTTGGTACCTCAAGCCCCGGAGCAATTTTGCCATTTTTGCGCTATGTCGGTTCAGCGATTATTCTCTTTTCCTGTAAATAGTGTACCCATGGAAACTATATATTGTTTTTTTTCAAGGAGAGATAGAGCTTTCTTTTGATAGCATAGTTACATGATTAACTGAAAATTAAGAATGAGAAATTTACTAAACACTAGAGAAAGTTAGAAAAAAACACCTAATTTGTTTATAAATTTTTCCTCTGAACCATCACAAAATTAGGTAAAGTGATGGAAAATCCCCTCCAAGTTTATCAATTCAGGTGTCCTGATTTCAGAAATACCTAATTTATATAGATTTTCCATATTTTCCCAGCACCAGGGAACATACTATAAGGTGTACATTATTTGTAGAATTTTTATGCTTATGGCTTAACGGATTTGGGGGTTGTGAACGGGGGCAGGAGGGTTATACCGGGTAGATGTTGTGTTAGGGCGATGGGATATAAGGTTTTCTAATTTTTTTATATATATCATTTTTTTTTTTAAATGGTTAGACTCTTAGGGACTGTGACAGAATGACCTGTCATACAGGATTACAGGGACCTCTTTTACATGTTATTAATGCCAGTGCCAATGACATCACTTAGCTCACTTTATTGTTTTTTTTCCCATTTATTTTTTTAAATCACTAACCTTTTTTTCTCAGTTTCGATCCCCCTGCACTGATAAACTTAATGAAATATAATGTTATTTGGAGGAACAATTAAGCAAATCCTGAGAACAGAAGATGGCCGCTCCTATAGTCTACGTGTAAGAGGGGTTTCTTTACATATATATCGGTTACTTGGGTTTAGCGGATAGAGATTCCACACAGAGGATCTGAGAAAAGGGACAGATCTGCTTTAATCAGTGACAGTTCTCATGAGTATAAACTCGCTCCCCGCTGTCTCCCCGGCTCTCACATGTTGTTGGGTAACAGCGGCCCCGGCTCCTGAGATCTCTTGCCGGCTGCCTTATTGCCGAGTATTTATTATACGGACCTCACATTTTACATGTTATTTGTTACAGTGAAGATGCCTTAATATCTACACACAGACCGCAGGGATTAAACCTCTTACCCGGAGAGCCGCGAGGCTGGTGGGTCTCCATCATCACGTCCCTGTAAAGCTCCTTGTGTCCTTCTAAATACTCCCACTCCTCCATGGAGAAATAGACGGTGACATCATCACACCTTACAGGAACCTGAGACACACAATGAGCCGTCACCATCCAGACACACGCCTCGGTGTTACTGTATAACGTCCCGTTCCCAGCAGCGCTCACCTCTCCAGTCAGCAGGGACATCATCTTGTTGGTCAGTTCCAGGATCTTCTGCTCGCGGTTCCTCTCGTGGGTCAGCGAGTGAGGTGGAGGCACCGGGCTGGGGCTTCGGGTCCCGGGGGGTCCGTCTGACACACGGGGGCCGTCGCTGGGTGGGACGCAGTCACTGGGCTTCCTCACAATCATATAATCCTGTATATCGGGAAAGATATTGAACTATCGATGAGCAAAGAAACATCCGAGCTGCAGTTTGTGGACATAACGACATCCATGTTCTGGCCCCAGAGACACCGACCCCTCACCTCTCCGCTCAGCAGGGAGATGATCTCCAGGGTGAGGCTCAAGATCTTCTCAGTCACCGGATCCTTGTCCATGTTCAGTCCTAAACCGGACTCTTTCCTGGGTCACCGCGTTTGGCGCTCAGACGCCTCCCTGAACCACAAATTCTAATAACGTGATGGCAAAAAGACAAAACCCCAAAGAGAGCGCAGCAGCCGTCACATCACCCGGCACAGGGTCACTGTATAGGACTGTCTCCTCTGTGACTGACACTCACCTATCAGCTTCCGGGTTACTGAGGAAGGAGAATTGGCCCCTCCCCCAGAATTTACCTGCACAGTCCTGCCAGGGGTTACAGGGAGAGTGTCAGCTCCTGGACCCAGACTGGCCATCCCCCAGCATTTACCTGCACACACACCTGCCAGGGGTTACAGCTCCTGGGGTAACGCTGCTCCTCAAATCCCAATTTCTATAGTCTTTAGTGTTATAGGTTACTTCCGGTTTGCGTTCCAAGCCCCTGCAGTACTTCCTGTGCATCGAGAAGCTGCAGACCGGGTGTCCTGCTGTGAGGATTACTGGGATTTGATTCATTATTGGCGGATATAGGAGCGCTAGGAGTTATCTGTTTCCTGTTTAAAGCTATCAGAGCCCAGTGCATGATGGGAGACAGGTGGAGGGTTAGCTTGATGATAGGAATTGCACTTATTTTCCTTTATTTGAGAGGAGACAGGCTTGTGATGGGAGTTTTAGTCCTTGTGTGTATTATGAGGCAGAATCGGGGGGGGGGGGTGGATTGTAATGAGGTGTTTAGGATTATAGG
This sequence comes from Spea bombifrons, assembly GCF_027358695.1. Taxonomy (NCBI): domain Eukaryota; kingdom Metazoa; phylum Chordata; class Amphibia; order Anura; family Pelobatidae; genus Spea; species Spea bombifrons. Next base: position 49,850 of record NC_071097.1, on the reverse strand, counting down.
AGTTGTAGTTCTCTTTATAAAGCAGTCATGTGACATCTCCAGCCCTGAGCTGCACAGATAGGGATTGTGTGGATTGCAGATAATTCACAGGCAGCGCCATCCAAATAATTCTTATCATTTAATGAAGTCACTAAATTCCTGCTCTGTCTGCGGCCCTCGGGGCCAGAACTGGACCCCGCGGTGCTACAGGGTATAATGGGGATTACACAGGGTGACCTTGCAGTCTGCACAGAGCCTTGGCGGGTTCCGGGGGGGCGCCGTAATCACCCAGAAACCCGCTTCCCCAAAGAAACGAACGCTTTTCTGGTAAATTGGTTAAAAGCGAGATCCGAGAAGATCTTCCGCTGCAGCCGACGTCACCCACGGGGCTCTCTACATTTTATTTACGGGAAACGGCTATTATGCGTGAAGCTGCCGGCGTTTGGGGTGTATAGTTGGGTTTTATCTAATTTCCATCTAGTTTGTCAGAGCTGCCTCTCCCAAAATCACAGCACAGACTGAGGTTGCAGTTCCCAAAATATACTTTATTCAAGAGATAAATAACATCCCGCGGCTGCAAACATTTCGGAATGTTATGGTGGGTACAAGCTCTTATACGAATGATCCGGCCGGCGTCTGTCTCGCAGGATCACCGGATTTACAGGCACAGACTGCGGTCTAAAGAAAACAACCCGTATTAATATGTAAAGGGTTAACAGACGGTTCCCATTTCTTCACACAAAGGGCCGGCACGGGCAGCTTTTCCTAATAGAACACCTGCCATGGCCATTGTCGGAAGGCGGCTGGCTGGTGTGCTGCGAGGCGCTATATACGAGACACTATAACTCATATATATATATATATATATATATATATCGCGCGTTGTATTATGTTGTCTAAAAACAGCACTGGCTGCACGCTCACTTCTCTATTCTTTCTCTAACGCACTCCACCTCCTCTCCGCTTTGGAGTTGCCTTCGCTTGGAATCCAGACAGATTGTAAAGGTTAGGGTTAGTTCTTTCTAATTCCTCCCCACTACATACATTAGTATTTATCTTGCAAATGACCTACAGAACTCCGATGCGAGTCAACGGGAGACTGAAATAAATGGGACGAGCACGGCGTCTGTAGTTTAATGTTAGAAGAATGGGGGAGAGCGCGGCGTCTGTAGTTTAATGTTAGAAGAATGGGGGAGAGCCCGGCGTCTGCAGTATAATGTTAGAGGAACGGGGGAGAGCGCGGCGTCTGCAGTATAATGTTAGAGGAACGGGGGAGAGTGCGGCGGCTGCAGTTTAATGTTAGAGGAACGGGGGAGAGCGCGGCGTCTGCAGTATAATGTTAGAGGAACGGAGGAGAGCGCGGCCTCTGCAGTATAATGTTAGAGGAACGGGGGAGAGCTCGGCATCTGCAGTATAATGTTAGAGGAATGGGGGAGAGCGCGGCGGCTGCAGTTTAATGTTAGAAGAATGGGGGAGAGCGCGGCGTCTGCAGTTTAATGTTAGAGGAATGGGGGAGAGCGCGGCTGCAGTTTAATGTTAGAGGAATGGGTGAGAGCGCGGCTGCAGTTTAATGTTAGAAGAATGGGGAGAGCGCGGCGGCTGCAGTTTAATGTTAGAAGAATGGGGGAGAGCGTGGCAGCTGCAGTTTAATGTTAGAAGAATGGGGGAGATTGCGGCGGCTGCGGTTTAATGTTAGTAGAATGGGGGAGAGCGCGGCGGCTGCAGTTTAATGTTAGAAGAATGGGGGAGCGCACGGCGGCTGCAGTTGAACCCCTTAATGATAAAGCCCGTACATGTATGGGCTCAAAATGCACTGGTTCAATAGGTTTAGGGACCACCTAACGGGGGAGAGCGCAGTGGCTGCAGTTTAATGTTAGAAGAATGGGGGAGAGCGCGGCGGTTGCAGTTTAATGTAAGAATGGGGACAGCGCAGCGGCTGCAGTTTAATGTTCAGAAACACTAAATGATACACTTGCGATGGAAAATATTTTGGGGGATTCAAAGGTAAGAAAGCATAAAGAAAACTCAAGGAGGGTGGCAGGTGAATAGTGAGGGGCATTAGTAGCAGAAAGGGAGGTTAGGGTTTTGCCTCTTGACCAATCTCAGGTTTTGGAAAGCCCATCTCCACTGGAGAGCGAGCAGAGGAGGCGACTAAAACGGGGCATGGTGTGAAGCATAAAACTGATCAGGAAAGACAGGAATCTCAATATGTGTGGGTTAAGGAAGAGAGGAGAGGGGATAGGGCAGAGAGAGAGTGAGAGGATGGGAGAGAGAAAAGAGACCTTTAAAAACATGAAAGCATTAAAGAACAGGAAAGGAGTTTATTGCCGACGAGGAGAAATGTTACAACAAAAGGCCATAAAATGAAACTAGAGGCTTAGATGGAATTAAAGTAGGGGTGGGAGAGCCACAGAAGTGGTAGAGGGTAATACAGTGAGGGTATTAAACATGCACGGGACAGACATGGCTCCTGAATCAAAGTCAAGACCAAGGATTAAGACAAGCGCAACGGCCAACTAGATGGCCTGGATGTGGCTGATCTGCCCTCAGGTTTTATCGAGCAATTCTTCTTGCGTTAGGGAAATCGGTATACGTGGTGGGGGATTAAATCAGACAGAATCATAATTCTCTCATCCCCAGCAACTAAAGAAGATCTATACGTATTTACACACAAGTGAAACGCGTCAGAGTAAAACGTCTAATGGATTCAAATAATATAAATTGCTATAAAAATACAAAAACTATTTTGAGGGTGTTTTAAGGTCTGCAATGTGCAACGTCACACGGGGCTTGGAGAAGAGAAACCTTGGAGACATAACACTCATTCGGTGCTTATGGTTTATGAAGGCGGTCGCGCATGCAGACACTGTGTCACACACTGTGCGTTTTCTGATGCATTACCAGGTCTGATTTCTTTGGAAAGCAAGCTGTGCATTCAGAGCATTCATGGCTTTTCTTCCCTGTGTGCGTTTTCTGATGCGCAATCAGAATGGAGTTCTTTGTGAAACGTTTTCCACACTCAGAGCACATGAACGGCTTCTCCCCGGAGTGAATCCGCCGATGGGCAACCAGAAGAGAGTTCTTGACGAAGCGCTTCCCGCAGTCGGAGCAGCCATAGGGTTTCTCCCCGGTGTGGATGCGCCGATGCGTGGCAAGATCAGATTTAATAGTGAAACGTTTCGTACACTCCGGACAAGCATACGGCTTTTCCCCCGTGTGAATCCGCTGATGGTTAACGAGATCGGACTTTTGGATAAACCGCTTTCCGCACTCGGGACACCCAAACGGTCTCTCCCCCGTGTGGATTCTCAGGTGGGTGATCAGATTTGTTTCTTTAGAAAAACATTTCCCGCATTCGTAACAAGAGTACGGCTTCTCTCCCGTGTGAACTCGAAGATGTGAATCTAGAACAGATTTACGAGCAAAGCATTTCCCGCACTGGGGGCAGGAAAATGGTTTCTCCCCTGTGTGGGCCCTTTCGTGTATAACCAGACCCGCTTTATAGGAATACTCCTTTCCACATCGGGAGCAGCTAAACTGCTTCCGCTTGTGAACAGTCTGATGCTTTGCCAAGTCCCACTGACTGGTGAAGCTTTTGGGACACTGCGGGCAGGGGCATCTGCTCTCCGATTGGGCGGGTGGTTGGAACTCGGCGTTACAGGTTTTGTTGCATCCTCTAAGACCAGCACGTTTATGTAGCTCGCATCTGGTCAGAGTAGAAACATCTCCACCATCGCACGAGTCCTCAGATTCCTCTTTAATTTGAACAGCTATGTACTCTATCTCCGTGTCTTCTTCAGGTGTAGAATTACCTTTGACTTCTTCCTCCTCACCGGAGTCTCTGGATTCACACTTGATTCGAATAGCTCCGCATTCTGTTGTATTAATGTCTCTGTCTTTTTCGGCCTTAATATTATTGGCCACGAGGTCAGTCTGAAAGGATTCTGCGTTATATTCTCCCTCGTCATCCTCCAACAGCGTAGAAAATGGATCCGGGAGATCTGTTGGGCGGAAATATATTTTTATCGTTTTCCAGAACAGGTATTTTCGATGGGTTATTTGTCTGTATATACACGTAATGCCGACAACTTACCTTCATCACTAGGAGAGGACACGCCACGCGTCATGTCACCGCACTTACCCGGTGAGAGAAGGGGCTGCTTGTTTTCCATCGCCATGTTCTCATACAGATCTCGGTGTCTCTCCTGATAACTAATCATCGCCTCTGCTTTTATGAAGAGACAGGGTTAACAGGACTGCGCTCCCAATTCATAACACTGCGGCACCTGCCAACTCCGGTGATGACGAAGCCCCGTGTAACCGTAAGTTACGTGATGAGGTATTAGCCCACGTTTTGTGAATTCCATCTGTGAGTACACCGCATTGGGCTTTTACTTACTACAGACAGCGTTGTAGGAACGTCCGCCAATAAATCCAGTATACAAATCGGCAATAAGGACTCAAAATCATCTGTGGAATGAGGTTCCGGGGCCCCTGAATGAAAGAAGGCGCACTGTTAAAGAGGATACCGTAATATGGGGGTGATCTGATTTAATGACTGAACCCAGTTTACGCCAGTATAACCTCAAACCAATCCGAATCACACGAAGAACATAATCTGATTTAATGACTGAACCCAGTTTACACCAGTATAACCACAAACTAATCCGAATCACACAAAGAACATAATCTGATTTAATGACTGAACCCAGTTTACACCAGTATAACCTCAAACCAATCCGAATCACACGAAGAACATAAATCCTAACCGTGAAAACGGAATTAGGGTTTCATCAGCATCCGGACATCCCAAACGAATTTAGTCCGATTTAAGTAGTAGTGGCCACGATCCACCTCCGGGTTCTGAACACAGAAAAACGAGCCCACATGACATCAGCGAATGCGTTCCACCCCACGTCTGCTATTACCGCCTATCTGCTATCGCAGCTATTCGCCCAATTCAAACATGGCTACCACGTAACAACAGCGTGAGTCCGGAAGTCACCCCGAATCCAATGCACAGTTAGAAACGAGGTGCGCGTTTGGAGATGAAGTGCGCAGTCGCGCATGCGTCCTGAAAAACTATACGAGTCTGCGCAATGTAGGCTGCGTCCTCAACGCATATGCGCAGTAGAGACGCAATGAAGGAAATTGAGCATGCGCACTCTAGCCCTGTGTGCAAGACGCCTGCGCAGTGTGTTCTTCGCGGGGTAGAATGCGCACTCGCAGTGTGAAGTACAGCGCTTCCGTGGACGGCAAGCTGCGTGACCTCCGGCTTGGAGGAATTTGCGATCGGGAGGCGGAGAGACGGGAAGGTATGAGTACCCGGTATGTTATAGTGCAGCCTGGCACCCCAGCATGCAAGCTGAGCTATTTCAATTTACAGACGATGTTTATGCCCCCGCATGCTTTAAGTCGAGGGAGGGGTTTATGTTGCCTTCCATGTGATTGGTTACATTACTTTGGAGTGGAGTCCCACATTCCAAGGGTAGCATTTACCCCCTGTCGGGATCATTTGTGGCCCTTCCTGACCCACTGAACAGGATTTAATGCTGAGCGTCCGCATCCTCCATGTAACAGGATGTCAGGGTGCAGAGTGGGGTTTTGGGGGGTCAGTATAGTGAGTGGGAGTGAGGTATATGGAACGACACATCTTACCACTATCCTCATCAATGGTGTCAGAAGAGCGCCCCCAATTCAGCTCCAGTAAAATAGCCACGCAGGATTGTGGTCCTGAGGATTATTTATCCTATAGGGCTGGGACCCCCAATATTTCTAGTGTTTGCAGGGTGTGTGCTCTCTGCCCCCCCTCCCCAACTGCAAGGGGACACAAACCATGCGATTTAACCCGTGACTCTCCTTCCAGCTTCATGCTAAAGCGAAACCTGTACGTCGAGGAAGATGACAGAGAAGACATTATTACCTGGGATTATCTACCCGCTGAATGGACAGGTAGGGACGTTATTACCCCCCTCTGGGATTATCTACCCTCTGAATGGACAGGTAGGGACGTTATTACCCCCCTCTGGGATTATCTACCCTCTGAATGGACAGGTAGGGACGTTATTACCCCCCTCTGGGATTATCTACCCGCTGAATGGACAGGTAGGAAGGTTATTACCCCCCTCTGCATTTATCTACCCGCTGAATGGACAGGTAGGAAGGTTATTACCCCCCTCTGGAATTGCCTACCATCTGGACAGGTAGGGTATTATTACTCCCCCTCTGGAATTATCTACCTGCTGGGTGGACATGTTAAAACCCCCTCAGTAATCCCCTACCGGTGAATTGACAGATGGGGGCATTATTATTATCGGGGGTACCAGATGCCCCCATAAGGGGTTGGTGAAAAATTGCTGTTGATTTTCTGAGTTGTTGACGATTTTTCTGAAGAAATGACTCTAAACCTCTCCTCTTTAGGGCCGGTGCGAGTTCGAGGAGGTTGCCGTTTACTTCTCCGAGGAGGAGTGGGGATGTCTTACGGGAGAAGAGAAGGAGCTTTACAAGGAGGTGATGATGGAGAATTACTGGACCCTTCGCTCTCTGGGTGAGGATCTCCCACTTGCAGTCTGACGTGTAACGTGTGATCTCACGTCCTGTAAATCATACGACGTCCGTGTAGCGTTTTTTGATCGAGGTGCTGATCTTGTCCATGATTTCACTTTGCATTTACAGGACAGATCAGGGCGACACCTCCAATCATATCTGTTATTGAACAAGGGAAAGAGCCGTGTGTGAGGGGTCTCTGGCCTCCCAGCGAGACAGACGGACCTTTAAATATCCACCACAGTAAGTACCAAGCTGAGTAGTGAAAGTACGTGTAGAGGGCCTCTGTTTTTGCATGCTGGCTTCTGGTTTAGCTACATAAGAGGGTTAGGTAAGTGGGAAAGTGGTAGAGGTTAATACAGCAAGAGACAGGCATATGGCTCCTGACTCTATGAGAAGACCAAGGACTGATGAAGGTTCTGACCTGCCGACAGGTTCTTGATTTCCAGGTGAGTGCCCAGAGAGGATAAACCTTACATGGAGGCCGAAATGTAGATTTCTTCAGAACTCCTTTGATTGAAGTCGCGTTGATATTTGATGACATCTTAGTCTAGGAAGGCACCGCAGGGCTCTGAGTCGTGCTTGGTCACAGGCGGGCATTAGGACAGCATACGTCCTCTTCTGAGAAGAGTGCGGATACAATGTGCCTAAAGGGGTGTTGGCGCCAGATTGAGAAGGCAACTGGTGTTAGTTGAATGTGTTTCTCTAAACTCGCTTGGTCCATGATCAGCCTAATCCTATTGTCCTGTTTTCAACAGCTGAAGCAGACGGTGTAACTACAATCAGACAGACTGAGACTGCTCCATCTCCAGCGTGCTTAAGTGACAGCTCCGACGCTGCACGTTGCTGTGCAAAGCGAAGACGGAGTCCGTGTATCGACCAACGCAAGAAAATGAAGGCGACGAGCTCTGTGCTCCAGGAATCGACTTCTCAGCAACTTCACATCTCTAGACCGGCTGAGCAGCCTCGTTTTGACAAGGAGACAACATTAGAGAAAGTCCTTCCTGAACATTCTACATTCTCGGCACGGAATGCACATCCATCTGTGTGTATTAAGGAGGAACCAGAAAAAGACAATCCGGCAGAAACATCGTCTTCCCCAGCTCCCCGAGCACACGCAGAATACATACCTGCTCAGATTAAACAGGAACCAGCAGAAGACAATCCTGCCCCAGCTCCTCGAACACACACAAAATACACGTCTACTCAGATTAAACGGGAACCAGCAGAAAATCCAGCAGAAACATCTTCTACCCCAGCCCCCCGAGCACACGCAGAATACACATCTACTCAGATTAAACAGGAACCAGCAGAAGACAATCCTGCCCCAGCTCCTCGAACACACACAAAATACACGTCTACTCAGATTAAACGGGAACCAGCAGAAAATCCAGCAGAAACATCTTCTACCCCAGCCCCCCGAGCACACGCAGAATACATACCTGCTCAGATGAAACCGGAACCAGCAGGAAACAATCCGGCAGAAACATCTTCTACCCCAGCCCCCCGAGCACACGCAGAATACATACCTGCTCAGATTAAACAGGAACCAGCAGAAGACAATCCTGCCCCAGCTCCTCGAACACACACAAAATACACGTCTACTCAGATTAAACAGGAACCAGCAGGAAACAATCCGGCAGAAACGTCTTCTACCCCAGCCCCCCGAGCACACGCAGAATACATACCTGCTCAGATTAAACAGGTACCAGCAGGAAACAATCCGGCAGAAGCATCTTCCATAACCCCTAACCCCTCTATAGCTTCCACACCAGCAAGACATCCATCTACCCTCATTCCGGAGGAATCAGCCATTTATGAGGAAGGGAAGGTCACAAATGGTGAAGTTAATTCATCAGCGGAACGGACCCCGCGGGAATACACATCAACCCACATCAGGGATTTGGGTTTCTTTGTAAGAATCCTGAAAGGTTTTATATTTGCTGAGAGCGAGGCGTCTCCTACCAGAAATTCAGATCTTGGTATGCGGCCGAATGATCCCGAAAGGACCCGGCTGCCTTCTGAATGTAGGATAGTGTTTTCTTCTAACGGAAAGAATGCCCGCCACCAAGTAGTTCACACGAAAGAAGCCTTTTCCTGTTCAAAGTGTAAAGAAAACTTTCAAAGTAAATCTGATCTAGAGACACACAAGGAGATTCATCGGTTGGAAGAAGGCTTTAGGTGTTCGGACTGCGGGAAGTGTTTTGACCATCGGTCCAAGTTAGCCGAACATCTCGTAAGTCAAAACCTTGCTTCCTCAGACTGTGTGAAGAAGGATCGCCCTAACGCTACCCATTTCAGAAAAGCCCTGCATATAGAGCAGCAGAGAACAAGCAACGGGGATCTTGTGACTTATGTGTCAATGAAGACCACCTCAGACAAGGAAAGGAACTTTGCAGGTGCTGAAGGTTGGCCACCCGCAGAACAAACACCGGCCACTGTTACCAGCAGTGAGAAAACCACAGAAAACCCTGATTCCGAGTGTCACGAAGAACCCCACGGGGAGACGAGTCATGGATATTTTACCAGAAGCGCAGGTCACGTTATTGACCAGGACAGCAACAAATTAGACAAGTGGCTTTCAGAGTATGAGAAAATGTCTTCCACGCCACGTCATATCCGCCGCCAGAGGATTCACAACCAGAAGGTCTATCCTTGCTCAAAGTGTAAAAAGACCTTTGAACAGAAATCAAACCTTCTTGCGCATGAGCAAATTCACCTGAGGGAAACCATATTCAAGGGTGCAGCCCTCAGGAAACCTTTTGGTTTCTCCGCTTTGTCTAACACTGGGGAACATGGTATCGACGGCACGTCTGCAAGCAAAAAAAATTGTTTGCCGGTGGCCTCTTTAGGAAGCGGTGTATCTGTAGGTCCACACCAGCCAAAAAATCAAGAGGTCAGGCGGCTGCACACAAGTTCCGACGGTCAGAGGCGTACAAATGGTGATGCCAACAAAAAAGAGAAGCTGACGTGTCTGGTGTGTGGGGAAAACTTTATCTATAACTCCGACCTCCTTTTACATCTGAGAGCTCACTCAGGAGCAAAGCCCCCCGAATGTTCCGGGTGTGGGAAGAGCTTTAAGAACTACGTGGACCTTGTCATCCACCAGAAGACCCACAGGGAAGGAAAAGAAAGCCCTGGGAGTGGAAAGTGTTCTGTCTGCCACAAACCATCAGGCAGGAGTGGAAGCTGGTAACCCCCCAAACTCTTTACATCTCATGTTTCCTGCAGCCTCGTCTTTCTGTTGGGCTCATGTGTCTGATGTGGTAGTCTCTGGGCTCATCTCCCATGTTGGGGTGATGGTGTCCTCCCTGCAGTCATAATAACGGGACTGATATGGTTTAACTAAGTGTATTAAAGTACCCTGGGAGTGACTCCTTACCCAAAGGGGGGGGGACACATAACAGAGGTAGAGGCTAATCTTACCTCCTCTTCTGTGGTCCACACGTCTCCTGCAGGGCAGATAACTGAGTAAGGGGCAAGTGCAGATTTATTAGGACACACTTATATTCCCCATGTTACTGCCCAGCACATATGTGTGGGTATGCGAGTGGGGGGGCATACGTGGCCGAGATGTTCCAGGGTTCTGTCGCGGAGGAGGGGATTGTCATCACTCTATTTATTGGACTAGTAGGATGTTTGTAAATACTGTATATATTAAGTGTATTCTCTGTACATCTCTTTCCCTTACAAAATATTTTACTGAAATAAATACAAATGCGTAAGAATCGGGTACAGGTTCTGGTATTTTCTGAAACCCTTCCGCTCGCATTCTGAGGGATGTGATTTATTGAGACGGGAGGTCTGACTCTTTGCAACCTATAAAAAGGTCTACAGCAGGGCGGCCTTTCCTCGGGAACAAGTCAAATGTCGTCGAGTGACAAGTAAATCAAAAGAAAGAGGGAAGAGCGGCAGCAGCTGCACTTTAATGTTAGAAGAATAGGGGAGGGTGCGGCGGCTGCAGTTTAATGTTAGAATGGGGGCGAGCGCGGCGGCTGCAGTTTAACGTTAGAAGAATGGGGGAGAGCGCGGCGGCTGCAGTTTAACGTTAGAAGAATGGGGTAGAGCGCGGTGGCTGCAGTTTAATGTTAGAAGAATGGGGGAGAGCGCGGCGGCTGCAGTTTAATGTTAGTAGAATGGGGGAGAGCGCGGCGGCTGCAGTTTAATGTTAGTAGAATGCGGGAGAGCGCGGCGGCTGCAGTTTAATGTTAGCAGAATGGGGGAGAGCGCGGCGGCTGCAGTTTAATGTTAGAAGAATGGGGGAGAGCGCGGCGGCTGCAGTTTAACGTTAGAAGAATGGGGTAGAGCGCGGTGGCTGCAGTTTAATGTTAGAAGAATGGGGGAGAGCGCGGCGGTTGCAGTTTAATGTTAGAAGAATGGGGGAGAGTGCGGCGGCTGCAGTTTAATGTTAGTAGAATGGGGGAGAGCGCGGCGGCTGCAGTTTAATGTTAGTAGAATGCGGGAGAGCGCGGCGGCTGCAGTTTAATGTTAGCAGAATGGGGGAGAGCGCGGCGGCTGCAGTTTAATGTTAGAAGAATGGGGGAGAGCGCGGCGGCTGCAGTTTAACGTTAGAAGAATGGGGTAGAGCGCGGTGGCTGCAGTTTAATGTTAGAAGAATGGGGGAGAGCGCGGCGGCTGCAGTTTAATGTTAGAAGAATGGGGGAGAGTGCGGCGGCTGCAGTTTAATGTTAGTAGAATGGGGGAGAGCGCGGCGGCTGCAGTTTAATGTTAGAAGAATGGGGGAGAGTGCGGCGGCTGCAGTTTAACGTTAGAAAAATGGGGGAGAGCGCGGCGGCTGCGGTTTAATGTTCAAACAATGGGGGAGAGCGCGGCGGCTGCAGTTTAATGGTAGAATGGGGGAGAGCGCCGCGGCTGCAGTTTAATGTTAGAAGAATGGGGGAGAGCGTGGCGGCTGCAGTTTGTTAGTAGAATGGGGAGAGCGCGGCGGCTGCAGTTTTATGTTAGAATGGGGGAGAGCGCGGCGGCTGCAGTTTAATAATGTAAGAATGGGGGAGAGCGTGGCGGCTGCAGTTTAATAATGTAAGAATGGGGGAGAGCGCGGCGGCTGCAGTTTAATGTTAGAAGAATGGGGGTGTCAGGATTCCACCGTTGTCATATAGGTGTTATATCTCCTGTAGCCTCTGGGTGGGTATATACCCCCCCCCCCCGGGCAGGCTGCAGTTTGCGGGTATATACCCCCCTGGGGCAGGCTGCAGCATCCAGGTATATACCCCCCTGGGGCAGGCTGCAGCATCCAGGTATATACCCCCCTGGGGCAGGCTGCAGCATCCAGGTATATACCCCCCTGGGGCAGGCTGCAGCATCTAGGTATATACCCATTTCAGGTCAGGAGTTATTAGCTTCACTATACAGTTTTAATGAAAAGCTTGAAAGTTGCCCCCGTGGCTTGGTATAAGGGCCCGTCCTGGCAGCTACCGGGAAGCGGGCGCTCGGGGAACCCTCGGCGGCCTCCATTAATACGGCTACCGCACCCTGACTCTATCCGCGAGCTTCTGGAACGCACGGCGCGGAAATGATATCACACGCAGGAGCCGCAAGTGAAAAGCATAATAAGGAAACGAGGTGGAACGCAGAAACCGGAAGTGGATTTGACGGCACACAGGAAGTAGTCGAGGAGCCGGGCTTTGTCTGCCTGTTCCGCCTGTGGTTATTGGCAGAGCTCTGGGGGATCGTGCTTCAGGTTGGTGCCCTTCTAGCCCGGGGACTCATTTGGATACATGGATATGGATTCGGGGAATGGGCGGGAGGTGGAGGCTCGGTGTGGCCGGCTGTCAGCCCTGTTATAACGTGGGTGGGATCCCAGTCATACGGAGGGAGGCGGATCCTTCCTGTAACTCTGAATCCGGTTCAGTCATAATCCGAATTATATATGAGTGAGGGAGGAGGTGGGGGCACTTCGTACTCCAATTTAATTGATACGATTCAGGCTGTGACGCCATTCCTTGAGGGAGACTGTCCCCTGACTGTGCACTCCCATGAGGAATGCTTTAGAGGGGAGGAATACATCTTAAGGAGCTGGCGGGGTTACGCGGGGATCTGAGCGGGATGGGGCAAAGGTCTCTACGAAGGATGCTACGAATGTCTTCGTCACAAATTCAAGATACGTCGGGTCTGGAGGGTATTCCTCGGAAATGTCTCAGGTGTGAGATCTAACGAACTTGTCTCCCCCTTCCAGGCTGCTGTTACCCAATATTGCCCACGCAGGGAGGGTCCGTCTGCCGAGCGACCATGAAGCGAGACAGTAACCGGGTGACCGAGAGGATCCTCAATCTCACCCTGGAGATCATCTACCTCCTTACCGGAGAGGTGAGGGCTCTGCTCCCGCCGGCTCTGGGGGGCTCTGCTCCCTCGTCGTCATCCCCGTTTTAGTCGCCTCCTCTGAACTCTCTCTCCGTTATCCTTCTGGAGATGGGGTCTCCAGCGCTGTCCCCACTTCTCTAGGTGAGGTCTGGCCAGAGCTCTGTAAAGTAGGAGAGCCCCCTACGCCTTCCTCCCACTAAAGCCCCTCGCTCTACACCCTGCGCCAGAAATAATCACTCTGTTTAGTGAATAAGACCCCTTTGCCTTGTTTCTCTTTGAGGACTATACTGTCGTGAAGAAGTCTGGGGCCGGGATTGTTCGGCACAGCAACCTGCGATCCTCCAGAGCCCAGAGCCCCGGCTCGGCGCCTCCATCCCTCTCAGCTTTAAAAACCAGTAACCATGACAACAGGATCCTGGAACTGACCGACAAGATCATTAACCCTCTAATTACCGAGGTGAGTGCCGCTGGGGAGAAAACGTGTCCTGCTCCGGCCTGGTGCCGACGGTCACCCCGTCCTCGTGTGTTTCAGGTCCCTGTAAGGTGTGAAGATGTCGCCGTTTATCTGTCTGTAGAGGAGTGGAAATATTTAGAAGGACACAAAGACAATTACAAGGATGTGATGACAGAGACCCCCTGCGGCTCGCCAGGTAGGAGGAGGTTTTCGCTTTATAGCTTTATTCCCCCTACAGAGAATGTCCTTTAATACCTTTAGTTCTGTAATGACAGCCTGGATTCCCCTTGGGTATAGCCCGTAATGATGCCGAGTATGGGCTTTGGCTGAGGTTTGGATAAGTGATCTGTGGCAGCGCATGTTCTCCACCCTGAGTGAGGCTGCTGGTTTTATTATTTAGGAGATGCGCACGTACCTCCCGTTACTCCCAAAGCGGACACCGCATCCTGTATCCACCGCATCCTGTATCCACCGCATGTTCTCTCCATCTCTTACTCCGAGTCTTTCTCCAACAGGTGCATCCGAGGCCTCCCAGCCCAGCGCCCCTTCCAAACGTGAGGGCAAAGATCAGAACATTCCCAGAAATGACCCGGCGGCTGCCCAAGTCTCGCACGTGTGCAAGAGGAGGAAACGGCAACGGAAGAGTATGAGAAAAATCAGCCGAGAATCTCCCGCCTATGAAGATGGAAACCTTACAGACGCTGCCCCCGACGTGTGTCCAGAGCGTGCTCAGGCTTTACCGAGGCGGGTCAGAGAAGAGTCGTCGTCAGGCGAAGAAGGCAGTGAGCCCAGAGAAGAGACGCCATATTTATCCGGTCTGTCCAGAGACGGCACAGCCTCGGGTGATGAGGGAGGCATCATAGACCTTGATGCTTATACCCCAGCAGAGCACGTGGAGGCAGATTACGTCACTACGCTGGTTAAGGAGGAATCAAACTCATGCGAGGAAGTCATATCTGGAGACGTTTATTCCACTTCAGAATGTACCTTCGGCCGCCTCAAAGCCGGATTAGCCTCCCGCGAGGATGGAGATGTGACGGACGCCGAGGCTTACGCCCCGACGGACTATCCGTCTGTTTATGTAAAGGACGAGTCTGCGTCGTGCGAGGAGGGACATTTCCCTGAGTTTTACTCGTCTGCGGAGCATGCGGGATTCCCAATGACGCATCCGATGAGGAGCCGCAAACTGCTCCGTGGCGCTCAGAGTAAGACTCCGTTTGCTGCAAAGTACAAAGAGTTTGAGCGTTACGGTAACAAGTCGCCCTCCACTTCTTACGACATCAGGCAGCCGCCAGACATGCTGTACGACTGCTCCGAGTGCCAGGAATTCTTCACTAGCTTCTCTGATTTTCTTAAGCATCAGAACGTTCACAAAGCACGGAATCCGGTGCTGCCATCCTCCGAATACGGAAGCTACCTGTGCTACGAGCCGGAGCTTGGCCGAGATCCAAACGTGGACGACAAGCCCTTCATCTGCAGCGATTGCGGGAAGTGGTTTCGCTCAAATTCCGATCTCCGCAAACACCAGAGGATCCACACCGGGGAGAAGCCGTACGTGTGTTCATACTGCGGCAAATGCTTCACCAAAAACTCCCACCTCGTTCGGCACCAGCGGATCCACACGGGAGAAAAGCCCTTCGCCTGCGCGGACTGCGGCAAAGGCTTCACCAACAAATCCAATCTCATCACCCATCAGCGCATCCACACCGGGGAGAAGCCTTATTCCTGTGTCGTGTGCGGCAAATGCTTCGGTGGCAAAAGCGATCTCAACAGACACATTAAGATCCACTCGGGAGAGAAGCCCTTCATCTGCTTCGAATGTGGCAACTGCTTTGGGCGTAAAACCCAACTAAACAGCCACCTGAAGACTCACGTCCGAGAGAAGCCCGTGGGCTTTGAGTGAAGCTTTGAGAACGTGGCTGGTCATCTCAGACTGGTGTCCTCGTTTTAATCTCTTGGCGGGCGCTGACCGGCAGTATCCATCGCTGATGTACGGGATTGCATCGCTTTAGGGTTAGAGTTTCGCAGGCAGGGTCCGCGCCTCCTAAGATAATGAGATACCGTTTAACTCCGTTCGTGCCATCCCCGTTACAGCTTCCGCGTGTAGAGCGTTTACTGCCCTAAAGTATGTAACCGGTGAAGAGACGGGGTCGTGGCAACAATGTGTATTTTATATTTGCTGTCATCGTGATGGTCTGGCTCCGGTTATTGCCGGCTTGGGTGGATGGAATCCAGTCTCTTTTTTTTAATTCTTTTAAAATTTTAATAACTTTTGTGTTGCTTGATAAAAGCAATGATATAAATTATTCCGTGACGCAGATCATTTACCCCTTGTGGTATAAGATGAGAATATCTTCTCTGTGATATATTTTCCGCCCCATCTCTCTGGGATCAGCTAGGGGGAAATGGGGAGATAATGGCAGCGCCTCGCATGACCTGACACAAACCGCAGGGCTTTGGCCTAAGAGCTGAAATGGCTCTTACAATCGCTTCATTACTCCATAGCAGGCTGTGTGGGTGGCCGGCTGAGAGTAATGAGACCTGTTATTCGTGGCACGGTAATGTTACCGTAACGTGTGAACCGAAGACACGGGTGGGTTTGCCGGGTCCGATTGCTTCCTCTGTTTCTTTCCATTAATATTTTTGTGTAAATTGCATGAGATTTTTTACGAGTAACCAATAAAACGTAGAATTCTGGCCGACGGGTTCTATCTCTTTTCTACAAGTAACCGATGACGTGTATAGACTGGCGGCCGCCCTGAGGGTTATATCGCATTATATGGTGATAGCGCTTGTGCTGATATGTATATATATATATGGTATGTATATATACACGGTGTGTGTATGTATATGTGTATATATATATACATATATATAATGTGTGTGTGTGTGTGTGTGTGTGTATATATATACATATATATGTATATATATATTATATTTTAAATTGTATTTATTTATCGTTTTTCATAAAGTTAATTAAACTTTTGCCATTACCACAAAATGCGTGTGCGTTTATTGGTGTATATAGCTCCGCCGTTTTCCTCAGCGCTGCACAATGTGCGTTTATTGGTGTATATAGCACCGCCGTATTACTCAGCGCTGCACAGTGTGCGTTTATTGGTGTATATAGCACCGCCGACTTCTGCAGCGCTGTACAACGTGCGTTTATTGGTGTATATAGCTCCGCCGTATTCCGCAGCGCTGTACAATGTGCGTTTATTGGTGTATATAGCCCCGCCGATTTCTGCAGCGCTGTACAACGTGCGTTTATTGGTGTATATAGCCCCGCCGATTTCTGCAGCGCTGTACAACGTGCGTTTATTGGTGTATATAGCCCCGCCGTATTCCGCAGCGCTGTACAACGTGCGTTTATTGGTGTATATAGCCCCGCCGTATTCCGCAGCGCTGCACAATGTGCGTTTATTGGTGTATATAGCCCCGCCGTATTCCGCAGCACTGCACAATGTGCGTTTATTGGTGTATATAGCTCCGCCGTATTCCGCAGCGCTGCACAATGTGCGTTTATTGGTGTATATAGCACCGCCGTATTCCGCAGCGCTGCACAATGTGCGTTTATTGGTGTATATAGCTCCGCCGTATTCCTCAGCGCTGTACAATGTGCGTTTATTGGTGTATATAGCCCCGCCGTATTCCGCAGCGCTGCACAATGTGCGTTTATTGGTGTATATAGCCCCGCCGTATTCCTCAGCGCTGTACAACGTGCGTTTATTGGTGTATATAGCTCCGCCGTATTCCGCAGCACTGCACAATGTGCGTTTATTGGTTTATATAGCACCGCCGTATTACTCAGCGCTGTACAACGTGCGTTTATTGGTGTATATAGCACCGCCGATTTCTGCAGCGCTGTACAACGTGCGTTTATTGGTGTATATAGCACCGCCGTATTCCGCAGCGCTGCACAATGTGCGTTTATTGGTGTATATAGCTCCGCCGTATTCCTCAGCGCTGCACAATGTGCGTTTATTGGTGTATATAGCTCCGCCGTATTCCTCAGCGCTGTACAACGTGTGTTTATTGGTGTATATAGCTCCGCCGTATTCCGCAGCGCTGTACAATGTGCGTTTATTGGTGTATATAGCCCCGCCGTATTCCTCAGCGCTGCACAACGTGCGTTTATTGGTGTATATAGCTCCGCCGTATTCTGCAGCGCTGCACAAAGTGCGTTTATTGGTGTATATAGCACCGCCGTATTCCGCAGCGCTGCACAATGTGCGTTTATTGGTGTATATAGCTCCGCCGTATTCTGCAGCGCTGCACAAAGTGTGTTTATTGGTGTATATAGCTCCGCCGTATTCTGCAGCGCTGCACAAAGTGCGTTTATTGGTGTATATAGCTCCGCCGTATTCTGCAGCGCTGCACAAAGTGCGTTTATTGGTGTATATAGCACCGCCGTATTCCGCAGCGCTGCACAATGTGCGTTTATTGGTGTATATAGCACCGCCGTATTCTGCAGCGCTGCACAAAGTGCGTTTATTGGTGTATATAGCCCCGCCGTATTCCGCAGCGCTGCACAATGTGCGTTTATTGGTGTATATAGCACCGCCGTATTCCGCAGCGCTGCACAATGTGCGTTTATTGGTGTATATAGCTCCGCCGTATTCCGCAGCGCTGCACAATGTGCGTTTATTGGTGTATATAGCCCCGCCGTATTCCTCAGCGCTGCACAATGTGCGTTTATTGGTGTATATAGCACCGCCGTATTCCGCAGTGCTGCACAATGTGCGTTTATTGGTGTATATAGCTCTGCCGTATTCCGCAGCGCTGCACAATGTGTGTTTATTGGTGTATATAGCACCGCCGTATTCCGCAGCGCTGCACAATGTGCGTTTATTGGTGTATATAGCTCCGCCGTATTCCGCAGCGCTGCACAATGTGCGTTTATTGGTGTATATAGCTCCGCCGTATTCCTCAGCGCTGCACAATGTGCGTTTATTGGTGTATATAGCCCCGCCGATTTCTGCAGCGCTGCACAATGTGCGTTTATTGGTGTATATAGCACCGCCGTATTCCGCAGCGCTGCACAATGTGCGTTTATTGGTGTGTATAGCTCCGCCGTATTCCTCAGCGCTGCACAATGTGCGTTTATTGGTGTATATAGCACCGCCGTATTCCCCAGCGCTGCACAATGTGCGTTTATTGGTTTATATAGCACCGCCGTACACGTTGCGCTTCACTTAATTTTGGATTTCTATATCCTTTTATCTCACACTGGACTCTCTTATTGAGACTGGGGTGTCACATAAGGCTTTATTGAAGGGAGCAGCAGAGAAGCAAAGGGGTCACTCGGAACCAGAAATCCAGTGCAAACGAACAGGTTCTACGGGCCGGGGCTGATGGGGAAATGGTGAGGTTTCTGTGTTTGCTTTTGGGAGAAAGGGCAGGTTCTGAGGGACGTGGCAGGTAAATGGGCTGATTTCCACGTCTGTGTGTCTATGTATATATTATATTATGACTGTCCATGGGAGGTAGCAGAAGGAAGATATTTGGGATCCAGAATCCTCAATAGCCGGCCCTCCTTCACCCGGCGCATTTAGCAGCTGCCGAGGCTTTAAACAGCAGAGCTCAGAACAAACGGAAGGACGGAAGGTGCGGCGTGTGAGAGTGCAGGGTATGTGTGTATATGTATATATATATATATAATTAAAAGGTAATAAAGCCAGCCGGTCTTCAATAGTACTTTTATTGCAAGACACTAAAGTTACTGATGTTTCAGTCCAACCTTCATCAGGACAAACAAGTATTTGTCATAATATTTATGTTTTGGTAGGAGTGCAGGGTTATTTGTTATTTCATATAGATATCTATCTATATCTATACAGTATCGCGCAAAAGTGAATACACCCCTCACATTTGTGTAAATATTTTATTATCTTCTCTGCTACAACGTAAAGCAGTGAGTGTACAGCCTGTATAACAGAGTAACTTTACTGCCCCCTCAAATATACCCCAACACACAGGCATTAATGTCTAAAACCTTGGCAACAAAAGTGAGTACACCCCTAAGTGGAAAAGTCCAAATTGGGCCAGATTAGCCATTTCCCCTCCCCGGTGTCATGTGACTCAGTGTTACAAGGTCTCAGCTGTGAATGGGGAGCAAGCGTGTTAAATTTGGTGTTATCGCTCTCACACTCTCTCATACTGGTCACTGCTCTAAATAAATATGGCCTAAGCTATAAGAAGATTGCCAAGACCCTGAACCTGAGCTGCAGCACGGTGGGCAAGACCATACAGCGGTTTCACAGGACAGGTTCCACTCAGAACAGGCCTCGCCACGGTCCGCCAAAGAAGTCGAGTCCACGCGCTCGGCGTCATATCCAGAGGTTGTCTTTGGTAAATAGACATATGAGAGCTGCCGCCATTGCTGCAGACGTAGAAGGGGTGGGGGGGGTCAGCCTGTCGGTGCTCAGACCATACGCCGCACACTGCATCAAATTGGTCTGCATGGCTGTCGTCCCAGAAGGAAGCCTCTTCTAAAGACGATGCACAAGAAAGCCTGCAAACAGTTTGCTGAAGACAAGCAGATTAAGGCCATGGATTACTGGAACCATGTTCTGTGGTCCGACGAGACCAAGATAAACTTATTTGGTTCAGATGGTGTCAAGCATGTGGCTGCAACCAGGTCAGGAGTACAAAGACAAGTGTGTCTTGCCTACAGTCAGGCATGGTGGTGGGAGTGCGGTGGTCTGGGCCTGCATGAGTGCTGCCTGCCCTGGAGAGCTACAGTTCATTGAGGGAACCATGAATGCCAACATGTACTGTGACATACTGAAGCAGAGCGTGATCCCCTCCCCTCGGAGACTGAGCCACAGGGCAGTATTCCGACATGATAACGACCCCAAACACCTCCAAGACCACCACTGCTGTGAAGCATGGTGGGGGTCACTGGTGTTTTTTTTTGGGGGGGGGGGGCTGTAAAGGCACAGGGAATGAAAATCGCAAGATGAATATGTGTCTGTGTACACACACGTGTGTGTGTGTATATATATATATATATATGTGTATGTATATATCTATATATATATATACACACACACACATTTATATACACACGTACACTATATACCGTATATATACATGTGTGTGTGTGTGTGTGTGTGTAAATGAGTCTGTACACACACGTGTATATACATACATAGACACATGTATACACACAAATTTATATACACGCACACACTATATATATATACATACAGACACATTTATATAAACACACTATATATATATATATATATACACACATTTATATACACATGCACACTATATACTGTATATATACATGTGTGTGTGTAAATGAGTCTGTACACACGTGTATATACATATATATACATACATCGACACATTTATACACACACACTTATATACACGCATTTATATACACGCACACTGTGTATATATATATAAATGTGTATATATATATATATATATATACACTGTGTACGCACGCACGCTATGAAAGAGAATGAGGCGGATGAGACAGGCCGGAAGTGCGCTGCACGCGGATAGTGGGAGTGAGGCGGAACGGGACGGGAAGTGCTAATATCGCACAGCGGCGCTGTGAAACGCAAACACGGAAGTCCGGTGGAACGCAAACCCCGGAAATGACTTCTCTCCGCTTGCTCCGCCCAGCTCCCTGCTGTTGCGGGCCAGTGATCTGGATTCGTTTAGGGATCTTGCGTTTTAAGGTCTGGATCCTGGAATCTGGGATGAGTCTGGATCCTGGAATCTGGGATGAGTCTGGGTCGTGCTGGTGGGATTTGCCTGTGAATAATCTGATTGGTTAGTAGGCGCTGGGCCCCTGGGCTGTGAGTATCATGCTGTTGGTTTATGATGGGCCCCTGGGCTGTGAGTATCATGCTGTTGGTTTATGATGGGCCCCTGGGCTGTGAATATCAGGGTGTATCTGGATGATGGGCCCCTGGACTGTGAATATCATGCTGTTGGTTTATGATGGGCCCCTGGGCTGTAAATATCGTGGTGGTCGTGGGATGATGGGCCCCTGGGCTATGAATATCATGCTGTTGGTTTATGATGGGCCCCTTGGGCTGTGAATATCATGCTGTTGGTTTATGATGGGCCCCTGGGCTGTGAATATCATGCTGTTGGTTTATGATGGGCCCCTGGGCTGTGAATATCATGTTGTTGGTTTATGATGGGCCCCTGGGCTGTGAATATCATGCTGTTGGTTTATGATGGGCCCCTGGGCTGTGAATATCATGCTGTTGGTTTATGATGGGCCCCTGGGCTGTGAATATCATGCTGTTGGTTAATGATCGGCCCCTGGGCTGTGAATATCATGCTGTTGGTTAATGATGGGCCCCTGGGCTGTGAACATCAGGGTGTAGGTTTATGATGGGCCCCTGGGCTGTGAATATCAGTGTGTTGGTTTATGATGGGCCCCTGGGCTGTGAATATCATGCTGTAGGTTTATGATGGGCCCCTGGGCTGTGAATATCAGTGTGTTGGTTTATGATGGGCCCCTGGGCTGTGAATATCATGCTGTTGGTTTATGATGGGCCCCTGGGCTGTGAATATCATGCTGTTGGTTTATGATGGGCCCCTGTTCTGTGAATATCA
This sequence comes from Spea bombifrons, assembly GCF_027358695.1. Classification (NCBI taxonomy): domain Eukaryota; kingdom Metazoa; phylum Chordata; class Amphibia; order Anura; family Pelobatidae; genus Spea; species Spea bombifrons. The sequence goes on along the minus strand of NC_071097.1, from coordinate 27,955 downwards.
TGCTGTTGGTTAATGATGGGCCCCTGGGCTGTGAATATCATGCTGTTGGTTTATGATGGGCCCCTGGGTTGTGAATATCAGTGTGTTGATTTATGATGGGCCCCTGGGCTGTGAATATCGTGGTGGTAGTGGGATGATGGGCCCCTGGGCTGTGAATATCATGCTGTTGGTTTATGATGGGCCCCTGGGCTGTGAATATCAGGGTGTTGGTTTATGATGGGCCCCTGGGCTGTGAATATCATGGTGGTAGTGGGATAACGGGTCCCTGGGCAGTGAATATCATGCTGTTGCTTGATGAGCCCCCCTTGGGCTGTTGGCTTCAGTCATTAGCAATAATATTATAAACCCAGATCATGCTGGCAGATCGGCCACAATCCGGCCATCTGCTGTTCTTGTTTTTCCGGTTGTAACGACTCAGAACTTAATCAGTCATTGGTCTTGTTTTAGATTCGGGAGTCATGTGTTTATCCCATGCATGTTTAATACCCTCACTGTATTACCCTCTACCACTTCTGCTGGCAGGCTGTTCCACTTATCTGCCACTCGCTTAGTAAAGTGGGATACATATATCTTGTCTAATGTTGTGTTTTTTTCAGGCTTTTTACTAGAGGCTGATCCAAAATCACAGATAATGGAGAAAGAATCCAGCCTGATGGCAGAGAAGATATTAAACCTCACCCTGGAGATTATCTGCCTGCTGACTGGAGAGGTGAGGTGGAGGTCCCTGGAGGGCTTTGTAGAATGTGAAGAGGTCGAAGGAGTGTTTCTGGGCGATTTACATGTTTGTGTCCCAAACTCCGTACAGGATCGGCCATAAATCCTCTGTGAGAGACCTCGGTTCAGGAGATGCGTATTTCTCCCGAAGGTCTCTTTGTGTTCTTGTTGATCTTTATTTGCTTGTAATGTGTAGGAATATGTTGTCATGAGGAAGACCAGAGGTTGCCTTATAAATGGCAGCTCTTCCATTGTGTCTCGTCCAACAATCCACGAGAGGAACCGCGAGCAGAAGATCCTGGAACTGACCAACAAGATAATGTCCCTGCTGACTGGAGAGGTGAGCGCTGCTGGGAACGGGACGTTATACAGTAACACTGAGGCGTGTGTCTGGCTGGTGACGGCTCATTGTGTGTCTCAGGTTCCTGTAAGGTGTGATGAGGTCACTGTATGTGCCTCCATCAGAGAGCTAGAGAGTGCAGGAGGACCTAAAGACCCCCAGACAAAGGTGAACAAGGGGGACCACGAAACCGTCGGCTCGCCAGGTGAGAGGAGGTTTAACTGCTTCGCGACCTTGGTAGGTACTATTACCTCCGATAAAACGGCCCTGGATGACCAAGGGTGTTATGATACATCCGACAGGGACCTTCCCCTGCTGGTATCTTTCGACAGTCTGGGGTCTTCCTTGTAACATTGCTAGCTTCTCGCTGACCAATCCTGAGTAACAGAGCTTGGAGCGATCACCGGCTACAGCGGATTAAGCGCGAATGCCTGAACAGAAGTTCAGGTTCACAAAGGGTCTGTCAAGAGCTCCCCCTGCAGGCCGTTCACAAAAAATTCAATACTTAGCAGTGATGTCACCATATAGCTCCAAAAGAGTTCAGTCTAAAAACAGTAATAATAAAATAAAAAATAGTTGCCCAGGCACCTTTTACCCCTCCCACTAGAAATATACATTAAAAATAACCCCTTCTTTGCCCCAATCCAAAATTCAAAATGAGGTAAAATAGTGTAGGATGTAGGGGAGCATGTGGGGTATTATTTTACAGGAGATGTTGAACATAAATCGGGATTTTTGTTTTTTTATCAGTGGCACCTAATTCTATTTTTTTGGCTGTTTTGGCGACATATTATTCATACTGAATGAAAGAGTATAGAAAAAAAAGCTCCATCTATCCCTGAAAAAAAAAAAACAAATAATTAGCGTCACTAAATGTGGCGAAGAGGAATCACCACTCGATACAGATATGTTGAAAATCACAAAGGGGTTAATAACCATCGTGTTTGTATATAGAGCGCCTTATGTGACCTGTAGCAAAAAATGACTGATTATCTTTTCGTTCCACAGATGAATCAGGGTCGTTGGATCAGTCACGGGAGCCACACAGCAACGAGTTTACCGCAGATTGTGTAAATATCAATGAGAGGACTAAACATATGAAGGCTCCAAAACGCCTAAAATCGCAGACACAAGGTGCTCAGCAGGCCAACCCTGCTGGAGCTCCAAGCCCTGTTTCAGCCTCGCATGAAGACTTTCCAAACATTAACATCTCTGCATCCCCCAGACCTTCACTCGTGGAGTCACCTCATGTTAAGGAGGAATCATCGACCATGTGCAATGGAAATAAATTCCCTGGGGCCACAGAACAGAAAGATTATACCGCGGTCTGTATTAAGGAGGAACCGGCCTCACATCAAGACATCAGCCCCTCTGCGACAAGAACTTCTACTCCCACCCGGCCAGATCTAACATCTCCTCGTGTAAAGGAGGAGCCTGCCTCGCGTGATGACGGAGATGTCGCCGGTATTTCTACCCCCGCAGAATACACGTCCATTTGCATTAAGCAAGAATCTGACTCAAGCGATGACCCCGACATTTATAGATCCCCAGACCGGACACGGAGAGCATGCGTATCAAGAAACACTGACGGTGAATCCACGTGTCCCCCCACAGACACTGTTTACAGCTGCTCCGAGTGCCCAGAAATGTTTAGTACTAGAGCTGGGATGATCGGGCACCGGCAGGTGCACAGGATGCGGGTTTTGTCCTGTTCTGAATGTGGAGAACAGTTCTGTGATGAGTCCGAGTTGATCTCCCATGAAAAAACGATCCACGTGGGGAGCCCTTCCTTTATCTGTTCCTACTGCGGGAAAAGCTTCAAAAAGAACTCCCACCTCTCGGCCCACCAGAGGATTCACACAGGGGAGAAGCTCTTCATCTGTTCTTACTGTGGGAAGCTTTTCACCAAGAACTCCCACCTCGTCAGACACTGTCGGATCCACACAGGAGAGAAGCCATTTTCCTGTGCTGAGTGTGGGAAGTGTTTTAACAGGAAGACAAATCTCGTCACCCACCAGAAGATCCACAGTGGAGAGAGGCGCTTTGTATGCCCCGAGTGTGGGAAACGCTTTTATTTTAATGCCGACCTCAGCCGCCACCAGAAGACTCACATGGGAGAGAAACCCTTTGAATGCAACAAATGTGGAAAATGCTTCACTAAGAAGCTACACCTTGTGGCGCATCAGAAACTCCACTCCGGCGAGAGACGCTATGACTGTGCCGACTGCGGGAAAAGCTTCACTAATAACGGCCATCTTCTTCAGCATCGAAGGACGCACACAGGAGAGAAGCCATTTCCGTGCGTGGATTGTGGGAAGTCTTTCATCAATAAAGCCAACCTCGTGGCGCATGAAAAAATTCACGCTGGGGGTCGATCTGTAATCTGCTCAGACTGCGGGAAATGTTTCAGGGGTAATGCAGACCTCCACAAACACCAGCTAGTTCACTCAGGAGATAAGCCGTTCGTTTGTGGTTATTGCAGAAAATGTTTTACCAAAAAGTCCCATCTGGTGACACATCAGCGAATTCACACGGGGGAGAAGCCGTTTGCGTGTCCAGAGTGTGGGAAAGGATTCACCAGCAAAGCCAACCTGATCACGCATCAGAGGATCCACACAGGAGAGAAGCCATTCTCCTGTGCGGAGTGCGGGAAAAGCTTTGGGGGCAAGAGTGACCTCAACCGACACAAGAGGATCCACACAGGGGAGAAGCCGTTCTCCTGCTCCGAGTGCGGTAAGCGCTTTGGACACCGGAGCAATCTGAACAACCACGTCAGGATCCACATTGTGGAGAGATCGCTTGCTTTCCACGGAGCTGCTGTGTTCTCTGAGTAGCCAATTCCGATTGAAGCCCATGTGGTTAGAACTTATTGCTGTATGTCATTGATACGGGGAGGAAGGAGCCCTGATTTTTAGCAGTGGGGCGGAAAATCCGGCAGAATCAGCGGCTTCGTAACAAGCACTCCAACCTGCTTTAACCAACAGGACACTGGTGCTCTTACCTGTGCACTTTTCTTTTTCTGCCCCAATAGCTATAAAATATTCACATGCAAGTAATATAGAAAGCCAGACCCTGCTGGCAGATGAGCCCCATCCATCCCGTCTGTAAAGACTAAAACCTTAAACAATTGTTGAGCCACGTACATATGCTGTGCATGTTTAAATGACCCTGTAACGGGTTCACCAAGAGAGCTGTAGTAACTCCCAGAGATCACCCACATGTATCCTCCTCTTGTCCCGGAATCACTTCCAGCACCAGCCAGCATGCGCACCTTGGAACCCTGCTATGTGTACCCAATAAGTAGACACGACTACCTTGAATTGAGTACAGCAGGAATGAACAGTTTATTGTTGTAAAACATAGACTCATATAGCCACAGAACTTCATTAACATAAATTAACATTGATAAACAGGTACATGCATACAACCCAGCCTTTAATCCCCTTTAGCTACTGAATCTCCCCCTGGCAGCAATCCTGTTCATGGGATTAGTTTAACAATGGAGTTCGTGCCTGTTTGGCAGCCAGGCTGGAGCCATCTCTGACTACCTTGGGCCCCTGTATGACAGCTCATTCTGTCACAGACCCTATGGCCTCTTGTCTTGTGCTTTATGTTGTATGAAGTTGTCCATGAACATTTCCATAAACAGGCTTCTGGTAACAGCATGTAACCCTTGGGTGACTGTGGGACTCTCACCGCGCTGTTCCTGCCTCTTCCTCCTTCTAAGGGTCTACAGACAAAAAGTTCTATGGCGTCAGAATTCTTGCTTCCTGTCTGAATAAAACTAACTCGGCAAAAGTGGTTGAAGATGCTCAAGAACACACATCTAAAGCCCCCATAGGTGCATTATGTAGTACTCAATTTGTCAACTGCCCCCGCTGCCCTCTGTCAACTGCCCCCTGCCTGCTCCTGCTGCCCTCTGTCAGCTGCCCCGCTGCCCTCTGTCAACTGCCCCCCCTGCCTGCTGCTGTTGCCCCCTGCTCAACGTCTGCTGCCCCCTGACAGAGGCGCCATGCCTGCTTCTTCTGCTGCCCCAGTTTAACTTTCCTCTGCAGGACTACACTTCCCGGTAGGCAACGCGGTGATCACGTGACAGGATGTGCGTGACGGTTCCGGCTGCAGTCCTGGTTGGTGACGCGTACCCGGAGGAGAAGCGGGGGCTCCGGTAGCAGCATGAACCCAAGGCGAGACTTGTCGCCTCTCCCCCAAAACATCGTGCGGGCTCTGAATGACAAGATGTACGGAAAGCGGAAGGTGGCAGCCGGTCAGCGGCCAACTGAGGGGGGAACCTAAGTGAGGGGGGAACCTAAGTGAGGCTGAGCTGAGGGGGAGAGAGTGTGGAGGGGAAAGTATACTATAGCTTAGTGATGTCCGGATCATGAACGAATCGTTCATTTGATCCGGTTCTTTTTAGTGATCCGGATGAGTCGGTTCACTAGACTGAACGATTCGTTTGTAGCGGTTCAGTCTGTGAATCATCATGCAGCTGTAACCTGATCCTAGAGCTGTGAGTCATCTGCAGAGCACTCTGGGGTCAGGTTACAGCTCATTAATTCTCATAGGAACGATGACTCATAGAGTCAGAGAGTCGTTCAAAGAGTCGAATGATCCGAAGAGTCGAATGAACCGAAGAGTCGAATGAACCGAAGAGTCGAATGATTCGAATCTTACAGGGATCCGGATCTTACAAGGATCCGAATCTTACAGAGATTCGAATCATTCAGAGAATATTACTGATACCATACTTTTATAAATAAATACATTAATAATGTTCACACTGCCCCCAGGATTTAGATTCCCCTGAGTTTGCCCCCCTTTACCTATAACTGCACCTACAGTTAACTTTATTAAATTAATTAAATTAACCCTCAGTCATCAGCATAAAATTAACCCTTATACCCCATCAACCATAACTGCCCCTGAAATTAACCGTAAAGATCCCATTAACCATAACGGCCCCTGAAATTAACCCTAAAGACCCCATTAACCATAACGGCCCCTGAAATTAACCCTAAATACTCCATTAACCATAACTACCCCTAAATTAATTGCATGTACTCCAGATAAATTACCTAATAAATTGGTATGGTTGATGGGGTCTTTAGTGTTAATTTGGGGGCAGTTATGCTTAATGGGGTGTTTAAGGATAATTTGGGGGCAGTTATGCTTAACGGGGTGTTTAGGGTTAATTTAGGGGCAGTTATGCTTAATGGGGTGTTTAGGGTTAATTTGGGGCAGTTATGCTTAATGGGGTGTTAAGGGTTAATTTTAGGGCAGTCATGGTTGATGGGGTGTTTAGGGTTAATTTACTGGTGAGGGTTAATTTAATTAATTTAATAAAGTTAGCTTAAGGTGCAGTTGCAGGTAAAGGGGAATGTAAATCCTGGGGGCAGTGATTATTAATGTATTATTTATAACAGTATGGTGATATTCTCTTAATGATTAGAATGCCAATGAAGGCAGAGAGTCGTTCAAAGATCCGGATCTTACAATGATCCGGATCTTACAATGATCCGGATCTTACAGTGATCCGGATCACTGTAAGATTCGGATCCCTGTAAGATCCGAATCTTTGAACGATTCTCTGCCTTCATTGACATCACTGGAGGCAGGGGGGAGGATTCATAATAAAAGGGGCGGGGCCAATCGTTAGTGTGCCTGCACGGAGTTACTGGAAAACAGTAACTCCGTGCAGACACACTGAGTGATCCGAAGATCCGGATCATGAATCGGATCATTTCAGTGAACGAATCGAAATGATCCGATTCACTTTAATGATCCGAACTTCCCATCACTACTATAGCTGCCCCCCCCCGTGTCTCTGCCACCTATAGCTGCCCCCCCCCGTGTCTCTGCCACCTATAGCTGCCCCCCCGTGTCTCTGCCACCTATAGCTGCCCCCTGTTTGTCTCTGCCACCTATAGCCGCCCCCCTGTGTCTCTGCCACCTATAGCTGTCCCCCCCGTGTGTCTCTGCCACCTATAGCTGCCCCCCCGTGTGTCTGCCACCTATAGCTGCCCCTCCCTGTGTCTCTGTCACCTATAGCTGTCCCCCCTGTGTTTCTCTGCCACCTATAGCTGTCCCATGTGTCTCTCTGCCACCTATAGCTGTCCCATGTGTCTCTCTGCCACCTATAGCTGTACCCCTATGTCTCTCTCTCTGCCTCCTCTAGGTGTCTCTCTGCCTCCTCTAGGTGTCTCTCTGCCTCCTCTAGGTGTCTCTCTGCCTCCTCTAGGTGTCTCTCTCTCTCTGTGCCACCTGTAGCTGTACGTGTTATTCCACGCTTCCTCAACGCCTAGGATGATAGAGTAAAAAATGTTAGAAGAAATCAGCCTTGCAGGTAAAGCCAGTCAAAAAGCTGTCTGTATTGTTAAAGTTTTAGCGGGCCAGGCATAATAGGTACGTGGGAAACAACACAGTCAAGCTGTCTGGTGGTGTAACGGGTAGATGTGATACCTGTGGTGCTGTGGAGCACAGGTTCGATTCCTGCTAGAAACACCTTGCATGCTATCTAAAAATAAACAAACACCAAAATGTTATATTTTTACATTAATTATATTTACATCGGGGACAAAAAACTAGGTGCTCTGCCTCCTGGTTCTAAGTCCCATTCGTCCTGACCCACACTTTGTTCACACTCCACCGTTCATACTCAGTTCACACACCACCGTTCATACTCATACTTCTTTCACGCCACACCACAACCACAACCACTCGCCAGGACTCATGGAGATTAGAACCAGGGACCAACTTCATGGCAGGCAATGCATCTAGCACCGAGCCGCAAGAGCAGCGACCCAAACAAGCTCGTCTATGATAGATATCCTCATATCTGCCGCTCTAAAACCTAAAACGCACATACAGCCCCTATAGTGCTGTATACTGACACGGGGATCGAACCAGAAACCTTTCGGCTCGTAGGTTAGGCGCCTAACCTCTACACCACGAGATAGATAAACGGTGTTCTTCCCCATGGTTACTTAATGCCTGTTCCTGACTCACATATACGCAGCGGCAGGCATCATATATTTATGGGGAGAGAAAGCAGCCATCTCTCTGTTGGCCTAATGGGTAGCTGCGTGACTTGCCATGCGAAGCGCTGCTGGTTTGATCCTGGGTGACTCTCTAGTAAGCGTTATAGCGGCTGTGCGTACGTTTAATGAATTTACAAGATAACATACACTAAACAATTTTTTATGGAAAAGCTGTAACGCTCACAAGCCACCAAAGAGGTAGTTATGTGCCTCCAAGTGCTGAGGCGAGTGCACTCGAGTAGAGACTCCACGCAGGAGAGACATACAGTGCGGAAAAGGTCAGCCTCAGATTTGGTACAATGGGGTAAACTGCTCATAAGCCATAAACAAACGGTGAGGAGGGCCCTGTGCACAGGAGCTGACAATCTAGAAGGAGGTGAGGGGATATTTCACAAGAGTACAAATATTTGGGATGCACGAGTGTATGAGTAAATACCGATGACATAAAGATCACCGACCGCAGGCACAGAGCGAGGGGTGAGAGCCTCATCAGCTTACAGGTGGGACTGAAAGCCAAGAGAGGCCACGTAAGGGGGGAACAGAAGGGGCCCTAGAACTGAGCCTTGGGGCCCCTGACTGAAGGGGAGATCACAGAGAGGGGAGGAAAACCAGAAGAGAGCAGAGCCCCCAAAGAGCGCTTTAGGAAGAGCCGTCACAGCAGCGGGGAGAGTGCCATCCAGATACGAGCCACGTTTTAGAGACCACGCAGGATACACCCGACTGTGCCAGCTCTGTGGACAAAGCGCGTTCCCTGTCTCCGTTACTCTGCGGCCGCTCCAGCGCTCTCTTGTGCATCTGGTTACGGAGGGATGAATACAGCGAGAGGGAATGGTTTTGGCGTACCACACCCCCTCCGTGTGTCTCCCGCTATCAACCCAAAACGGGGTGACCAGCAGAGGAGGCAAACTGTTAGGGATATGAATGGGGGATTAATATTCTATCACATATGCAGATTGTGGGGCATTTCCACTTTATAGGAAAGTAGCCACAACATCAACACAAAGAGAGATTCTACGTTTTATCTCTGATCCGAAATTCTTTTAAATCACCCCAAAATCCAGCCGATAAATGACATCACGGCGGAAGGTAACGGAGAGAGAGTTTATTGTGAAAACGTGCATTTACCTTCTCAACATGAAAAGATCCCATAATCCAGGTTCGATTATTCATCGAGCATCGGCAAGAACTCGCTGGCTTATGAATCCAACTCATACCGACGTGCAGCACAAGCATGTTAAACATGTTAAATACCACGCACGGCATTGCTGTGGTTTCAGGATATCAGCTACCGTCCCATAAGCCGTCGTGCTATATATCCCAAAACGGGATGAAATCCCTCAAAATTCAGATGGAAATAGTGTGATCCAGCTGCTCCCTGTTGGGGTAAATCCAGGTTCGGAGGAAAAAACTATTCGCTAGGAAACAACGTAAAATATGAACAATATTTTACACACACTCACCTACAACATTGTGATGTCACTCACACAACTCCCTCATGTTGTCATCTTGATTTTGTTACAGGCACTCAGCATCTTCTTAAGGGTACCACTCACTGCCCTTCACTCACGCTTACTCCACACGATGACGCCAAATGATAAATCACAGTCACACCATTAAAGCTGACATGTAATTACAGAGTATGTCCACACGACGGCACCAAAGTACAGCAAATTCCAGTGTAATATTGTTAATGGAACCGTCGTGCGCACAAGTAACCAGCAGGGGTCAGCATTTTCACGACATAAAGTTACATATATATGATTTATTTAATGCCAGACAGAAATATGAACATTCTTTATGTGGAAATAAACAGTTTGGCTCCACTGTGTAAAAAGCAATGGTCACTAACGGAGTGAACAAGCCGTCAGGTTTGAAAAGATTTGCCGCTTTAGAACTTCTAGATGAGAATATTGGGACAGCAACAAACACCGAAGAAACCATTCAATGTATCAAAGTATTTCTGTAAAAAAACACACAAAAACAGGCAAAATCTCCACCCCTTTCTGAATTGGCCACAGGAACGTGCAGCAGGATCAGCACACGGAAATGCCCTGGGTGATCCACAGCAAACATGGGACTGGGCAGCCAGCCAAGCTGGGGCTTGGGACACGAGACGGCATCGGAAACAAGTCCTGCTGTGGTTGGACTTTACGCCAGTATCTGTCGTTGAATACTGCAGGGTGCGGGCCACGAGCCCCTTGAGATGAAGTTGGGGCCACTAAGCTAATTCACAGCTTATTGTAACTATTGTGGTGTGAGACGACGCGGTCAGCAGAGGAAGGATTCTTTGGTGTCCGTCCGAGTCCAAACTCGCAGTCCAAACTGTTTTGTAGTTGGCGCAGTGCAGGTAGCACAAGCATAGGCTGTTACTAGAGTTCTCTCCGACTCAGGCTGGGATCACTTGCTGCAGCCCCTCGTCACTCGGTCGGTTGGTCTCCATGATGTGTCGAAGCAGGTCCTGCCTGAAGAAGGGAATCTCAACGTTCTCCAAGGCGGCAAACTTCCTGAGACCTTCTACATCTTCGTACGACACCTAAAGTATGCGTATACTAAAGGACATGCGTGGAACACATTTCCATAATGAAGCCGAGCTCCTGCTCCGAGTTTCTTCTCACACACCGAGGAGCGAGGCCAGGCTTACTGAGCCCGAGAACGCTTACCTTTCCAAGAGCAGCCAAAAGGTGGAAATGAATGGTGCGCCCATGCCACAGGATGCACAAAATTCCATCCAGGAAAACCTGATCCTCCCGGAAGCAACCTGCAGGCATTTACAAAACGCACGTAACGGACTCATCTGCATAACATTCCGCATCGCTATACACTCCGAGACAGGAAACACAGCGTGAGAGAGACTGGCAGCCGAGCGCGGGGGAGACTGGCAGCCGAGTGCGGGGGAGACTGGTGAGACTGGCAGCCGAGCGTGAGGGAGACTGGCAGCCGAGCTTGAGGGAGACTGGCAGCCGAGCTTGAGGGAGACTGGCAGGCGAGCTTGAGGGAGACTTGGGAGACTGGCAGCCGAGCGTGGGGAGACTGGCAGCCGAGCGTGGGGAGACTGGCAGCCGAGCGTGGGGAGACTGGCAGCCGAGCGTGGGGAGACTGGCAGCCGAGCGTGGGGAGACTGGCAGCCGAGCGTGGGGAGACTGGCAGCCGAGCGTGGGGAGACTGGCAGCCGAGCGTGGGGAGACTGGCAGCCGACTATTGCAGACAGCAGAGGAGACAGACAAGCGGCAGTGGAGTGTGGGGAAACTGGTAGATGGCATCACAGAGCGGGGAGACATAAGAGGACACTTGCAAACGGCAGCGGAGTGTGGAGAGACTGGCAGACGGAGCGGAGTGTGAGGAGACTCTCAGAGGGTGGCGGAGTGTGGGGAGACTGCCAGTGGACGGCAGAGACGGGCAAATGACACCTGCTCGGTGGGATTTTATACTCACGCAGCAACGAAAGCCATCAAGAACGATAACAGTTCTGTCCCCAAAGGTGGTGGAAGCACGGAGTCCGACTCAAGGAGATCACACGATGCCAAATACTGATAACACAGAAATAATACACAATGCAATGGTTACACACATTAACACTTCCCTCTCTGGCAAACTACTTTGGAATTCATTTAATATGCATTCTCGTACCAAAAGGAAGAAGGAAAAAAACTCTGCAGGCTGCTGACTAACTATACATTAAAGTATACCACATACAGGGCAGGCTCCTTAATTGAACTATACATTTATAGTTAGGTTAGAGGTTTAAATGCAATTTAAGAAAGTTTTACCTCGCTGCCTAAGTGGTAGATAAATGGAACAGCCTCCCAGCGGCCATAGCTTGTAATAATATTTGGCATTCATTTTATTAGCAAAGCTGCTATGGCGTTGTCATTTCTTATCCTATAGCGCCCTCGTGTGGACATATTTTGATTGCACCCGTAGCTTGTGTCTAGGATGGCTTTTGTGACATTTAATGAGCAGCAATGTCCTGCATATGTTTATTTAGCCGTTATATTACCTCACAGACCCGACAAGCGAAAGAAATTGAATAAACCACATATATCACCTTGGAACACTCAGCTACGATCCGCCACATCAAAACAACCAGATCCTGTCAGCCATCTTGGAACACCATGTTCCCGTCGGCCATCTTGGAACACCCAGTTGCAGTGCGCCATCTTGGAATACCTATAGGTTATTTATAGGGTTAATTAGGTTATTAAGTGTTTGTGTATAGTATTATATCGCACATCTAACGTGTTTATAAAATTAAATAAAACACATAGGCCCCGGTGGATTAATATTAAAGCCCTTGTGTAGCAATGAGAATTTACTCCATAATTTTATATTTACTAATTTATATCGCGCTCAGTCTGTTCTGCTTTTTGTCCACAGGGTGGCAGCATATCCCACATACAGCCTGCAGTGCACATTTTTTGAGCTTTCCCTTGAATACTGCGTCTGATCTGTACCTCCAATGCTGTATTTCATATTCACTGACTTTATACCTGAAAATACACGGTGGAGGAAAAGAGAGATGCGTCACTGTGATGGAGGGGACAAAAGGACTGAGGGGGATTGCACATGTAGCCTAAACACTTAAAAGCCAGTCCTGGTGGCACCTGAAGCTGCCATTCTCCGGTAACCTGACCAGCAGTGACTGACTGTGTGTGACTGCGTGTGTTTGTATGACAATGTGATTTTGCAGAATCAATCGCAGTCCATGCAGTGTCAACGTAGGAGGAAAATGTCTGGTAGGACCCTCAGTAGAGGAACTGCTCCGGGATAAAAATCCTGCATAGGGCAGAAAGGTCAGGGTTAGGTTAAGGTGTTTGTGGATGCAGATGGGTGTCTGCTGCAGCTTTAGGCTTCATCCTTGATGGCAGCAGAGACTTGTAAGATGGCAACGGAGCCTGGGAGACAACAGCAGAGTCTGGGGACACTGACAGAAGGCGGCAGAGTGTAAGAAGACTGGCAGAAAGCGGTGAAGACAGACAAACGGCAGTGGAGTTTGGGGGAGACTGGCAGATGGTGGGGGATACTAGCAGATGGCAGCAGATACGTGCAAATGGCAATGCAGTCTGGGGATGCCGGCAGATGGCAGTAGAATCTGAAGAGACTGGCAAAAGGTAGTGGAGTGTGGGGAGACTGTCAGGCGGCAGCAGAGAGGGGCGAATGGCAATGGAGTCTGGGGAAACTGGAAGATGGCCTCAGAGTCCAGGGAAAAGGCAGTGGAGACTGGCAAATGGCAGCGGAGTGTGGGGAGGATGGCAGCAGAGTGTGGGGAGACTGGCTGACGGCAGCGGAGTGTGGGGAGACTGGCTGACGGCAGCAGAGTGTGGGGAGACTGACAGACGGCAGCGGAGTGTGGGGAGACTGGCAGACGGCAGCGGAGTCTAAGGATAAAAGCAGAAGGCAGCGGTTAATGGAAAACAGCAGTGGAGTCGGGCAGGTGGCAGCAGAGTTTTGGAAGACTGGCAAATGGCAGCAGAGTGTGGGGGGACTCTCAGAGTGCAGCGGAGATGGGCAAAGGCACCTGCTTAGTTTATCCAGGGATCTTCTACTCACACAGCAATGCACGCGATCAGGATCCATAACAGTTTTGTCTTTGGTCTAGCACGGTGTCTGGCTCGGGAAGACCACACGATAAAAAAGCTGATAACACAGAAAAAATACACAATGCAATGGTTACACACTGTAATTGGTTCACCAAGAGAACTGTAATAAGTCCCAGAGATCACCCACATGTATCCTCCTGTTGTCCCCGGAATAACTTCCAGCACCTTGGAACCCTGCTATGTGTACCCAATAAGTAGACACAACTACCTTGAACTGATTACAGCAGGAATGAACAGTTTATTGATGTAAAACATAGACTCATATAGCCACAGAACTTCATTAACATAAATTAACATTGATAAACAGGTACATGTAGACAACCCAACCTTTAATCCCCTTTAGCTGCTGAATCTCCCCCTGGCAGCAATCCTGTTAATGGGATTAGTTTACACAATGGAGTTCCTGACTGTGTAATCTGTGTATGGAAGCCAGGCTGGAGCCATCTCTGACTACCTTTGGGCCTTGTATGACAGCTCATTCTGTCACAAACACATTAACACTTGCCTCTCTGGGTTGACTTAAAAGGAAAACTTTAGGGCCCCACCAATGATAATGCACATCAAAATACTTTGAAAGAAATTTAAAATGTATTTTCTTACCCAAAGGAAGAAGAGAAAAAAGCTGTGCTTGCCTACTTATGAAACTATACATCACACAGGGTTGACTCAAAAATTGAACTATACACCCTACCAGGATGGCTCCTTAATTAAAATATACACTATAGAGGGCTGGCTCCCTGATTAAACTTTGTTTTAGACAGGGTTGGCTCACTAATTTAAATATACATCATACAGGGTACAATTTGTGCGAAAACAATAAAAAAATTCCTCTATAATTTTATATTTACTGATTTATATAACACTCAGTCGGTTCTACTTTTTGTCCACAGGGTGGCAGCATATCCCACATACAGCCTGCAGTGCCGACTTTCTGCAAGCAGGTGGCGCACATTTCTTTGAGCATTACCTCGAATACTGCGTCTGCGTGTGATTTTTCAGTTAATCTGTACCTCCAATGCTGTGCTCCAATTTTTCCTTGGGTTATTTATTTACATTATACCTGCAAATACATGGTGGAGGAAAAGATAGGTGGGTTACTGTGATGGAGGGGACAAAAGGACTGAGGGGGATGGTACAGGTAGCTTGAACACTTAAAAGCCAGTCCTGGTGACACCTGAAGCTGCCATTCTCTGGTGACCTGAACAGCAGTGACTGCGTGGATGCAAGACGATGTGATTTTGCAGAATCAATCACAGTCCATGCGGTGTCAGGGTAGCGGGAAAAGGGTCTGGTAGGACTCAGTGCAGGAATTCATTCGGGATGAGGCAGAAAGGTCAGGGTTAGGTTAAGGTGTATGTGGATGCAGAAGAGACTGGCAGACGGCAGCAGAGACTGGCAGACACCGAGCAGCAGCAGACTCTGGGGAGACTGGCACAAGGCAGCAGAGTCTAGGGAGACTGGCAGATGGTAGGGGACTATAAAGAGACCAGCAGAACTTAGTGGAGTGTAGGGAGACTGTGAGACGGTAGCGGAGAAAGGCCGATGGCACTAGAGTCTGAAAAGACTGGCAAAAGGCAGCAGAGCGTAGGGGGCTGTCAAAAGGCAGCGACTCCTGGGAAACTGTCAGGCGTCAGCGGAGACAAGCAAATGGCAGAGAAGTCTAGGGAGACGGCAGCAGAGACTGAGAGATGGCAACAGAGACTGGGGGGGAGAATGGGAGATGGCAGTGGAGAGTGGGAGATGGCAGCGGAGAGTGGGAGATGGCAGCAGAGAGTGGGAGATGGCAGCAGAGAGTGGGAGATGGCAGCAGAGAGTGGGAGATGGCAGCAGAGAGTGGGGGAGACTAGGAGAGGGCAGCAGAGACTAGGAGGAGACTGGGAGATGGCAGCAGAGACTGGGAGATGGCAGCAGAGACTGGGGGGGAGACTAGGAGATGGCAGCAGAGACTAGGGGGGACTGGGAAATGGCAGCAGAGACTGGGAGATGGCAGCAGAGACTGGGAGATGGCAGCAGAGACTGGGGGGAGACTAGGAGATGGCAGCAGAGACTAGGGGGACACAGAGAAGGCAGCAGAGACTAGGGGGGGACTGGGAGATGGCAGCAGAGACTGGGAGATGGCAGCGGAGACTAGGGGGAGACTGGGAGATGGCAGCAGAGACGAGGGGGAGACTGGGAAATGGCAGCAGAGACCGGGGGGAGACTGGGAGATGGCAGCAGAGACTGGGAGATGGCAGCAGAGACTGGGAGTTGGCAGCAGAGACTGGGAGATGGCAGCAGAGACAGCAGAGCATGAGAGTAGATAAATAGCTCTTAGTTTACAAGACCCCAGGAAAGCAAACATGCCATGTCTGCCCAATAAAGAGCTCACCTGCTTAGTTTATACAGGAATTGTCTAGTTGCGCAGCAACGCACGCGATCAGGAGCGATAAAAGTTCTGTCTCCCATGGTCTAGCACGGTGTCTGGATCAGGGAGTCCCCACAATGACAAAGGCTGATAACACAGAAATAATACACAATGCAATGGTTACACACATTAACACTTCCTTCTCTGGCAAACTACTTTGGAATCAATTTAATATGCATTCTTGTACCAAAAGGAAGAAGGAAAAAAACTCTGCAGGCTGCTGACTAACTATACATTTATAGTTATGTTAGAGGTTTAAATGCAATTTAAGAAAGTTTTACCTCACTGCCTAAGTGGTAGATAAATGGAACAGCCTCCCAGCGGCCATAGCTTGTAATAATATCCGGCATTCATTTTATTAGTAAAGCTGCTATGGCGTTGTCATTTCTTATCCTATAGCGCCCTCGTGTGGACATAGTTTGTAATAATATTTGGCATTCATTTTATCAGTAAAGCTGCTATGGCATTGTCATTTGTTATGCTATGGCGCCCTCGTGTGGACATATTGTGATTGCACCCTGTTTTGAAAGCGCTGCTGCACAGGGTGTAGATTTAGTGTAGCTTGTGTCTCGATGGATGGCTTTTGTGACATTTAATGAGCAGCAATGTTCTGCATATGTTTATTTAGCTGCTATATTATTACCTCACAGACTCGACAAGCAAAAGAAAAGGAATAAACCACATATATCACCTTGGAACACTCAGCTACGATCCGCCACGTCAAAACAACCAGATCCTGTCAGCCATCCTGGAACACCTAGTTGCGATCTGCCATCTTGGAACACCCTGATCCCGTCGGCCATCTTGGAATACCCTGTTGCGATCCGCCATCTTGGAACACCGAGATCCCGTCGGCCATCTTGGAACACCGAGATCCCGTCGGCCATCTTGGAACACCTAGTTACGATCCGCCATCTTTGAACACCTTTATCCCGTCGGCCATCTTAGAACACCCTTACCCCGTCGGCCATCTTGGATCACCTAGTTGCGATCGGCCATCTTAGAACACCCTGATCCCGTCGGCCATCTTGGAACACCTATAGATTATTTATAGCGCTAATTAGGTTATTAGGTGTTTGTATATTTTATTACTTTGCACATACAATTTGTTTAGAAAATTAAATAAAACACATAGGCCCCAGTGAATTCATATTAAAGCCTTTGTGCAACAGTAATTTGTGTGAAAAAAAATTCATCTATAATTTTATATTTATTGATTTATAGGCTTAGGGGGTTAGGTGGTTAGGGATGGGTGTTGGTTAGGGTGGCTCCTTAACTGAACTATACATTTATAGTTAGGTTAGAGGTTTAAATGCAATTTAAGAAAGTTTTACCTCACTCCCTGAGTGGTAGATATATGGAACAGCCTCCCAGCGGCCATAGCTTGCAATAATATTTGGCATTCATTTTATTAGTAAAGCTGCTATGGCGTTGTCATTTCTTATCCGATAGCGCCCTCGTGTGGACATATTATTACAAACTATTTAGCATTCCTTTTATTAGTAAAGTTGCTATGGCATTGTCATTTCTTATCCTATAGTGCCCTCGTGTGGACATATTGTGATTGCACCCCGTAGCTTGTGTCTCGATAGATGGCTTTTGTGACATTTAATGACCAGCAATGTCCTGCATATGTTTATTTAGCTGTTATATTATTACCTCACAGACCCGACAAGCGAAAGAAATTGAATAAACCACATATATCACCTTGGAACACTCAGCTACGATCCACCACATGAAAACAACCAGATCCTGTCAGACATCTTGGAACACCTAGTTGCAATACGACATCTTGGAACACCCGGATGCCGTCGGCCATCTTGGAACACCTGAATGCTGTCGGCCATCTTGGAACACCCTGATGCCGTCGGCCATCTTGGAACACCCTGATGCCGTCGGCCATCTTGGAACACCCTGATGCCGTCGGCCATCTTGGAACACCCTGATGCCGTCGGCCATCTTGGAACACCCTGATGCCGTCGGCCATCTTGGAACACCCAGTTTCTGTCGGTCATCCTGTAACATCCTGTTGCTCGCACATCTAACGTGTTTATAAAATTAAATAAAACACATAGGCCCCGGTGGATTAATATTAAAGCCCTTGTGTAGCAATGAGAATTTCCTCCATAATTTTATAT
Source organism: Spea bombifrons (assembly GCF_027358695.1). Lineage (NCBI taxonomy): Eukaryota > Metazoa > Chordata > Amphibia > Anura > Pelobatidae > Spea > Spea bombifrons. The sequence continues at coordinate 9,728 of NC_071097.1, read as the reverse complement.
TTACTAATTTATATCGCGCTCAGTCTGTTCTGCTTTTTGTCCACAGGGTGACAGCATATCCCCACATACAGCCTGCGGTGCTTAATCTGTACCTCCAATGCTGTGTTTCCTTGGGTTATTTATTTACGTTATACCTGCAAATACATGGTAGAGGAAAAGAGATTTGGGTCACTGTGATGGAGGGGACAAAAGGACTGAGGGGGGTGGCACAGGTAGCTTGAACACTTAAAAGCCAGTCCTGGTGACACCGGAAGCTGCCATTCTCTGGTGACCTGAACAGCAGTGACTGCGTGCATGCATGACGATGTGATTTTGCAGAATCAATAACAGTCCATGCGGTGTCAGGGTAGCGGGAAAAGGGTCTGGTAGGACTAAGGTGTATGTGGTTAGGTTAAGGTGTATGTGGATGCAGAAGAGACTGGCAGACAGCAGCAGAGACTGGCAGACAGCAGAGCAGCAGCAGAGTCTGGGGAGACTGGCACAAGGCAGCAGAGTCTGGGGAGACTGGCAGATGGTAGGGGACTATAAAGAGACCAGCAGAACTTAGTGGAGTGTAGGGAGACTGTGAGACGGTAGCGGAGAAAGGCCGATGGCACTAGAATCTGAAAAGACTGGCAAAAGGCAGCAGAGCGTAGAGGGCTGTCAAACGGCAGCGACTCCTGGGAAACTGTCAGGCGTCAGCGGAGACAAGCAAATGGCAGAGAAGTCTAGGGAGACGGCAGCAGAGACTGAGAGATGGCAACAGAGACTGGGGGGAGAATGGGAGATGGCAGCAGAGAGTGGGAGATGGCAGCAGAGAGTGGGGGGAGACTAGAAGATGGCAGTAGAGACTAGGGGGAGACAAAGACGGCAGCAGAGACTGGGAGATGGCAGCAGAGACTAGGGGGAGACTGAGAGATGGCAGCAGAGACTAGGGGGGGGCTGGGAGATGGCAGCAGAGACTAGGAGGGGACTGGGAGATGGCAGCAGAGACTAGGAGGAGACTGGGAGATGGCAGCAGAGACTAGGAGATGGCAGCAGAGACTGGGAGATGGCAGCAGAGACTGGGGGGGCTAGGAGATGGCAACAGAGACTAGGGGGACACAGAGATGGCAGCAGGCAGCAGAGCGTAGGGGGCTGTCAAACGGCAGCGACTCCTGGGAAACTGTCAGGCGTCAGCGGAGACAAGCAAATGGCAGAGAAGTCTAGGGAGACAGCAGCAGAGGCTGGGCGGAGAGTGGGAGATGGCAGCGGAGAGTGGGAGATGGCAGCGGAGAGTGGGAGATGGCAGCGGAGAGTGGGGGGAGACTAGAAGATGGCAGCAGAGACTAGGGGGACACAGAGATGGCAGCAGGCAGCAGAGTGTAGGGGGCTATCAAACGGCAGCGACTCCTGGGAAACTGTCAGGCGTCAGGGGGGAGACAGAGACGGCAGCAGAGACTGGGAGATGGCAGCAGAGACTAGGGGGAGACTGAGAGATGGCAGCAGAGACTAGGAGGAGACTGGGAGCAGAGACTGGGAGATGGTAGCAGAGACTGGGAGATGACAGCAGAGACTGGGGGGGAGACTAGGAGATGGCAGCAGAGACTAGGGGGGGACTGTGAGATGGCAGCAGAGACTGGGAGATGTCAGCAGGGACTTGGGGGAGACTGAGAGATGGCAGCAGAGACTAAGGGGGACTGGGAGATGGCAGCAGAGACTAGGGGGACACAGAGATGGCAGCAGAGACTAGGGGGAGACTGTGAGATGGCAGCAGAGACTGGGAGATGGCAGCAGAGACTAGGGGGAGACTGGGAGATGGCAGCAGAGACTAGGGGGAGACTGGGAGATGTCAGCAGGGACTAGGGGGAGACTAGGGGGAGACTGTGAGATGGCAGCAGAGACTGGGAGATGGCAGCAGAGACTAGAGGGAGACTTGGAGATGGCAGCAGAGACTGGGAGATGGCAGCAGAGACTGGGAGATGGCAGCAGAGACTAGGGGGAGACTGGGAGATGTCAGCAGGGACTAGGGGGAGACTGGGAGATGTCAGCAGGGACTAGGGGGAGACTAGGGGGAGACTGTGAGATGGCAGCAGAGACTGGGAGATGGCAGCAGAGACTAGGGGGAGACTGGGAGATGGCAGCAGAGACTAGGGGGAGACTGGGAGATGTCAGCAGAGACCGGGGGGAGACTGGGAGATGGCAGCAGAGACTAGGGGGGGACTGAGAGATGGCAGCAGAGACTGGGAGATGGCAGCAGAGACTGGGGGGGAGACTAGGAGATGGCAGCAGAGACTAGGGGGACACAGAGATGGCAGCAGAGACTAGGGGGAGACTGTGAGATGGCAGCAGAGACTGAGAGATGGAAACAGAGACTAGGGGGAGACTGGGAGATGGCAGCAGAGAGTCGGGGGAGACTAGAAGATGGCAGCAGAGAGAAGGGGGAGACAGAGACGGCAGCAGAGACTGGGAGATGGCAGCAGAGACTAGGGGGAGACTGAGAGATGGCAGCAGAGACTAGGGGGACTGGGAGATGGCAGCAGAGACTAGGGGGGACTGGGAGATGGCAGCAGAGACTGGGAGATGGCAGCAGAGACTGGGGGGAGACTAGGAGATGGCAGCAGAGACTAGGGGGACACAGAGATGGCAGCAGAGACTAGGGGGAGACTGTGAGATGGCAGCAGAGACTGAGAGATGGCAACAGAGACTGGGAGATGGCAGCAGAGACTGGGAGATGGCAGCAGAGACAGCAGAGCATGACAGTAGAGAAATAGCTCTTAGTTTACAAGACCCCGGGAAAGCAAACATGCCATGTCTGCCCAATAAAGAGCTCACCTGCTTAGTTTATCCAGGAATTTTCTAGTTACGCAGCAACGCACACGACCAGGATCCATAACAGTTCTGTCTCCAATGGTCCAGCACGCTGTCTGGATCAGGGAGTCCCCAGGATGACAAAGGCTGATAACACAGAAATAATACACAATGCAATGGTTAAACACATTAACACTTCCCTCTCTGGGTTATTTTTTAAAGGAGCAGTTTAGGGCCCCACCAATGATAATGCACATCAAAGTACTTTGGAAGTAATTTAATATGCATTCTCATTCCCAATGAATGACGGGAAAAAGGCCGTGCTTGCCTACTGACTAAACTATTCATAATACAGGGTTAGCGCACTAATTGAAATATACATCATACAGGGCTGGCTCGGTAATCGAACTATACCTAACATAAGTAGGGTCACAATTACTAATCCGCCGGGGTACATAAGTCCTTTTGCAGCAGTAATTTGTGGGAAAACAATGAGAATTTCCTCTATATTTTTTATATATTGATTTCTATCACGCTCTTTGTGTGGGGAGACTGGCAGAAAGCAGCAAAGATGGACAAATGGCAGTGGAGTCTGGGGAGACAAGAAGATGGCATCAGAGAGCGGGGAGACAGGAAGATGGCATCAGAGAGCGGGGAAACAGCAGTTGAGACTGGCAAACGGCAGCGGAGTCTGGGGAGAAAGGCAAAAGGCGGCGGAGAATGGAAAATGACAGAGGAGACCGGCAGACGGCAGCAGAGTGTGGGGAGACTGGCAGTGGACGGCAGAGACGGGCAAATGGCACCTGCTCGGTTTATCCAGAGATTTTCTTCTCACGCAGCAACGCACGCGACCAGGATCCATAACAGTTCTGTCTCCAATGGTCTAGCACGGTGTCTGGATCAGGGAGTCCCCACGATGACAAATGCTGAGAACACAGAAATAATCCACAATGTAATGGTTACACACATTAACACTTCCCTCTCTGGCAAACTACTTTGGGTACGAGAATGCATATTAAATTAATTCCAAAGGAAGAAGGAAAAAAACTCTACAGGCTTCTGATTACTTATATATATCTTACAGGGCTGACTCCTATCAAAGTATACCACATACAGGGCAGGCTCCTTAACTGAACTATACATTTATAGTTAAGTTAGAGGTTTACCTCACTGCCTAAGTGGTAGATAAATGGAACAGCCTCCCAGCGGCCATAGCTTGTAATAATATTTGGCATTCATTTTATTAGTAAAGCTGCTATGACATTGGCATTTGTTATCCTGTAGCGCCCTCGTGTGGACATATTGTGATTGCACCCCGTTTTTAAAGCGCTGCTGCGCAGGGTGTAGATTTAGTGTAATCTGTGTCTAGGATGGCTTTTGTGACATTTAATGAGCAGCAATGTCCTGCATAAGTTTATTTAGCTATTATATTATTACCTCACAGACCCGACAAGCGAAAGAAAATGAATAAACCACATATATCACCTTGGAACACTCAGCTACGATCCGCCACGTCAAAGCAACCAGATCCTCTCAGCCATCTTGAAGCACCTAGTTGCGATCTGCCACATTAGAACACCCTGATCCCGTCGGGCATCTCGGATCACCTAGTTGCGATCCGCCATCTTAGAACACCCTGATCCCGTCGGCCATCTCGGATAACCTAGTTCCCGTCGGCCATCTTGGATCACCGAGATCCCGTCGGCCATCTTGGAACACCGAGATCCCGTCGGCCATCTTGGAACACCGAGATCCCGTCGGCCATCTTGGAACAACGAGATCCCGTCGGCCATCTTAGAACACCCTTACCCCGTCGGCCATCTTGTATCACCTAGTTGCGATCGGCCATCTTAGAACACCCTGATCCCGTCGGCCATCTTGGAACACCTAAAGATTATTTATAGTGCTAATTAGGTTATTAGGTGTTTGTATATTTTATTACGGATGTACGCACATACA